>NC_064229.1:2789720-3989720 GCF_023101765.2 Spodoptera frugiperda | reverse complement strand
GTTGTTAATTAAAATATCCACTCTTCTTTCTGTTTCAATTATATCTTTCGCGAATTCAGTAACCGATTTGAATGACGCCAAGTCCAAATATTTAGCTATAACATTGTTTCCCGTAAATGCTTCTATTTCCCTTGCAGCTTTTTGGGCCTTATTGATATCTCGGCATGCGAGGATGACTTTCGCACCTCGCCGGGATAGTTCCTTGGCGGTCTCATAGCCAATGCCAGTGTTGGCACCGGTCACAATCACTAACTTATTAGGTATTGTTATGTCCGAGATAAACTTTTTGAGCGTTATTTTCTGATAAATCTTGTAAGTAATCAAAAATACAATTACAAAATATATTATTGTTAAAAACATTTTACTTCTCACTGTTTTTTAGGTTATGTTTGAATTCTGGTGATATTTGGAGCAGTTGTTTTCAGTTGTACACACTAATACGCTTATAACCCATTTCCATGAGTAGGTAATTATAAGAAAATATCCGTTAAGCCGCTACAAATAATAATACTTTCACAATAACAATGTCGTATCTCAGCAGCGCACCTTGTCAAAGTCATCGTCATGTCATTGAAATGAAAAGCAATGTCAAAACTGTCAAAATTGACAGATAGTGTGCTGACATAAAATTAAGTAAACGAAAAAGAAACAAATAGGTAAACAGGATGGGATTGCCCTTGATTAGGGCGGAGGCAAAGTCACAAATATGTCTCGATAAATACTAACCTAATACTCAATATTTTACTTACTGGTAGACTCGCTTAGAATTAGTTTGTCATAGGCAATTTAAAATATTGACAATATCTCAGAATCAAGAGGTCCTCGTTAAAAAATATCGAAATTTTCGTACCCTGTACAGCCCTGTAAACGACCAACATATTTTTATATTGATGGACAGGGTGAGGGTGACTTTTTGCAGGTGGCCACCCTTTATGAAATTTCAAATAAGTTCAGATTCGCTTAGAATATTTTTTACAGGTAATTTTTAATCTTAAAATCTAGAAATCCTACCAAATTGCAATGGGTTTCACTAGAAAAATGTGTTATAATACAGTTGCACCTCACTAAAAGTAGGTAAGCCTGGCGATACCAACTGAACTGAACCAACTTTTGAATTATCTTTTTATGGTAGGTAATTTAGTTGCAGGTTTTTTAATACAAGGCAGAATGCAGGTTTATGTACCTATATCAATAAGAAATATCTCATTTCTTAACAACAAATGGTGTTCGTGTGAAACAACAAATTCTGGATCAGACATAGAGTTGCTCCGTGCTGGGATCGAACCCGCCACACGCTGCACGACAGTCAGTTGCCCAGTCACAGCACCAAGCGTGCAGTCAAGCTATGATATCCCCTTGTGCCTTGTATCATTAGTTTCTTATATGGGTCATATGATTTCATTTTTGACTTTCTTTTTATATGAATTAGTGAATTCTGGCGCTGAACTAAACATTAGGGTATATTTAAATAAAACGAAGTAAATCTTTTGTAATTCTTTTTATATAGAACGAGTTATTAAATGGACATTACAAATATTTCATTTACCTACGTATATAACTACCAATGCTTTATAACAAAACTTTGTCGTTTTAACTAAAAAATGACAAAATTATTATTTTAATCATATTGAACGACATATTCTGTTATTTGGAGTGTTGTAAGGCAATTAATTAAATAAATAATTGGACTGGCAACACAGCACATCAAATACAGATTATATCGCTCTTTTTTGGCTTCAACACTGACGACGGGTTCTATGACAATAATTATATATAATATTGAATGTATATTTATAAATATAATATATATTCAGGTTCAGTCTCCACGCGAACAATGTTTCAGTCATTCGTTTGCCCAAAACCGTTCGGGCAAGAAGACTTTTCAGGACAAAAATTGACTTGTAAACCTATTAACCACTAATGATTAGAAAAGTAATTAAATTAAGACTTAAAATTAATTATGAGACGTTTCAAACAAACACATTGATCAGCTGGCGTGGTAAGAAAAAGGGCGCAAATGCAATTTTGTAGCTTTTGTCAGAGTATAGTGACGTCATTATACCCATTTTGGCATAATTTTTATATATTTTTTCTAACCACGTCAGCATAATGTAGTAAATATACAAAATGCACAAAATTCGTATCCTTAATTGACTACATACATGTGCATATCAATAAATCGAAATTCTAAAAAATATATTTGACAGAATAAAATTGACTACAGAAAATTTTTATCTGCCGAAGTACCTAATAGCAGAATAGAAGTATTAAGGGTAGTTATTGGGCACTTCATAGAAACAAATAGGGCGATAGATCAATAGATACCTTGAACAAATGTAATATTTAAAAAAATGCATACAAACACACGTTTAAATTGAAAAACATATTGTGTAAAGTGACATCTATGTACTTAATTATAAGTTCAAACTTTTCAAAGAGGAAATATCGATACCTCTAAATAAGTTAAAGATAAAAACTTTAAAAACTCTTTTTAGACACTCAACTGGCAAACAAAGTACATAGTAATTACAATATTTATTAAGTGAAAAACGTGAATTTACTACGTAGACAATCACAAAATTTAAGATTTGCCTATATGTGAGACATAATACCACGATAGTGTATATCTAAGTATGTTACATACACTACATATAAGTAACAGACAGTATAATATAATTATGTACTTTAATAAAAGAGTTTTGTTATATCGCCTTTAACATACAGCAAAAGAAATCAAATAAATACAACATTTTGTTTTAAGGTTTAACACTTTTCCACCTCTCATTTCTAAAGATAATTAGAGAACATGGTTTTTAATATATTATGAGCAAAGAGTGTTTTAAATATGTCAAAAATATTCTATTGACACGTAAAATTACTTAATCATCATTTTAAAGAACTTTGTAGAATCAATTGAAAAATTTTTGAGTCGTCTCAGCATTGTTGCATCATAGCAGTAGTATTACAATGTTATGACTAAAAAATCGTGAAATATAAACCGCTGAGCAATTATTTTGAGCTCATGTATTGGCACAGAATTAGTATATGTAGTAAACAACAATTAAAGTTGCATATTAGCAGTAAATATTATTACAAAACACATTAATATTTCCGTTCATTGACTGTAAAGTCCTGAAAATGATGATTCAAATAATTTCAACACAGTTTCACTTACACATTGATAAATTGTCAATATAAGCACATAGTTTACATAGGTAAGGTATATAAGTCACTATATAGAAGACACTTTATTACATAAGTACGTTTACAGTCTAAGAAATTGTATGTTTGTTACATCATTGAAGACAATCGGAACGCTACCGTGTTTTAGCTGAACAGAGGGCGTTAGTATCACGTGGGATTTGTCCAATAGAGAATTAGCTAGAGTCAAACTATTGGACATACAATTTTTGACAGCAACTGTGATTGGACAAATTGACCCCACGATATATTAGCACCATTTGGAGCGCGTATTATAAGATTATTTGTTTTTATTTTTAGTTATATTGTCACTCTTATGAGCGAGGAACTAGGGAATAAGTCTTTAGCCGACAATCTGCACAAATACATCTTGAGTTGTGTTTATGCATGCGAGCTTTAAATGCAGTCATATTGGGGGTTAATAGTTTATTTATTTATAGGAAAGGGATCATTCATGGCTAACTAAAACCATATTGACTGCAGACTTAGTCAGTTTTATATGAACTCTAAAGGCTCTCAATCTTCACCTAGTCAATATAGACCATTTGGGGGCGTGGGTTAGGATATTGAATCTTTTATAAGCATTTACTTCAAGTAGGTAGGTATGTCGACAATGGTTTCAGTTAGCCACAGACTATATAGTTATCTATATTCATAATTGTCATCATATCAGTAATTCTTAACATTTATAGGATGAAAGGAACGATGGTTTACGATACAAGAACGAGTAAATAATTATAACCTAAAAATAAAAATTTTGGGTAACTCGCTAATATCCTGAATTCGGTTTTACATTCTTATTTACACAACAAAACTTATGGTTTACACTTAAAAAGTAAATAATTAATAAATATAGTCTATTTAGATCATGTGTACACTGCTTTTAAAATCACTAAGATTTATCACTAGCGTCCTTTTGAGCGTTTGGCGCGCATCAATAAACCTGGAAAGATATAAAAAGTGCATTAGTATGATTATTGTCAACATTATAATATTCAGAACATATTAAATTATATGCTATTGTATTGGGAAGATGACCATTCACGATAAATTTGTAAAGAAATTATGAGTGTGAGTTAGTTGTTGATTCGAAATTATTTTCGGAATTTTCGATTTAAACATTTTGAATCTTCACGATAATCACAAACTCTGGGACGAGGGACTTAACAGAACTGTTGAAAAGTGGATGTTCAAATCTGTCCCTCGGGGAATAACTTATGTTATGTGCTATCAATGGATCTGATTATCAAAACAGCCGGGAAATAACCAATTGTTATTCAAAATTATACAAAAACTAAAACTTGTTTTAAACTTGTAATCAAAAACTTTTGGAGACTATTTTTGCGTATTGTTTTGAAAGTTTAAAGACCTCGTTGGCGGAGTGGTCGCAAGTGTAACTGCCGGGCAAGCGGTTTCGGATTCGATTGCCGAGTCGTGTAAAGATTATTGGATTATTGTCAGTATTTCGAATATTTCTCTATAGTATTACGGAACTTGGAAATGTGCCTGGTATGCAAATAAGCTCACCCCCTATTGCTTTTCACCATTTGTGTTATACACATGTAGTATTATATCCATATTCGTTGTACGTGGCAACATGCCATAATGTGCACCTCTGCACCGATATTTATTTAAAGAAGTTTACTTAATGAAATACCTATACATTCGTCGTAGTTGTAACAGTAAGTGGTAACAGACAGAATGATTCATTGTACCTAACTCAACTGGTTTAAGTTTCAACTCATCTATTTTCAATACATGACGACACACACCATATAATTTGCAAGCTTTATATAGTACATATAGATACAAGTATACACAGTTTTGGCAAGTTCATTCACCTCTAAACAAACTAAGGTGGGTGGAAGATAGTATTTGCATTTAATAAATAACGTTTACCGTTTTCGCATAGGTAGGTAACGTTGTAGAATTTTGATGTAGCTGATGCTATCAGGAAAGATGAATGGACAGGTAAAAGGTGTACCAGTAATTATTTTTTTTGCTTATCTAAGAAAAATCGAGTTTATTGCTATTGTTTTATTTTGTAAAGATCTTTTAAAATTCGTATGATGAATATTTACTGGGATTTTTACAGTGCCAGATTCGAAGAGAGATTTTAACAATATGGGATGCGGATTCTGACTGATCATTATTTAGGCTATTACCACAAGATAGTCAGCAGCAAAACTGTTGTGTTTCTCTCACATTATTGATTTGTCTGTACTTTAAAAGACACTATGACCTCCGATTTTGTTTTGGCATTTCTTCTCAGAGTAGTTCAATAGGAAATGCCAGCGTCATCTAGTTATATATTACCTTGTAACCAATGTGCAAAAATAAATATCATAAATCATTTAAAAAGTATGAAATATGGCTTAAAATTTTTCGCTCTAGCATTCTGAGCCAAACTTTAAAAAATAACTAGCACATTCACAGCTTCTATAGCGGGATCTGACTCAAGGTAACATTTATCTATGTATCTATGTATAGGTTAATATGACAATGAGTGTGGTCGCGGCCGCGCTCATGTCTGCACGATATTTTATAATGGAAAGCAACCATTCAAGGTTCCCGGGATTACTAAGCTGACAACCAGAAAAGTCGACCTCCATTTATATGTATTAATCATTTTTTAAAGATATGTTTGCTGTTGTTTCACTTGCACTAATGATATAAAAAGTAGCCTGTGGCCTATGTCAGTCATTACAGACTATGATCTAGATTAAGTATTTTTGTGGTGCCCAAAAGGGCCCATAGTTGGGACATAACACTATTAAAATTATAGACCACACTGTACACTATGGATGTTTCAAAGTGATTTGATTTGAATTAAAGATATGTTTCACTTGCACTAACGATACAAAAAGTAGCCTGTGGCCTGTGTGTCAGTCATTACAGACTATGATCGCGGCTATATAAATCTGCACTGCTACACAATGAATATGAGCCTCATACTTGAGACATAACACTATTAAAATTATAAACCACACTGCACACTATGGATGCTTTAAAGTGATTTGATTTGATTTGATATATCTTTGTGCCAAATTTCACTCAAATCTGTTTTATTTTTTATGGAATGGGTGGCAAAACGGGCAGACTAGTGAGCTGATGGTAAGCGATCAGCGCCGACCATGCACACGCGCAACACCAGAGGCGTCACACATGCGTTGCCGTTGTTTAGTAGTTTTTGTATTAAAGAGTAACAAACATTCACCCATCCTCAAAAACATTCGCGCGTTAGTTTTAGTAGGATTTTATCTCGTTTCTTTCACCTCCACTATTATTATGAATGTATTTCTGTCTGTCTGTCTCTTTGTCACGCTTTCACGGCCAAACACTTGATTGAAATGTTTTCATATTTACGTGGACTGTTTCAATAGCGTTTCTCAATGTTAACTCATCTTTGGATGCATAGAATTTGTCATATTGTATTCACTTCAAATATTTCTTAGATCCTCATATTTTTTTGCGTCTTATTTCATCGCAACTCACAGTTATGTATTAATATTTTGTGTATGCAATGTGTTTAGAAAAGCGTATCTCCATGTTTTTTCTTCTGTCAGGGATTGTAAATATGTCTTTTTACAGATTGAAATTTTATTTATTGCGTTGAATTCCCTGTGGTCACTATTTTCGTGTGATTGATATGATGCTCGACAAGCGAAAATGGGAAAGAAAAGATGGGTCGCAGCTTGTGGATTTGTCAATCCTAAATAATTTAGAATACAATTTTAGTGAGTAAAAGTATTAACTCTTGTTTTTTTTAAAAAACTTTGCTTCTCACTAGAATTGTCTCCTGTATCGTGGGTGCGTCTACAAACAAACAAGTTCACATACACATGACACCCAGACCCGAAACAACAATTTTATCCGTGCGGGAATTGAAATCGCTATACGTTGCGCGGCGGCTGGTCACCCAGCCAACGTGCCAACCGAGACAAATCGAATAACTGATTGCTAGTTCTTCTATTATTCTAGCTAGGACATAAGTTTGCATTTTTAGAATATTAGTTCTCGTCCTACGCAGTATTTGTTCTATTGTCTGACAATACGGAAGAAATATGCATCGCATACTTTTGCAGAATGATTAACATACTCAACAATTACTTCTTTATAATGGTTACTCTCTATTGCTTTAATATTATGACAAATGACGACTACGGTAGTTATAATAACGGCCAGTCTGTATAACCTATCTATCTGAACTGTACTTGACTATATTATTATACATAGCAATGTTGTATTTTTTTATGGAACGTAAACGAGCAGACGTATCACCTGATGGTAAGCAATCGCCGCCGCCCATGGACACTTGAAACACCAGAGGCGTTAAAAGTGCGTTGCCGGCCTTTTGGGGTTAGGAATTTAAGGGTTGTTGGGGAATCGGGGATTGGGAAGATTGGGAAGGGGGAATTGGGCCTCTGGTAACCTCATTCACACATCGAAACACAACGCAAGCGTTGTTTTAAAATTATTTAACTCCCTTAGATTACATCCTTTACTTCACATAAACGGATTAAAACTAAATATTAATTAAGTAATTTGTAGTTGTCTCACCTTAACGCCGTACGCCATCTCGTAGCCGCCCTTGCTCTGCATTTGGTTCTGCATGGTGTGTAGCAGTGACGACGGGATGTCCACATCTGTAGAACCTGGAAACACGGGAAGTAAATGTATTAGTTTAAAGTTCCCCTTTACGATTTTCGCGATGCCTAGATGGCGCTGGTGATGTTTAAGATTCTGAAAAAGTTTAACCACCTGGTTTGGCATATAGATACATATCTAATACGAAATACATCATTATTATTTTTAGCGAATAGTTGAACATAATACTTTTCTCAAGAGAAATTTTCCAAGCTCCACTCAGGCAGAATCATAGTCAGGTAAAAAGTCAGTTCTTACATTATGAATATAGAAAACTGTCGAATCATTTCCTACACTACGTATCTGCCATTTCTCTAGTTGTTATATAATGTACTCAATAATACTTAATATTCATAACAGCAGCGAATAAAAGCGCTTACACGCATAATATTTTCTGGATCATTCGGTGCTATTATCAAAAAACATTTATCATCGGTATAATATCAGGGTAAGAGCCGTAAACCGCCTAGTCACGAACTGTCAAGTATCAGTTTTGATACTGAAATATATCACGTTGTAAGTGGTCGGAAACACGCAACAATAGTTATGTCAGGCTCTGATCTAATTAGTGCTGAAGGTCGGCCATTAGCCGCTTCGGATTTGTATTAATGCCCACTTAAGTTAATGTTAAGTAGAGCAAATTGTTATGTAATGGCCGAGCTTAGACGTCTAGAAGTCTACAAGTCTAGAAAGTGCCTTTTACATGACACAGCATGTTAGATGTAGGTGTTATTGTAAAGCAACTGCTGAGTTTAGTTAGTTTTATGAGGTTTTATGACAGGTAATGACACTGTATGCCACTTTTTACAATTTATGTTGTAAGACCCATGTAATAGAGGGTGAGTCTCTTGACATATACTGGGCAC
This sequence comes from Spodoptera frugiperda, assembly GCF_023101765.2. Taxonomy (NCBI): domain Eukaryota; kingdom Metazoa; phylum Arthropoda; class Insecta; order Lepidoptera; family Noctuidae; genus Spodoptera; species Spodoptera frugiperda. The sequence continues at coordinate 3,981,006 of NC_064229.1, read as the reverse complement.
ATTTCCAGACTCTGTGCTACTATTTTATTTTTATTTTCAGCCATGGTCGTCCCACTGCAGGGCAAAGGCCTCCTTCCACTCATCTCTTTGTAGAGTTACTTTGCCTGACCCGGGCATCGAACCCGAGACGCTTTGCCCGGTAGTAGCATTTGCGACCACTAGGCACGCGAAATATGGATTGTGTGATACACGATATCAAAGGGATAGTTTTTGATATAAGGAATGAAAAAAATGGGACAGAACAAGGAATGACTAAGAACATAAAAATGTAGCACATGTACTCCAAAAATCCATGACACCCATATTTCAATCTTTGCCGACTAACCTTTATCTTGCTTAGATAACAATTTAGATAGGTAAGTACAAGTTAGTAGGTGCTGCTCAAATCACGGCCCATAGCGTGAGAGACCACGATTGCTGTCAAAATATAGATAAACATCAATATGAGTCACACAGACGTCCTTGGTGTTTGATAATGGTGATAGTGTGGTGATTGACGACCGACCAGGGCCGGAGGGGGCGGCCCGGGACTTTGTGGGGCCCTAAGCACCCTTAAGTTAACACTGCTTGGGGCCCTTAGCAGGAAAAAATGCTATATTGAAATGAAAATGATTTTTAAACGTGTGCGTAATACAGGAAAATAGCCAAATTGCGATTAAACTCTTATAAAAACTTGAGAAATCTCTGTAATATTTTCCCCCAGGCGCGATACCCAGTTACTATCTGATCCAGGATCTACAGTGAAATAAGATACAAGAAAAGACGAAACATTATTCTAAGATTAACCAAAGACAACGCCACAATCTCACAACTGGCCTTGCTATCATACTTTTAGTATAATCACTTGGATTCTAAAGATAATGTGAAAATAAGCGACTCTAGAGCATAATACGACTCACCTTGAGGCGGATGAGTCAAAAAGTTAAGGCCAGACCGCTCGACCTCAGGGAAACATACAATAATTATTGTAAATGCGAAAAACATCAAAGAATGTACAGCACATAGGTACCTACTTACGAGTAAGTGCCGTGTTATTTTAAAACTGTTGTGTCATACGTACTAGGTACGAACGATTTTTTTTTATACTTTGAAGAACAATAACACATAATGTCACGCGTATTTACGTCCCAGAAGGAAAAGGTTATAGGAAAAGGTTTATTTTGGGGCTGAAAATCATCCAATGTCTTCTCTCGCCGTGGGCGAGGTGAGAGAGTATCTAAAACCACCCTCTTACTCTTACTGACAAAAAACTACCCCGTAGTCCTGCTTTTCGAGCTGGAGTCCCGGTAAACCCGCTGGACATAAGCAAAAGGTATAGATGCACATTTATAATACATTGTAACACCCATTTTTCACCAATTATAGAGAAGTCCGTAATAGTGAATGGGACTATTATTTTAAACTCAAATATTTAGCCAGTGACGTAGTTTTATCATATTGTCTATTGCATTAGGTTTTGAGGGAAACATCCTATTGTTATAGGAGTATATTTGACCACCAGAAACGACCACCGTCTTTGTCATTTCCCAATACAAATGGGTCCTCCTCGGTCAAAACTAAATTATTTCTACTTTTTAATACAATAAAATATTCAAAAATAATCACACTCTCATTCATAAATTTGAAAAAGGTACTACTTAATTTTAGATATTTTCTAGCTAAATTTCTAGAAATAAGTCTCCTTTTTGACGTATAAATCTGATGACGTCATTATAAACTATTTCATACAAAATTCATAGAAAATATTGTTTTTGATGTTTCGAAAAAAGTATTGTATTTGACTAGTAGGAAACTAGCCTATTGCAATTCTTTATCTGAATAAGGTAAAATAGGAGGATTTTCCTTATCCTAGGTACTTATGTATTAAACATGTGTCAACTGCGGCAGATGTCTCATATTTACATATGATCACGATGCTGTTATCTGATCCGGTGTATTGTCTGTATGTTATGTGAATAGGAAACGTCATTATTGTATTACCAGTTACTTTATAATGTTTCTTGAGTCTTTTTGTTATCTAGTTCTTATTTAAGTTTAAATGTGGGAGAGTCATGCTTCGGCACGAATAGGCCGGTTCGACCGGAGTGATACCACGGCCTCACAGAAAACCAATGTCGTCGTTTGTCGTGTGAGTGAGGTAACCGAGGCCTAATTACTCCCCTTCATTCCTTTACAACCCTTAAATTCCAAACCCTCAATGCACTTGTAACTTATAATAGTGGAGTTTAAAATACTTAGGTAGTCCAACTCTATGTACTTTCAGGAAGTGCTTTTTGGCATAATCAATATTATGACAAAGCACCTCTCGTAAAACACACGATTTTCGTTTTAATAACGCACGCACGACGAGAAGACACGGAAACAAAGATGGTTACAGAAATAAATTGGTATTTCTTGAGGGTAACGCCAAGGTGAGGCGGATGTCCGCGAAACGAGAATAATTATAATATTCTAAGTGGTTAGCTTGCAAAATCACTCGTCATGTTACTCACGACCTAACCTTAAAGTATTTATGTCCGGAGCTGCGGACTACCTAGCGGGTTTACCGGGGCTCCGGCTCGAAAAGCAGGAGTAGGAACGGGGTGGGTATAAGTCAGTAAGAGTCTAACACTCCCTCTCGCTTTGCCCATGGCGGGAGAAGTCATTGGATGATTTTCCCCCCTCAAAAAAAAAAGTATTTATGTGAACGCGAATTGTCTTTGCCTGCGTTTCCTTTTTTTAATAAAGTTACGCCTTTTGTCTCCTTAGGGGTAGGCAGAGGTGCACATTACGGCACGTAATGCCGCAATACAATGTACACCCACTTTACACCATTTGTGTCCCATGTAATAGGAAGCCTATTGACATATACTCGGCACAATTCCAGACTCTGTGCTACCACTGAGAAATTTTCAAATACCCGAAAAAAGCCCAGTAATACTTTGCCCGACCCAGGAAACGAACCCGAGACCCTTTGTCCGGCAGTCGCACTTGCGACCACTCGACCAACGAGGCAATCAGAGGTTTCTTTTTTACATTTTTGAATTTAGAATAGTAGGTAGCCATGTTGTTATGCCAAGGTTTGCCTTTGTTCAGTTACGTTCAAACTAATGACTGCTATTTATAAGATCTAAGATTTATAATGGCTATTAATTATAATTCATGAATTCTTTTCAATACTTCGGTATGAAGCAATCAATGAATTTTCTTCTTCAATAGTTTGAGATGAAGTACTTTAATTTGTATATTGGGTAACAAGTCATTGGTCACGCTAATAATCATATTGTAATTCCAATTCTAATAAACATGGACATCGCAATACGTAGGGTAAAGCTATAAAATTGATTGAAATGCAATTTTTCCATTCAGTCGATTGGAAGAATTCCACTACTGTCAAAATTGATAAATTATGTTTGTTTCTGTATAAAAATAGGCTAAGTACCTACAATACTTATACTTAGCATGTTTATAAGTAAATATTTTATTTTAAATTTATTGAGATGAGGCTGGTATTTCCTATGACTGAAATGAAATCCCGAAACAAACGAGGTTCCAATAGGAACCTCTGTTTGTTATTTATTAATACCTACTTTAAATAATAATAGGCTATTCTCATATTAGTCAAATTGGATACTTTTTTCGGAACATCAAAAACTATAATTATTTTCTATATGAAATAGTGCGTAATGGCTTCACCAGATTTTTACGCCAATTAGGAGACTTAATTTTGAAAAATTTTTGTTGTATTGAAAATTCGAAATAATTTATTTTTGGTTGAAAACTGTCTAATTCCTACACAATAATTTTCCTACATACTATAGTACCTAAGTACCTAGCTAGTATTGTCATGAGCAATCGCCTCCATTTAGAAACAAGAGCAGTCGGTTAAGCATTCAGTCGAGTGTAACGTCATTATAATTAGTATTTAAAGCCATTCATTATATTTTAAGTAATGGCGTATGAGTTTGTCGGTATTATTGCCGACTCGCACACATGGTGCTGTTACGAAATATGTCTGGTAAGCTTATTAAAAAAAGGAAACTACTTATAAGTATTTAGGCCAGTTGTTATGTTACGATTTAGTAAAATAGGTCGGATTAATGCTGTTATTGTATTGTAGAATTTACTTGTAGATACGTATGCTAGGTAAGTATATAATAATATGTAATGTGTATCGGTAATTCTATGGAATAGCGTCTGCGAACGGTGCTCATGATGAAGAGTCCCTCTGTGACTCGAAATTAATAGAGCTTTTCTAAGTATATTTACGTGAGTAAACCATTACAACGTCACGCTTTTTATTTTCGAAGGGGTAGGCAGAGGTATACATTACGGCACGTAATGACCAGCAATACTTTGACCGATCCGGGAATCGAATCAAAGACCCACTGGCAACGCGGCTGCTCGTTTTTCTGTTTTATGAATTAAAAAAAAAATTGAAACAACAAATCAATTTTTAAAAGCCATATAATTTCTAGAACCTATTCAATACTAAGAAGAATGTGTGTCCTTACAAAAACGAACGATGTTACCTTTGAATAAACCTCTAACGAGGGACGAGCGAGCTTCGGACTTTAATAAACATTGTCCTGTTCACATTGTCATGTCAAGTCTACTGTAAACATTACAGTATACATAAGTATACATAACATGTACATAGGACTGGTTTATGAAGATATATCTAGATGATGTATGTAGATGCTTTATTATAAGTGAAAGAATAACTACTTATTGAATTTCTCGTTTATTTGCTCGTCGATCGTCTATGCGCAACATCTGTCACTGTTCACAACTGAACAAAGCACTTCTTCTATACATATAAAAGGGATTTTAGTAAGTACGGGTCATTTGTAGAACGCAGTTTGTTGTACCGTGATTAGATAAATATTATACACAGATTTGACTGTCAAGGTTGGCGCGATCTATCAGTTTCGTTGGCAACGTGTAGCTAAAGCAACTAATCGATTTAAACGAAGCAAAACTTCACGTCCCTATTACCAAAAGATATGAAGATTAGTACATATGTATCTTCATATCTTTTGACACAGGCGAAAATCCTACTGCAGGGCAAAGTTTAAAACGCATAAAAGTTATATCGATGTATCTATCATGTATTTTTTGGCAACATTGCTTAACTAATCAAGATTAAAATGATTAACTAACTAAGTACACTAATCACAACAGACGTAAGTATAATACCTTTACACCACATTCTCACTGTCCACAGCAGAAACATCTACACGTTACATTTACAAAGTAAAATGTTTACACGGCAAAATGTTATCCGCGCGAGTTCAAGGAAGTTCACGTTGCGCTAGATTCAGTACCAATAGGGCTGGCAACACTTTCCTTGCGAAATTCTATCGATAACCTTTCCGTTTCTCTATGGTCGCGGATTGATTGCACTGTACGTTTAATTTAGTTTAACGCGCTGTTAAACATAACCTCTTTTTTAGTTTAGGTTTAATTTGCAAGCAAACGTTGCGAATGTCTGGTTTGTTCCATGTAATCTTGTTTGTAGAGGTTACAAGTGCTATTGCTTGCTGGTTGGCAGGTGCTTGTGAAGGATAGTATAGTTTCGTTTTTGTTACTAAGAGATTTCAATTAATGCCCCGTTTTTGGTAAAAGGTGGATTTATATGGTGTACGACTTTTATAGTTGTCAAAAATATGGAGATTAAGCGCCTGTTTCACCACCTTCATAATAAGCACCCGATAAACTTATGTGACAGATAATTCATACAAATTACGTTCTATATTCAAATCTATCTGGTACATAGCGGCTATCTAAACATTGTGAAACAGGCCCTAAGACTTTTGACAATTATGTCCTAGACATTCTTTATTTCTGAAATCTTTTCTGTATACTAATAAGCCTTATCAACAACATAAGTCTTGTTCAGACGAGGATAGTAAGCGACAAAATGCGAGCGATTGAACAGGGCATGGACGTTAGAATCGGGATGAGTCACTGGGTCGCTACTCGCTTGCCGACGAGCACGGCCGGCGAACTCGCCCGTTTATTTCCAACTCGACTACAGGGCTGGCCACGTGTAAACACGCGCGAAATACTAACATTACACTCAAGGATACGTAAACCAGAATATGAATAATGTATTCGTAAGCGAATCATTAATTTATTTCTATGTTATTCCAATCATTTGATGTTAAATGTATCGTATTAGCATTTCTAATTGTTTTAACGCTTAGTCACCGTTTTGTTTACGTACATTGTAACCGAAAACCTTATAAAAGTATTACGCATTTCGTATCTAATTTCCATTAAAACAAAATTACGAACTTGTCAAAAAAAATCCGTTTGATAGGCAAGTTAAGTAAATAAATCAGCCATAATTTATGCATTCACAAACATCGAAATAAATTGTTATCTGTGCAGGTTTTCTCTTATTTATATGCACCGGCGTTTAATTTAACTTTAGTAATAAAATCAAGCAAGTTATGTGTAATCTCTGGTTAACATCCTTAGTTAGAGTTACGAATAAATAATATGCGTGCAACCGTCTCGGATGTTCTAAATTTAAAATGCAACGACATTCCGCCGCGTTCTGTTTGTATGACGCTTCAATGCTTATAAAGCTAATTCTCTTGTCTATGGATCGAATATTTTTTATCTGTTTACCATTCTGCCATAATGGGATGAATATAGTTATTTTGATATAAGTTTTTAAACTGACATGGTCACTAACACTATCTTTAGAACTTAAGACGGGATATTTACCATGTTTATTTATGTCTATGAGTTTCCGATTCAGTTCATCCGTGATCATGGCGCTTGCAACAGTGCCGAAATATCGGAAACTCATAGACATAAATAAACATGGTAAATATCCCGTCTTAAGTTCTAATGATACGTTATTTTGAGTTAGTTATCATTGTTAGTTATAAATAAATCGAGTTAATTACATAAATGTCTACTGTTTTAATTACACATCGAATTAACTGTACATAATTGTCTAGTAATTAGCTTGTAACGGAAACTATTTCACAATTAAGGAAAAGGAAAATTATTAAATTGTCAACTGATTTTAATTTGAAATTGGCTTTCTAACATCCTATTAAAATTGTAAAATTAAATGTAAAGTTTGAAGACATAAATGATATATCAATTTAGATGAAACTTGATAGAGATGGACTATAGATTAGGATAGCAAATGGACTTCTTTGAATCAGGTAACGCAGGCGAAGTCACCGGCAGAAACAAGTGACACAATACATCGTAAATTGCGTAATACATTAAACATACCACCAAATAATTTTGACGACTTCCCTAGCAACTTGAATAAACTATTTAATTTTATACAAAGCGTGGCTCAGACATTTAGTATTCGGAGTGGCGACAAAACTTATCGTATATAGTAGGTACCTACTAAGCATACATAATATATCGTAACAAAGACATTAGAATGAATGGACTCACAATATAATACGTTGTATAATATTATGTATCTGTGGCTTTCGGGTCAATAGAACTATATCGTACTTGAATTGTCTGTACCTTTAGTATGAGTTTGCTTTATGTTTAAACTTTTAAAGTAATAGAAACGTCAGCGCGCACGCGCATAGGCTGTTGATAAGGATGTTGAAATACCAATTTTTTAAATCTAATTCTTTAATCTCTATATATAAAAATCAATTGCTGTTCGTTAGTCTCACTAAAACTTGTAAACGGCTGGACCGATTTGGCAAATTTTGCTCTTAAATTATTTGTGTAAGTTCAGGGAAGGTTTGAAAGGTGGGAAAAGGTGTTTGAAGCGACATGAAGTTTGCTGGGCCAGGTGGTTAAACAAATAAATATTTGGTTCAAAATTTTTAATCGTGTGACTAAGTAGATCCGTCAACGCCTTTCACAATCTACTTTAAAAACCAATTAATATTTTTAAAGCTTGTCAATTTTATGATATTAGTTTAGAGAAATAGTTTTAGTAAGAAATGCTACCTTAATACGTTATTTTAAAAGTTGTTTTTAATTGCCAAGCAAGCATTAAAGAGAAATCAATGTGGAGTTGTGGTCTTGCGGACTAATTAATTCTTTGTGTAGATATTTTATGACTAAGATAGTAGTAACGTTACTAATGAGAGATAAGTAGTAGATATTTGCATTAGCAACTAAATACTTATCAGAATCACCTTCGTAAATGAGAAAGTTTAAAGAACTCTTATTGTTTTAGCGTCTATACATTGTTAATGTAATCTGTTCATTATACATATTGTAAATGGGAAAGTGACTGATTGTTTCTTTGTTACTCTTTGACGTCGAAACTGCTGAACCGATTGAGATAATTTTATAGTCTAGAATACTGATGGAATACCGGTTCATTCCGTACTAAGTTGTCAGGAAAAGAACTAGGTACGTTTTGCTCACGAAAAGGATTGAAGATTTTTGGCTTTTGGAAAAAAGCCAAAGAAACAAATAGGTTTATGCAAGTAAACAGCAATGTAATTGAAGTAAAGCTTTACATTACACTGTTAGGTATCAATCAGTAGATGACTAGGAATAGCCAACAAACTTGGAAATCTCCGCGCCACTTTCCATAACTAATCAACAAATTAAGACAAGATTTTGTGATTTCTAATTTCCAAAACATTGCAGTATCTTACCCAAAAATTAGATTTTAGAAATTCTAATCTGCAATAAACTTTACTTAAAACAAAAGCGGAACTCATTAAAATTCAATGAAACAGATATTATCTGTGGTCGTTTGGTCTAATTGCCGATTATGTCCAACCAATGGCAGGCCACTGCAAAAAGTAGCGTTCACTATCCAAATTTGAAATCGCGCTTTAGGATACGTTCAGTTTCGCTGTTGAGCTACGAATTTAAAACTAGATCAAATAAAACTGGTTTTTATTTTACTTTTAAGTAAAAAAACTTTTAGTTGGTAATTAATAGACTTTTTATTTCACTTCGTGTTTGGCCATTTCTAGGGGGGCAATATTCTAATATTCCTTCTCTTTAATCAAAATTGGGAAATACAAAATTGAATAATTTCCAAAGTCATTGTGATTCCAAGGTAATTAATGTCAATATATTTGCGACACCAGTAAAGAAAATGTTAAAGGTATATTGTATCTAATACTAAAATACGGATAAATATACCATACATGCATCTACGGAGGTAGGTAGAGACAAAGGAACGCCAATTGCTACGAATCTTATACACTTCTTTCGCTTTATCAACAGCCATCAGTCTTTTCATAAATATGTATATCAGACCCGCATTAAAATGTCTTACTAATGAATTCAATTACTAAAACTGAATTAATTATAATTTTCCTACTAAATATTTAATGAAATATATCTCAAGGCAGCGACGGACTAGAATAAATCTGCGGTACTTTGCTAGCAAAGAGGCGGTCTAAACAGGATTGAAGAGGGCTAATAACTGGTCTAGACAAGTCTAGTATTAGCTTAGATCACTAAATTATATCTAATAGGACCTAGGAATGTCGCAGATGCAAGCGGGGTATGGGAAAAGGAAATCAGAAATAATGCTGATTACTACTTGAACGTTTCAACATTTTTTGTTTTCAATTAAAGACCGCAAGGAAAGCAAAAAAGATACTAAATTGATTTGTGCATTTAAAATTGTTTTAGGAGTGATATTTCCGACATGTTTTTTGTTTGTTATTTAATGTTAGATAAAAATAAATATAAAATATCTAGTCAAGTGAGAGATTGTCAGAGATTAGCATGGTATGTTAGGTAATAGGTAGTGCAAATTAGAACTGGCAAAAATGTAAGGAGTAAGGAAACGTGACTCGCACAACTTTAAGTTTTTACATTTGGTACCTAAGTCCTTAGTTTACCATGATTAAACAATGAGAATTCAAGTCCAAAGCATTTTTGACTTAGATCTACCAAGTAACAAAGACGCAACCCTAACAAACCAGTTCAAACTAGATCACCTAGGGCTGACACAACGTCAGACTGATATACAAACCCAAGAGTGACTACAAACACTACAGAGACTGCACACTGACACGCCATTCCCTTAAAAGTCTGATGCTCATCAGTTATGGGACAGAATAGCATTCCTTTTTAAGGATCCCCCTATACTCGTCTATTCGTAACCAAAATAGGCAGGACACCATCCTTTAGAATACCAATGCGTTTTTTTTTACATAACAGACTACCGTTCAAACACGTATTAGTCGTTATGTCCATTACATAAGACTCAGTTTTGTAATCCTTACACATCCTGACTTGTTACTTGTTTGCAATGGAAAGTGCGTGAATTGCACTCGTTTTTAGTTTTTAGTGATTACGAGTGTGTTTAAGATTCTGCGACGGTTGTAGATTATTCTCGTAACTCTAGAGTTCTAGAAAGACATTCTATCGTTAAATGGTACGATTCCAAATGGCTTCTAAGTATTTTTAAACCTTGTTGAGGATTATTTTCTTCACTAACTAACCTGGAAAACATTACTTAAACAAATATATGAACTATGCGTTTTTGCGGATCGAAACATATCAATTTGAGTGGAGCCTTTTTTTAGTGGGCAAAATCAACCAATGCCTTCTCCCGCCTTGGGCGAGGTAAGAGGAGTTCCTACTCCTGCCCTTCGAGCTGGAGCCCCGGTAAACCCGCTAGGTAGTCCGCAGCTCCGGATGAACGGAATTGATAGTCGTATGTAAATGCAAAATTTCAATAAATCGCCTTAAATTTTGAATATCATCATTATATCATAGTCCCGGTGAACCAAGAGTGCAAATAAACCAGAATATCTGTGTATATCTGGTATTCACCAGTATGGGTGTCTGATCGGTCATTCACCTTGATTTTCGGTAAGGTTATGATAAGGTTCCTACTGAGTGACAGCTCGTTATCAAGCCATCGATCGTCAGGATTACGCTGATCGTCCTCGAGTGGTTATTTGATGTAGATAAGAGATAGCCAAGTACCATGGCATTGGGGTTAAATTGTGCGTATTACTGATGGATTTTTCCCCATTCAAGCTTCTAGAAAGTTCCTATTCATTACTTGATGAGCGCAAAGCAATAAGCAGGCTATGGTTATTGCTTAGTGATATACAAAGTAAACAGATTTATGAACAAAGTATTCATTTCATATATTGTATTATGAGGCTGTTGCATGCCTAATAGGCACTAGGATAATAATTTTTATTTTGGTCACAAAATTCCTATCGTATCCTATTCTCTAATCACCGACATTTTAAAATCTACCGTGGTTATCATTCATGGCTTGCAACGGTTATACAAAAAGCACAACATAACAATTTACTAATTTTATTATGGAAAATCTGCTTAGAAAACCTTTCTTTATCGAGATCATCCCAGTACTGATGATTTGATTAACAAAATCTCTTTAATAATCAAAATCAAGTTACCAATAAGAGTAACAAAGAATGAATAAAAGTCATACAACAACGATTACCATTTACCACCAGTAGCCAGTAGCGTTACTGAGAACTGTACGTTCAACTGAACCCTGTGACTCACTGTTGTGAGAAACATCAGTCACTGTAACAAAAACATTAGAAGCTGTTTCTACTTCACTTTTTCTATGTTCCTGTTAATTGAAGATTGTTGTATTATGTGTACTTACTGGGTCTTTCGTCTTCCTTATGTGCTTTGTGTATGATTTATGAAAATAATTAGCCATTTGTGTATAATGACGCCATATCTGTTTACCTCAGTTGAAGTTCAAGGTTTTTGAAGAGTTATCAAGTATTAGTTTGGGCTTCATTTGTGGTGAATATGTGTATGTTTCTAGTTATTTTGTGTGGAGTTTTGAAAATCACACAATGTTTTCTGATTATGCCATAACAATAGTAAGTTTGAAACATGGTACTGTTGTAGTATTGGACATAGGTACGATATGTCTCTCCCAGTTACTTCTCACAAGACAATGAAGCTACATAATATAAATATCCGACATAAGTTATCTAGAAACGTACCTATGTGTCCTGTGTGTTGAAAGTTGGTCGGCGCGCCGATCATGGATCGGTCTATTCTCCGGCGCGTGCGCTGCGCCTGCGCGGCGGGCTGGTAGCAGCACGCGAACCATTGCAGCCAAATTTCACTGCCGGTGCTGGCCATTACTGTTCTCTAACGTCCACTGCACACGCGAGTCCTACTTCACAGCTACGACTCTTGCTACCGCTCGGACGCGGCAAGAAATTCGAATTCGAATCTCGTAGTGATGCACACTAGATCGAACTGTCGATACTCAACTCGCGCCACTGATATACACGTACTACTCGAGGATTAACTATCAACAACGCGTTCATGTGACGTCACTAGTGTTCAGATGAGCGCTGCCCCGATAGCGTTGATCGCATGATTCCCGATACCATCTGAAAGTAAAAATGTTGCTGTCAATGATAACACATTCACACACAAACGAGTTTAAACTTAAAACTAAAAATATTTGGAGAAATATTTCCGTGCACTTAACGACGTGGTCGGCCGACGTCAGAGATAATTCGGCCGAGTAAATAGGACTCCCTAATTAGTAATTAAAGTAATGGCTGCGGGCGCAGCTAATTCGTTGTAATCAATTAAAAACAGTGAAAAAGCGTAAAATGTGTTTACGAACGTATTTCGTGGTCACGCTTGTTTATACGACTTTGATTAAGATGTTTGACAGTCGATTGCTTCATTGGTCTAGTAACCTACACGATTACGCATCAAAAAGTTGGAAGAAAAATAGTAAAAGTTCAGTAGGTACTACTAAAGAATGTCTTACGAACGCAGTATAGGGCAGTGGGTCTCGACTTGATCAATCCAAATGTATAACTGTCATACATTATAGATATGCAGAAGACCGAATGACTGAATTTAAAGAATACATTATGCTGTGTCACCCAGAACGCGTTGCATGGGCCAATCTTAGTACCTATCTCCACGTAAAATATTAAAAACGTCTGTGTATATTCACGTGTGGCAAAAGCTAACGCCTTCATAATAAAATTACTGTAAAGATCTTTAAATCCTTGTACATCCAATATGATGGTATTGGGGTTCGTGATATTTTCCTGACAATATTACTCGTAAAATATTTAACATTAGTCATTATTGACTGTATGGTTGGCGCGGTGGTTAGGCAACTGGCTGCCGTGCAACGTGTCGCGGGTTCGATTCCCTACTACGAAAAATCTTTGTGTGAACCACAAATTGTAGTTCCGGGTCTGGGTGTCATATGCATGTGAACTTGTATGTTTGTAAACGCACCCACGATACAGGAGAAAATCCTAGTGTGGGGCAATGTTTTTTTTAAAGAAAGGAATTGGTTAGTAATCAGAACTAACCAAGTCGGTTAAAAAGGCAGGAGACAGAAAGAAAGTAGAACCGACCATACTTAATGATATGAGAACATTATGGAAACTGGAAAAAGTAGTATACATACGTTATCGTTACTGGTTACTGGTTAGCCAAACCGGTTGCATGTGACCAAGTAGGTTTACTGAGACACAGCGAGTTGTGTTTAACATAGATTTGTTAGTTTAAAGGTGGCAGATGTTAGGAGGTTGGAGATTGATAGTGGGTTCTTTATAGTGGGTAATAAAACTGAGGTCCTTACTTTTTTTGTAAATTCATACCTCAAATATTTATGTTACACATAAAGGAAAGTGGATTAATTATCATTCTTGTCAGTTATTATGATTTTAATATTAGTTTTCCCAAGTTTGAGTATGTCACAATTACATACTCCTTTATCCTCTACTTAATCTTTCAAATAATTGCTCACACAGCCCATTTATTTGAGTTTCTACCAATTTCTTATAAGTACTCCTACTACAATTGCATAGTAGCACAGATTAAGTTTGATGAAGTATTTTCTGCTGCAATCAAAATACATACGGAATAAAACATAAAAAATAGTGTAGTATAGATTTTCGTAAAGTAACGCCTGACTATTCCATATATCATCTGCAGTAGGTAAACATACATTACGTATGTGATCTTAAATCCGCATATCTTCAAAGGAGTGATGTTATCGGATCACCACAAGCACACGACTTCACGTCTCGCTGAGATGTTGGCGACATGGCTCTCAAGCGGCTGATAAGCGAGTGAATGTCATGTGTCAGTCAGAAGTCCCTTGACTAAGTTAAATGCTAATACGGAAGTCTAGTCTTAAAATTCTACTAAGCATTTTTCAAAAATGATGTAGAACTTTAGTTAGGTTTTTTTTGAGACAGAAAATCACCTGTACCTTCTGCCGCCTTCGGTGAGGCGAGGGGAAGACACAGACTCTTACTGACTAAAAATCGCCCCGTTCCTACTCCTGCTTTTCGAGCCGCTGCCCCGGTAATCCGCTAGGTAATCGGCAGCTCCGGTTAAAGCTTTTTAGATTACTTAAATCTACTATTGCGTTTCCCAGTTTTAGGAGGTAATGACCTATATTTTACCTATAAGTTGTAAAGTATAGGGTTATGTTTGAATCAAATATGTGGGTAAGTAATTAACTTAGTAATCACTTAGTTGCAAGACCAAGAAAGGAGAAAATGGCAAACAGCATGGTACGAAGTCTAGACAAACGGTTAGTCACACTCGCAAAGATAAATATTTATTTATATCGGTCTACGGCCGATGGTGTTTGCCAAATTGAAGTCTAAACTGTATAGTATAACGTTCAATTTTTAATAACTGTGGTCTAATTGGACTGGCCAGTTTAAAAATGACTAAGTTTGTGTGTTTGGTTGCTTGATTTTTAAACAGGAAAAACGTATTTACTCAGTATGTATTACTTTTGATTATGTTTAGAAATAAAATACATGTATATCCCGGTAGTAAGAAAGTTGTAGACGGAAGCAATATTTAAATATTTAGTTATAAGAATAGAGGCGTAGGAAGTTTAAAACATTACATTCTCATATTTTGAATGCTATTTTTTTGTATCAGGCATAAAATAAATTATGACAGCCGACAGTTAAAAAGTTGTTCCGTTTTTTTTAACCTCTTGCAACATTCGCAAGTCTGTGAACTTTTCATTTCTCTTTCTCCGCATCAACGGCATCAACGTCAAATGTTGAAATACAACACTATCTACAAGTATAGCTATTTTTACTTGATGAGAATCGGTGTTAAGCGTATTCGACACGTTGGCCTCAATATTACTTACCTGTGAACTAAAACTTCTCGAGAACACATTGTAATAACGTAAAAAGAGAAAGGATTGATTTATTGTCATATTTATGTCTAACCGGCGCCATCTTGTTTGAAGACGTCAAATATTTCGCGCCATATTCCGTTTTTAATTCAAATGCTTTTTTTAATTATCGAAGGAGGTTTGTCAGTAAAGTTTTACTTAGAAATGTGATTAAAGCTGTTGTTTTTAGTACTGTTGGAAATAAAGTACATTATGTTTAAAGATTTATTGAATGCGATTGTAACAATATACATGCGGACGACCACGTGATATACCAGACACACGTGTGGGACATGTACCTACATGTGATAAAACATTTGTTTAGCACTTGAGACAATTTGGATAGATCAAGATATTACATTGACACTTTTTGGAATCATTTTAAGCTATAATTTTATTATAACTTTCGTGAGACATAGTAAATTAATTATTATGTTATCGGCTTACTGTAATGTTTTGACGAGGAACTCGACTAGTTTCAAGCCATGCTAGAGGCTCATATTCATGGGCAGTATTCCGCGACACACGACGCGGCGATTGTCGCGCCGCACATTTTAAGCTCGTCAATTTAAAAGATTTAAAAAATAGGGCTTTAAAGCGATAACAGGTTTAAAAAAAAAGCCGTTAAAAGCAGCAGGTCTGCTCTGAGCCTTATTGTCACCAGTAGGCAGACAGTGAAAGTAAATTATCCGATCATTGGACTATCGCTGAGATAGGGAAAGTACTTACTCTCGTCTTGTCCACCTCAACCGTCATGGGAGATTGAATTGCATTGTTTTACAAAGTGCTACCGTATAATTGAAATATTGTTTTTATCAATAACTATCTGTCTTAAAATGGTTAAGAGAAAAGAAGAGGTTGTGAAAGAATGTATAATAATATTAATCCAACGTTATGCCTTTTATCCCCGTAGCAGTAGGTGCACATTACGGCACGTAATGCCATTGTATAATGTACACCCACTTTTCACCATTTGTGTTATAAGTCCTATGTAATTAGGGGTGAGCCTATTGCCATATACAGGGCACAATTCCAGACTCCGTGCTATTACTGAGAAATTTTCTAAAAAAACGATAAAAACCCAGTAATACTTTACCCGACCCGGAAATTGAACCCGAGACCCCTTGTCCGGCAGTCGCACGCGGTTTTGAGACAAGTTTCAGGCAGTCAATATACAAGTATATACAAAATTACAGCTGGGTATCTCAAATTCCGAGGTGAAATCCTAATTTGACTGGACTAATAATACTTTGCGGCGCTCGTACGCCAAAAACTATTGATTTTATGAAAAAGTTATCAATACATAAATTGTAGGAATTTTTTTCTAGTTTAATTTTGTAAATAAATATTTTTTCGTAAAATGCGTCGGAACGGAGATATTAATAAAAAACCGTTTTTAGGCGCCATTTTTTCAATATGGCGGCGCGAGCGGCGGGTGTACGAGGTGGCAAAGTTGAAATTCGAAAAGAGCATACCCAAATCTATAAATTCACCAATTTTCAAAACTCCCGGAAAACTTTCCAGGTAACCCCCTTTTTATCTACCAAATGACTGGACTACAAAGTAAATATTTATTATATTTGAAATTACTGAAACACTCTGTATCTGCCTGTATAGGATACTTTCGGCCCACTTAACCACAGCAAATTAAATAATAAAATCTTGTCCGCGAGACCAAAGTGCGTTCGGCCCAGTTGGCCACAAAAATAGTAGGCATAATTAATTTTGTACAACTGGTCCACGTGGCCCAGTTTATTGCCGCCCAGTTGATCACTGAGTCAGTCGCACTTGCGACCACTCGATCGACAAGGGAAAATAAATAATATATGTAACTGTGTATAATAAGAAGTTTATTATAATGACGTAGAAACAAACAATAGAGTATAGCTTACTAGACAGTGCATAATGAACGATGCACGTGACAAACTGCTCGGTTATCCTACAATTATCTAATTGACGCATTAACGCATATTGTTCGACGCTGCCTCGGTCAATGTGCGTTTGTTTGTAGTGTTTCATTTAACTTGTATAGTTTGGAGAGGTTATTTCAAACTTTTTGATTCCCGATTTTATGTATCATTAATTTTTAACTATGTTATGTATGGGTCTACATGGGTGAGTCTGTTGTACACCTTTCTATACCATACCCCGCATCAGGCATAACTTTAGACTCAGTGCTATATTACTGAGAATTATGTAAAATCCTTGAAAATTTTTGAAAATACTTACAAGGGAATCTCTAACCAGAAACATCTTGCGATTACTCTACCAACAAGGTAAAGAATCACATCAACAGCCTAGAAGTGGCCACTGCTGACCAAAGACCTTTTCTCACAAGGAGAAGGTTCAAGCCATGCTCATGTCAATGTCATGTCTCAATCACCATGCTTGCTCAATGCCGGTTGGCAAATAAGGTAAAGAATAGAGAGAGCGAGAGAGAAAGAGAAAGAGAGAAAATCAATTATTTGTGGGCAATATTACCCAACACACACAATTCTAGATACAACGTTTATAATAAAGAATTTAGACCGAATTTCAGTATTCCTATGAATATTAATCCAAGTTGACTAATCGTCTTACGTTACACCCGAGCGACCTCTGGCGACCTTATTCCGTTTTTTGTATTAACGCTTTCGATACTACGCCTTTTATCGATTATTACGGTTCTCAATGAGACCCTGATTCAAATTATTTCGGTGTTGTTATCACCATTTTGTTTTTATTGGACCTTTGGTAACGATGTTGGTTCTTTTTTAATCCAGTTATTTGGAAGATTCTTATGGAGTGTCTATATTTGGCGATTACCTAGCGGGTTTACCGGGGCTCTGGCTGGAAAAGCAGGAGTAGGAACAGGGTGAATTTTAGTCAGTAAGAACCTGATACTTCCTCTCCACTCGCCCAAGGCGAGTCATTCATCATTGATCGACTGATCAATTCATTGAATTAATGGATTGATTTTAGACACCCGGAAAAAGCAACATAATAATTTGATATTTGCAGCCGTGGTTACTTTTTTAACTAGGATATGCACTTATCCCCACTATTTCCTGCCTCCTCATTGGTGCTAAATGCGATCACCATGAGGACAACGATTTAAGATCATAACAGGTATGTATTGACAATCTTTATCTGAACAACCAAAAACAGAGTCGGGACAAGTCAGTATTGTTATCTTTTCTGTATTCTTTTATCTGTGACAGCTCTATTATACTATCTACCCGTGACCTTAAATATTGACAGAGATAATGTCTTTTTGAAAATAAATAAATATTACAAACATACGAGCTCTACTTTCCTTGCTGATGGGCCACAAATGGCTGTAGGTGTTTTTTTTTGGGGCGAAAGTCATCCATTGCCTTTTCTCGCTTTGGGTGAGGCGAAGGGGAGTGTCAGACTCTTACTGACTAAAAACCACTCCGTTCCTACTCCTGCTCCGGAGCCCCGGTAATCTGCTAGTAAGTCCACAGCTCCAGAATGGCTGTCTCTGTAGAGCAAGACACTGTGGTGGTCACATCTTAATCAAAGATTTTTGCTTTTGGTATGTGATCGGTGTAGGTTCAACAAAACATTACATTACGTGTGATAATGATCCGGTTTATCTCTGATCTTCAAAAGTAATGATAAACAGGATCTCGATCTTTTTAGCAGCCTCGATAATTGAAATTGTCGTTAGGTAAACCTAGCTCGTTCTTCTTCATAGGTAAACCTAATGTAACGACAATTTCAATTATACTAGACCCCAAGATATACTATTATGGTAACTGTAAAACAAATTAACTAAAGAAAACCACGATTCCATTCTATAAGAATAATATAAATAAGTATGGCTATAAAGACGCGAAGTTATTCTTGATAGCAACATCATAATTCTCATACAAAGCAATATTGCCCTAAAACAAAAGCTGATAAAGTTCATAACAGTTTGCTTGAATGTTGAGGTGAAGCACCTGTGCTTGTGAGTCACCCGTTCGGGTCAAGATCGGGGATGTTCGGGATATTTCGGCTTTTACTGTAGGGCTATAATATTGCCAAGTTACGAAGCGTAGAAACTAAGCTCGGGTTTTTATTATTGACAATGTATTGAGACAATAGTGGGATATAAAATTCAATATTGTTTATGTTTTCCTTTAAAATACTTATTTTTAGTATTTGCTATGTATCATGTATGTGATGTCGTTTTGTATTCATTTGAATCGAAACTTCTGATGTTAGCGTTATTTTGGAGCAGAGCTGCGGACTACATAGCGGGTTTACCGGGGCTCCGGCTTGAAAAAGAGGAGTAGGAACGCGATGGGTTTTACTCCCTCTAGCGAGAGAAAAATTAATGCCAAAACAGCTGTAATCAGCGCTTATTTTGTGCTTATTTATAATGTGACTGTATTCCGTGACACTTACCATAAACATTCTTTTACATTTTTCGGTGTGGCAAACTCGTTGGTCGATAATTTTATTTTGGAATTCGTAGTAATAGCTTTAAAGTCACAATTTTACATAAACAAATTAGAAAGTTAATTGTCATTGCATTTTCTATTGGTGTTTGGCATTGTACCAGCATATTGGATTGTGCAACGAATCCAACCTTCACCTTAAATGGACCTTTTTAATTTAGGTAAAGTAGGTACGTAATCGATTCTGAACGGAAATTGACAATTTGGAAATAGTTTTAAGTAATAATCAATTATAATACGAGTTGATTTTTTGGAACAGCAGACTATACACCGATAAATTATCTTTTTAAGGTACGCGTCCACAGGCCCGCATCGTAACATCCCTCGCAACGGATTTTATGTAGTTTGTCTTGTACAGAAACTCATACAACTGCGTCTACTGATCCGCATCTTACGCACTGCATTATCAGCAATGCCTAAATGCGATGCGTACGAAACGGGCATGTGGACGCTTACATTTAGGCGGTTATTCGTTTCTAAGTATTTGTTACTATCTGAAGTTGAAAAAATTGAAGCAGTTTAATATAAGACGGTTCCTTACGTATCCTTATCTAATAAATTGCACTTTTCCAACTCCAAGAAGGGGGAACGTCGTATTGAAGAAAAATGACGCAAGGGGAAGACGTCCCCTCGCCAATATAAAGTTCAACAAAGCATGTCGCCTGCTATCGCGATATTTCTTTTTACTGTTTATGTTTATCTTTCGAATTCAGTAAAAAAGCTTTACTTTTACTATTTCATCAATAATAAATGGCTTTTCGTTTTCTTTTTTCTTTTCAGCTAGGATTACTAAACTGTCATCGCCATCTTGTTCTAAAATTGAATTCAAAATGACATTTGACAGCTGCTTTTCCCTCCAATTTTCCGCCATTTTCTTTTTGTATACCGCCATTGAATTTGATTATCGTGTAGATATTTTTATTTTATGTATCAGTTTGAGAATTTAGATTCACTATACAAACACCCACAGCACTCCCACGAAAGGTTGGGAGTAGGGAGTGATAATGTCTACTCCTTGCTAGATAAAGGGAAGGGAAGATAGCGCGACGACTGGCCACATTATAACGACATTATTTATGATGTTTCTGTTTTGTTTCCAATATTAGAATATTGTTAAGATTTATAAGATATGTTTGTAAGTAAATAAACTTATGTAGTTTTGGATTATTTTGATAAAATATGAACAAACATTTATCTATTATTACCGTTTCCAAAAGGATTCGATTTTATTATCTTTTATTCAAGTCGATAACGATGATGCATTACTTTATAAAAGTAAAAAGTGCAATTTAAGTACAATTTATACATCAAATGTATTTAAAAGGATCATATCGATTGGAGCTTTATCGATCGAGCATTGAAAAGAAATCGATAGATCGCCATTGAAAAATCTAAATATGCGGGTGGTAATATCGATTGTCAGTTTAATCGATCGAGCATTGGCCATGACTCGGCAGGATATCGTACGTTTTAAATGTAAATTAAGCTATAAGCTTGTTCGTAACAAGAACTAACACTGAATTGTAGATTTACCGTTTGTATCGTAGAAGACTCGTCCAAATCGTTACGATTAAACAATATTAAACTTTTTTTTAAAGGGAACCGCTTTCTATTTTCTTTACTATCTATTTTTTTAAGTCAGGTAAAACCGAAATCTGTATAATATTATGCTAAAAACTGCATCAAAATTAATTCACCCAAACGCGAGATAGTCGTACACATACAGGTCAAACTGAGAAAGAAGCTCCTTTTTTTGAAATCAGCTGCCATGATGTGTATATTATGTGTTATCTAGATAGTTGTTATTTATATTTAGTACCTAAAGTATTGCAATAAATCCTCATCTTCAAACTAAAGTAAATACATATATCCCCACATGACGAATAGAACACACCTCAAAATTTTGCAACGTAGCTTTCGTATTTACGGCTATTGACCTTATGGGTTCTTTTTTGTTTTTATAATAACAGTTCTGATCTCATCACATGACGTAAGTAAGTATAGCATTCGCAATTATAAAGCGATCACTCTAAGCTAGGATCCGCCATTGAAATTGAACAACACCATTGTTAGATACCATCTTGGTTTGCGAAATAGACTATGGTGAACCACAGATTACATTTACTTACGGTGATTTTTTTAGGAGCAAAGGTTGTCTTTTGCACAGCCTTATTACAAACTGCTTTTGTGTTTTTCTGGGTTATAGTTAAAATATGAAATGGTATTTAGTTCGCTGTCGTGATGAAAATGGGTTATATTGATTCAATAGAAGAGATATGAGAGGACTCTATTATAATATTATGAACTAGTTGCTGATTTAAAAATAATAACCTATGGAGTTTCTTGCTCGTTCTTCTTCAACACTTTGGAACGAGCAAATAGCTTCAGTAGAGGATTAACCTACAGACAAACATTGTTAAAATTATTATATTTGCTTATACGTTCAAAAGTGCCTTACTGGTCTATTTATTTTTGATATTTTTGACTTTTAAATTCGAAATCTAAGAAAAATCTACAAACTGATTTTGGATTGGAACTATAAATCACTTATCATAATTGATACCTTGTCCAAAATATTAAACCTCTTAGATTTAATTACCTAGATAATGTTTCCTTGTCAATATCAAATAGGCACCGACGCGATGCGACGCAACGCGATCACGCGACACAAATGCGATGTAGGATAAAACAATTGATCTACTTATGTACATGTAAATTGGGTATTTACACACAAACAATACTAGGGTAATTATTTATTGATTTATATAGTCATCTGACAGCTATTTTTGGTTTTCCAGGAAAATTAAAAAAAAATCTTTCCTCCTTTTAATGCAACGCTGATTCGTTGCGGAATTTCTAACAGGTTGTTGACATGCGAGACGCCGTTGCATTGTTTTGATATATTATTTTAAAACGTTGTTATACACGTTCATATACACATCACTCCCAAACCCGAAATAACAATTTTTGTATGAGTAGCTCTGGGCAGGAATCGAAACTACACGTGCGGCAGCCGGTTGCCCAGCCATCGCGCCAACCGTGCAGTCATTAAGTTAGTCAGTACCTTTATTGTGTTCGCCGTGATTTTCATAAATAAAACAACCAGATACCTAGTTAGTAAAAGTGATGATGTGTGAAAATTATATATCCAGTAGTAGATTGTAGTAGAGTAGAGACGAGGCAGTAGAACTATTTATTGCACATACCCCTTAAAACTGCGATTGCCAAACCCTATGGAACTCAGTTCTCTATGAAAAGTCTAGTCCCGCAGTCCATCAGTGGACGGACTGTCAGAGGCTGTTGTTAATGTAACTAACTGCCACACTCATAGACATTTAATGCTTACTTAAGCTATTCCTTAGTAACATTTTTGTATCGAAAATATTGGCTAAGGACTGGGTTAAGTAACCATTAAATGACTCTGAGTACGACGGTAAGTCAATCAATCAACCAAAACACTTATCTCCTATGACCACATCCCTGTCACGACCCGTAACGAAAGAATATGTTATCTGTGGTAGGCTGTGTGACTCAACGCATTGTTTGGCGACGACATGCCACAGATTATGCGCGCAAACACTAAACAGCCGCTGTCATAGTTTATTACTCTTATTAGTTCAGTGTTATCTTTTGATCACATCTTTCTCTAGCGAACGAGAACTTTGGACTTGATCTCTGTACCACAGAATAATAAGTACAAGTATCTTACCTTTAGTACTAGTCGAGAGAGACTACTAATACATTAGCAAGATGGACATCCTGCAATCATGACGGATTTACTACCGTACAATGTAAATTTTTTGTAAAAAAAACCACACACACTCACATCCTTAGAAAATTTAATATATTCTAGAATTAAGACTGCTTATTACCCTTAGTACAAGTTTGCTTTTCGTTAATTAAAGTAATCGAAACAAGAAGCGCGTCCGGCGCTCTGATTGGTTGGTTCATTTGCGCCGCTCAATCGGAGTGCCGAACCTGCTCTCGTTTCGTTTTCGTCAACGTAAAGCAAACCGTAACCGTATTAAGGGTACAGATTGGACAAAGCGCAAGTTAGAAAAAAGAAATGGCAAGGTCGTCTGAACTGAACCAAATGTATTAGACGCCCGTATTATCATGGCTTGGCTTTAATGTAATAGGATAAAACAGTATTAAAAGTGAATTTAATTACACTTACCGTAATTCTAATAAAGCACGTCTAATGAATTTGAAGATAATCGTGTCAAATGTAACAATTGTGTTAAAGGTTAGACCGTGGGACTGACAGACGTACTATGAACAACACAATGATACGTAAATTACGAATGAATCCAACGCGTGTGAACTAAAGCAGTAGCCTTAGTATGAGTTTGCTTTAACGTTTGAAATAATCGTAACGAAAACACATTTAGCGCTCTGATTGGCCGGCGCGAATAAACCGACCAATCAGAGCGCCCAACACGCTCTCTTTTTAATCTCATTAAACGTAAAGCTAACTCGTACTAAGGCAGCTGAAGTTGATACGAACGTAACCTACCGTTTGAATTTAAAAGGGATATATGGCGAGAAACGTAGGTTAGTAGTTTATTGTAACTAACACAATTGCTGTGGTTTTGCTTACGTTGGTGTGATAAGATCCCATGAGAAAATTATGACTATGGTCAATATGTATGATGAGTTTTATCAAATTCTGTAACGTCACGCCTTTTATCCCCGAAAGGGTGGGCAGAGGTGCATATTGCCGCACGTAATACCACTATACAATGTACACTCACTTTTCAAAATTTGTATAATAAGTGTCATGTAACAGGGGTGAGCTTATTGCCATAATATACCGGACGCAATTTCAGACTCCGTGCCACTGCTGAGAAATAAAGCCAACAGTACTTAGCCCGACCAGGAAATCGAACCCTAGACATCTTGTCCGTTAGTCGCATTTGCGATTGACTGACTCGGCCAACGAGGCAGTAAATTAATAAATTTTATCAAATTCTGTTGAGTAGTTTTTGCGTAATGACGTAACAAACACACCAATACGGTATAGTTTTAAAATTAAATACTAAACAGTTATAATACAGAAACCACTTTGCTAATTAAATTAAGCGGAGAGGAAGATTTATTTTTAGCGCAGTATTTTCCTTAAACTACTGATTCCAAGGAAATAGATTAGTCAGAAGCATAACAGACAAGTCAATTAAGGTTGTGTTTGCTTTGAAAACGTTGGAGATCAAATCGTTTGATTGATTAATAATATATTTTATTATAATGCCTTTAGAGACTAATTTACGAGTGATCTATTAAGATTTTGCCAAGGCACACAGTTGTTAGAAATAAGTCATGGGACTTATTCAAACAAAATTGGTGTTTAGATTCCATCTATAGCAATTCGCGACCAAACCAGACGAAATATAGGTTATTCAAGATGGTCGATAGACATGACAATTATAATTTGAAATATTAAAACAAATAAAACATCCTATAGCCCTTATAATAAAAGCAGATTACATGAAAAAAATAATTAAAGCATATTAAACTGTTTACTTCTAGGTTTTTTATATATTGTGACAATAAGTAACGTAAGAGTATATGTATATTTATGTGCTGATCCTAATTTTATATCATTTCGATTTTGATATTAGATAGATTCGTGATAGCAAAAGTTTAAACCTTAGTGATTTTTGGTTGCTATTAAATATGCAAAACCCTGTATTAATAAAATTGTAAAAATTAAGAATAATAAAAAAAACTGACCACAGAAAAGAGAAACACCACTTTTCTGTCACACTGACAGTATAACAGACATACCAACATTAGCGAAATAAACGGTCAACTACCAACATAATAAAAAAACGTCCTTGCCAAAACGAGCTCAACCAAGCAAGTATTACGGTAAAAGAATTTGGTACCGCGCCGTGACCTGATCTGCCTTGGATAGTATAGCTAGTGTTTGAGCAACGTGTCGAGAGGAATGCTTGCTTGCAAGATCAAAGGAGGACGGATGGAAATAGCTCACCCCCCGGTTGCCATGGCAACCGACTCCCGCCTTCGCGTGGATTATTCTAGAGAGTGTTTCACTTGCGTCTGCCACTATTTATGTTTAGGACTAAAATTGTTACAGATTTTGTGAATATGGATTGTTATAATATGTTGTTTGAGGAAAATATTGCGCTGATTATACAATACGTAGTAATTACATATACAGCCTCACTCAGAGTCATTTAATGATTGCTTAAACTATTCCTTAGTAACGCTTTTGTATCTAAAACAGTTAGCTAAGGAAGAGATTAAAAAAAATTTACTATTAAATGACTCTGAGTACAGTAGATAGACTTATAAATAAAGATATTGTTTGTATTTGTTAATAATTAGTTTACCAATTAATTTAAAGTAGATACTAATTAAATTGGCATCCATGTCTAAAAATAAAGAAATGAAAGTGTATCACTATCTCAAACAGTTGCAATCGAAACCTGTTCTAGTCCACCTGGATCAATTTGAGAAATGTCGTCGCAGAAGCAGTATCCACTAATTTGTTTGAAAGCTTTTTAAAATAAATAAAAATAGTATTTTATTTATTTTATACTTAGATTTATTTGATCAAGTGGTTAACGGTTACACCATGTTATGACAGCTATTTTACTTTAAATTGTTTGGATAATTTTCAAATTAAATGTGTCATATCATAACAAACGATGGCCGATTTAAACTTGTTTTTGTTTAAATAATAACAGTAGGTTACGCGACGTCTCCGCGTCTGCGCACGCTATTCATGATGAAGAGTCTATCTGTGACTCAAAACTAGTAGATCTTTTCTCCATTAATATACGTGACTAAACCGTGTTTTTAAGTAGTTTTTTTTTTTATAAATGTTTAACTTCCATCTTCAATACTTATCAATTGATTAAATAAACGTAATACCTACTTTAATCAAAGTTTTATTGAAATAGCAATTTTAAATTACAATAAACTATGTACTTAGAGCCGCACTCAAAGGCATTTTAATGATTACTTAAACTATTCCTTAATAACGATTTTATTCCGAAAACAATTACGAAGGACTCGGTTAAGTAACCATTATTTATGTATTAAGTGTCACCAACATAAATACAGCATATTGCACAATGAAAATAACAGTTACATACAAACTACCTTAGATGACTTTTCGACACCAGCAATTTATACTACGCTAACTCAAAAAGCGTACTTTACAGTAGAGGCGTTTAAAGGGAAAAACGTGATAACTTTTACATTAATTAAGATACTTTTTTGAAATTTGGTATGCTTAATATTTAATTTATTCATTGTAATATCTCATATTTATATTTCCTTACTTATTTCTATTTTTTGATTTAGCGCAAGTTAGCCGTATATAAACGTAATTCATCAAAAAAATGTTACATCTTATACATGTCTAACTTATGTTAGCGTAGTGTAGTACGGGAGGTCGTAGTGCATGATCAATCATCTGATGCATATTTCAATATTTTTATAAAGAACATGTACTTACTTACAAAAAGAATAGTCAACGTACCATGAATAAACTAATTAATACGTTAACACATAAGTATTTACTATGTAAAAGTCGCTAAGTCGTTCATTTTACAAACGAACAAGTATACACACGAACGCACTAAACTACGCTAACTATGAGTTAGTGCAGTGTTGCACAGACTTTGATCAAAGTGATCCCCGCGCACACTCCGCTAATAATAGTTGACGTAATATAAATCGAGTGATTTCAAAAAGTACCTTTACTTAGCGTTTTATTAGATTTGTAACTTTCTTATTTTTGCATATTTCTTCTCAATTTTTTTATGACGTATGTAAACCCACATTTTAAGCAACTTGGCATAAAAAATAACGTTTTTTCCAAATTTCGAGTTAGCGTAGTATAAATTGCTGGTGTCGTTTTGTCCGTACTTAGAGTTTTAGTCACAATTAGACCTAAAAACTATACCTAAATTGTCTTATTTATCCTGCTACAATGACGTCCAAACAATATTCCTATCTGGAATTGTAGACAGGGCGTGTCGAATGTCACCGCTTGCGCTTATATTGTTATTTCCTTATTACATGACATTATCTATTTATTACGGTTTGGCTTGTAAGTATTCTATTCTAACGTCCACATCGATTTCTACTATAATGTAGTGATAAAGGAAGTTTCTATTAGATTTGATCAAAGATGAGAAGGTATTTGGTTTGGTGAGAATATTAAATTTATTTTTTATCTACTTAGTAACTCTAGCCAGTAAGGCATACAGGGCTCATGCCCGACCTGGAGCTGCGGAATACCTAGCGAGTTTACCGTGGCTCAGGTTCAACGAGCAGTACTAGGAACGGCGTGATTTTTAGTCAGTAACAGTCTGACAATACTTTTCGGCTCGCCCAAGGTGAGAGAAGACATTGGATGAGTTTCTTCCTTAAAAAAGTCAGTAGGGTATGGTATTGAGATCTTGAGAAGCAAAGTTGTTGACATAGTTCAAAGGATAAGCTAGTAGAGGTGTCAATAGGCCGATGACATTTGTCAAAAGTAGATGACAGTTGTGGTACGTTTTGTGGAGTGGCGATCATGACAAGTCTAGGTAAACGTAGTCTAGAGCACCCACGGTAGCTATGTAAGGAAATGACGAGAAAGATCTATAATTATTTTCCTAAGCCTTTGATCAATTCTTAAGACTTACTCCGCAATAGTCGGACTTGTGACTAGATACCTACCAGAGATTATTTATTCTGAGTCAGCTGCTATTCAAAAACAAATATTTTTTGCAGAAGCCTTTGCCTTCCTCACTGCAGTCGGCAATTTACAAGATGTATGTATGACTAAGTCTATAACTCACACTGTAGTGCCCATTAACTATCTAGCCAAGTCGTTTCACATTACTTATGAGTCCATTTTTGCAGCCAAATGCCTTTTGGCTTTTTACCAAACTTCAGAATAAGGATTCATTTGTCTTGCAACGACCATTAACTATCGTATTCAGAGTCATTTAATGGTTTCTTAGCTCAGACTTTACAATTGATTTTGGAATAAAATCGTTTACTATGGAATAGTTTAAGTAATCATTAAATGTCTTTGAGTGCGGCAGTTAGTGAGCTTTTTGTAGGATAATATGTATTATAACATTATTGTAATAGCTGACAAAAATTGTAACAAATCGATGTGATGAATTACTTATTATGAGAAATTTATTTTAATCTATTGTTTAATTATTCTTGTTAACTAGCGTCAAACATGCAGCTTAGTTGATGTTGATTTCACTAGGATGAAAAAGTTCAGTTTCTTGTGGTTTTCTCTTGCTATAAGTACTTTCGTCAACATTATCTGTATGTAAACTGTCTCATGGTATCTTTTAAATTTTTACCTCTTCAGCAGTTGGACTGTTAACGAATAACAAAGATTATAAACGCCCAAAATCGATTTAGTAATTATTCTTAGTATCGATTTCTTTTTGCTTAACTTCTTAATTAGCAATAAAAAATCCTCGTTTGGAATAAAATTCACACAAAATTTCGTCAAGTTTGCAACTCTTTGCTAAAACCATAAAAGTCAGACACTTTCGCTCCGAATGCTGCAACTGATTTCACAATAGAACAAGATGGATGACAGGACTATTGCAAATGACAGTCTTCTGTCTCAATCGTTTGCGGTTAATGCTAGGAAATTAGAAAGAGACAGAGAATATTTTGTGGGGTGACACTCCCCTACAATATATACTAAAAGTTTCTCCCCTAAGTGTGTGCACAGACACCCACAAATTCACTAGTTATTAGTCTCTTGTCAAATATTAGTAGGCTATAAACCTGTACAAATTAGTTAATGTCTACTGATTACAGTTTTTAATTAAAGAGAGTAACTAGTTTAATTTTAATTATTAAAATTTTCGTAATCGATTTTAGCTCATGAATCGGATCGAGTTCAGTGTTCTGGTATAGAATCATCCGATAGAAAATTTCTTAGTAGTAGCACGGAGTCTAGAATTGTGCCCTGTATATGGCAAAAGGCACACCCCCTATTACATGGGACTTATAACACAAATGGTGAAAAGTCGGTGTACATTGTAAAGCGGCATTACGTGCCTTAATGTGCACCCTGCCTCCCTCTTCAGGGATAAACGGCATAACGTTACATTTATCAGAAGTGCAAAAATGTCCAAATATATAGTTACTTATTACTACACTCAGAGTCATTTAATGTTTGCTTAAACTATTCCTTAGTAAAGATTTTGTATCAATAGCAGTTGATAAGGACTGGATTAGGTAACTATTAAATGACTCTGGCAGTAAAAGAAGAAATCACCTCCGGTATGATAATAATTTTTATTGACATTGGAATTGGACAATGGGCTCGTCCATTCAGACGGTAAGCTCACGAGGTACCAGGGCACCATACATCGATAGGAACTCACAGTAACTAGTAACTAACTATTGTTCTAAGTGCATGGTTGGCTGCAGGCCAAAATGCTAGCCGGTATATTATCGTACGGCCGAGATAGCTTGCAAAGCGAAGTGCTTCTAATATAAACATTGTTACGAAACTGCATATCAGGTTCATTCTTTGGCAAGCCGTTTGCAAAGCTTCATTGTCAAGATGTGGGTTAAAAAGAAACATTGGAATTGGAAACTGTTGTATCATCTTTACAGTAATATCTTTTTTAAATAATGTATTTTTCCATTAAGTCGTAAGGTTCATTATAATTACGATTGGTTTTTCTAACTTCCGTACCTACTCAGAGTCATTTAATGGTTACTTAACTCAGTCCTTAGAAGTTATTTTGGATACAAAATCGCTACTAAGGAATAGTTTAAGTAATCATCTAATGTCTCTGAGTGCGGCGTCAAGTCACCAGAAATCGTCGATTATACTTTGAGCGATTTGACGATGTCAAAACTGTTGTAAAAATGATGTAACATTAATATCTTTTACTCATACCTTAATGGTCCTATTATAGTTAATTAAGGTAATGGCACCCAAATGGGCCCAATTTTCACCTCGATGTCCAAATGGATCGTAATAATTCTGAAAATAAAGTTTGCACCCAAAATTATGAAAGTAAATCATAAATAGTGGAATTTTTGTAAGTCCTCATTTGATTCAAATGATATTAAGATTAATCATATTTCAAGTCTTGCTTCTGTTTACGAGTAGGTCACTGCTTCGAAAACCTGTCACAACATTTATCAATAGAAACTAAGTTGCAATGGACGTCACCACGAAAAAAAAAACTTGCAGTTTTGTAAACCACAATAATGAACGGTATATTTATGTAAATAATGCTTAAAATTGCTTAACTAGCGTGTCTTTTTAACAAGCTCCGCTTTAGAGGTACTTAAATGTAAGTTTTTGTTGGGATTTACTGATTGATCAATTTTAAATAATGACGCTAGATCTCGTTTTGTTTTTGGTGTAATATGTTTGTTCCTTAAAAATTTAACAAAATTTGATCGTCAAGAGTTATAGAATTCGGATATCAAACTTATAATTTGTATTGTGACATTAAAACTTTACCCTTAGTACAAGTTTGCTTTACGTTGAAAGAAAACGAATAGGAGCGCGTTCGGCGTTCTAATTGGCCGGCTCGAATAAATCAACCAATCAGAGCGTCGAAAGCTGTCTCGTATTGATCTCGTTAAACGTAAAATAAACTCGTATAAAGTTAAGCATTGCAGTCTCGCTGCAAAAATTACTTAAACCAATGATTAACCGGTAAGTTTGGGTTACTATTGCCCGCGGGGCAAAGTTACCCTGTAGGGTCAAAGACACCCGATCTTACGGTACTTAATTAAAAAGTCTGATAAAGATATTTACTATCGATGTAAAAGCAGACACACACAACTATATATCAACTTGCAATCTTATGACCTACGACTTAAAAGTCAATTTTCCACCTCTACCACAATTTGCACGTTCAACAAGAAATGATAACAATACCTACACATGTAACTCTACAAAACATAGAAAAGGTAACAAATCCACATAGTCTTATCACACAACAATTAACCGTAAGACTAACAGTTTAAGGTTATTTTTTGTATAATGTACCTTGGAACCAGTAAGTCTGTTGTGAACAATGGCTCATGTGACTACGTAACACATAGTATTGTTAGTTGGTGAGCTGGCGCCTTTTGCGTGCACAAATTTTATAATACACTATTGTGTTGGCCATTGCCAGGATCATAAAGGTCTTGTAAACGTGGACCCTTTATTTTATGTTACAGAACGTAAGTTGTAACCAGGCAGGGAGACTGTGGAGTCTTTTAATTGTAATCAGTAAGAGTCTGACACTCCCTTTCGCCTCGCCTAAGGTGGTAGAAGACATTGGATCATTTTCCCCTTTAAAAAAAAGGCCCGGTACAAAAGTGCTCGAAAAGCAGGAGTAGGAACGGGGTGTTTTTTAGTCAGTAAGAGTCTGACACTCTCTATCGTCTCGCCCTAAATGGGAAAAAACATTAAATTATTTTTCCTCCCCAAAAAACGCTGTTCTGTAACTTTCAATTCGAAAGATCAAATCAAAAAATCGATCGCGGTCCGCCATGTCATTGGTTTTGAGAATAATCCAATAAGACATCTTTTCACAAAATTTCTCAAGTTTATTGTCTAAGATAAATAATATACATACATACATAACTCATGCATGTCTCCCATGGAACCACCATGCAGAGACAATGGAACGCCAAGTGCTACGAATCTTACATACCTCTTTCATCAACAGTCATCAGTAAAAAAGTATCCTTAACCGACGAGCATGCATGAAAGACAGATGACTGTTGATAAATAATATAAACGAAACGCCATAAATAGTTTTAATGTAAACTTTGCTTTCAACCTAAGTGCTGTTATATGATATACGTACGCATAATAATATTCACAGACAATGCAATACTTAGCAGACGATACATTAAGGAAAATAACAGCTAAAACAATTGACACAAATATGTAATATGCAAATAAGCATGACACAAGCCCTGTGGTCATCGGGACTATTTTACAATATCGGAGAAACTGCTCAATGCTCAATGTGTTTGCATAACAGAAATGGACGAATGGCGGAGGTTCCCAAACTTTTTTCGCCGAGGCACCCTTGTTATTTCTCCACATAGGAGAAATATTTACAAACTCGTAATGTGGTTCGACTACTTAGGAAAATAGGAATATACAATGCAGCATAATGAATAAAACTGTCTTAATTATTTTTTCATTATTTTCTTCAAGGTCATAGAAAGTTTTGTCAATTTTATCCACATTTTATCCTTAAATCTACAATTAATATGGTCTCGGCACACTCTGATGTTACTAGCGTAAGTTCGCTGCACCCAATTTGAGAACCCTTTTTTATGGGGTGAAAATCATCCTAAGACTTCTCCCGCCTTGAGCGAAGCAATAGGGACTGTCAGACTCTTACTGAAAAAAAAATCAAACCGTTCCTATTCCTGCATTTCGAGCCATAGCCCCGGTAAATCCGCTAGGTAGTCCGCAGCTCCGAATTTGAGAACCCCTGGTATAGAGAACTACAGACGTATGTAATGTACTCACAAATAAGGTTTCGTAATATAACTTCATTACATGAGTCATTTACTTGAAGCCGATATATTCGAGTTTGATGACGAATTTGTGTTCGAATTGAAGTCGTGGTCGTGATCATGACTAATGTCTCACTTAAATTGCTTTGTAATTTG
This sequence comes from Spodoptera frugiperda, assembly GCF_023101765.2. NCBI lineage: Eukaryota > Metazoa > Arthropoda > Insecta > Lepidoptera > Noctuidae > Spodoptera > Spodoptera frugiperda. The sequence continues at coordinate 3,947,787 of NC_064229.1, read as the reverse complement.
CTCCTTGGTAACGCTTGGAATCTCCATAATTTGGTAAGAATTCTAGTGTTTGGGAGTTTTCAAGATGCTAAAGATCGTGTAGCGTGACATTAGTCATAATATTTACATGTCAGGCTGTGGATTTTATAGTAATTCTTTTAGATAATCAGTATAATTCCTTGCCATTGTTTTACATCCAAACAATACTCGTGCTATGGATGTTTCATCCGTGTCCTCTACGTCTGTAGTTGGGCGGCTTTATTCTGTTTTCACCTTATCAACTTTAACTTCTTGTTAGCTAGTATACAAATGAATTTGAATTAGAGATAGCTCTTCTCTTCTAATATCGTCGGCTTCGTGACCAATTCACTATTCTGATAAAATCGGTTTTTTAGTTTAATATAGGTAGTGGATGTTTGTTTCCCTTTTAGTCCTAAATGTACTGACGGTGATAAAAAATATATTACGGTCATTTAGCCTGATATAATCTCATACATTGTGTGCACTTATATGTATATTATCATTTGTTGTAAATTATCACATATCTTCTCAATTTTAGAATCGTTTCACTTATTAGCTACTATCTTTTTAGAAGGTAAGTCTAATGTTACCTATGTACAAAAATATGGTAATGCAAATACGATCTTTGCATTTTATGTCATCCTTAGCTTCAATTCATAGAAATCAAAATAGTTTCCGTTGACTGTAAATAGGATTGTTTGAAGATATTTTAAATGCAATGTAATTAGCATATAGCAAAGTTTCCGTCTTCCTTTTATTCGACGCCATGTTGTTTCAATTTCTTCCTTTACCGTTGTTCAATTATTATTAGTGTATCTATAGAATATTTTTACTGAAGAGCAGCTTTTTTGGGGAAGTTAGAAATCAATAGAGTATTTGTTTTCTTTTTTGCAACTATTGGCTTCTCATTTCTATGTAATGTTGAGTCCATTTCTTGTATTAGGCAGTAAATGGAAATTTCCATTAGATTTCTAAGTTTTAAGAACCCTGCATCATACTACACCGTGTTTCCCCAAATATATTTCAAAATATTCACATTTCATATCTGATTCAATATTGCCCAGTCTCCACGTCTGTATATAACAGCTTTCTACCCTCCAGACATAGAGTTAAGTATACATTGAAGTATTTTGAAAAATACCAAAAAAGTTCCTTTATTTAGTTTCTTACATTTACATAACTAATGTTAAAGATCGTTGGAGTCGGGAGATGTTATTGGAGGTGAAGGAAACAAAAAGTATTCATCTCCTTCAATATCCGACAAAAACACTTGAATCTTCAGTAACATAAAGGGATTTTACGACTGCTAACAGCTTAGTTGCATCTATCATAACAAAAGGAGTTTATTATAGGTTGTCACTCAAAACATCAAGAATTATAAACTGCTCTGTATATTTTTTATCCCGGATACGAAAGCCAAAGGGGATTGCGTAATTAAGCCATTCAAAAATAGGTAGACTACACCATTAATTCGGTATTTAGGACAGTGAGTCAATGGGTTTGCACCATAACGTTACACAAAAACATTGTTTTAAGTGTTGAAGGGACGAAAATAGGATATTTAGGGCATCTCCTTTAATGAGTAATAAACCATATTGTTGGCCAAATGGTAGCAAAGTTGCTAATGCCACTAGATTAAGCAAGTGATCTTTAGGTTCAGGTTCGCGGTCTGCCAGAATACCTATTTATTCAAATCAAATTAAATCACTTTAATGCATCCATAGTGTATAATAATGCATTAATTTGTCTTATTTATGCCGTAGCCCATAACTGATGCCATTTTTCACCCCGAAGATCCAGCTTTGCTCTAAAGCTTTGCATAAGGTTTCAACTATTGGAAAATTTGTTTTTGTATAGTTAATTTCTATCTCAAACAACACACATATTACTCATTTATCTTTGTCATTTCCTAGTTATATTAAAGCTTTTCAAACCGTCTAATACAAATCCTCATATTGAGGACATTTTAAAACAAATAAGTTCCGTAATTGATATTCCTTTGCAGCCTATACATTAGTAATGAGACCACAGAAACCACATGTTAGTCACTGACACTCAATGCCTACCATTGGTCTGTATAGCTCCATAGTGTAAACACTACGGCCATCAATCACGTCACTATCGACATAAAACAACTGCTAAACAAGCATTTCTTGAACCACATTCAAATTGAAATCCAAAAACAACTGGGTTTTTCAATTAGGCATTGAAATTATGAGTCTGGGAATCTGGATTGGTTTCTGATATTTGCAGTATGGTCGGCGCGAAAAATCTGCCGAAAAGTTGGTATTTCTTTGGAGTAAAAGACTTGATGTTTTGCTACGGCAAATAGATTTAATTATTCACATAAAATATAAATTAGTAATCGTACGTCGGTAGCACAGTTAAAGAATGGCTGACTGACTATATTGTAAGCAGTTCGACAAGTTCAAAAGAACACATAAGTAACGGAATCGTCGACAACGTGCTTTCTTAGCATACTGAAGGAAAAAATAACTTCAAATTTTTCTTTTAAAACTCTCATAGTGAACCCCACAGGGGTGAAACTAATTTAGTATAGTAACGGAATAAATATCCTGTCACGTACCACAAGAAAAATCAATATATACGTATAACTAAACTCAATACTTACGTATAAATATAAAATCCTCGTTTTCGTTTAAATTAACACACACTGACGATCAAATTACACGGTTTATAACACAAATTGTATATTTAACACCGTTGTTCAATTGATAATGGATTAAACTATTAATGTTTATTATTCTTATTAAATAGTGCGGGGCGCGGGAACAATGCGTGCACCCTCTACGCGGGCCAGTGAGCGACTGATGACGTTAGACGCGGTGCGCCGGTACGTTCGCACTGAGCTACGGAAGGACCTAACTATGAATGCTTCTGTTAGGCTAATTACAGCTCTATCACTACAAGTTAAAGTTTAATATAGCGTGTGTTAAAATAAAGTTCTACTTCTTTCGTTTCGTTTCACATGCACATTGTGTATGCCACGGCCGTACACACATTTCTTTGACTCAAGAGAAAAGGCGAAAGGACATTGCGGAGCGGTCTGTATGTTTGACTTGTTTTATATCGCCACGTAATTCGATAAATCAGACTGTTTAGTTTCGAATTCATTTATCTGAAACTTTAATTGCTTTTAAGTATATTATTGCTCATTTATATTTTAAGCTTAACCTCGTTTAGTCCTTAACTTCACTTTTAAACCAGTACTAGCTTTTTCTCTCCTTAGGAAATTAGGAATCCACACTTTGGAACAAGTAAATAACTTCATTAGAGGACTGACCGATAGACATTTTTACACTGATGTTTAAAGCCCATTTTAATATTTGCTTCGATATTCAAAAGTGCCTTCTTGGTCTAACAGAAATAAATGATTTTGTCTTTGATTTTACAAAATCGTCAAACTTAACGTTGTTAGACACTATCAAGTTGTAATTTAAGAATGTTTGGCGCCAATATTGCAACTGATGTAGTATAGGTTAAGATCAGTCTTCTCACTCTAAAGATATTGTCAGGGATGGAGCTTATATTATGATTTAGCAAAATCTAATTAGAAATGTATACAGTTCACATGTATGTGGTTGTTGACGTCAGATAATAATTAATAATATTAGACACGTAATTTTTTTTATTTTTTCATATAAGTAAACAAGCGCATTTAGTCCGTCAGTCATTATTCAAAATTAAAATACGCTTTTTTATTTTGTCTTATTATAGGTAATTAAACAATACTTTGATATAAAGAAATAAAAATTTGGGAGGAAAGAGGGAGAGTCAGTCTCATACTGATTAAAACTGAACTGTTTCTACTCCTACTCTTCCAAACAGGAGCTTCGGTAAACCGTTAAGTCTTCTGCGGCTTCATATTTTTTAATACCTTGAGCTCCAAACTTTTCAGTATCCTCTCCGGATCATAGATTATACACTTATTTTGGTATCTATTGTATTTTGCCATGTCGCAAGATTTATTATTTTTATGCAGTTTTTTTTAAATTATATATGTCTCCATATAATTTTCGTTTATTGACGGTTGCCTTTTTTACTTCACACTGCAAACGCATATAGCAATCTCCCGCGATCTGGTGCTTCCACAGCAAGAAAACCGCAGGCGTTCATTATGGGACGTACCTCTTGGTAATAAAACATTACGTAAAGAGGTATTCTATAGAGAAAACTTTGATTTCTTGAAAAATCCTCTTGTCTTATAATTCCAATAATAGGAACGTTGTCCCTGTCTCACACTAGGATATTTCCTGTATCATGCCACGAGTGCATTTAAATACGTGTAATTTCACATACACTTTATAGTTTAATCACCATCAAGCGAGATAGCGGCCAAACGTTGGCCCATTTAACATAAAAAAGTTAAACACGGTACAACAATCTTTCATCCCGAGCGGGAATCTAATTTGACACAATGACGGCTGCGAATCGAACCCGCGAAACATGATTTCGCGAGTACGATTCGCATTCGCAGCAGTCATTGTGACAATTGCGCAGTTTACTTTATATATGACTAGCGACCCGCCCCAGCTTCGCACGGGTGCAATGGTGATATATTATACCTGTATTATACATAAAAACCTTCCTCATGAGTTACTCTATCTATTAAAAAAACCGCATCAAAATCCGTTGCGTAGTTTTAAAGATTTAAGCGTTCATAGGGACATACAACATGACAGAAAAAGCGACTTTGTTTTATACTATGTAGTGATGAAGCCTATGGGTTACCGGAGCTCCGGCTCGAAAGCAGGAGTAGGAACGGGGTGGTTTTTCGTCAGTAAGAGTCTGATACTCCCTCTCGGCTCGCCCAAGGCGGGAGAAGTGATTGGATGATAATAAAAAAAGGTATGTTTTAAGTTTATTTTTGCTTAACCCTTCTGAGTATAACTATTGTATTGTATATTATAAAGCATATATTTATATGCTGGACATATATCCTGATATATATCGGAACATAATTATAAATTGACTGCCTCGTTGGTCGAGTGGTCGCAAGTGCGACTGCCGAACAAGGGGTCTCGGGTTCGATTCCCGGGTCGGGCAAAGTATTACTGGGCTTTTTTCAGATTTTCGAAAAATTTCTCAGTAGTAGCACGGAGTCTGGAATTGTGTCCAGGATATGGCAATAGGCTCACCCCCTATTACATGGGACTTTAACACAAAATGGTGAAAAGTGGGTGTACATTGTATAGCGGCATTACGTGCCGTAATGTGCACCTCTGCCTACCCCTTCGGGGATAAAAGGCGTGACGTTGTGTGTGTGTGTGTGCATAATTATAAATGTAAAATATTACAGAAGACATCAGATATACAGGGGGTGGGTAAATGGCACACATGTTCACACATATGGACCGGTGCGCTGAATACTTTCTACGTGAACGGAGATGCGCACACGCAGACTCAATGCTCGCTCGCGTGGAAGAGGAGGGTGACCATACTATTTAATTTACTAGTAAATTATACACGTGGTTAGTTTTTGCAAATGTAAAACACCAAGGGCCTTAGTTTGCTATTATAATAGCTCCAAACTTTTATAACATTGATTTCATAAGTAGTATATTAACGCGTAAGGTGTAGCGAGTTCCATTCCCGCACGGAGCAACACTTTGCGTGATCCACAGATTATTCGGCCGGGTCTGGGTGTCATGTGTATGTGAACTTGTATGTTTGAACGCACCTACGACATAGGAGAAAATCCTAGAGTGGGACAACGTATAAAAAAAAATGTAATTGAAAGAAATCAATTATTTAGTAATTAAGTAATTTTATTAAGATATCTTTTGTATTTTCCATATTTAATCTTTAACAAACGTACGACGCCGAAGTGATAACACCGTATTGAATATTGCTCCGTTAAAATATTTAGAAAAGTGATAGTTTCATTCTAAAAATTCATGCACTTATTATCAAAAATTGTTGGCTTTTTACATCAAAAACTGTATTTGGCGACTGTATAAGCCCAAATTAATTTATGTGTATTTACTGTACTTAAATACCCTTTATGCAGAAGCTGTTGGTATACCTTTAAGAAAAAAATAAATAAACAAAGATTTTTATTTATTTCAAAGTCAAAAGTCAAAATTAATCATTTGAAATAGATCGGGACTTTTGAACGTCAAAGCAAATATTATAATATTATAAAAATGTCAGTCTATCGGTCAGTCCTCTAGTGAAGCTATTTGCTCGTTCCAAAGTGTAGATTCCTATGTAGAAGAACGAACAAGAAACTCCGTAGGACAATTTAAGTTTTAATATTATAGATATATCGTTAGTATCTAATATTATAGATATTATTTGATTAGAATACGTAATACCCAATTTCCATCACGTGCTTAGTAAAAAGAATAAATAGTCTAATTCGTACATAGGTATACCTATTGTAGATGCTAGATATAAGTCATCTACTATAGACCATTTAGATTAGATATAAATATTATGTACATATAATATGTACTGTTTATTTAATACTAAACATTATATGTGTGTATGTATATAGATTAGATAATTCACCTCAGGAGTAATCATAGACGTCTATTACGCATTAATATGTAGGTTTTCCAATGGAAACTGAACGCTACAAATATCTTTCGATTTTATAATTTTTCGTTTTTGTTTTCGTGTTTAATGCAACATCAGCTTTAAGCTATGCTTACGGTTATAACTATTATTATATTATAATGAACATTAAATTCCTTATTTTTTGAAAATAAAACTAATTTTTTACCATCGCCTTTTTGCGGCGTTCGGGAGCGTTCCGTTTCGATTCCCGCACGGAACAACCCTTTATGTCATCGACAAATTGTTGCTCCGGGCCTGGGTGTCAACTGTCATGTGTATGGCAAATTGTATGTTTGTAAACGCACACACGTCACAGGATGAAAAGGAGGAAATATTAGTGAGGGAGAGAGGTAACGTTTACAAAAATATCTGGCTTTTTACACCAAAAATAAATATTTTATTTATAATTTTTTGTGAGATGAAAATATTCCTGTTTTTGTCCTTCAGTACGACACAAAATCATGGTCACTTTGGAAATATGAAGAGGTACCGTGTGAGGTCCAAGTTTATAAAGAAAATTTTAGACACAGGTGTAGCCAGTGAGCTTCACGTGGGCATTGAACCGGCTATACTTTGTTGTTGTCCAGCTAAAAATAACTACAGGACCCTTAGGATCTTTTTGTAATTAAGAAAGGTTAAGATGAATAATTTTCAATTGACATAATTTAAGATAACTTAGACAGAGCTGCATATAATATACATATATACAATATTGACTTTCGTCAGTTATTAAATATAAGGGTGCTTTTCTTTGAGAAAATACAATTGACGTATTTGCTCCCACTCCTAAACTTTGATTTGTTTCATCTAAGTCTTGTAATCTTTTATGACCAATAAAAAAATACGTGTCTAATATTTTTTCATTACCTGACGGACTAAATAGATTTTTAATTTTCATACCCCGTCATCATCCCTATAAATTGACGACAAAAGAAATTAATTCTTGTAAGTATGACTTAAATGATTATCAATATTTAATAATCGATCTTGCGTCTAAGTATGGCGATAAATCTTGTAATTACAAGCTTAGTTTAATGTACGTAAATAAAAACTGATAATCGACAAGGACGTTTGACAGGTCGGGTGTATTGACATAGTGTAGAGTCAAAGTCAAAGTCATATATTTCAATGACACTTAAAGTCAAAGTCAAATATTTCAATGACACTTTTGAAACGTCAAAATTGTCCATCAATGAAACTCGTCGTTCCAAAATTGGGCAGTTTAGTAGGTCAAAAATAAATTATTTTGACTTTTGAATACAATATAATATCCCAAAATTATCGTACTTTTTATTTATTTATTAAAGGCATACCAACAGCTTCTGCATAAAGGGTATTTAAGTACCTACAGTAAATGCATATCTGTAAATCAGTTTTGAGCTTATACAGTCGCCAATTACAGGTTTCTTTCAGGTACTTTCATTCATTAATTTGACTGACTTTATTTTCTGAATTTGTCTAGCTGATTTTTGAGAAATATATGTATTTGCTCCCACTCTTAAACTTTGATTTAGAATAAGATTATAATACTAGGATAAAACTAATCTAAGTATCATCTTATATGACAAAATTAAAAAATCGTTTCTAATATTTTTTCATTACCTAACTGACGGACTAAATAGATTTTTAATTTTCATACCCCGTTATCATCCCTATTACCTCAATCGACTATCGCTTCATTGCCATATTTGGTCATAGCACAAGTATTGGAAAAACGCGGTATCACCGGTGTTTTAGTAGTATTAAGAGGTAGATACCAATATCCAGATCTATGAGAAACTGATCCATTATTCTCGAGGTATTTATAACTTGTGTAACTGAGATTTAGATTAGTTTTCAGCCCTGATCGTCCCACTGCAGGGCAAAGGCCCCCCTACCCTCCACTCCTCCTTCTATTGTGTATCTACTGCCATTTAATTATCAAAACCGCTATAAAAAGTAAAAGAGTAAATCTAAGAAGGACCCAGAACTGGTCGCAAAGTGACTTTTATCACCTTAAAGATTAATTAAAAAACTGCAATATTATGAAATAGCTTAATAGGCGTGCATATACATAGGTATATTACAAGAATCAAATCTTGATACCGGATTATCACCTATAATTTACATAATCTGTTCTTTATCGCACTACGTGACGATTTTTTTTTTACATATCAAATTAAATTTAGCTAATTCTATCCGGGCTTATCAATAGCTTACATCTTATCGCAAAAGATTTCCTCTTTCAAATAAGGAGTAATAAGGTAATTTGAGTTTTGATATCATCTATCGGATAAGCAACAGCACAGTACCCTTATGCCCGAATACTCAAACGCTACTCAATTTTAAGACGCTCTCAAATGTAGTACTGTCACTATCAACACACACACACAACTTCACGCCTTTTATCCCCGAAGGGGTTGCACATTACGGCACGTAATGCCGCTATACAATGTACATACACCCACTTTTCACAATTTTGTGTTAAAGTCCCATCTAATAGGGGATGAGCCTATTGCCATATCCTGGACACAATTCCAGACTCCGTGCTACTACCGAGAAATTTTCGAAATTCCGAAAAAGCCCAGTAATACTTTGCCCGACCCGGGAATCGAACCCGAGACCCCTTGTTCGGCAGTCGCACTTGCGACCACTCGACCAACGAGGCAGTCTCTATCAATTCTTTATAAAATGACAGAGATAGCACGATATTTAAGTACAACTTAAAATTGAGTAGCGTTTGAGTATTCGGGTGTTAGTATGAGTTTTCTTTACGTTTACAGTACATTCGAAACGAGAGCGCGTTCGGCGCTCTGATTGGTTGGTTCATTCGCATCGATTCCCGGGTCGGGCAAAGTAAAGCTGGGTTGTTTTCAGTTTTTCTAAAATTTTTAGCACATAGCATGGAGTCTAGAATCTAGTCCGGTTTATGACAATAGACTCACTCCTTCTTACATGGGACTTATAACAATATGGTGAAAAGTGTGTTGTATAGTGGCATTACGTGCCGTAATATGCACCTCTGCCTACCCTTTCTAAGATAAAAGGCGGGGCGATACGTAATAGAATTCTTTAAATTTTCGGTGATATAATAGTCGAAGGGTAGTCTCTACTTCTAGGTAACTCGTCAATTGTGGGGATTACGATCATTATTCCCGGCATTGGTTGAGATTATTCTCAAAACAAATGATATGGCGGACCGCGATCGAGTTCACTTCGATCTTTCAAATTGAAAGTTACAGAAAGGCCTACCTACTACCTACTAAGAGAGATACCTAAGACTATAGAGCAGATGGATCACCTGATGGTAAGCAATCGCCGCCGCCCATGAACACCCGAAACACCAGAGTCGTTACAAAGGCGCTACCTTTTGGGGGTTAGGAATTTAAGGATTATTCAGAAATCGGGGATTGGGAGAGGTTGGGGAGGGGGTAATTGGGCCTTCGGTAACCTCACGTTGTTTCACGTCGGTTTTCTGTGCGATGATTTTCGCAGCGTGACGATTGATTATTATCATACCTTAAATTAAGTTGTGAACGAATAACTAGAAAAACCAGCAAAAGTGGTACAGTACGTATAAGGACACTTGTATAAAAAAAAAACCAGTGGAATTATATGAAATGATAAAATGTTACTTATAAATGCAATAAATAGTTGTTTAAAGCTATAATAGCTTTAAAGTAGATATGGCTTTACCATCGTCATTTAAAACAATAAAGGGTAAAGTCGATGATTACTGGTAACTACACACAGTAAAGGATATCGTTGTCGTTACAGAAAAAAATGAAATTACTTTATTTTCTTATCTTGTATCACTGAATAAAGAAAATTGCGTTTTTCAGTAGTTAAGAGTCTCATATTACCTTCTAAAGAGCAAGACCTCTGCCATGTTCGGAGTTTAATTCCAGATTTAGCTGCTATTATCAAAAATCCTTGTGAGCATTAAGCTACATTATTTTTTAGCAAAAATATAATTTTGAAAATCGGTCCACAAATGGCGGAGTAGGTAATCGGTGCACAAATAAAAAAACAAACACCCGAACGTAGTACCTCTTCCGTTTTTGAAGTCGGTAAAAAGTGATCTTAATGATACATTGGTAGAGGTGCAGATTATAATTTGGATTCCCACCTAAACCTCGGCGTTAGCCACGAGTAGAGTCAGTGTTTAAAAGAATTAAGAATTGAATAAATTATAGAAAAATGATAATACTCATTCAAGTACTCATATTAGAAAAATGACATCAATCTCATTGGAGATATACAAAAGTAAATCTGCAAGACAAAGAGATTAGCACGATAAGCAAATCTATTGTGTTTTAATAGGTGTAATATTCATTCGATTGTCTCACCAAGTGTTGAGTCGCGTATTGATAATTTTAGGCAAATTCGACAACTCGATCGTTTGCTATTCTTGATATATGATCAGTTGTCGCTCATTGTCAAAATGCTTCGGTTGTGTGTGCTTGGGTTGTCCCTAGCTCTCCTGGCAGGTAGGTTAACGGCCATTAAGTTTCCGCGAACAATTCCAATTTCATGCAGTTTAACTTAATACAATTTGGTACCTAGTTAATGTACGTGCGTGGCTTAAGTGAAAAAAATAAAAGCTTTTGAAAATTATGTGGTGTGATCAGATTTTGTTTACAGATAGTGAGTGACGGTGTGTAGGTGCTTTTAAGTTCTAAGACTTTCCTATAACGCATTCTGCATATAAAAATTTCAGTTCTGCTGTCATACAATCAATTGATAAATCGGTAAAGCCCTTTCATTGGCGTTCTTGTCAGGTCTAAAAAAGCTTACAAGAATGGGGGCTCCATACTTTATTGGGCATTATATCTTAGAAAATAAAATAGAGTTTCTAGCTTGTCTATTCTATCTAGTGACCACTGAATTCATGTGTTAAATAGTAATCCGCCCCAGCTTCGCCCAGATGACGATTGCCTGTCTATTTTTTGTTTCATACAAACCTTGTCTTAGAAATAACGACGTAGTGACCAGGAGCGTAGCTTGGGGCCCGGGCCGTATAAATATTTGTTTGGGGGTCTCCTTTTTTATTTATTTTGGGAATCATCAAATGACTTTTCCTATCCTGCCTCTCGAGCCTCAAACAGGGTCTATGCTATCTATAACAGCGGGCCCGTGTTTGACCCTTGGCCCTTGGGCCCTTATATTACGTTAACTTTCCTAAAGCCAACTTTTGAACGCATGCTTTATGCGGAAAAAAAGGAATTGATTATTTGGACTTTTGTAATTTCTGAAATGAAATAAGAAATTGGGAAGCTTTTTATTTTTTGCTTACGCACGTTGGGTCCCCCATACCTTGGGTGGGCTCGTTTATACGGACCGTTTAACGTATCAACCGTATCAATTATTTGATACAGTTGATACGGCGCTAGCTACGCGTCTGGTAATGACGAAAAATTAAGTACTTATCCGCGTAGTTACATAATTGTCAGTGACTAATTTTTATTTATCAGGGATATATAGATTAGCCATGACATTAAACAGTGGAACATACGGTGGCGCTGTGCCCTGCATGGGCTGAGCACCGCCGTGTCCTCAGGGATGTAGTCGGCGACGGCGAAATCTCGCGTCCGGCATTGGTACAAGCCATGGTGCGGAGCGAGGGGGACGGGATGCCGTCTCCTCCTTCTGCGAAGCAGTCATGCTAGCTAAGGAGGAGGCGGGGCGCGTGAGAGAACGAACCTCCTCACGCCCCAGCCGTCGCGAGAGACACTCCGGGCGTCGGGGATCGCGTGACGATCTCCGGCCACCGTAAGTGCGGGCCTGCGGACGGCGAGCAAGGGTAGTTCGCCGCCCGACCAGAACCAGACCCGTGCGTGCGGCGCGTTATTTATTGCGTTCCGCGCGCGCCTCAAAGAGCCATCAGACCACCACAGATGGGGCCCAATAGGGCTGATGCCTAATCCGGAGCTGCGGACAACCTAGCGGGTTTACCGGGGCTCCGGCTCGAAAGGCAGGAGAAGGAACGGGGTGGTTTTTAGTCAGTAAGAGTCTGACACCCCCTCTCGCCTCGCCCAAGGCGAGAAAAGTCATTGGATGATTTTCCCCCCAAAAAAAAAAAAAAAAAAAGCCATGACATTAAGGCCTTAAGCCTCGTTCCCACTAGGAACATTTGTAAAGCGACATGTGACATCGGGCGACGTCTGACGACATTGATGAAACTGTTCCTTGTCGCACAGCCAACAATGTCACGCCGATGTCGATGCCGATGTCTCTGAGGACACATGTGTGTCGCTCGACAAATGTTCCTAGTGGAGACGGCTTTACTATTCATAATGCGTCGTTTGACGAATGCATGCATTCGTCATTCGGCCGCCTACAAATAACAATTTCTTGTATCTTACTTCCAAATTTTTGCCTTCCGTCATTTGACGAATCGTAGACAGTAGGTGTAAATGTTATTTTGTTACGTACCGTATGTCTTAGGGGGCTTTTACACCAGAGATGTGCTATGCTATATAACTGTGGATGTGTTTGGCATCCACCAATCATATTATGTGTGTATTTGGCATAGAAACAAATAGCTTAGCACTGGTGAAAAAGGACTCAACTAAGATGTGTTTTTATTTATATGGAATGAATGCGTGCTATGAATTTGTAAGTATGGATGCGTGTTATGGATGCGTGTTATGGATGTGTGCTATGGATGCGTGCTATAAATGGGTGCTCGATACATCCCATACTCGAGCTGCGCATCTTCATAGCACATCTTACTCGCACCGCTACATAGCTTAGTATCAGTGGAAACGGTCACATAGTTTCACAGCTTAGCCATTACATCCTCAGCATAGCTACATAGCACATCTCTGGTTTGAAAAGCAGCCTTAGCGTATATGACGTCGATGTTTTGTTTACAGAAGAAGTCATACACAATTACACAATGGTTGTTATTTACAGCTGAAACTAGAAAAAAATGCTTGAAAATTTTATTATTCTAATTTAACATGACATCATCTGTTTTGCTATAAAACAATGATGGACTGACAAACAATTGTAATATATACGTGTGTGATGTTTTCTGTAACCGCAAAAATGAATTGATCTCCTGTCAAGTGCTTGTAGTCGGGCGACATTTTTAGATTTTTTTTTTTTTGAGGGGAAATATCATTCAATTCCTTCTCTCGCCTTAGCCGAGGCGGGAGGAAGTGTCAGACTCTTACGGACTAAAAACCACCCCGTTCCTACTCCTGCTTTTCTAACCGGACCCGGTAGGCAGTCAACAGCTCCGGGTCGACATCAGCCCTACTGGGCCCCATCTGGTTTTATTTAGCTTGGCCCTTTGATTTCTTTGGGTCTTTAGTAATTTAGTAATCACCCAAGTCAGCTCATACCCTATCTATATAATTCTGTCTGTCTGTTACCCTAAATGTAGTCCTGGTAGGGAATTGGAGACCATACGTATCAGTCCCAGGATGGGGCCCAGTAGGCCTGATCCGGACCTGAGGACTACCTAGCGGGTTTACCGAGGCTCCGGCTCGAAAAGCAGGAGTAGGAACGGGGTGGTTTTTAGTCAGTAAGACTCTAACACTTCTCGCCTCGCCCAACGCGAGATTGATTGATTATCACTCCATAAAAAAGCCTATTGTATTAGTTACTAACATATTGAACATTTTTCGCACACTGATCATAGTAATAAGTGCGACTCGACTTGCGCTCGCGATCGCTCGACAATACAAAGTTTTAGATCATACCCAAGTGTCATTCTTTTAATTTAACGTAACATTCTTATTAATCAGTATTATTTGATACTTTATTGTATGTTTGGGTTGTAGATTAGCCCGCTAGATGACTCCACGTGAGACTTCGCTACCTACAGATATAATATACATTATATAATTATAATGGCCGATTGGGTAACGATAGTTATCAGCAACAATAAGGAATTTACGATTACTGACATTAAAAACTTTAGAGTGACATTTAAAAAGAGCTTGTTATAAATTACTAGCTTTTACCAGCGTGCCGGTCTGCGGACGGTGAGCAAGGGTAGCTCGCCGCCCGACCAGAACCAGACCCGTGCGTGCGGCGCGTCGCGTTCTGCGCGCGCCTCAAAGAGCCATCAGACCACCACAGATGGGGCCCAGTAGGGCTGATGTCTAATCCGGAGCTGCGGACTACCTAGCGGGTTTATCGGGGCTCCGGCTCGACGGGCAGGAGTAGGAACGGGGTGGTTTTTAGTCAGTAAGAGTCTGACACTCCCTCTAGCCTCGCCCAAGGCGGGAGAAGTCATTGGATGATTTTCCACCCTCAACAAAAAAAAGCTTTTGCCAGCGACTTCGCCTGCGTTCCCGTTTCCGTGGGATATAAAGATTATGTGTTATCCCAAACCTTAATCTACCCTTGTTCACAATTTTATCGCAATCCCGTCAGCCGCTTTGACGTGAAGGAGTAACAAACATACAAACAGTCGCATTCATAATAATATGTAGTAGGATATTAACTTTAAAGGTCAAATATTTGAAGATGGAGTGCGTCTTGTTCCAAAACACAAATGTAGTAAGGCTAATAAATAATAGGCAAATATTAGGTTGTCCTAAGCAGCAACTATTGAGGTATAGGCAACTGCATCCTCCCTCACTTTCGGTGACCAAATTGCGATCTCGAGTCTTCAATATGTCTACAGTACGTTTCACAATCAATAACGTACCTACATATATGAATTTATATCTTTGTAAACGCAACACATAACTCGCGAGACAAAAAAATAAATCGTCTTTTTATCCTTGAAGAGTTAGGCAGAAGTGCACATTACGGTACGTAATACCACTATACACCCACTTTTCGGCACTTATAACAGGGGTGAACCACAATTCCAGACTCCGTGCTACTGAGAAATTTTTGAAAACGTGAATAAATCCCAGTAATGCCCGACCCGGGAATCGAACCCGAGACCCCTTGCCCGACAGTTGCGCTTGCAACCACTCGACCAACGAAACAGTCAAAACAATTATTAAAAACTAAAAAATATTATCCTCATACAATAAATCGAAGGATTAAAATAAAAATATACGTATAACGAAAATACTCGTATTTGCAGGCTCTACAAACATACAAACAAAAACATTATACGCTGGAGAAGAGTTTACGCTCGGAGTATCAGCCCTAGAATCAGAAGTTATAGTGGAATGTGTTCTTCTATCACCACAAAGTGTTATAATCTCTTTCAACCCTGGCGATGAAATCGATACAGTGAAAAGGTTCCAAGTACTAGACGACAAAGACTGCTCAGTCAAGATAACTGAGCTAGAGATAAGCGATACGGGAATCTGGAAATTGACATATGTAACAGAAAATGGTGATGGAACCAAAATAGATGAAGTCTTTCTTATAGTCAATGAGGGTAATAATTGTAAGTGAACCATTTTTTATATTTACTTCAGTACCTTTATTGCAGAACTGTAGAGGGTTATTTTTGTATGATTCTTTAGTGTTTCTAATGCGGTAGATGAATACTTATTATTTTAATTCTGCGTCTTGTAGATTGTTTTAAAATATTAGACACGTATTTTTTATATTGTTACGGAAACAAATACTTTCGAAGATATATCGATTTGAAATATGGCGTGACGTTACTTCTAGGTAAATTGTACACGTAGAAATGACGTATTTGCTCCCACTACTAAAGTTTGAATAGTTTTATCTAAGTATGTTATATGAGAAAATAAAAAAATACGTGTCTAATATTTTTTCGTTACCTAACCGACGAACTAACCAGATTTTTAATTTTCATACCCCGTCATCGTCCCTATTAGTATTACAGAAGTGTATATTCCTAATCAGGATTTCTTTCTTTCCTTTAAAGGAAAGACGAGTATTTCACTTCATTTACTCTGATTACTTTCCTTCTTCAGCACCAGATGTTGAAAGTGACAATGAAAAAGAAGACGATTTAGGAACCACGTTGAGTACGATCAAACACTATGTGAGGGAAGAAGATGTCATCGATATTTCTTTGGACACGTCAGTCGGAGAAGAGGATTGTTACGTGAGGGCCCCTGGTGGAGAACTGTCCAAGGTGACAGCAGATTTTGAGATGGACAGCGTAATCGTACAAGCCAGCAGTCTTCTCGTCTCTTGCAGGATCACTATAGGACCAATCAACGAGAACTTACTTGGAAGCTGGTTGTTGTGTGGCGAATCCAATAATGATATGAGATGCCAACCTGTTACTATATCTTGGCGTAAGTTTATTTTCATTTCTATCTTCGTGACGATCCTCATCAAGTTAAAGCCTGAATAGTACTTTATTCTGATAATAATAAAGTATGAATCATAAAATAGCATGTTAAAGAGAATATTAACTAAATCTAGATTTTTCTTCTCCTGCTTAGGTTGAACTAATAAATCTATTTATGTTGAAGTTAAAATCATAATAATTTGTTGACACATTTTATAATATTAGAAAGATACGTCATTTGGCAGATACACAAATCGAAATTTAATTAGAGGTTGTTCTAAATCTATTTGTTTTTTCCATTCTAGATAACAACAACAATCCAGGTGCAAGACCAGGCTCAAGCATACAGCCCAGGTTTGAGCACTCGGTAAACTATGGCTTGTCCGTCAACCCGGGTGTGGCATCACCGAACAGTAACGGGGAAGTCACTTGCCACGTCATTACACCCAATGGTGAAGACCTGGTTATAACCAAAGACACCAAGTATCGCAACATCGGAAGGATTGGTTACGAACATCTAAACCTCTGCAGCATTGTATTCTCCATCACTGATGCTGATTCGCTGGGTGACTGGACTATCTATGGCAGATTCCGCTCAGGGGGCATTCTTCAAGAAATTCGTCAGCCTTTAAGATTTACCATTTACAGTGAGTACAAAGACGTAATTTAAATTAGTGCTTCACAATTCACAGGATGGTCTACAGCTCTCTTCTAGTAATATTATTCTTCAGCCCACAGTCGGAATAATCCCAATGGAATTTATTTTGTACCAACAACCAGAATTTATAATCAAACAGAGTATAAATAATGACAGTCCATTAAATTGTTGCAGATGACGAAAATCCATATGAACAAGCGTATAATGTGACAGAAGTTCCAGATATCAGACAAGTTGTTATTCTAAAAACGGCTTTAACTGTTACCCTTAGTGACCTGAGCGACGTTGACAATTGCTTGTGCGAAACGCCTTCACGCAAAATATACAACTTGGACGACGCGTATGAGTTGAAAAGACTTAAAGGTGTCGAGTTAAGCGTTTCGAAAGGGGGCTCCACTTGTCAGTTAATATTCCATTCGATAACCGCAGATGTGTTGGGTAAATGGCGGTTTGTTGGGAAGTTCAGCCACGGGAACATACATTCTGAGAAGCGACAGAGGGTATACCTCATAGAAGAAGGTGAGTATCTAATAATATAATTCCCATTACATGAAGTACACGAAGTTATTCAAATCTTGGATCGTATGCACGGAGACAGGGATTGCGTTGTATGGAGATTGGAAATAGGCTCAAGCTAGGGTTACTATTTATCAAAAGTAATTTGTGCTCCACCTGATATTAGAAATGTAGGTTTGTCTTATAACGATATATGTAATTCCTAAGTTTTTTTATGGATTTATTTCAGATCCCCGAAACCCCATTGTAGACGACTTTCGAACGGTTGAAGTACTGACTCCACAAGTTATCGATACAACGCTGGAAACTACACACACGGTGACAATACCTTCTTCTGGTGTTGAGAACGAGAGCTGTCACATATTGACTCCTACTGGTTTACAATACGCGTTTATAACTGGTTTTAATGTCAGTAACGTAGAAATTGTAAACGGAAACGGAGTAGCTTGTGGCGTCGTAGTTCATGTAGTTAATACGGATATGATTGGAGATTGGACTCTTATTTCGAGGGATGTGAGGACATCAGGCTCAATCCGAACACACATTGAAAGAAGGAAAACATTTTCCATCCACGTTGAAGGTAAAATGTAAATTAATAATGACAATGACATGCTAATCTCGTCACGTACCAGATAAGGGGCTTAGCGCCGATAATAATTTTGAATATTTTGATACAACAATTTGGTAATTCCTTATAGATGTCGTATTGATATAATTAAACAAAATCAACGACTTTTATCAGTCAACTTTGGAATTCACTTTTTTTCTCCTTTCAGAGGTCTTGGCTGCAGGAAACCCAATTACCATAACCCAAGGTAGCGACCTCTACCTAAGACTACCAGTAACAACGGAGATGTTTAAAACCTGCAAACTGTATGGGCCCACCGCCGAAGAATTGAATGAAACGCAATATTTGATTGATGAAATTCACAAGGAATCCTGTGGTTATATAATTGAGAAGGTTAATTTAACACAGAGTGGTACATGGAGTATTGTTTTTGGAAAGAGCATTATGTATAGAGCTAATATTCAAGTCAACGTCTTAGGTAACTACAACTACAAGCCTTTATTATGAAATGCTTTTCTTTGATCTGTTTTGGCGTACATATCTTTTTGTCTGTAAATTTGATCCCGACCGCACCAGAGAACTAAGAATTTTGTATACTAAGAAACCAAATACAAAATATATATATTTTTTAATTTAACCACAGTTTAACCAGGTTGTTTTTCAACCACTGCAGTTCTACTAGTGTGTATTGCGAGTATAAAAATTATTTTAAAGAGACAGTATCTAATCTCTGAATTAAAAATGATTTCAGAACCAGTACAAATAGCAGTGCAAGATCAGCAGTGGACCGTTGGCCAGTCAGTGAATATGACCATGGGTCCTGCCGACGCTGTCTACTGCAATCTCTACAACAGTAGACGAGACACAGTCTTTGATGACTTCGGTCCGTGCAGGGTTGAGATCGACAAGGTAACCTCTGACCTTCGTGGACAGTGGCTCATCTACGTTGGTGTCCCTGGGTCCATTGGCGTCCGATACCAGAAATTCAATGTCGACGTGCTCTCATCTGGTGAGTTATTTTAAGGTTGATTGTGAAACAAGGGCATCTCATTCTTTAAAACAAAGTTGGTTGTTAGCTGGTAAACGAGCAGACGGATCACCTGATGGTAAGTAATTGCCGCTGCATATGGACACTTGAAACACCAGAGGCGTTTTAAGTGCGTTGCCGACCTTTTGGGTGTCAGGAATT
Organism: Spodoptera frugiperda; assembly: GCF_023101765.2. Lineage (NCBI taxonomy): Eukaryota > Metazoa > Arthropoda > Insecta > Lepidoptera > Noctuidae > Spodoptera > Spodoptera frugiperda. The sequence continues at coordinate 3,928,097 of NC_064229.1, read as the reverse complement.
TAAGGGTTGTTGAGGAATCGGAGAATTGGGAAGATTGGGTGGGGGGTGATTTGGCATCCGGTAACCTCACTCACACAACGCAAGCGTTGTTTCACGTCGGTTTTCTGCGAGACCGTGGTATCACTCGGGTCGAGCCGGCCCATTCGTGCCGAAGTATGTTTTAAAATTAAAACCCCCTTAGATTACATCCTTTACTTCACATAAACAGATTAAAACTAAATATTAATTAACTCTCCACACTTGACCGTTCAAATATGCGATGGTTGTAGTTTGTCCGAAAATTAAATACAACAGTATTTGTTTGATTATTCAAAGAGACGTAGGTATGCATAATATTACAAGTTTGTAACTCCATTTCGCTTTTTATTTCAGATTGGAGGCCATTTGTTACCACTGAAGTGGTGGAAGCTGAGAATATGGTGACGTTGTCGTGTTCCGTGTCTAGCAACTATGTGGTTCAAGCTTGTAAATTCGCCACTCCTGAAGGTCACATACTCCTCGCTAACCATGGCGTTGGACAAGGAGTATACGCTGGGGCTTCAAGGTTGGTTCATCATGAGTTTTTATGAAACAAGCGTCCTTTTCTACTCGTCTGATAATTAATTTCGTTTTGGTGGTCAAGAAGTCGTTTATGCCCTTGAGACGCGTTGGACTTCATTGTTTTAATTTGCATAGGTGTTTGTATCTATCGTAGATCATGACTTACAGGAGTTGCCGTTTTTGACAGGATTTTGGCAAACAGTAGTGACATTATTTCCTTTTTCTTTCATTTTTTGAAGTCGTTTCGTTTGGGTCTTACCCAAATTTGGCTAAGTGCAAGTATTTTACATGGAGAAACTGCCGACACACGCATAACTCGCTATGAGTAATCGCCTCATTTTTGGTTAGATTCCGTGAGAATTGTGAAGCTTCTGTCTGGTCTGACTAGTGACTGTGATAGATGTTCACGTGAGAATAAAAAGAAACACTTATTTTGGCTACATGCACTTCAAACCCCGTTTTGTTTTCTAGGTATGAAACTGATACAAATAGTCTGAGGTGCAAGATTACACTCACGAACCCTGAGCTAAGGACGAGAGGAATCTGGCGCTGTGCCGTGCACACCAAGGACAATACGGGCTATGGTTTCCTAACTTACTACCGCGGATACAAACCCGAACACTCCTCCGACAAAAATGACGTTACTGGTAATTATTTTAAACTCTATACTGAAGATGAGAAGGTCTCATTTTCGTTATCTATTATATAAAAATTAGTCGGGTTTTCCTTCCTGACGCTATAACTCCAGAACGCACTAACCGATTTTCAAGGTTTTGCATTCGTTGGAAAGGTCTAGGGCTCTGTGAGGTTTATAGCAAAGAAAATTCAGAAAAAAAATCAAGAGAAAAGCAGGAAATCAGGGAAAATCATTGGTGGCGAAACGAAGTTCGCCAGGTTTGCTAGTGTGATATATTTTTTATTAGATAATCCGCTTTTAAAATTGTCGTCGATGGAAAGCCTTTTTTGAGGGGAGATAATCATCCAATGAGTATTGGTGTAAGGCCTGGATAGTGCTTCAAGAATGGCAATAGAATAGTTTGGTTACAAATATTAAATATGTAGGTCTACATAAGATGGGGAATAAAGGCGAATAAAATGAAAATGAAATGAAATAAAAAAAATTACAATACTTGTAATTCTGAAGTCTAAAGAGTTAAGACCTATAACAACAATTTCCTAAATAATACTAGGTCATAATAAATGAGTTAATAGATGTCATTTGAAGTAATGAGAAAATATAACCGCCACTGATCATGAGAACAACATCCAAATGTTATTCTTACAAAATAGTGGGAGGCCTTTGTTCAACACGTGGACGTCTTTAGGCTGTTGATGATGATTGTGACAAAACCACTATTTAATTTCCAGTACCTTACCTACAAAGTCAGTTCCCGTTCTACTCTGTGACTGAGGGTGAAAGTACTATCCTCTCTTGCAGCATCAGTGCTCCAATCCGGTACTGCTACTTCAGGTCACCTAATGGGACAGTCTTCAACGTTGGGCCTTGTAAGTATATCTTCTTTTTTCATTTACTTTTTTATGGTATAAGCCGGTAAACGAGCACACGGATTACATGATGGTAAGCAATCGCCATTGCTCATGGACACCCAAAATACTAGAGGCGTTACAAGTCAATGTGCCGGCCTTTTGGGACTTAGGAATTTAAGGGTCGTTGGGGAATCGGGGATTGGGGAGGGGGGTAATTGGGCCTCCGGTAACACACACGGTGTGAGAAATCACACAACGAAATACAACGCAAGCGTTGTTTTACGTTGGTTTTGTGAGACCGTGATATCACTCAGGTCGAGCCAGTCCATTCGCGCCAAAGCATGACACTGCTTCCAATAAGAAAAATATTTTTTCCCCATATGAGGATGAAAACTGGAACAATTCGTTGATTGTTTCAGAAATTGTTCCGAATCTGGGTGTGATCATAACAACAAACAGTACGTGATAATGCTATTGATATTTTGGAATCTACATAAATCACTCTTTTCTTTTCATCCACAGCTTTGGCGTCAGAATCATTCGATTATGTTGGCAACGGCTTCGACTCGGGCGAGTGTGGAGTTAAATTCAATGAGCTTGGGACGGACCACACAGGAACATGGTCCTGTAGCGTTGGCATGACCAACTTCGAAGAGAGGAGTGATTCGTTCGAGGTCGGAGTTAGCGGTAAGAACATGTAAATATTAGTCATTATCATAATATAGTAGAGTAGCTACTGTTTAATCACCATTGTACATTGTGCCTTTCATGTGTATGTTTCCATGTGTGTGTCGTGCTAAATACCTGTAGTTGTGTCGATTGATGTACTTGCGTCTGTATTATATTGACTAGTATCCAAACCCAAGCAGAACGGTGGTTACATTTAGTAGCAGACAGCTCACTGGCGACGAGCTACCAATAAGATTTATAAAAAAAGTTCGTGAAAATGTCGAATATAATCGGAAATCCAACAAGGTCCGACCACAGCGCCCAAGAATGACTAATGTATAAAAGTGCTACAATTTATAAAGTTAAACGCGCATTGATGCTAAACCATTAATCGGATCACACACCGCCTTTCACGGAACTTACTTCACTTGGATGTACTTGAAGAATTAACTTTCTAAGATCTAGTTGAAAAAATAGACAATAATTTCACGCCGAGACGTTGTACTTTTGCTGATAGAGAGTAGCTTTGCGAAGCGAGAAAATCTGATGGCGAGAGCGTCGAAGAATGGGCGCCTCGCGTGAGGCATTGGATATGCTACTGCGAGATCGTTTCATACTCGGGCTAGCACCGTGTTAGGAACGTGACCGGCTGTTTGAAGATGTGAACAAACGGGTACGGGCTTAGCAGAAAGCGAGGGTGAGGTGCGCACGCGTGCTTTCCGACAGCACCCACAGCTCGGACCAGAGTTCCGAGGATATTCGACGGCGGTGTACAGTGAGCGGCCTTTAAAACCACGACGCAGAAAACTGTCGTTTTAAAAACTATCGGTGCCAAGTGTGTGGTGCGAAAGGCCACCTAAAGAAAGTGTGAAATACGAAGACTGGCACAGGGTGTACTTTTTCGTGGATAACACATAAGTCACTGTAATTTAAAAACTGTACGTTTTAGATTTTTTTTTACATTTTCTGATGACAGTTCGAAAGCCCGTCCCGATCATCTGGTGCTATTTCGGCGCCGACTTACTGGACACCCCGTATACAGGTACGACAACACCTAGAAGCAAAACGAACGACACTGGTGCGCAGGAGACTCGCGCCGCGCCAACCACGCCAACCTCGCAGACAATCACGCCAACTTCGCAGCCAAGCACGCCAACCTCGCAGCCAAGCACGCCAACCTCGCAGCCAACCACGCCAACCTCGCAGACAATCACGCCAACTTCGCAGCCAACCACGCCAACCTCGCAGCCAATCACGCCAACCTCGCAGCCAACCACGCCAACCTCACCTCCCCCAACGGAGGTGCAGTCCACACTGTTTGTGCCACCTGATAATGAATTGCAGCGTATACAGCTCGAGCCAAATGAAATCGTGGGGGAGGATGAGTGGATTTAGGGTCAAAGTGCAATCGATGTTAATGATCATTACAATGTAGATAGTAGTCTAGCAGTAGCCGGAGATCCTAGCGATGGTTCTTCTGAGCCACAGCCTACTAGACCTAAGACCTGGTTGTAAACGTAAGATTAATTATAAGATTCAAAGTGTAATTGTATTGTGCGACTTTCCGGAAAGTTAGTTATGTAAGGTACCTATGTTTGTTAGTTATGTAAGTTTAGATAAATAAATGTTTGTTAGATATGTAAGTTGTATAAGAAAACTACTATGTCAGCTTTGTATTTAAATAAAAAACTAACTTTTTACAAAAAATATAGCCGACTTCACTGAAGAAAGACGGTTAAAAAAAACATTAAAAGGATCATATTAATTGACTTTGATTTCGAAAGTCGGTGTTTTTCATTTTTGTTTGTTTCTTATTTAACACTGACCTCCGAATAAAAGTTATTTTGACCATTTTAGTGTTCTTTTTAACTGATTTTCTTCAGTGAAGTCGGTTTTTTTCTGTAAAAACTTTTTTTTATTTACAGGCTATATTGATTCTGTGTCGATTGATGTACTTGCGTCAGTATTATACTATGTAGTGTCCCATATCGCAGGGGTGGACAACCGGTCGATCGCGACCATTGGTCCAGTTGATAGTGGCAAGGCAAAAAATATAAATAAATAGTCCATATTGCGCAACGTAATTACTAACTACTACACTACTATGCTGTTTCATTTAAGATTTCAAGAAGTATGTAAGTGGTAGATCGCACAGGGTTTCGTTAGTAAACAGTAGATCTTATGTCTAATCAAGTTGGCCACCCCTGCTATGTCGTATCTCAGTCTTGCACGTTGTCAATCCCTCAATTGTTATAATATATATTTTTTTCTTTTTAGCATACAAAATCTTCTCAAATAGTAACTAACTAAAAACTAAATTTATGACTTTATGTTTTGGAAGTTATTAGAATGTTTTAGAAGTTATATTTTGTACAACTCCATGTATTTATTACTTTGTATATTCTGTAAATGTTTGATTGTAAATGCCTGTTCAAATTGAATAAACATTTTTATTTTTATTTATTTGATTCGTTTATTCTTTACACTCTAGCTGTCTAATCCAAATAGTTCCTGTAAGTATTTAGGCTTTAAATTTTAGGTAATTATATTTCTCACTGAAATCTGAAAAAACAAAACTAAGTTTTCTACTATTTCTGTAATCATAAGCGCACCTATCACCCATAATTATTGTATAGGTACTTTTGTAATGCAAAGTTAATAATATGTTTGTAATGTATATTATATTACAGAGCCAATAAGGGTGTTCCACACCTGGAGAAGCGCGGTCCTGGAGATAGGTGCGGTAGCCGGTGACTGGAAACCTCTGGATTACTGCAGATTTGTCCGCAACGACGGATTAGGTAAGAAAAGATTGTTAAACTTGTTTTCTAGTGACTAGATAGTTTTTTTTTGAGGGGAGAAAATCATCCAATTACTTCTTCCGCCTTGGGCAAGGCGAGAGGGAGTGTCAGACTCTTACTGACTAAAGACCACCCCGTTCCTTCTCCTGCTTTTCGAGCCGGAGCCCCGGTAAACCCGCTAGGTAGTCCGCAGCTATGACTAGATAGCTAGCTAGCAGATTCTATATCTGATAGCACTATGGTGGTTAAACAAGAATATGGTCATAGTCCCCCTTGGCGGATGGTGGAGGGCAGATAGGGAATAGGAAACCAGAACACATAAATAACCTTTTCCCAGAATAAAATGATAACAGTTACAATATATTTTCCAGGTTTTAATTCTATTAATCCACCCCCCGACTTCTACATGTACCAATGGTCAATTTATGAAGGAAGATGCATACTCACTATCACTGAGCCGACCGCCTGGGACCTGCAGCCCTGGACGGTGTTCGTCAAGGTCACTGGAGAGACCAACGAGAGGTCTGATACCACGGGTATGCTGCAGCGGCCAGCTGAAGTCAATGCCAGTGAGTATTTTAATTTATTTTTTTATGGAGATTTTTTCGAAAAACCGAAAAACGCCCAGTAATACTTCGCCCGACCCGGGAATGGAACCCGAGACCCCTTGCCCGGCAGTTGCACTTGCAACCACTCGGCCAACAGGCAGTGGTAGCATGGGAGTCTGGAAATGTGCCCGGTATATGGCAATAGCTCACCCCTTATTACATGGGACTTACAATACAAATTGTGAAATGTGGGTGTGCATTGGCATTATGTGCCGTAATGTGCATTTCTGCCTATTCCTTCGGGGATTAAAAGTGTGACGCTAGAAAAAATAAAAATTATATGGACTGAGCAAACACATGGAGCAATCGGAGTTCTTGATGGTGAACAATCGCCTGTAAAAACTTGCAACACCAGAGGACTTATATAAGTGCTTTTGAGGATTCGGGGTTGGCGATTGAGATCTGTACTCACTTGGTGAAACACAATAGATTTATTAGGTAGTTACTGCTCTCGTTTTTTAAATTGCGCCTTCTTCGTTAACGATGCAATCAGTGGTGCAACTGCATAATTTAGAATGATAATCTAACTTCTCTAATCTTTTTTTTATTTATTGTTTTGAGGGGGGAAGTCATCCATTACTTCTCCCACCTTGGGTGAGGCGGAAAGGAGTGTCAGACTCTTACTGACTAAAAACCATCCCGTTCCTTCTCCGGTTTTGAGCCGGAGCCCCGGTAACCTGTTGCGTTGTCCGCAGCTTATCTAACCTAACTTTGATTGATGATTTTCCTTTTTTAGCAGTTATGTGGTGGATAGTCCTTCTTGGAATCAGAAGTTATGTTCATTCGAATTGACTAACAAAAAAACCATTCCTTTCTTTTTCAGAAGCGTCAAAAATCCTATTTTGGATGTTGGGCGCGACAATGGGATTCCTGTTTATAGTTGCCGCAGTGTCGTTAATTCCACCTAAGAATCGTAAGTGGACTTACGAGAGAGCAAACTCGATCAGGAACAGCTTCCGAAGACAACCCATGCCGACGCAAGAAGCTGTGCAAAACGACCTCCCACCAAAAGTTTAATGTAAATCAGAAACACAACGCGAAAATTTTGACAACATAGTACATTACCTGATTAATTCTCTCTGAGCTTAGTAATACTTCGAGTACTTTATCTGTACGTATTTATAAAATGAGACCATTTCAAACAATTCTGGCTTTAAAGCAATAACTGCTGAAAGAAAACTGTTGAAGGCAAATCCCCCGTTAACCGTCAGTCACCAGGGACCGTCGTTTTCACCAATCCTCCTAAACTGTCACTTAAACTTAAAGCCACTTAGCGTGACGTAGCACGTAACCCTTTACTTGTATCTTAAGGTGCGTCTACGCTAGACGAACCGAGCACGAGCGGAGCACGAGCCGAACAAAATTCGTCTAGTGTGGACCAACTTACAAGCCTCGAACGAGCGCGCTGCGAGCATTTCGTCCGTGCTCGGCTGCGTTCCGCCTGTTGTCGGTTTTTGACGAACACAGAGGCATTCGCGCAAAGGGATGTACGTTGTTTCGTTGTACGTCACGTCCACACTTGACGCCGCGAACGGCTCCGCTTGTGCTCCTAGCTTGTGCTTCGCTCGTACTCGGTTCGTCTAACGTAGACGCACCTTTAGGTGTATACTTATACGTTTGTGAAAAAAAAACTCCTTAAAGCTCACCTATTTTTGCTTAGGGGTGCTTTTAAGTTTAGGAGAGATCGGTGAAAATAGGCTGAAAAAATAATAGGTCACGTGATTTATAACCTAACCTAAAAAACCGTTTGGCTTTTTGTTTTTGCCTTATTGTAAGGAGAGGTTATTTTAAAAGAGTATGTACTCTTATTTTGTACATAATATGTGTATGTGAACTAAAGATAATATAATTACAAAATTAGTAGTATCAAGAATCATTGTAAATTACGATGAATTAAGCTTATTTTTAATTGTCTATGGGGTGACTAGTAATCAGTGAAGGATATTTAAACACGTGATTTAATATCCTTCTCGAACCTCTCATGATTACAAACAGATTTCCCAAAGAATTTCTCTGTATACTCATTAGATTTATTTCTATCACAATAACAAAACAATAAAATCTCGCGCGCGCCTGTTTTCGTATGATCAGTTGTTAGCATAAGACTAACTTAGGAAATTTTGTTATTGTAAAAATTAAAATAACTAATGAGTGTACAATAAAAGTTTCTTTGGGAAAGTTGTTTGTAATCATGAGTACAATCTTATGTTTAAATATCGTTCACTAATTACCAGTCACCCTATATAATGTTTCGGTAACCTCTGTAAATACGTACTAAAACTAGATGGAAAATAATGTTTTTATATTTTTGATAAATGAAGTTATTGCATATCCATACTTGTGTTATTATTATTTAATCGATTTCTAGAAACCTCTGCCACTTTCGACCTCTTAGTGAAACATCCACTCATGGAGTCCTTTTGCCTGTGGGAAGACATAGAAAAAATTACAAAGTGCTTTTTGAGGGAAGAAAGTCATCGAATGACGCTTCCTGCCCTTTTTTTTTTGAAGGGGGATTATCATCCAATGACTTCTCCCGCCTGGGGCGAGACGGGAGGGAGTGTCAGACTCTTACTGACTAAAAACCACCCCGTTCCTACTCCTGCTTTTCGAGCCGGAGTCCCGGTAAACCCGCTAGGTAGTCCGCAGCTCCGGCTCAACGCCCCCTGCCCTGGACGAGAGGAAATGTCACTTTTTTCTTTAGAAGGATTACAAAACGATGAAAGCAGTTTTATGAAAATGAAAGTTGCATTGAACGCGAATGTATTTTATGACGTAGACAGACACAAGTATAATTTCTCATGACGTTAAAAGGGAACTAATTGAAAGTATAATTATGTTAACTTAAATACCTACTTACAAGTGCTTTATGTAATGACTGAGATTATTAAAAAACTTTTAATTTTAGTCTTATAATTACTGTCCATATTTTTATGGTATAGGCCGGTAAACGAGCCTACGGATCACCTGATGGTAAGCAATTGTCGCTGCCCATGGATACCCGAAATACCAGAGGCGTTACAAGTGCGTTGCTGGCCTTTTGAGGGTTAGGAATTTAAGGGTTTTTGGGGAATCGGTGATTGGGAAGGGGTAATTGGGCCTCCGGTAACCTCACTCACAACAAAACACAATGCAAGCTTTGTTTCTCGTCGGTTTTCTGTGAGACAGTGGTATCACTCCGGTCGAGCCGGTCCATTTGTGCTGAAGCATGGCTCTCCAACACTTACAACATTTAGGTACTGTCTGTTATTATACCTATGAAAACGGATCGATATTTCAACAGGAACGGATGTGCTGATTAGAAATTATATGTTTAGAACCAAATTAAATAATTTTGAAAGAAAAGTAAGTATACATAATATATCAACGAAAACAGATAATTTAAAATTGAAATTTTCAAACTAAATTAATCAAGAAAAAAAATTCTGTGAGAACAGCTCTGTGTACCTTGACCACAGCTCAAAGAGAAGAATACACTTTTTGGCTTAACTAGGCCTATTTCGCACAAGATGATAACAAATATATGGTTTAAATTAAGTCACATGAGTTTTCTCCATACGGTATACTTTTTTTTTTGAGGGGGAAAATCATCCAATGACTTTTCTCGCCTTGGGCGAGGCGAGAGGGAGTGTCAGACTCTTACTGACTAAAAACCACCCCGTTCCTACTCCTGCTTTTCGAATCGGAGCCCCGGTAAACCCGCTAGAAAGTCCGCAGCTCCGGATCAGGTATCAGCCCTACTGGGCCCAAAAGGCTAACGTAACGCGGTATTCCCAGGCGGTCACCCATCCAAGTACTAACCGAGCCCGATGTTGCTTAACTTCGGTGATCGGACGAGAACCGGTGCTTTCAACATGGTATGGAGTAGATACTCAGAAGAAATGGATAATTAGGTAATCCGAACTAAATAATTTAATCAATCGAAGGTCGTGAAGTTACAGATAGACAAATAATTTCTTGATAAAAACGTGCTTATCTCTGATAACATTAGTGTTATCGAATTATTTTTATTTAGTTAATTGTAAGTGTACCTAAGCCATTGGGCCGTTACCGACAGAAGTGATACAAGATGTTGAAGTTTACAGTTTTATTTTTAGTGTTTCTTTTCGCAAATGCCAAAGGTTAGTGTTTTTTATAATTTGTTCAACATTATAAAAGAAACGCTGCAACGCGTAAAAAGTGATATTTTCTAGCATTGGTTTAGTGTTAATTAAGTTATCTATAAGTATCAGGGGCCTATCATATAAGCTGTGTGACGTACCGCGAGTTTGACTCTTGCAGTCTTGCACGGAAAATTGTAGATGATTATTACTACTTTCACTAACAATACAATAAATTTTTAGTTTTCATTCCGCTTGTAGATGTATTTTTAGCATGCGATGTGCAGCACCACCCTCCCGCCTGCAATTAAATGCTCATGCAGCAGAGGTGCAACACAAACACACACACACACACACGACAAGCAACAAATGCTACGAGCAGCAGGAGCCACCTAATCGACAACTCCAGAAGATGCTCCGTGGAGGAGCGAAACATGTGTGTGTTTTTATCGATAAGTCGGTCGTTAGCCCAAATGCGGGGTCTCCCCGCATGCGAGCCATGAAATTCATCGGTCGATACTTAACTTGGTCGATTTACGGCGCATTCCAATAACCTACCTACCAATTCTACCTCTGGTAAGCAAATCTACCGATAGGTAGGTTATTGGAATTGGCCGTTAATGCGTGCGACTGGGACTTACCATGCGTACATTACCGGTGCCGCACACCGCATGCTGAAAATACATCTACAAGCGGAATGAAAATTGAAAATGTATTGTATTATTAGTGTAGCATAGATTTCCGCAAAGTAACGCCTCTCACTATTCTATATATTACTTATTTATTCCGTGTCTATATCGATCTAAGACGGAATGGACAGTTTGATGTATCTCGTTGTTCTGTAATAATAATAACATAGTTGTTTAGTAGTGATGACTGCTGATCTAGATATACTAGGTACTAAATACTAAAGTACTCTATAGATATCTATTGTGTACCTGATACATTTCGTGTCTAAAAGCAATAAAACGCAGGAAATAATTACCTATAACTATAACTCATAGTAGCGTAGTGTTATTTAAAACATTAACGTAAAAACTAACATTAACAAATACAATGTAGTAGGTAGCAACGAGCAATAACTTTCTAAGACTTACTATTTAACAAATATACCTCCGGAGCTGCGGACTGCCTAGCGAGTAACCGAGTAACCAGGGGCCTTAGTCTGCTATTACAATTTGTCAGAATGGTCGATCACTGAGCAGTGCAAGAGGGACGGAGCTATGTAGGTTGTATAGCTCCGTCCCTCTTCTTCCCTCTTCGTCATTCTGACACAATTGTAATAGCAGACTAAGGCCCCAGGGCTCCGGCTCGAAAAGCAAGAGTAACAACGGGGTGGTTTTTAGTCAGTGAGAGTCTGACACTCCCTCTCGCCTCACCCAAGTCGACAGAAGTCACTTAATGATTTCCCAACCCTTAAAAAATAAGCTGTATACCTACTTTTTTAAAAAGGAATAGATTAGGAGGCAACCGATTTACGTCGTCCATACATACCATGAAGCAAGTACAAAGAGGAGATGAAATAATGTGATTGTGCATGAAACAATTACAAATAGGAGAGACCCTGTGCCCGTGATGTCACGCATTGTGTTAAAGGGAAATTCAGTTATGACATCTCCTATTTGTAATTTCTTAATGATGCACACCTACAATTACAAGGTCCTGCTGGGGTCGTGGGTAGATGGTACCACTTGCATTACCCAAGACAAGAGGAGTCATTCGATAAGTTATAAGTTACAAGTGCGTTTAGAATGCTCAGGTTACTTAAAGAGCACTGTTGCCTGGTCTCTCAAATGTGCAGTCATTTAGGTATTAAAGCACATTTAGGGTGCTTTTCCACCAGAGATGTGCTATGTAGCTATGCTACGATGTAATAGATAAGCTGTGAAACTATGTGACCATTTAAACTAATACTAAACTGCTGCTGTGCTCTGCTATACTAAGCTGTGCGAGGAAGAAGCGCAGCTCGAGTTATGCGATGTATCGATAGTAGAGAAGCTATCCACAGCACCCATCCCTAGCACACATCTTTCCATATAATAAACAGCTTAGCTGAATCCATTTCCACCAGTGCTAAGCTATGTGTACCAATAAATGTGATTGGTAGAAGCCAACGCATCCACAGCAACGTAGCATAGCACATCTCTGGTGGAAAATCATCCTTAATCGGCTCTTACTCTCGGAAAGCGTAGGGTTGGTGGCATATTCCACTCTGCCGTCACTATAAGGCAATATTTAATTTATCTTTGTATTTTTTTGTATTTTTCCAGGGTCGGTCCAAAGGATATCCGGTGGTAACCCTACCAGCATTTCTGAATACCCGTTCGCGGTGGCCCTATTGACAAATGGTGGACAAGGAAACACCTATACCCAGACTTGTGGGGGTTCCATCCTGACCAACCGCGCCATATTGTCTGCCGCCTCATGCTTTTATACTAATAACATGTAAGTAGCACCATTAAGTCTTTGACTGCCAATAGAAAACTGTTGAAGGCAAATCCTCCGCTAACGTCGGTCACCGGTGACCACCGCGGCGTTCAATGTGTTAAGCGTATATATAGGTACCTATTTCACCACCCTCCGACCTATACTTCGTGAAACAACGCTTGAGTTGTGTTTCGTCGTGTGAGAGAGGTTACCAGTGAAACCCCCTTCCCAATCTTCCCAATTCCGATTCCCCAACATCCCTAAATAAACCCCCAAAAAAGCCGGCAACGCTTGTAACGTCTCTGGAGTTTCAGAGAATTAACTTTTTTTTTTTTTTTTTTTTTGTCGGGGGAAATCCTCATGGACTTCCTCCGCCCGGGGAAAGAGGGGTATGCCGCCTAAAACCCCCTTCTACTCAGCACGTGATCGTGGGGGGGGGGCGCGGGAGTCCAGATTCGTCCGCAGCCCCACGACATGACGTGACCCACGCCAGGTCCGCCCTGACAGGGGACTACCCCGTGTATCCCTAGGCGCGCCGACACCCGCGCATCACCTCGGGTCTATGGACCAGAGAATTAACCTAACCTAACCCAAACCGTAAAGCAGGCAACATAAAGCTACTTTGGCGCCATCTGTAGAAAAAAAAATCGAAATAGTACCCCTTATCCTATACTAGCCTATAATCCATAGTAGCTTTTATGGAAATAATATCTGAATATAAGGAATTGCAAAGAATCTGTAGACATCACAGTGTTACTCAGTCATTTGTAGGTCAAGAGCCCGTCGTGACAGGTTAGACAAAGAGCTCGCGCCACTTTTGTCCTCAACATCTATTATGTGTCAACATGAAATAACGATTTCAGTTTCATGACATACTGCTATCCGTTGTTGAATGGGTTTGGAGAACAAAAGAATTTAATTACCTACATACATATATACTAATATTTAATCCTGAAGAGTTTGTTTGATTGTAGATTGTTTGATTGTTTGTGTTTGTTTAAATGCGCTAATCTCCGGTACTACTGGTCCGATTTGAATAATTCTTTTTGTGTTGAACAGTGCCATTATCGAGGAAGGCTATAGGCTATATAACCACGCTGCAACTATCCAGGGGCGAATTAATAACGAAAAATGTGGACAAAAAGGGGAAAATTATTCATTCCAGGGCTTCTATTGCCCTGCGAAAACGGTTCAAGATACGAAAAATATATGTATGAAAGAATTATTCCTCTTAAAATGATCTAAAAAAGTCCGCGACAGTATATGTCTATCTTTTAAGGTTACCTTATTAGAACCGTTTTTATAATCTATGGTCGAATTTAATGCATTATTTGTAAGAGTTGTAACAACGTAATAATATTAATCTTTACCAAATAAATATGTTATTGATTAAGAGTATTTAATTGTGAACAATATTGTCTTTGACGTCATTTAATTTCAATGAACACCTTAAACCTTCGTGGTGGAAATAACACCGACATAAAATCACCCGTGCCGCACGATGTTCAACATGTCGCTGCAAGGAGCAGAGGCGTACGTGCGAGCGACCGGAGAGGGTGTATAGCTCAGCGAGGTACCATGCCGCGCGGCTCATACGCTCGGCTCCCTTCTGAATGCAGCGTTATTTGTTTCTGCGATATAATATCGTCGTGTATTGATACTTTTTAAATACTATTTCATTTTGTTTTAAAGATAATATTTTGGTTCTAATAATTTCACAATTATTAACCTTTTTTAGTTTTAATGTAGATAATAATTAATTATAAAGGTGTCATAGCTTTCTTTATGTATTGTTTGTTTTAAGGATAGTATTTTGTTTCTAATAATTTTGCAATTGGTTCTAATAATTTCACAATTATAACACTTTTTTTATTTGATGTAGAAATAATTAATTATAAGTAGGTGTCAAGCTTTCTTTATAGTATTGATTGTTTTAATTAGAATTTTGTTTCTAATAATTTAGCAATATTAACATTTTTTTTTGTTGTATATAATACCCGTAAATTGGTGTTATCTATAAATATTCTTATTAGGTAAGGTGGCATACAGTTATAGTTAAAGTACGGTTATTCTTTTGACATAGGTTTTAGAATAAGCATACAGTTATAGTTAACGGTTATTCAGACATATTATATTTTATTAGACATAAGTACAAAATACATAAAAATAATTAGGGTAATTACTCTTTACTTTTGTTAATTTTTTACTTGATACGAGTTACAAGTTTTCAGCCTACGTTCGTTTTTCGTCACTATAATGCCTAGAAAAAGATCTCAGCTTTCTCGGCAGACTGCTACAAAGCGGCTGCGAGTTTGCGCAGCAATGAAACAAGGACGAAAATATGCTTATTGGCTACTCAACGGGCAATCAGTGAACAAAACCGTGCTATGAATCGATATAGAACGTTCGCTATTTCTAACGGATCCAGATGATCAAGTGAATTAATCCTTTTCGATACTGCCCAAAATCGGTTAGTGATTTATCGCAAATCTGCCAAATTTTATCAATTAAGATTAGTCCATCATTGTATATATCATCAATAGAATGTCATATCCTGATTCTCTAAAAACTAAATGTCTGAAATAATAACATAAAATGACTATAATTTAACTGAGGAGGTTGTTTCCTCTATTATGCCCAAAACAACTACTCCACGCGGGAAGTCGCGGACAGCTAGCGGGTTATACGCCTTTAATCCCCAAAGGGGTAAGAGGTGCACACACTGTGTACACCCATTTTTACAATTTACGTTGTAAGTCCCATGTAATAGGCGGTTCGCCTATTGCCATATACCGGGACATTCTAGACTCTATGCTACTACTGAGAAATTTTCGAAAAACTAAAAAAAAGCCCACTAATACTTTGCCCGACCCGGGAATCGAACCCGAGACCAGCCCTGCAGTCGCACTTGCAACCACTCTACCAACGAGGCAGTCAAGTCAATTTAATAACCTACGTAACATAATTCTTATTTGTACCGTACTTCATAACCTTTTATCAGCGGTTGACGTAAAATGTTTGTAAGACCACTAAAACAAGTAAAATCCATTTCAGATTGAATACACCTTCGTGGTGGAGAGCTAGAGTAGGGTCAACGAACGCTAACAGTGGAGGAACAGCCTACGGCATCAACCTGATCAAAGTGTATGACAGCTACGTAGCCGCCACCCAGGTCAATGACCTGGCTATATTAAGGACAAATCTTGCTATCCAATACAATGACAATGTGGCACCTGCTAGAGTCGCAGGCGTTGCCTACCCATACGCCGATAACATGATGGTTTGGGCCGTAGGTTGGGGCGAAACCGTGAGTAATTGAAACAGTTTTCATAAACTTTCAGAATTTAATGTCTTGTCGTATGTATTATGATAGAAACGCTAATTCTTTTAATTGTGACCACAGTCAGAGTGTATATACAGCATATTTGATGATAAATAGTGATGAAAAGCAACAAGAATCATTTTGCTTAAACATTTTCAAATTAAACCATTGATTCGTCAGAAAGATGTAATATAAATTAATCGCAAGTGGCTAAAGTGTGAGTAAAAGTATTCTTAATTTACATTTTTGAACGAGCAAACAGCGGAACGACAGACAATTGTATTATTTCACGATTAAAATGGTCATCTTCGGTCAGAAGATAAGCATTGCCATTCAACGTGGCAATGCGGCCAGTTCTGGGAACGTTAAGTGACAGCGATGCGGACGAGTTTCGACGCCTAACAAGAATTTATATTTAATTATTTCCCTATACAGTTATAAGTTCCATTCCTTTTTTTAAATTTTTAGGTTGTAAATAATGTGTAAGTAACCATAATAATTTTCTTTGAAATAAATTATGTATTATGATTTTGGTCTTATACCTCTAGAACGCCCCATCGCCATCAGAAGAGCTGCAAGTGGTTCAGATGTGGTTGATTAGCCAGCAGACCTGCCAGAACAACTACGGATCCCTTCCATCATTCACCGTCAATGAGGACATGGTGTGCGCTGGTCTCACAGATGTGGGCGTCGTAGGACAGTGTGCGGTATGTAGACAACTCTCAGCCCTAAAAAGACTGATCCGGAGCTGCGGACTACCTAGCGGGTTTACCGGAACTCCGGGTCGAAAAGCAGGAGAAGGAACGGGGTGGTTTTTAGTCAGTAAGAGTCTGACACTCCCTCTCGCCTTGCCCAAGGCGCGAGAAGTCATTGGATGATTTTCGCCCCTCAAAAAAAAAAAAAAAAATAATGCCCTAAAAAGAGGACAGGTGACAGTTCATTGCATAAAATTTATGATACCTGGGGGCCTACTCCGGTTCTCGAATCCGAAGTTTCGTTTAATCTTCGGTCGTTGGTTTTATTGAAATCTTGATAAACTCCACAATCTCCTCCACCTTTGTGGAGTCATGCAGACGGGACATGTAAAGCAGCGGCGCTGGTACAGCAGGACGCAGCAGATAGTTGTGTCCTGTCAATGCGGTACCGCACTGATTGCGACAAGTAGGCTTCCTCTTCTTCTTTCTTTCGACAATGGTACAGCCTTCCTTGTCATTCTGGTTCTTTTTAGGAACCTTATAATAAAACAAGCAGTAACATTAGTATGAGTTTGCTTTATGTTTAAAATAATGGGACGAGAGCGCGATCGGCACTCTGATTGGCGAATAAACCAACCAATCAACCAATAAAAAATACGTGTCTAATATTCTAAAATGATCTACAAGATCGTCATTTTTTTTTTATGAAACACCTGATGTTAAGCAATTGCCGCCGCCCATGGACACTTGAAACACCAGAGGCGTTACAAGTGCGTTGCCGGCTTTTTGGGAGTTAGGAATTTAAGGGTTGTTGTTCGGGAATCGGGGATTGGGAAGATTGGGAAGGGGGGAATTGGGCCATTAAAATAAAAATTTATCATCTACCCTATACATTAGAATATAGCGAGATATTGTCCCTAATTCTGTTGTATTCCATTGCAGGGTGATGTCGGTGGTCCACTGCTGGGCGCTGATGGTGCCGTGATTGGTGTCTTCTCTCGTGCAGAAGGCTGTGGGGACCTCCGCTACCCGAGCATCAACACGCGAGTCGCTTCTTACACTAGGTGGATTGTCAGCACTGCTCTTGATATAATGAACATTCAACAATAGGATATCAGTATAAATATGATACTACTAGCACCCTAAAAGCTGTATACATTTCGGAGGATTTTCTTCCTCCAAAAACAATGACTACTTTCTTTTCTTTCCCTTCAAGTTTATTTTCGAAATCAGAAACAAAAAAGGTTATGAAAAAGAAGCTAATTTATACAGTATGGAGATCACTCATATGACTTAAATGCAACTACAAGTATTACTAGTCCACAGAAGCATAATATAAGTAAATATTTCAACGAAGCCTAAAAATTAAAAAAAAATGTTAATTTTTATTATTCTAGAATTAAAGTCTGTATGTACAGCTGTAATGTTGTAGGTTGTCTAGGAATGTTAGGGTGTTACCACACCAATCGATGGCATCGACTGACATCGGTCGAAGTTGATCGATTGGTGTGGTAGCTTTAATTGATCGACGAATACCGGTCGACTAACCAATCAATCGATTGGTCTAGTAGAAACTATCGACCGACGTCGACTTATCCATTCCACCATCGATCGATGGCATCTATCGGCTATCGATTGATTGGTGTGGTAACACCATGTGGACACGGGGCGCGGCAGTTGCAATGCCGTATTTGTAAAGAGTGTTTAAATTAGCTGATGAAGAAAATTGAACTTTTTGGCTTACCTACTGGGCCTATTTCGCTCATTTTTCGTATATTGTCAACCAGGATGATAACAAATATATGGTTTAAATTAAGTCATAAGAAGCTTCTCCATACAGTATGTCTAGTTAATCCTGTTTTGATACAAAATGTTTATTTTGTTTTCTGTCATTCAATTTTGTTTCCTTAATAAAATAAATTAAGTTACTGCACTATCATGTGGTTTTATTTGTGCACTGCATAATTAAACTTAAACGGCATTCAATTATTGATAATTCGTTGGAAGAAGTCAGGTACTAAACAAAACAGAGGAAGAGAGGGAGGTAGGTCGGAACCTGAGGTAGCGTTTGCCTGAATCCCGACGTTTAGCAGTAGTTGGAGATCACAGTTAAGTCACCGATATTTTAGAAGATGCCACTGTCCTTCTCTCTGAGGCCAATGCAGACATAATGACTGGTTGAACTAGATTGAATCCAGGGTTGGTCTACTAAGAGGACCCGGTGCTTCCTTTAGGTGCAGATGGTGGTCACCGGAGAGGTTTTAGTGAGCTAAAAATCCCACACTCCCTAGTTTTTCCCCCAAAAAGCTAGACGCATTTTGAAGACTTCTCAGAAAAGAAGAAAAAGAGAAGGAGTCAGAATGAATTAAGCCTTTAACAGCACAAAAAGACTGTATAGGTAATTAGGAGAAACTCACCATTTCAAACACCACGGAAAGTTAGCTTAAAACTAAGTGAAACCTAAATGCCTAAATAGGTTCTAAAAGTGAGCTGTTACACTTGTTTCCATTAAATACATAAGTGTGGTAAAACACCTAAAAGCAAGGAAATTTGTTCTACGTTACATAAGGTCCATATGATTTACCTATTTAATGCACTACACTGTATAGGTACAAGCATAAAACTGTCTAGATTAGACATTACGGTCATAAAAGTAGGTACCTAGTATCTACCTATTGACTCCACATTAACTGCATGTTGAAAAGATTTGTTAGTTTAGTTTGTAGAACACTGTGACTGAATATTAGTTTTACATTGTTCGACTCTCTCTCATTGTTCGACTGCACGGTTGGTGCGGTGGCTGGGCAACTGGCTGCCGCGCAACGGGTAGCGGGTTCGATTCCCGCACGGAGCAACTCTTTGTGTGATCCACAAATTGTTGTT
The DNA here is from genome assembly GCF_023101765.2 of Spodoptera frugiperda. Taxonomy (NCBI): domain Eukaryota; kingdom Metazoa; phylum Arthropoda; class Insecta; order Lepidoptera; family Noctuidae; genus Spodoptera; species Spodoptera frugiperda. The sequence continues at coordinate 3,908,564 of NC_064229.1, read as the reverse complement.
TCGGGTCTGGGTGTCATGTGCATGTGAACTTGTATGTTTGTAAACGCACCCACGACACAGGAGAAAATCCTAATGTGGGGCAACGTTTTTTAAAAAAAAAAAAAAAAAAATTGTTCTCTCATATTAAAAGCAATCGAAACAATGTAACCAAGGCTGACCGCGGCTTGAGATTGTAAATCTGATTGAAAAAGAGTAACCTATGGAGTTTCTTGTTCGTCTTTTCCATAGGAATCTACACTTTGAAACGAGCAAATAGCTTCACTAGAAGACTGACCGACAGACTGATGTTATTAATATTATTATATTTGCTTTGACGTTCAAAAGTGCCTTCCTGGTTTATTTGAAATAAGTAATTTTGACTTTGACTTTGAACGCGTTAATCTCTGGAAGTACTGGTTCGATTTAAAAAAAATGAGTGTGTCGGGCACAATTCCAAATTCTGCGCTATTCAACCTAGGATTTTTTGAAAATAAAAGAAAGAAAACGATACCTTCGCGACCCAAGGATGGAACTCGAGACACGTTGCTTAGCAGTCGTGTTTGCGATCTATCGTCCGATATCAATCTAATAAAAGTTAAAAGTAAAAACTACCGTAAGAATAATACCTAAATAAACTAATATTAGGTACAGGAGTGACGTGAAGCAACGCTTGCCCTCCTTCCCAATCCCCGATTCCCCAACAACCCTTAAATTCCTAACCCCCAAAAGGCCGGCAACGCACTTGCAACGCCTCTGGTGTTTCGGGTGTCCATGGGTGGCGCCGATTACTTACGATCAGATGATCCGTCTGCTCGTTTACTAGCTTATATCATGAAAAAAACAGGAAAAGATAAAACATAAATATTTTTCCCTATACATACTATTTTAGCCCTGACTTCCGCTAAGTAAACGTCTGATTGTACTCTATAAATTATAAATGAATAAAATGCCTATTACGTACATCTATCTTTCTATGTACAGTGAAATACCATATCAGTGGAATAGTAATGCGCGGGCGCCGACTATCAGTGACTGTTGACTGCGCGTAACATGAACGCGCTTTTACCCAAACGAAGGGTAATTGTGACAATTGTTTTAGTGACTTTTACACTCGTGTTTACCCACTGTCTTAACATCAACAAAATTAAAGATGAAAATATACATGGTACGTATGCTTTTATCGATTATAATCGTTAGGCTCGACTGGTGCAGTTGATTAATCGGAAAGAAGTAATTTTGAAACTTCATGAAAATTAATTCGTGATTAAAAATGTGTTCTTAAGTTTTTCGTGTATTAGATACTTACATTGAATTATTTATAAATATTTTTGATTTTATTTAAGTATTGTTTTTGGGCTTGTGTGTTTTCGGTAAATGAGAATTGTTTGTGTTTTAGATTTATAATATGGATTAAAATAATATATTTTTTTTATAAATAAACTACTTGAGTATAAAAAATATTTAGTATTCTCTAATGTCAAAGTCTTAACACCATGACAACTGTTACAATATCAGTAAGTTTAAAAAAAATAACAAACAAATGACATTGTTTGAAAACGCTAAAACACTAGAACAAACAAAGAACTGTGCTATCTATGTTAAAAAATCAACTTACTGATACCCAAAACAAATATAAGATAGTAATACACAGTAAATGGGTCGAATCAATAAAGTAACTAAATAGGTATTGAGTAGGTACTTACAAAATGCAGTTCAACCAGTCTCAACACAACACAACACGTGATAGTCCACAGTGGACTATAGATCTTCTTAACCGAAGAAGAGTAAGTCTAATATAAGTCCACCTAAGTCTTACATGTGGAAAGCAATAAAATATTGAGTTTGAGTTTGAGTTTGCCGTGATCTTCTCGCTTGGCAGACAGGTGAAGGTCGCAGGGGTTTGATCCTGGCTAACGCCTGATCCGGACCTGCTGTCTACCTTGCAGATTAACTGGGGCTTCAGCTCGAAGGGCAAGAGTAGGAACGGGGTGGTTTTTAGTCAGTAAGAGTCTGACACTCCTTCTCCAAGTCTAGAGAAGCCATTGTATGATTTTCCCCCCTTAAAAATGGGGGTTTGATCCTGGTTTTTAGAGAGCATTATTGCCCAGACATCAGTGAGCCATTTATTAGTCCCTTAACTTAATAAAACACCCACGTGAAGAGGATTGGTGACATATATTTATTAATACTTTGTTAACACCACACAGAAATGCAGTTCACAACTTCACATTTAGATTCATAATTAGTTTGTTAAACGCGAAACAAATCGTGTAAAGTGATTGGAAGTTAGTACCTAGGTTCATTAATAAGACGTGACTGATAACAACTAGCTAACTAATAAATACACTGTAACTAGACTAAGCAAGTGTGCGAGGTTTAATTTAGATCTCAGACTAATGGTAGACGAAAATATGTTGTTGTCTCCCGCGGCTTGAGATCATGATAAATATCCTATGATGTTAATCTAGGTCATGGTTTACTGTGCCGCGGACGAATGTGGTTTCGTGCCCATGTGAGAGACGGGACAATTTTTTTTATGAAACACGCCGGTAATCTAGCAGACGTATTACCTGATGGTAAGCGATCGCCGCCGCCCATGGACACTTGAAACACCAGAGGCGTTACAAGTACGTTGCCGGCTTTTTGGAAGTTACGACGTTAAGGGTGTTGGGAAGGGGGGAATTGGGCCTCCGGTAACCTCACTCACACAACGAAACACAACGCACTCTGGTAAAACTGTCAGACTGTTTATTTATTTAATTCAAAAGTTACAACGGTAGACAACCAATTAAAGTACCGAACTTATAGGTATACATAACTAAAACATAATTAAACAAGAATTAACAGCATCCATAAGTTCGCCTCGCGTTACTTCAGGCATTCCGACAAAATCTCCTTCCATTCATCCACGAACAGATCATTTGTTGAATTAGCATCCAAGAGACTGTTGATAAAGCTTGTCCTTTATTTAGGTCCCTGAAAAAAGCCCTGAGCCTTAGTTTTCACATATGGTTTTACATCATAATTACATGTTAATTTGAATGAAAAATGCTGTAGGTAATGTGCACCTCTACCATTTTTCCTCATTTGTAGGTCGCTGGACCGTAAAGTAAAATTTTCTTAGACCGGAATGCTAAAACTTATTCAGACATTTGTCATAAAATTGAGAATTACTACCCGTCCTTTCCGAGGATATGCAAACGTTTGTTCATTCAATCGTATCTTTATCTAAAGATAAAAACTGTCGGTTACGAAATACAAATACATGCATTACGTATAAAAGTAGATTGCTGAAGAAATCAGTGTCCTCGGATTTAAAGCTGGACAAATACAATGCGTTGGCTGATAACAAAAGTGTAGCAATTAAAAACTGAGCTAAGAATGAAATAAGGTTATAGGTATGCAAGGTTATATGTTACATACTTGTTCTAAAACAGTGAAATATTACCAACGTCACGCTTTTTTTTTCCTTGAAGGGTTAGGCAGAGGTACAGATTACGGCACGCAGTGCCGCTATACATTATACACCCACTTTTCACCATTTGTGTTATAAGTCCCATGTAATAGGGGATGAGTCTATTGCTATATACTGGGTATAATTCCAGACTCCGTGGTACCACAGACAAATTTTCAAAAAACCGAAAAAAGCCCAGTAATCTTTTGCCCCACCCGGGAATCGAACCCGAGACCCCTTATCCGGCAGTCGCACTTGCAACCACTCCACCAACGAGGCAGTCTTAACATTTTTTTGTCATAAAATTGAGTTATTGGGCCTTTTACGAGGATATGCAAACGTTTGTTCATTCAATCGTATCTTTATCTAAAGATAAAAACTGTCGGTTACGAAATACAAATACATGCATTACGTATAAAAGTAGATTGCTGAAGAAATCAGTGTCCTCGGATTTAAAGCTGGACAAATACATTGCGTTAGCTGATAACAAAAGTGTAGCAATTAAAAACTGAGCTAAGAATGAAATAAGAATATGAAATAATTACATACTTATATGTTCTAAAACAGTAAAATATCTTTAGTAGTCTCTAATCTCTTAGTAGGCCTGATTGCCCGACCCCGGGCTGCGGACAACCTAGCGGGTTACCGGGGCGCCCACTCAAAGAGCAGGAGTAGGAACAAGGTGATTTTTAGTCAGTAAGAGTCTGACACTCCTTCACGCCTCACCCAAGGCGAGAGAAGTCTTTGGATGATTATTGCTCCTCAAAAAGGCCCATATTAAAGGCATAGATGAAAGTAAATGTAAAGCCTGGTTACGGGCGGCGGCGATTGCTTACCATCAGGTGATCCAAAACTGCTCGGCTTTATCGAACCGCAAACAATGGTTACTCATGTAGACCGACCTAAAAACCGTAAATCACATAGATTTCCATTAATGATAACCTGATAAATCATCCAAAAATATTCTTCCACAGCCAAAACGAAGGTGCAGTTGACACAATTGGACATCGACGCATTTTTAAACGACGTGATACGAATATCAGCACCCGTCATCAATGAAGAAGCTCTATACTACCTTCACAAACCGAATGGAGACGCCATGAAACTCGACATCAAATCTCCGAAACTACGAGACATGAAATTGGAAAGAGACGTTCACCCAATTATAGTACGTTACATCAATAATATAAAGCCTATAATCACACAGGATGATAATTTCGATATTTTTTCTGTGTATTCGAGAGTGCCGCCTATAGATTTGTTCGGTAAAAAGGCGGCTGAGTTGGAGTCTAATGAGTTCATGATTGGTCCTTTAGGCGTTGAGGATCATGGGAACTGGGTGCTTAGTGTGTATACTAAGGATTTTAATGGGGAGTGGGTTGAAATGTTTCAAGTTATCAGCATTACAATTACAGGTGAGTATATGGATATTTGTTAATATTTTGAAATGGGTAAATAGATTTTCATAAAACTTAACTGTGAGTATGTAGGCAGTTTTAGTAATGATTTAAAATTCAATCAAACCTGATTGATTCCTCTTCTAATAAAAATTAGTAAGTAAATAGTTGTCCAAACCGAATTTACCAAAATCAGGCCTATGTACCTTCACATTCAAAAACTGAAAGTCAAAGACTGCCCGGTTGACGCGGTGGCTGGGCAACCGACTACCATGTAACATATGTAGCGGGTTCGATTGTTGCACAAATTGTTGTTTCGAGTTTGGGTGTCATGTGTATGTGAACTTGTATGTTTATAAATCCTAGTGTGGAATCTTTTTTTGTTAAAAATACTTAACAAAAAACGATTTAAAAAAATACAGTCGAATTGAGAACCTCCTCCTTTTTTTGAAGTCGGTTAAAAACTCATTCGCATTCCACAATATTTGTCCAAAGTTGAGATACTTAGTCGAGTATTCACACAGTAAACAAAGTACTTTTGTTTCAGAATACGTGCCACTATTACCAGCCAAATCTTACTTAAATATTGGTGACACATTGAACCTTAGCATAGCATACCCGATTCCTTCTTTAACAACGTGTGAGCTAGTCGTACCACGGTCGACATTCGACAGGTTTTATAACAGAAATAATATAGAATTAAATAACTGCGGTTTCTCAATACCTAACCTAACAAGTTACGATGCCGGTACTTGGAGAATTATTGCAGTTGGCAACATTGTCTACGAAGGGGATGCCAGGTTGGAAATTAATAAGGAAAATGTTACGGTAACGTAATTTTCTTTTTTGTTATTTTTTGTAAATAAATTTCGTATTTATTAATGTTGTTTTTTTTTGGTTTATATCTATTTTTACCGACTTCATAATTTGATCCTTATTATATTATATTATGTTAATGCGATTAAGTTTGTCATTGTAAAAGCTAAATAACTAGGAACTGATAATAATATTTGGGTAAGTAAAAAAATATGAGTCAACACCGTTATGTAACAATAGCGTCATTTGACGCAAAAATTATGAAATCAGAAAGATTCAACAAGCCATAATTTAATGTGTTCACAGGGCTTATTATAACTTTGCTTTGCGTTGGTTAAACGTCAAGTTATTAATCGAAACGAGAGCGCATTCGGCGGTCTGATTGGTTGGTTCATTCGAGTTAGCCAATCATGGACAAAAGTACATATTCAGCAGATGTATAAATATGAATCTACAGGACCAACGACATGGCAAACATTTTAGAAGTAAAACAACAGCAATTTAGTTAAATAACTAAATATATTTACAACTTACTTAACTATAACGTGCTTAACGTACGAGTCACACAGTACAGTTGGTTTTGTCAGAATTTACTAAATATTGCATTCATTATATGAATAAAATGCTACAATGCAAAAATGTTGACGTTACAACGCTAACGTAATAGAAGAGATGTCTTTTTAAGGTAAACGTTCACAGATCGGCATCCCACGCATTGAACGCATCCCACGCAACGCATTTTAGTTTGTCTTCTATTGAAACGCATTCAACTGCGTCCACTGATCCGAATCGTACGGACCGCATCATCGGCAATGCCAACATGCGATGCGTACCGATGAAGTCATACGGAATGTGTACGATGTAGGCCTGTGAACGCTTACCTTTAATAGTTATTTCAGTCTAATTCATAGTCATAGGATTTTGTTTCTTACTATTGTAAAAATAAGGGTAAATTTCCATTATCAAACAATTATACACTCCTATTGCCAAATACAATTAAATTGTGTACTTTTGTACACATGTGATACATGGGGGCATCATCTGATAGTAAGCGATCAGTACCCTTAAAATGAGTTTGCTTTACGTTCGCTACGTTCGTACGCTCTAATTGGTCGGTTCGAATAATAATCACAGCGCCAAATGCACTTTCAACATAAAGCAAACTCATACTAAGGATATTGAGTTGCCCATGGACACCCTCAACACACAGAAGAGTCACAAGTGAATAGCCAGCCTTTTGTCTATGTACTTATGTACTTCGGTTCTTGTATATTACTCGCTGCCACTTCCACTACCAGAGCCGCTGGCGCTGCTGGTCCTTCGAGGAGTGTTCTGGTCTGCATGGTCACTGCCTTCATCATCAGAGTCCTTCAGCGCCTTGGCGCGGTCCAGGCGACGAGCTCGACGCGTCTCCACGTCAGAACCGTCCGATTCCGATGAGTATATCGCCGCTCCTGCTGAAGCTGTGAAAAGTGGGGGTAAAGAATTAGTTAAGAATTTAGGATTCTTCTTTTTAGCTTGTTTCTAGCATGTAATAGACCCTTTCAATCATCTTTAGTGTTTTAGTAATAGAGTACATGGTTATGCTATAATGATACGCAATTTAATCTACAAAGGTATCCCTTTTCCTAAGGAAACTAGGTCCTAGGTCCTAGGGGGCTTATCAGTCCTTCGTTGATCAAAAGTCACTCTAAACTCGTCCGACTATGGACTAAACGGCATTACATCATAACATTATTATAGATAGATAACTTTTATATGGGATGGGATTGGGACGGCAAACAGATCACCTAAGATAAGCAATCAGCGTCGCCCATAAATACCCACAACACCAGAGGAGACACCTCCGTTGCTTTAGTGGTTGTATAAGTTACAAAGTATAGTTACCTTTCTGTCCCTGTTTGTACTTGTTCTTGATGGCAGCGAGTGAGACGCCGCCCTCGTCCTCGGAGTCGTCCCGCTGTCCGCCGGCGGCGGCCCGGGCTCCGCCCCCGCGGCGCTTCGGTCGCGTCGACGCACGGGAACGCATCGCTGCACGCAACTCCATCTCCTCTTTCTATAATATTAAATTAAATTTGTTATTATTCCGATAAATCTTTAATACGCATTACGTATATTTGTTTACAATTTTGAGTGGCGTAAATAGGGATGATGTTATCTTTTAAAATTCAATAGTTAGTATAAATATAATATAGTATAAAATTCAAATAAATAGTTCAGAAATGTCATAACCGTACCCTTAGCAATAGTTTTTTTTACGTATATCAAATTCGAAACGAGAGCGCGTTTGGCGCTCTAAATGGCGGGCGCGACTGAACTAACCAATCCGAGCACAGAACGCGCTCTCGTTTCGTTTTCCTTTAACGTAAAGCAAACTCGTACTAAGGATACTGATAAGTTTTCTATGAATTTTGAATGAGATCGCCAGTTTCAACGTCATAATTCTTTGCATAAAATAATTATGTCTTACAAATTAGCTAGAAAAAAATATTAAGTAAGTACAATTGCCAAATCAAATCACGAATGTGTGCTTGAGTTTGAAAAGTCAAAACAATTCCTGTTACCCAAAAACACGTCACTAATAAAAAAAAAACAAACCACATACCTTCAACTGGTATTTCCTGTCAGCATCAGGATCAGCACCGACTTGCGACAGTATCTTAATAGCAGAGGTCTTGGTAGACCGGTCAGCGAGAGACAGTGTCATCTTCCTATGGGTGAAGGACTCCGTGGAGTGTGGCCTGAAGGACAACTTCGTACGGAACACCGCCTGTCCTTGTAGACCGGTACCTTGTCGGACGAATAGATGGTTGTGGTCGCCCTGTGGAAGAATATGGTTTATATGTATAGTAAACTGATATGGTGACATCATAAACAGTAACATTAAAAAAGCTAAAAAACATTGGTAATTATCCCGTTTTGAGTTCTAAAGATGGTTTATAGTTAAATGGATATGAATAGGGTAAAAAAAAAACAAAGCGTATGCTGTTCGCGAGTGTATGAGTCCCGGTGTAACTTGAAACTAGTTGAGCATTTCTCATAATTCAATTAATTCTCATAAATACCTCGGTTGTATATTTTAATTATCATTTTTAGATAATGTTAGGCCATTAGCATTCTATAAACTAAAAATGGGTTTTAACATGTTTCCATTTTTTTAATGACATCAAGTTTTTTTTTCAGTAGGATAAGAAGTACGACCCCTCTTTGGTATAGACAATAAAACTGAATCTGCAAAACGAGGGCCAAGTACCCAAAATCTGATCCTTAATCCACATTAAAGACTCCGGAGCTGCGGACTACCTAACGAGTTACCGGGGCTCCAGCTCAAAGCAGGAGTGGAAACGTGGTGTTTTTTTAGTCACTAAGAGTCTGACACGCCCTCTCGCCTTGCCCAAGGCGGGAGAAGTCAATGAACGATTATCGAAAGCGAAAAGCTAAACTTGTTAATGTTGCCTTTTTAATTTAAAGATACAGATGAAAGTACTTACATGTAAAGGTTGTTTGTAAACGTCGAATATTTCAGAGCCGAGATGTAGTGACATGCTACCGTCAGACCATTTCACCATCCGCGCGTTAGACTCCTTCACCGCGTTGCCTTCCTTGTCGAATACCGTGCGCCAACGCATCGTGTTCTCCACTTTCAATTTTAACCTAAAAAAAAAGATAATTTGGTGATAATTTAATGCCATGTGAGACAACAGAATAGAATAGAATTAATCTAAAGTCCTAATCTTGAGATGACTTCACATTTGAGAAATATTGAATAGCAGTCCTCTCTAATAAACCAGGAAACTCCAACCCTGAAAATTATGGAAAACTGGAACCAATATCGATCGATCTATCTTCTCTAATAAAACCGACGCCTTTTAAAAAATGTTCACAGTGAACCCTAAACACCAAGTCTTATTATTTAGTTCACGTCACCTTGCATCGTTTCATAAGCGTATTGTTATAATGTTCAACTATAAATGATCTCATTATCTCATACTATGTCATATGTTCGAACTTGTTTGAACTTATACAAACTTGTTTAAGCCTCGACTAAAACTGATAACTCTTTAAGTATTATCTTGGTCCCCCCTCCCCCTTGGTCTTGTACAATCCCAGCTATCACAACACAACGTCACGCCTTTTATCCCCGAAGGTGTAGGCAGATGTGCACATCACGGCACGTAATGCCGCTATACAATGTACACCAACTGTTCACCATTTGTGTTATAAGTCCTATATAATAGGGGGTGAGCCTATTGCCATATACTACCAATCCCAGCTATCAATAACTGATAATATTAAAGTATCCTCACCTGGCACGACCTTCCTCATCAAGAGTTTCCTCCTCATCGATTTCATCCTCATATGTATTAGGATCATAAGGCCTGGTCTCCACGGACAAGAAGTTGGGCAGCTTTACGAAGTGTAGCTCCTTGCCCAACTCCGTCCATATCTTGGGCATGTCCACATCTATCCTGGTCTCCGGGATCTCCACCTCTTCCTCCTCCTCCGGTTTCTCACGAGGTTCCTGCTGTGAAAATAATGAGGTACGTTGAAAACGTTTGCTCATGTTGCCTTTTTAAGCTTAGACTGACTGATTTTAGTTTTGCCACTACTTTATATTATTATTCTTATCGTAAATATGGATCGAAAGAGGTATTTATAATATTGCAAGTATGTAAAGACATGTCGTTACAAGAATACTGTGACGCCTAGGTTGCCTAACCTATCACCTGTAGCGAGTGTGGAATGTAACTTGTCACTACATGTAACATGTAAAATACTGATGTTGAGTCAACTTCGAAAAATATGACAACACTATGTATAAAACTAAATCAGAAAATTAAATATAATGGCGATTTATCACTCAGCTACATTTCATTGGTAAAAAGCTAGCAGAAAACTTCAAAAACTTGGTAGCACTGCTTACCTCATCTCCACTAGCCTTGGCCTCGTCTCCCGACCGCCGCGCCTCCTGCGGGCTCCGGCTACGGCTGCGACTCCTCGACCGACTGCGGGACCGAGACTTCTCCGACGCCTTGTCAGCCCCGCCCTCATCCTCCGTACTTATATCAGAGGCGTCTCCGAATAGTGCGTCCGCCGTAACTGTGGTAAAATTAACATATTCGTTATTGGCATTATATATATTCTATTTTCTGCACAGAAATGGAACTATGGATATTAGCATTACTGCTAAACGACTACTAAATACAACAAGAAAAAGTAATCAATATTATTATCTATACTAATGTTATCTATACTTATCTAAACTAAATATAACAAAGATAAAAAATTATATTTTCTGTCATTGTTTGTAAGTTACAAATAAACTTAAAAACTACTAAATCAATTAGAAATATTTGTTTAAATGCTACATTAACTTTGAGTGTCAAAGACTACTATTATTATTAGAAAAAAATAAAGATAAATTCAAAAACTACATTGCTTAACCTGACCCCAGCTCAAGTTAGCAAACAGCCCCACCATTTTGCTACCCAATAGTTCGATAGTCGACAGTGAACACTCAACCAACAATTACTACTAACTACAAACAAATTATAAAAGAATCTTTACAAAACATACCTCCATCTCCCTCTTCCTTTTTCCCCTCCTCATCATCATCATCAGAGTCCACAATCTTCTTGGACTTCTTCTTAGGTTTGTCACTGGTCTCCGAGCCACTGTCGGAACCAGCCTTCTTACGTTTAGGAGTAGCTTTAGTACCGCCATCACTTTCTGAGTCGGAGAGCACTGCTCGTTTCTTTTTCTCTCCTGGAATTAGTGGAAAATTTATAGCATCTAGCTTTTTATGTATGAACAAAAATGGAGTGTGAATTGAAATACATTATAACCCAAATTACGCTCTACACAACTTGGCATCAAATTAAAATTGTCGTATCGAGTTTCTTTAGTGGCTATTGTAATCACTCAAATACCAGGCGATGAGAATGAATTTTTTGTTTCAATGTATTCAATCCTTTACTTACCAACATCTGCTTCAGAGCTCTTAGATCGCGAACGTGAACGACTTTTTGATTTTGATTGTCTCGAACCAGATCTGTAAAATGTAAAAATAAAGGTTGTTATTGAATTTAGTTCTTTGTCCTCATGTAATTAAGATCTTCAATAAAACTATCTTCAACGCGACAGTCGCTCTTTACGCGATAAGCTCAAAAACTATTGAACAGTTTTCGATGAGTTTTACATAGCAAATAGCGAAATTTTGAGTAAGATAAGTAAAGAGTGTACAAAAATATTTACCTGGAACGACTCTTCGACTTTTCCTTAGTCTGAGCATCATCAATCATGAGCCCTGGAGAGTTGGACCTGCTATCATGAGCTTCAGACCTTGCAGGACTCTTGGAAGAAGCACTTCCGGACCTGGATCTAGACTTTCTACTTTTAGGGCTTGCACTGCCAGACTTTGACCTTGATCTACTCTTAGCCCCAGACTTCGGACTTTGGGACCTTGATTTAGGACTTTGTGAACGAGATTTAGGACTCTGCGATCTGGATTTCGGAGACTGGGATCCAGATTTAGGGCTCTGAGGTCCTGACTTGGGGCTAGCTGAACGGCTTTTGGGGGTGCCAGAGCGAGATCTTCCACTTGCTGACCCTGACCGAGATCTTCGAGAACCACTTCTGGACCTTGAAGCTCTTTGTTTTGGGCTACCGGAGGCATTGGATCTTGATGATCCAGATTTGTTGCTTTGTGCAGATCCTGAACGAGATCTGTTGGAGCGTGCTGGTGAGTTGGACTTGCTTCTGGATGCATTTGAAGATCGTCTAGAGTTAGCGGAGCGGTTAGATTTAGGAGATTCACTTCCTGACTTTGCTGGGCTGCGAGATACTGATCTGAAATTAAAGTTTTGGGATGTTAATTGTAGAAGGCTAAGTTAATAATTTGATTGCTAAGTTGTATTGTAGATATATAAAATCACAAGATGCACTGAATGACATGCAAAACTTGTTTTGGTAAAAAAAATACCATGTTAAACCATGGTATTTTTATTTAAAATCTACTTTAACTTGTGCAACATTGTGCTGTGGAGACAAATGGTAATTTAAAAATACATTATGCAAAGCCTTTATTTACAGACAGACAGAAAAATAACACATTATCTTTTTCTCATTCTTATGAGAAAGAAGACAGTGTCATGGACATAAACAAAGAGTATAATAAGTATAGGGAAAGACATAACATAGACATAATATGGACATTGATTTATTCATATACAGCCTAATTTAAACGTGTACTTTTAAAAAACACCACGTTACGTTGGCAAGGCATTGAACACTCATGAATGTCATAGGTAACCTGTTACCACTGTTATTATACTTTAGCTTTAGAACCTTACCTCGATTGGCTGCCTTCTTTACCAGGGGCAGGGCTGGGACTCTTACTGCGACTTGCACTTGACCCACTATCAGAATCAGAGCCGGAATCTGTGTCTACAAGAAGCAAAATTATATCATGTTTACATGACGACATCACAATAATATAATAACTATTTAAGTTGTCTTTACAATAATAACGTTTGTCTAAACCAGTTATTTACTTTTAAGATGTTAATTTAGTTGAATTAATAGTAAATCTTCAGATAAAAATACCATGAAAGTTGTAATAGCAATCCAATGGAATTTTGCCATAAATTCGTGTACTTACCATCTAATGAATTCTTCACTATTGGCGCCATTTTAAGAGCCAAATGTAACACTAATACACTATATTTAAAACTGAAACATTAACTAAGCTATATTTAGCAATATTTTCAATGAAAACAGTAAGTATATGAGTTACACTGTGTAACTTACACAAATAACAAATAGGTTATGATGCCAACGACAGTAACGTCAAACAATACTGAATGACACTGACAATTGACAACTGCGAACTGCAACCACAGATAACAAAAACAACAAGTAAACTTTTTAAAGCGGCACGGAATACAAGGATATTTAGGAAGGCTCGCTTAATTTACAATAGAACCCGAAACAATAATTAAATTATTTGTGAACGACGCAAACAATTTATTTCTTGTGAGAACTTCTAGTTGACCAGCAGAAAGTAAAAAAAAAGTATTTTTTTTATCTTTTGTCCTGAGTCGTGGTCGTAGGCCATGAGTGCGTTTATAAGCTCCATATCCCAAAAAGGTTGGCAACGCTTGTAACTCTTAAGGAAAGTTGTACCATCCGTTGCGGGTGTTTATGGGCAGTACCGATTGTCCACCTGACGGTGAACAATACAACCAAAACCTATCCGAAAAAAATACATATTGCTCCCAGATCCAGAACAACAATTTGTAACTCACATAAAGGTTGTTAATTGTTTCGTGCGGGAATCGAATCCATGATACAACGACGATGACCAACCATGCAGTGCCAGTAACGCACAATTTAATTTACATTTTGAGTGTCTACTTAGCTTTTTACTTAAAAAATAAGGATTAAACGGATGTTTCTCTTTAATAACCTTCACCCCTACCTATTTTGTACTGTTAGTACTCATTTCACTCATTTGCTTCATTCCCACGTAGTAAATAGTTCATTACCCAATTCGCAGGTGATATTTATTTTATGAACACTCAGATTTCATCCCTCGCCTACGACCCTCAGGGGAGCGATAGAGGTGCTTCTATTTATATCCGGAATGAGGCGGTCATTCATGCCGCTCCGTCTGTGTTATTTCAAGGATTTTTCTTCCTCTTGATAGTTTTTTTTTTACTATTGTTGCCGAACCTGACGAGTGACGGATACGTTGATGGAAGGACAATAAAATTCATAACAATATCGCTCAAAATCAGGTATTGTGAATTGTGATCGGTGCGGTGTAAGAATAGGGATATCCGACATTCCGGCACCCTCTATTTCTGTGGTATTTCTGTAAAAACTTAACTGGAGAATACCGAGTATTTTATTTTTATAAGCCGGTCAATAATATATCAGCTACCATGTGATATAAACTGCACCTACTTATTACGTGAGTGTTCACACCTACACATGCCTAATTAATACCTTTCATTTAATTTATTGGTTAATTTATTAATATCTTTGCTACCTATAGTAACTCTTGGTAATGATTACTTAAACTATTCCTTAGTAAGGATTTTCTTCCGAAAACAATTGCTAAGGACTAGATTCAGTAACCATTAAATGACTCTGAGTACGGCAGTAATTTAGCTTACTTTGTTAATCCTTTTATGGAATAAAACTCATAATAACGAGTGAGTAGTGGGAGTTATCACGACCAAATTAACGAGTCAATGTCATGCACATGACAAAATACATTTCACTTTTACAAAATGATCTAATAATGTTGACCGTGGTTGCATTTTGCAATCCTTTCACTTCGTTGCATTTGCATACAATATTAATTTATCTGACTTTGTTTACATTTGGAATTCCCAACTAAGTTATAGTTTTATGCGAAAGTGAATTTGTTTGTTACGTAGTGTAAGTAGATTTTTAACATTTTTTTTCTTCAAAGTATCCGCTAAGTTATATAGTTAAGGTTACGGAGAATGGGGCATAGATGAGGCATCGATCTCTCTAAATGTGAAAGAGCTATGCTTCGGCCTGAATAGGCCTGCTCGACCGGAGTGATACCACGGCCTCACAGAAAACCGACGTGAAACAACGCTTGCGTTATGTGAGTGAGGTTATCGGAGGCCCATTAACCCCTTCTCAATTCCTGATTCCCGAACAACCCTTAAATTACTAATCCTCAAAAGGCCGCCAACACACTTGTAACACCTCTGGTGTTTCGAGTGATAGGATACTTTTTATCCCACGTCAATTCGGGTGAAGCCGTTGGAAGAAGCGAGTAATTTATATTTACTACTAGCTGTGCCCGCGACTTCGTCCGCGTGAAATAGTTATTTTAGGCATTATACATATTTATTTTTGCAAACAACTTTCTCAGCTTCATAAATTATAGCTGTTACCCACGGTTAATTTGTGCATTGAAAATTCGTGATAGCACTGGATTATGATTATAAGGAACAATCCACACTCATTTCTATACTATATGTGTTTCCACTGTTTTCCGGAAATCTGCGCCTATAGGTTGGGTAACCGCCACCCAGGTTTGTGTTTCAGAAATAAAATTCCTAGGGTACTTTTTAGATGGGCTCGTTACATACGCGTTATAGCAGTGGTAAGTCCCCTCTTTGAAGAGTGGCTTGAGAGGCGTCACGGCGTCCTCACCTACCGCCTGACGCAGGTACTTACCGGACACGGAAGTTTTGGTTGGTACCTGTTTCGAATTCGGCGGGAGGAAACACCCGGGCGTTTTGTCTGGGTGTCGTCATTGCGAGGCAGATATGGTGGAGCATACAGTGGCAGTGTGCATTGCATGTGCTGAGCATCGCCATGTCCTTAGGGATGTGAATGGCGACGGTAACCTCTCACGTCCGACTCTAGTTCAGGCCAAGGTGCGGAGCGAGGGGGAAAGGGACGCCGTCTCCCTCTTTTGCGAAGCAGTCATCCTAGCTAAGGAGGAGGCGGAGCGCATGAGGAAACGATCCTCATCACGCCCCAGCCGCCGCAGAAGATACTCCGCCACTACAGATGGGACCCAATAGGGCTGATGCCCGATCCGGTGCAGCAGACAACGTAAAAGATTACCGGGGCCCCGACTCAAATCAGAACGGGGTGATTTTTACACTCCTTCTCGCTTCACCCAAGGCAGGAGTAGCCAACGGATGATTTTCCCCCCTCAAAAAAAACGAAAGAGTACAAATGTTTTCTTTCACATTGTGACGCAAGGTTATGAAATCCTTAAGGACCATATTTTTATACCCTATCATATTTTTATGACAATAAATTAAAGAATTAGATTTTTTGTTTGTCAAATGTTTCAGCCGATATTGTTGCACTTTACGTAGAATCTGGTTGTACTTTGTTAGACAGCCACAATAAAATGTGGGCGTGTGGTAAACCGCTTTTTTGCCATTCTACGCTATAAACAAACGCTTTCGATGGTCAATGATCAAAAAATGTTTTACTTCGTTAGTAAGACTATATTTTTTTTGAGTATAGTTACACCAGGCTCCGCGTCGTTCGCAAACAATGCCTCTCCTCCTGGCAGCGTCGTGTTTCGCACATCATGCGGCGCGGGTGAATTTTATATCAGAGTTATTTTAAAATTGTAATATCTTCTAAGATGTTTATTGAAGTTTAGTGATGTCAAAGACAATTTTGTTCACAATTAAATACTCTTAATGAACAACACATTTATTTCGATAAAGATTAATATTTTTCTTTAATACAACTCTTAACAAATAATGCATTAATTTCGACCCAGTTTGATTACCATAAAAACGATTCTAGTAAGTTTATCCTAAAAGATAGACATATACTGTCGCGGACTTTTTTTAGATCATTTTAAGAGGAATAATTCTTTCATACATATAATTTTCGTATCTTCCTAACCATTTTCGCAGCGCACGCAACGGAAGCCCTCAAAAATTAATAATTTCCCCAGTTTTGTCCACATTTTCCTTTATTTCTTCGCTCCTAATAGTTATAGCGTGATGTTTTATAGCCTATAACCTTCCTCGATAAATGGACTATCCAACACAAAAAGAATTATTCAAATCGGACCAGTAGTTCCGGAGATTAGCGCGTTCAAACAAACAAACAAACAAACAAACAATCAAACAATCAAACAATCAAACAAACTCTTCAGCTTTATAATATTAGTATAGATTAGTTAATCAGTTCAATGAGGTTAAATTCTTAAAAACTTAAACCAAGTTCTAACTCCCAGTCAAAATCTCCTGATCCCGTCGAACACACATCACTTCTTATCAAAGTGAAATCTTTCTCTTTCTAAAATTAAGAAGTAAGAAAGGGACAAAACATCCCAAAAACAGGCGCCATTTTCAAGGGTAAGGTACCCAAGTGGAGCATGCCTACATGTACGCATCTGTTCGAAGTTTGAATGGGGGAATGAATGAAGTTTTTTCATTGTAGTTGTTTAGTTGAACGATGGCTGCGGTGGGGGACGTTTGTGCCGGCTTGCTGCGTCACAAACACATTTTATTACGCGAATTATGCGATACAAATATTTTGGACGTGTTGGTTAAGAAAGGAATACTTAATTTAAATGAGTTCGAAATAATAACGGGTGCAAATGACAGTGATAAGTGTAATTACTTTATTGAGATTGTTAGTAAACAAAGCGGTGTAAAGTTGAATGATTTGTGTGTGGTTTTGAGCAAGGAATGTCCGAAACTGTCGAAGGAGCTTATGAACGACAGGCATAGGTTCATTGTCAATGGTGAGTAACTATTAACTGATAAGATTGGAATTTTTGGAGCAGAATAATCAATCGTTATTCATGGTAAAGTTGCAAGCGTTTGTCAAGGTTTTCACGTGGATAAGTGAGCAATAATAACAATTAAATCTTATGTAGTTAGCACAATAACTACCTAGATATTTATTTACTTAAAATAAACATTTGTCCTAGTGTAGGTAGTCATGTAACTTTCATTTGTTTGTGCTTATATGTACTTACCTATTGCATGGTTGGTTGCGAGGTCCTATAGTTACTATTTTTCTTTATTAGCAGAGGTCTGGTAATTTTGCTTATGTAGCTAGTAAGTAGTTTGTGCTAATTAGGTAATTACGGACCACAAGGCGGGTACCTGCTCCTTTTCTTATTTATCAGACTGCTGTAGAGGTAGGTAGGTATAAGTATATTGTGTATTTCATGAAAGTATTTGGTATAATTATGTAGTTAGGTACGTAGTTATTAAATCATACATTTTTATGTAGTTAAGTAGATATACCTGCCTATCTACGCCAAATAGTTAATGATATGTTTCATACAATAAGTAAGTAGGTGCTCTCGTACAAGGAAGCAATTTGACTTGTTTATTTATTTATTGGCAGCTAATAATTATATTGATTGGCGTAAGTAGGTAGCTAGAAGTACAACCTACGTAACATAGTGTTTGCGTGCTATTATTCTTATTTTTAATTTTACTTTAGGTAACGTCTTTGATGTTTTGATTTAGAGACAATTTCCTAATTAGAGGTCCATAAAAATGGTCCTGATGTTTTGAAAATCGTTGGAGTTGTACCGTTAACGGAAACCTAGATAAGAAGGTAACAAATAGTTAAAAACGGAACGCAAAAAAAAGTTAAAAACATCAACGATAACAATCTCTTTGTTTAACATTCGAACGAAAATCTCGGCCAGCAACCCGAGTAAGTGCCAAGACTAGTCATTGTCACATAATCACCTTATAGAAAAACTTATCGAGGCTACGCTAAACACCAAACGAAATACCTACTTACCTCACCATTTGTATGAAACGGTAAAAGTGAGTTACAGCAAAAATATAGGCACCCAACTAGCCAAAGAAATAGCTACTGCGCACGAAACGGCAATTCGAAACAGATTGAAAAATTGCATGATCAACGACCAAAAAGGGGAGAAGAGAATTGTTAGAGACCATTATTTAAACTTTACAAAGATAAATTACACATTTAAATCTATCCTTGAATCTTTTCACTGAGACTTTAAGGTCGAGAATCGCTTGAAATATTCAATGGGACAGTATGCGGGTGTGTTCGGAAATTGACCCCGCCTGTGTTATGGGAATCAATCCACTATTGAGCTCCTGGTCATTGATGTAATTCAAATGAAACCGCAATTTACTGCACGGTCGTAAAGGTAATTATTGTTGATGTCTGTGTCATCCGACGTGCTTTTGTTGTCTATTACGTAACAAGTTACCTTTGATCGTGATTACATTACTTACTTATCTACTGACAATTATATTACAACTTGGTAAGTGAACACAAATAACTACGAGTCCATTCAAATGACGTCTATACTTAAGTTTAATTGTGCAAAGAAGTGTTTTCAAAAGAAAGAAGACGTAAGACGACTAAAGGACATCCAGAATTAGTTATGTAAGAGCATTTTAATTAAGAGCTCCATAAATTAATTAGAGTGCCATAATTAAGATCTTCATTGTTCACATTGAACCGAATGATAAATTGATCAAACTAGTTAATGCGTGACTGCTGACTACGACCCAAGGATAAAAAAATATTACGTCAATGAGATGACTAATAAAAAAATGATCTTCGCTGATTTATGAGCACCTTGCCAAGATACCAACTACACCAAAAATGGCTGATTGTGAGTCATAAAATATATCGTTTAATTGACCCTTATGACAGAGGCAGGTGACAGGATAATTTGCCACAATGCTATGGACCAGAGTAAGGACTTATGAAGTTAAACAGGTAAACTGTTCCTTAATGGCGGCATGGCCAAGTAAAATATCTGCAGTGGACCGTCTCGAGCTGCTAACTAACTATAACTACTAAATTTGATCAAAATTGGTTTAGTAATTTAGAGGTTTAAACGTAAAAAAATAGTAAATAGACTGACACTTACGAATTTCAAATTCAAAAATGTTTTAAAAGGGACATTGAGCTTTAGATTGTTCTAAAATATGCATGCTTTTGCACGTGTTAGAAGATTCTGGAAACTCTCGGGATTTAACTAACTATATTGATTTCTGTTTTTTTAAAGGTCACTACTAAAAAGGGTCCCTTGATCCTCTTTAAGCCCCAGTGCCATTTTGTAGGTGATCAATTATTTAGGGCAATCACTAGGAGTTCTCGTTTACCAGTAATAGGGTCGTCTATGGCTCTGTGAAATGCAAAAGGGCAGAAAAGGAGACTAGGTCGGTTTGGCTTGATAAAGCTGCTCAGTTTTGCTTATTTTTAAAATTGTTTCGCCTATGACTGTTTTTGGTACTGTATTGTATTTCAAGCAAATAGCAATAGCTAGCTAATGAAGCTATCCCATTTTCCCAAAAGTCTTCAATTAATTTTGGTCTTTGTAACAATACAATACAGTCGAAAACTACATAGTTCTATGATATGTTTACGTAAAAGTGCCATATGATTTTTATGGGCATAAATGCGATAGCTAACTAACTAGTCAGATTGGTGAAATTAATTAAATTTTAAACTAGCTAGCTGATATTTCTATTGCTGACGGCCTTGAACTGTTGTTATTTGATAAGAGTTTATTATTAAATGCAGCTGTATTGCAAATTCATTTTAAAGTTAGATATTGCATTGCTGTTGCACATCTACATCATAATCGTCACTTCTATCCATTGCTTGACATAAACCTCTTCAATAGATCGCTACTGAGCTCGATCTTCAGCTCTTTGTAACCACTGCATTCATAAACTTACTTATAAGGTAACATATTCTATAACTAGTTAGTTATTAAAATATCTCACTCAAAGAAATCTCCCCAATATGAGGTTTACAATATTTAACAATTTACTTAACAGACTTGGTAATTCAAGAGAAGTAACTATATTAGATCACTCTTGGCGCCTATCCAGATTCGGTGTTATTCCTAACAATTTCGGAAATGAAAAACTCAATAGGAATTTGTGTTCTGTACCAAAATTTTCGTCTGAATTCATGTTTCCGATCTCTAAAGCAAATGAGATTCCTATATCCACCCACCTAAATAATTATGTAAGTATCTACATGGGAATAAAAGTTTATAGTTACACGAATATTAAATGTAATACCGTAGTTAAAAACCTCGACTAGTTAATCTGCTCGACAAGGAAATCGGACGTAACTCCCCTTGTGCAACAGTCACACTAACCACCCACATGAACATCGATGGTAATTCTATAGAAATATCTAAGTACCACAAACCACAAATACCAATATCCATTAAAGGCATGGTACGTCGGTACCAACTTGATCTTGAAACAAAATCCGTCAGTGAATAGTTCTAAGAAACAGAAGGTACAGTCTCTCATTTCCCAGAAGTCGATACTTGGTGTAAATCGATCACAAAAACTCTCGATTGTGTCTGCATAGGTGTTCTTAGTCGGATAGATGACAATACAACAGTATCGTGTGAAGATGGGAAGCAATTGAACTTGTAACATATTTGTGAACAGCACATCAAAGTGTCCATGTCTTTATTAAACTTTGCACTATATTGCTAAAGGATAAGGTTAAAAATCCATTAAAGAAGTTTGTAGAAGCTTGATGTGCTAGTGGCTGATAAGTTTGATTATTTCGTCTACGACAAAATTGGGATGGAAACTGAGAGATAAGTGTGTGACAAACAGACAAAACACTTGAATGGAGTGACACGTGGTATAAGTAGATTAGAGTCTTAGCTCAATTTGAATAAAGTATTAATTTAAATAAACTTTTTATCTAACATAACGGCTACCCATAGACGTATCTATAGATCAATCGTTCTTAAGCTTACTATGTGTCAATGTGCCTTGGTGCTCGGAATAACTTAACGTGGTATGACTCATTCCTGTCTCAGAAAGCAAATTATTCTCGGTTGTCAGTTGTTACACTAACATTAGTGTCAGTTGAGATTCGGAAGCTTTAAAATCTGACAGTGGGTCTAATTTACTGTTTAACCCGTAGTAAGGAGTGCAGATCTACGCAAGACAGACAGACCAAATGTTAATGAAGACAGCAGTCAATTCAAATTAAGGCTAAGCGTCTAGTTCAATTGAAAACCCTGTCAGTAGCTAAACTTTGGAGCAAAAAGGTCCTTTTTTACTCGTCTCCAAAGACTAACAGATTTGTCTAAAGCAGATTTCACAAATGTGAATAATCTAGAACTTTTTTACATCCAACGATCATAAAATAAATCATATCCCGAAATCTCTAGGTTCAATTTAATCAAAACGTTGGTGCTTGAAACTTTTTGGTCTTCCAACCATATGTGACTTGATTAGATTTTTTGGCTAGTAACGACACTACGTGAGTCCTAGACTTTGATAAAATGTGGTCTTTAGTTCATGAGGCTTTTCTGTAACGATCTAGTTTTCTGGCAGCGAGCCAAACTGCAATCTTGTACGACAAATAAGGAACCTTCTCTTTGTGTACCTAAATTATCTTTCATTCGTGATTTTCCTGTGTTAAATGGAATGGATGAAGACTAAAATCAGAGTAGTTTAGTACGTTATTATTATATGAGGTTTTAAATTTAATAACATTTGTAGTTAGGGGATTACTAAAGAAAAGATAAATAGATTCTGTGAAGAATTAAAATGAAAGAGACATTTTATTGTGTCTTTGTGACAGGATGACTTCTGGAATAGAAAAAGAAGAAAAGGAATAACTAATCTAGAAATGTAAAAAGTTAATAACAAAATGACTTCAAAGTTTAAAAGTTTCGTGAGACATACTAAATTAATTATTATGTTATTCGGCTTACTCAGGTATCTGTTTGTCGAGGACCTCGACTACTTTCAAGCTATGCTAGAGGCTCATATTCATGAGCAGCATCTCGCGATACACGACATGACGACTGTCGCGCTGATAGTAGGAGTTTTTTGAAACTAGGTTCGTCCAAATGTCATGGAATTTGAGTTTTTGTCCGATAACTAGTTGCAATCGAGTTGCAGTTTTTAACACATTGAACGCCGTGGTGGTCACCGGTGACCGACGTTAGCGGAGGATTTGCCTTCAAAAGTTTTTTATTGGCAGTCAAAGACTTAAATGAGTTAAGAGATTTGAAAAGTGCAAAGTATTAGTTTTTCTATCAAATACATAGGTCACTAGTTAAAGGACAAAACTACAAGTTTTTATTTACAAATCGAAGCGGAAATATCATATAGTTAATGTCGTAATTATCGTCAGACGTAGATAGTAAAAACATAAAAAAAACTGTATGCAAATGATTTATTTTGGATACATTTAAGTGTGGGTAATTGCTGAACTAATGACGTTAAACGATCAATAGAATTATGATAGGTAACTAACTAAAACGAATATTTATTTTTAGATTAATCAATTGATTTGTTCGAAAAGGTCATTTTTTGCTGTAAACAAACTGAACTGCAGCAAAATTGTTTGTTTTGACGTGTCTTTTTAGGAAAAATCTTTAATTTATCATTTTTAGGTATTGGAAATTAGTCTTTAGTTCGATATCCTTAAGATATAAAAAAATAAGACTCATTACCCCATTCATATGACATTAAAGAACAGAAATTAGGGAAGGATCTTTAAATGATTTAGTTATCAATATTTGACGACAATAGCAAAATCGGGAGCATATTTTATTGGCTAATGGAATTAGTTAGTTACCAAGAAATATCTTCATTTTAATACTACAATCTACTTACTTGAAGTGAATATCTGATTGTTAATTACAACTACATAATCGCTTCTTACATAAGATTGAGATAATTCGAAGAATTATTCATTCATTCCTTTAATGTAATATTCTCTGTCGCGTCATTTGCTTAGAGAACCTTTATATTCTTATTACAAGTACCTACTGTACATACATGCTTATGTAATGGATATAGAATCTTAATCACATGATCTTAGAGGTTATTTTTGCTTGTATCTTAAACTCTAGTAGTGTCACGTTTCAGGGTCAAGGGTAAACCTCTCTTATTGCCGCTGTACGCAAGGAATATGGACATTAAGTATTAAAGAATTATGTTTTTTTGACAATTTTTATGAGTTGTTTGAGTAGGTACTTTATTGTTCTATACCATTAGCCAAGTGTACAGTAAGAAGTATACTATAGTTATATGGCATATAAATGCATGTTACGCGCACAATTTTATTTTTAACATACGACGTATTTGTTTTTGCCTTTTTGTAAAGAAAATACCTACGTTACAGGTAGCTGATGTACTTAGATTACTTTATAGTTACATCAATCTCAATAAGTCATCTATTGGTAAGTACGGATAAGATAGTATTTGGTATGGACCTTAAAGGCTGTTCTGTTTGCCACACAATGTCTGGATAGCCGCTATGTCCCAGATAAATTTGAATTAAGAACGTAATTTGTATGAACTATCTGTCACATAAGTTTATCGGGCACTTATATGAAGGTGGTGAAACAGGCGCTAAATAACTAGTTATAAAAAAGTCTTTGTATTAGACAAATCTATCAATAGATAAATAAGATGTGCAACCAGTAAGAGGTACCAAGTGAAACAAATTTTTCATTAACAATAATTGAAGTGTTGAGGTATAAACTTAATAATAAAACCCTTATTGCGTAATCTTAGATTGTAATAATGATTGTGGTGTTAATAATAGACATTACATGGGTGTAACGGAGGCGTACGTATTTCTAACGTATGTTGTAATAAACAGATTAATAAGAACCTTTTGTAATGAAGTAGGTACTGGTATTAAGTGACTACAAATTATTTGTGTATTAAATTAGTATACCTCTAATTACGACCTCAAGAATTATACATAACTATTTATTTATTGTCACATTCGAGTAAATGTCTGTAACTAATTGGTTATTTTACGAATGTATGGTAACACATTCACATTTAAAAATATGGTGGTAACTAAATGTCGTCTTTCTAGAGTTATTTAGAAAACGAGAAAACAAAAAACTAACTAGTAAATTGTACCAACATTCTCTCACAAGTTAATAAAAAGACGAAATGTTACTTCTAATGACCTTACACCAATCGATTTGACATTTAATTGTCACAGCGAAATGTCACGTCCATGTTTGAATGCAAGTTTAGCGGTTTTTGGATGAAATTGTTTTATTTTTTAAGTGGAAAGATGATAAGTATTGCTCGACACGTGCTCTTTGCACCTGTCGGTCGACTACAGATGCAAATGTTTGATATTTACGGCAGCAGATGTTTCTTTCTGTGCCGATGCAATATTGGCGCGCTAAAATTACTATGGCGAACATCAGCTGTCAAATTGGTCGGCGCCATCTTGCTTTTTTCTTTTTTTTTCTTTTGATTGCTACAGTCGCTTGTTTGGGGTGTGTGGTGTATTATAACTACTTGATTATGTGTTTGTTTATTTTTTGTATAATGTGCAATACCGTGTCAGATTGCTGTCTGCAAATTGTCAGATAAAAATTCGAAAACATCATCGTTATTCTTCCACACTTTTAAAAGTTTTTAGTTTTTCGAGAGTTTTCCATCTGTCAAGGCATTTTTGGACTTTAAAATCAGGTCAAATATCAATACATGAGATTCCAGGGACATAGAAAAGTGGGGTCAAAGGCCGAGCAACCCCGTGGGCCATTTGAGTAGAAGGCGGTTACGACTCCTTGCTCACAGGGTGTGACGGTTCGTGTGAACTAACCATGGGAAACGTCTTCAAACAACTTATTATCAACTTTTTGTTAAACTTTGAATAGAATGTGTTCCTAGTGTTGTATCTTTCGATTAGTTACATGGTTATTATACTTCCTTAGTAAATGGTTAATCACTGTCTGTTATATCTTTCATTATAATGATATAGCATTTCGTTTTATGTAACTATTAACTCTGTACATAATACCTATGTAATAACTAGTTCTATTCTACTTTTTCGTTGGTAGGCGATATTTGTAAGTAATCATGAGTACTATCACGTGTTTAAAAATATCCTTGACTAATAACAGTCACCCTATATATGATTTAAGTTATGAATAGGTGATCATCATCATATCAGTTACAAGTTGTCTAAAGATAGGCCCTCCTTTTTTAAAAACTGCCTTGTAAATACATCTTATTCAATTTATATTAACCTTTCCTTTTGGCTACTGGTTTTAAAAGCATAAGGGATTACACTTTTTCACCTCAAATGCATGTTTTAGGTATGTTCTACAACAGGTTTCTTACTCTTAACAAAACCAATATCCTTTTAGAAATCGACTAAACTAACTAAGTAATCTGTGGTTGGGCAACGGCAAGAAATCTTAACCACAAATGTGGTAAACATTGCAATTTGCTTTTTTAATAAAAATGTCTCTTTAAATTAAGTCAGGTTAAAGTAATTTAAATTTTCACTGTTTTTTTTTATTTGTAGTAGTAAGTTACAGTTACTTAATTATTTCCGTATTGCACTGACTTAGGTTACCAAACTTACTGAGCATTACCTTCAACATGTACCAGTGGTGTTTAAATGGACGAATCCGTGGTACTTGCCAGGTTTCAAGCATATTACATCCTTAAAGTCAGACTACTATTTCAGCTCCATCCAGGTTACCTGTAAGAAATCGTCTTGTGCGATAATACCGCCCATTGTACACTAGTTATGCTTATATTTATGTTGTCCTATGTGTTTAAGTGGTTTACAATAAAGTATTAATACATACAAATGACTCATCTTAATTAGTTATGCCAATATGATGAAGTACTATACTTCATCATCTTCAAAAATAATATCTTTGTTTACTAGATAATTTCCCAACGATTCTTTTTTTAAACAAAAAGTGAGCCCAACAAAAAAACAACACTTATTTTTAGCCCTGCCCTCTAATCGATTATCAATGGTAAATCGAATCGATCGATCACTACGATGTCATTGCAGAAATTCCTATAACTATAGGTACCATAAAACACCATTGGTTATGGTGTTGATAAGTCTACGTGCATAGCAAGGTTCAATGACCGACAGCGATCGGATTTAAAAATAATGTCCAATTACTGAAACGATATTTACTTGAAACGCTCGGCCGTGCATATCGAACTAGAGTGGGGATACGTGATTTAGTATTTAGTTTGATGATAGATAAAATCGACTAAAGTGAACATTCGTATTTTTTTAAATGACGGAACTACATAGTTAGTTCTTCCATAGAAATAGTGAATATTTTTAATTAGGTATTATTTATTCCCGAATGTTACTGAAAGTAAAGATTAGTTCACTGGATGAAGTGTGTATGTAGAAAGTTATGTTATGTTATTTTTATTTTTTTTTATTTAAAAAACGTTGCCCCACATTAGAATTTTCTCCTGTATCGTTTACAAACATACAAGTTCACATGCACATGACACCCAGACCCGAAACAACAATTTGTGGGTCACACAAAGAGTTGCTCCATGCGGGAATCGAACCCGCTACCCGTTGCGCGGCAGCCAGTTGCCTAGCCACCGCACCAACCGTGCAGTCAATTGATTTATTTATTACTAGTTTTGCTTTAATGATGCTCTAAATAAAACCTAGCCATTATCATATACCTAGATGTGATTGAGTGACCTATTTATGTTAACATTCATGAAAATATTCCGAACTACCTACCCGAGTTAGACCTTTGGAATACGAATGAGAAGAACACGTGCCCATGGAGAAAAGTATCCAGACTTTTCCCAACTAATATTGAATATCAATGATCTGTAGTTTCTATACTTTTAACACATTAAACGCTATGGGGGGCAAAAGTGACCGGCGCTAGCGGAGGATTTGCCTTCAACAGTTTTTTTGTTAGCAATCAAGGTCTCAAAGACCAAGTTAAAGATATTATTTACCATTAATATTAGCAAAGTCGGCACTAACCAAAAAACAATGCCATAAAAGAAAAGAAACAAAACACAGATGAAAAACCAACAATTTGCGTTGCAACAAAACCATGACTGTAACCAACCAACAGATTGTGGTATTGTTTTCAATTAAACCAAACAGTTAATTAATGGTTAACGAGACCGTGTAGCTTTTTCTTTTGCTTCCACAAATTAGTTTTGCGTCACACAATTGAGTTTTACTTTTTTATTTTATTTTTTTTGAACGATCCGAACGGAATCCGTTGCGACATTTGTTTTATCGTGATGTTCAATTTTGCGTTAGATCGCAGATCGTACGCGTGGTGTTCAGATAATTATTGTTACCGTTCTCGTTTTTTAGTTATTGGTTTTAATATTGACAAGATATATGTATTGGTATTATTAAGTAAGATTAAATAAAATAGCTGTAGGAAAGTAATTGAAATGAAAGGAAGAATTCCTTCATAACTACAAATGCTAGTCCAATGGAAATCCGCTCTCTAAATTTATTCCTGCCTCAGTCCTGAGACAGACACTACCATCGATGTAGAAAAAATAACTATAACAAGGAGGAGGAACTAGATGAGTTTTCATTGTTTCTCAAAT
Organism: Spodoptera frugiperda; assembly: GCF_023101765.2. NCBI lineage: Eukaryota > Metazoa > Arthropoda > Insecta > Lepidoptera > Noctuidae > Spodoptera > Spodoptera frugiperda. The sequence continues at coordinate 3,880,023 of NC_064229.1, read as the reverse complement.
CTGAGGCAGACAGTAAAGAAATCGATTTTATAGTAACTCCCAGTTAGGCCAAGAGATTGAGACTTCAGAATGAATTAATGAAACGAGTAGACGGATCACCTGATGGTAAGCAATCGCTGCCGCCCATGGACACTTGAAGGACCAGAAACGTTACAAGTGCGTTGCAGGCCTTTTGGGGTTAGGAATTTAAGGGTTGTTGGGGAATCGGGGATTGGGAAGATTGGAAAGGGGGGTAATTGAGCCTCCGGTAACCTCACTCACAACGAAACACAACGCAAGCGTTGTTTCACGTCGGTTTTCTGTGAAGCCATGGTATCACTCCGGTCGAGCAGACCTAATCGTGCCGGATCATAGCTCTGCCACACTTAAAGGTAACAGGTGTGCTGTGCAGATAGTGAAATGGCATAAAGTTAAATATTTACCGACTTCAAAAATAAAATTGTCAGTTATAACACGAACAGCTAAAGTATGACCAAAGTCTTACTTCCTAGCCTTATGATAGGTACTTTATGTTATTCATTGGTAGGTTTGTTAGGTACTTACTTCGTTGCTTCCTTATTCTCGAAATAAAATGCGTACTTTATGTTCTGACTTATCACGACCCTACATTCAATTCCAAGTACAAGATAGATATTTACTTATCGGTCCCAAGTTCCCACAAACATTAGCAGCTTGATAGCGAACTATTGAACGCAATAATAATTCTCATTGTGCCAGAAACGTTGATAATCGCACCAATTTTGTCTATTTTGTTTCTAAGAATAAAGATAAAAGGTCAAGTAGAATGAAAATGGCGGAGGCCAAAGTGTCTTGTTTGTTCTTTTCTGTTTTTCGGTTAGTTAGTTGTTACATTAATTAAGGGATTGAGAGATAACACTCATAATTCTTGGCTTGTCTCTTTTGCGTCTAGAGCTCGAGGTGATTTCTGGTCATTAGCTCCCTTAGTTCTACCGTCTACGTTACTATTTTTGTATTATATTTAGCAATTATCGTATACCTAATATGTGTAGTTATTATGATGGGTTTAAGATCTGGGAAAAAAATCCCACAAATCTCCGGAACTACTGGTCCGATATGAATAATTCGTTTTGAATAGAAAACGAAACGCACTATCCAATGGGATAGTGCGTTTATCGAGGAAGGTTATATAAAACATCACGCTATGACTAGAGTAGAGCAGGTGAAATCGCGCGATATTCGATAATTTCATCCACCCAAATGTTTAAATCAGAAAGGTAGATACAATAGTGTACAGTTCTTTCATTTAATTTAACGCTCAATTTGTTCATCTCCTCAAAATGTAAGGTCAATGCAATGCTAGATTTTTTAATGACTTTCTAAATTGCATTACTTAGGAGCAACTTGTCTCTAAAGACAATTCTGATGCTCGTTACTGATGGGCGTGGAATTGATTCAGAATTTCAGGCGTTTTTACAAGCTCTAATCTAATCTCAGTTATTTATAGTCTAGACCGTCTTGGATGCCTTAAATTAACTAGCATGACATTGAAGTAATTACTTTAAATTATTGGAGATTTACAAGGTTATGGGTGCACAATTGTTTATTTTCCTAGGCAGTTTTAAAAGTGTTTGAAATGTTTATAGTCAACTTCATCTTTATCCTGTGAAAGTCCACTGCTAGACTGAATTCCTCTCCACCAGAGCGGTTTTTTAATGAGACAAGCCCGTTACAACTTCCCGAAACCTGGATCTATAGTAGATACAACCATGAAAACACCGGAACACTGAAGTCGTCTCAAGGACATTAATAACGGTCTTGTGACTAATAAAAGCTTAAGTTACTCTTTAATACATCAGCTACTTGCTAATAAAATTCCCGTTGAAATCGGTTCAGCCATTTCAGAGAATTGCCAGAATAAACAGACAGGCAGACAGACATAAATTATAAAAAATAAAACTTTCGTGTAACTTACAAAAATTAAAAAAAAATGCAGTAGCTATGTATGGTATGTATATTACATATATTACAAACAGACAATCCAATTTTTATTAATTAGTCTAGAAGATATATCTAGATTATGCTGGTGTTGCAGAATCCTCTATCACAGTTCGAACTGACAGCTTTAATTTTCCCAACGACTAGTTAGTTGTTTACAATGCATTTAAATTTTAATGAAGCTGTCGCGTTACAGACGAACTCAATCTCGTTAGATGGTGGAAGTTTTTCGTTGCATTATTAAAATGGAGCTAATGCAATGGCTGTGGCTATGGTCGGGTCACAAAACAAGAATGGGACACATGACACATCTCTAAAGGAATTAAATGCGACTTTTGCACTAACGACTGCCTCGTCCTTGGTCGAGCGGTAGCAAGTGCGATTGTCGGGCAAAGGATCACGGGTTCGATTCCTGTACGCTAGACGATTTTGTTTTTCGAAAATTTCTCAGTAGCAGCACACAGTCTGGAACAGTGTTTAGTATATGGCAATAGGCTCACCCCCTATTACATGAGACTTAAAACGCAAGTGGTAAAATTGGGTGTTGTATACATTGTACTTTCATATTAGTAACGTGCCGTAATGTACACTTCTGCCAGTGGGGGATAAAATAAGTGTGGCGATATGATTTTTCACTAAATATCTCTTTACTTCCTTCTTTTAAACTGTTTTACCAGGAAATTCTCTCATTTGAGCTCCAAATGTTGACAAACATTAAAAATTTCGTGGGATTCCGAGGTTCCTGATCAGCATCATCAATTTTAATGTATTTCACAATGGGTCATTGTCAAAGATCACACAATGCAGTTTACATACTGTATGCACTTTATCGAGAAAGTGATGTGATTACATTTCGCATAATTTTGTTATTGAAGTAAATTCTGTGGAATTGTTGCATCTCTTAATATTTCAGGATATTATTATAATGAAGAGTAAATACACACTGAAGACCAGATGTTGATGTTGTTGACGTCCACGTTCAAAGATATGATGGGATTCTTTGTTAATGGTGTCTCTTATCTTAGTTTCTTCTTGTTCTTGTAATAAAATAATGTTGTGACAGCTTATCGCAGTCCGCATAAACCTATTGCCATGTACTGGGCACAATGCCGGACGCCGTGCTACTACGAGAAATTTCGAAAACCCGAAAAAAACCTAGCAATACTGATGTCTAATCCAGGAATCGAACCTGAGACCACTTGTGACCACTCGACAAACGATGCAGTCTTAGTAACATGACAATATTATTATGTATCTGAGAGACACTAAAGACAATAATGATTGTCATAATGGTGTGCAAAAATCTGCCACGGCCCACAATTCAGCGCCAAATACCAAAGCGAAGTCAGGCATACTTACTAAATTAGTCCAATGAAGCTCAAATGGCCGGTGATTAGGTCACTCGCGACGCCATGATTGTATTAATCAAATTAGCGAATTCTCAGCAACGTTTCAGCTTGTTGTAATTATTTAGATCTTCATCGTTCATTAATGGAGCCTTGAAAAGGAAAATGAATGCTCGAGCTACGAGGCCATATAAGTGCACACGTGGTTTTTTACAACGAGAGAACATTAGCAACGCTTTGATTGGATTTGTGCTTGTTGGATGAAAGGTAAATAATAAGTAAGGTTAAATTAATTATTTATTCGAGTTCTGCAAACAACGAATCGTAGGTTTAAGATAATGGTTGATATACTCTTACTCGTTCGTTAATAATATCTTACAATTTCGAAAGCCAATATCGATGATATAACAAAGATTTTAGTTGTATCATTATGGAGCTCTTACTGCGAGGGGCTAATTGACATGCCATGCAACAACTAAGTGCTTATTTCAATAACCGATCTTAATCTTAAATCTTTGGATCGATATTTATTTTTGACAGAGATGTTATAGAACTAATATCAAAAATCAATGTCAATCTAAACATTTCATATTGAGATCGACAGAAAAAGGCTACTTTTTAGCTGCCAAGCTACAAATCTGTGCTATATCCTCCTTGTTCAAACTTTAAAAACAAAAGAAACCGCACTGCAGTCAAATTGAAAATCGAAGAATTCATCCGCCATTTTCTGATCTCCGGCCATTCAACCGAATTAATTGCTGCAGTCAATTGCAATTTAGTAAGACACTCTCGTTTCCCGGATTCTTGCTTTGTAGCCAATAGAACTAATGGTACTTCTGTTACACAGCCAGACATACAATCTAATGTTCATGAAGGTACTGTAGACCACTTAACGAAATTAAAAATAAAAGACGCGGGGATAATGTATGGAGTTGTACCGCGCATTGCAATTGCAGAATTGTAAATGAGCAGCAATTTGGTGGAAATTGTGGTGGGAGTTTTATTTTTTAGAGTTAGTCAATAAGTCATTAAAGTTTACAACAACGTGTGTGTGTCATGTTTAATGAACTGCGGATTACCTAGCGGGTTTTCTGCGGTCCGGCTCGAAAAGCGGGAGAAGAAACAGGGTGGTTTTTAGTCAGTAAGAGTCTGACACTCCCTCTCGCCTCGCCCAAGGCGGGAGAAGTAATTGGATGACATTCCCCCTTAAAAAAAGTTTCATGTTTAAAATGATTTCCCTTTTTATCAACATGTAACAAACTGAAGCCAAAAACAAGACCCGCTTTAACTAACAAAACTAATTTACAACTCCGAACAGTTGATTTCATAGAAGCTTCCGTTTTGCTACTATAATTACTATTATGTGTTCCACAACTTCTATTATGTGGCCTTTGTTTCACACAGAACTGATCCCACGTACCCGTGAACTTTGAAAAAGTAATCAGAACACAAAATGGGACCATGATCGAAGTACATTGTGTGTTAATTGATATTATTATGTGATTTATCTGTCTTATAGTGGATGAGAATCTTTATTTGTCGTGTACGAGTAGTTAGTGTCTTTTTGTTGTGAAAATTGAAAGATACGAAGACTTCCGAGTTGGATTAATTTAATATTACATAATTCAATATAGGTGCCTACGAGAGACAAGTTTTAGATGATAAATAGCTGATTACTTTTCTCTTTGGAGGAAGATTGAATGTGAAGATGAAACGTACCACAGAGTTTGTAGTTGGTAAGAGTTAAGCTTAGGACTTATGTGGCTTGAGAACTTCCAAAAACTTTTACTTTAACCAGGTCTTTCTAGGGATAAACAAGTGCGGTGTATGGTATTAGGTATGTTACTTGAGAACTAAGTATTGAAGCTGGCGACGTAATGTCTAATGTCATAGTACGGAGACCATATTGACATTTACTGGGCATTGCCCTCCACTATAAGAAAGTGGGTACTAACCATTAAGTTGATGGACTTCATAAGTGAAAAGTTCAGGTAAAAGTTGGCAAAGGCTCGAACCAACAATATTCCGATGGTCTAGTAAAATCCATCAAATCTTTATTGGAATTTCTGATCGAAAATCTTTAGCTAAATGAAACTGTTATAATCTCATTAGGGTTTTTGAATTAATGAAAGGGTTATAGAATTAAATTAGGCTCTTAAAACATTCAAATATTTTTAAATATTTTTTTTCATAAATATTTTTTTCCGAGTCACTTTTTGTTAGTACTGTCTTTGTTAAATTTAGATTTATAATTTCGATTTATGAGTTTAAAATAAACCTTAAGCAATCATAATGATCCGACCCGGAGCTGCGGATTGGCCAGTTTACCGTGGCTCCGGCTTAAAAAGTAGGAGTGGGAACGGGGTGGCTTTTAGTCAGTAAGAGTCTGATGATCTCATTGGATGATTTTACTCCCTTTCAAAAAATGCAATCATAACGACGATGTTTTCTATTACTTCGTCGTTTAAAGAATTTTAATACTTACACATTCCTTACAGAACAGCTCTTAAATTAAATTTAAATAAAACATTTCAATACGCAAACTAAACCAGTACCAGACGATCTAATATTTTATTGAAGATCTGAAACGGGACTAATGAATGAATCCGTTTATACCTACGTCTGTGTTTGGACCTAAATTCAGCGTTTTGGGATTCAATACTGCACGGATTCTGAATAGACCCTTTTTTATTGAACTAAAGCTGGGTGCGAATGGTGCGACTTTTATTCGGCGATAAGAATTTGCGCGTGAATTTGTCGCAGGGTTTAGTTGGATATTGAGCGCACAATTCTGAAAGGATTGACCGTTCGCCCAGTAGTTATTGAGTTCTTTTCTAAACGTCCCGTTTTAGATTTCCAATTTTGACAGAACAATGAAAAACTAGGTTTATTTTTTCATCTACCATTAAAGATGATTTTTTTGTAGATTCTCATTATCTAATTGTATTTCATGTCCACACACATTTGTTTTTATGACTGATAGCATCGCACTGTCGCACGCTCTTGTCAAAAAAATGTATTATCACATTTTTCATCTACCATTCTCTATTATGACGAACGACCCTTACATTACTACAAGTACATACGTCCATTAATTACTCCATGAATGAAAGGTGATAATTTACGATGGCACTAAGTAATTAATTAAAACTACATAAAGGGCGACAGTCATGGTACAACAGTGGCTCGACAATAAAACGGTCCGGTTTATAGCGACAGTCGCATCGCATAATGTCTGGGCGTGTATGGAATGCGTTATTTTTTTAACGGCCTAAAAACATTATGGTGTAATATAATTTGTGGATTGCCAGTGTAGAGGTACAACTTCATTTAGAATGCTGTATGCATAATTTAATAGTTTTATTATTTTCCTTCGAAAGCATCGAACAGGCTTTTGACTGGGCTGCCTGGGTTGGTAAAATTATCATGTTCAATTTCTATGTTTGGCAACAGTCCCAAACTGCATCATATATCTACGATACGACTAAAAACATAACTTACGAAAACTTGGTATTTATATACAATACAGTCTACACACAACATAACTATACTTTACTTGATTCTCAACTTTATTTCAAAACTACAGGGTTTAAAATTGGACAAAAGTAAGCGTTACTATGTTTATATACAGATCGAATATACGGAAAATATTTGCTGCCGTAAAGTAAAAACAATAACTGTCATGTGTGCACTTACTTTGTAATATTAAACGTGACGTTTTGTTACCCATCACATCATGGCGGCCATGACAGGACACCCCCTGTGAGTAGTGCGTGGGGAAATTGATAGGTTATGTTATTCTGTGTTAGATTGAATTAACTTTGGAGTTATAATATCCGGAGTATGGTGGGTAAATGTTTGGTTTGTTTACGTTCCCCTGTTTCTGTGTCGTGCAGAATTTGGGAATATATTATGATTGAATAAAAATTTTGGTAGTTTTGAGAGGAACTAGCTTTTCAAAACCTATTTTTGTTTTAATTTGAATGTAGATACCTAACCAAAGTCGGGTTTATTCACCAGAAGAGTTGAACATAACTATGAGATCTAGTTATTTAACTTTTTATTCGAAGCCATGTTTTGTAACCTAACCCGTTTTGATCCAATTACTTCTCCCGCCCGAGAGGGAGTGTCACTCTTACTGACTAACCCCCACTCCTACTCCTGCTTTTCGAGCCGGAGCCCCGGTAAACCCGCTAGGTAGTCCGCAGCTCCGGATATAACCTAACCCTGATTTCAAATCGCAACTTAAGTATCATAATTTATTTCATATCTTACAAAGATTTCAATCACACAAATCTCTCTACGATTCGTACAAACTCCTATTTGCACTGTTTGACAAGGTTTAGGTCTGATTACTAAACCTTTTTAGGTTTTATAGACCTTACCTTGAACAAACTGTAGGATAAACAAAATAGGGGCTTTATTAGGGACTCAAATGTAAGAAATATCAACTGGCAATATGTACTACATCCCAGCTTATACAAGGAGATGAAGATAAGGTGCCATTGACCTTTCATCTCTGACTATGTCGCTTATGGGTTATGGTACTTAGGACTTTAGTATTAAGGTCTATTTCTCTTTAGCTATTATGTTTTTAATCGGTGTTATAAACTTTTTTTAAGTTTTTTTGTTAATTATTAATTAATCGTTTAAGCCTATGATGCGGTTCCTAACAAACATTATTAAGTATAAACAACTAAGTTTTGCCAGCGGCTTTTCGAATCCCCAACAATCCTCAATTCCTAAGCCCCAAAAGGCCGGCAACGCACTAGTAACGCCTCAGGTGTTTCTGGTGTCCTTGGGCGGCGGCGATTGCTTATCATCAAGTGATCCGTCTGCTCGTTTACCGGCTTAACACCATAAAAAACCGTTCCTACGACTTACTTTTTTTTGATGGTGGAAAATCATCCAATGACTTCTCCTACCTTGAGCGAAGCGAGAGGGAGTGTCAAACTCTTACTAACAGTAACACAAAACCACTCCGTTCCTACTCCTGCTTTTCGAACCTGATCCACTTACTAGGATTATAATTTCATCAAAATCTGTATCATCCAAACATTGAAACTGGTGGAGATAAACAAACGTAATAAAATTTTATATCCCCTATAGATAGATTTAGTATCCAAGAGCAGCCACTTGTGTTCAATGACAGATAGAGGATGTGGTCACTGCATAACGATGGTCACTACCACTGTTGTAGAACTCACTTACGACTTGCTTATACCGTACTAGTTTCTAAATAAACATAGGGTAGATGATTAATTTTAAATTGATTGTCCGCCTTGTAGATTATTTTAAATCTATTAGACACCTATTTTTTATTTTCTTACGCAAACAAATACTTTCGAAGGTATATCGGTTTGAAATATCGCGTGTTCACTTTTAGGTACATTTTATATGTAGAAATGACGTATTACCAACTGGATTCAAATGGAAAATGTGTTATGGATTTTGTTTTGGTGTCAAATTTGTCCTAGTTCTAGTACCCTTTACGACCTTAAGTTTCAAGTAATCGAAACGAGAGCGCGTTCGGCGCTCTGATTGGCCGGTTCCAATGGACCAACCAATCAAAGACCCGAAAACGCTCTCATTTTGTTTTTGTTTAGCATAAAACAAACTCGTACTAAGGGTACAGAACAAAAATAGAAAATTACGATTGCTAGTCTATAATGACATAACTATATTCTTGTGCATATATCCGAAGCTTGAGTTGAACTTATCTTATATTGAGTTTAATACAAATTTAATCACCGTAGTAATCCCATCTCAGATTACAGAAATTCGATACAGGAAGAGTAGATGGAGGGTGGCATTAGATCTCGTATTATTTAGATGAACAGTATTCATCTAGGCTCCTACAATGGCTACAATAGACATCCTAGATCGGGAAGTACTAAGTCTTTATTTTACTACGGATGGGGTTCAAACTAACACACTTTTTCATTGTAATTGATTTTTTGTGTTTAATTCGAAGGTTGTGTGTAAATCGGTCTTTTCACCATTTGTGTTACAAGTCCCATGTAATAGGGGGTGAGGCTATTGCCATTTTTAAATTTGTGGACATATATCTTGATTATTTTATTTTATTTTTATTTTTCTTTTGACATAATTTATGAACATTGAACATTGTATTTTTATTACCGTATGTATTTTATAAAGCATGCAAGAATTTTGTCAAATTTTTATGGGTCCTGAAACCTGAAATAAATGAATTTATTATTATTATTACTACTAAGTACAATTTCAGACTCCGTGCTACTACTGAGATTTTTTTAGAAAAACTGAAAGATGCCCAGTAATACTTTGCCCAAGCCGGGAATCGAACCCGAGACCCTTTGTCCGGCAGTCGCACTTAAGACCACTCAACCAACGAGGCAGTCACTCTGATAATTACATAGTAAAATGTCATAATTCAACTGTTAAATATCAAAAAACCACTGTCATTAACAGTGAAACAATACAATATAACCGTGAGAATAACAAAACAACTTCAACAACACGTAAAAATAACATCTCAAACAGTTTTGACTCATCAATGGTGTCAACTGAAAGACTAATGAACAAAAATAATAACTTTATCAAAGACCTTAGACTTAAGACGACGCCATTTTGTTTTTGTTTTGTTTTACTTGTCTCCGGCGCAAGACAGATGAGTTGACACGTGTTTTGTTTGCAAAATTCTGTGCAGACTAAAAATACAAGCGTTCATTTGTTGACAGAGACTAATTGAATTGAAATGCTTTTGGACAATGCATGGCAGATTTTATTTTGCAGATTTTTACGTTGAATTACACCGAGTTAGTTACGCTTGATGATCAAGACTAGGTTTAAGGGGTTGGGTTCTATTTCAGTGCAGTGAGAGAAGCAAAGTTATCGACATAGCTTAGCAGAATTTGCAAGCTAAAATGTGGCTAAAATAGTCACAAAAATATATACAATACTAGCAAACCCAGCGAACTCCGTTTCGCCACCAATGATTTTCCCTGTTTTCCTGCTTTTCTCTTGAATTTCTTTCCTAAATTTTCTGCTACAAACCTTACGGAGCCCGAGACCTTTCCAACGAATGCAAAACCGTGTAAATCGGTTCGTGCGTTCTGGAGTTATAGCGTCAGGAAGGAAAACCCGACTTATTTTTATATTATAGATTTTTTTTTATTTTCATTTCCAATTATCATTAAAAACCTACCGTAACACTTCTCTGCACCACCCTGCGGTTGGTAAAGAATGCCATTCGGCATTATGTTCGTTTTGTACATAAAGTTGACATGAAGCGTTCATGAATGTTTTTGAACCAAAACCGTTCAAAGGTATATTAAATGGGATCTCAAACTCCGCAGGCAAAATAGAAACTATTAAAGACTCATGAAATATAAATACGGTGTAATAAAGTTCTAACAAAGCTGACCACCTCACAGCGACCACGGAGTAACAGCAGCCATGTTTGTTTACAGACTCTTGTTAGAGGCCAATGACCTTTCAGGTGCAATGCCAAGCGCTAGCGCAACTTCACCGTTGAACTTTTTATTGAGGCGATAATGTGTGTAATGAGTAAATATGAGATGGTTATGAAATGTGTTTGTGGTGACGGATTGTTGATTTTGTACGGGAGTATTGTTTTTGTTGGAGACTTTTATTAGGTTTTAAATAATAATATGAGGTTTACAGCAGATATTCAGCGATGAACATCTTTATTTTTATCTGAGCAAACAATATTTAATTTTATTTTTAAAGCACTAACTAATTCCGCTTTTTAATCTATATTAGCTTCTGCTACCAACTTCGCTTGCATTGCAGTAGGATATAAAGTAGCTTATATGTTATTTCAGACTATAATCTGCCCCTGTTCGAAATTTCAATCCGACCCCTTCTGCCGTTTTGACCTGATTGAGTAACAAACTTTCGCATTAACATGTATAATATTAGTAAGACTATCCATCCAATAATATAATTTGTTATCTCTTTAGCCATTTAATACATGGATTATCTCTTCCTGCTACGAATAATGGTCGATGCACTGAATATTAGCAAGTACTTAATCAATGCAGCGATTGATGCGCCCCACTGCAGTATGCTCATGAATGAGATGCTCTTATTGTATAATGTAAACGTTTGAGATTATTTAGTAATGTGTAGTCACTTCCCGGTTGATGTAAGGTTCTATTTTGATAGAGGATGGCTATTTCAAAGAGTGCTACGAGTATTTGAGAAATGTTAGATGGGGAGTAGCCAGGCATTTGCTCTAAATAAATTTTAATATCGCAAAAATTCACTTTACGATCCCGAACGATCTGAGAATCTAGCTACGGACTACCTAACGGGTTACCGGGGCTTCGGCTCGAAAAGCAGCAGTGGGAACAGTGTGGTTTTCAGTCAGTAAGAGTCTGACAATCCGTCTTGCTTCGCCCAAGGCGGGAGAAGGAATATCAAGATTTAACCCTCAAAAAAGAAAAATCTGGGAACCACCTTGTTTTTATTATGGAACAAGCCTTAATTTTATTAGTGGCTTGCTTTTGGGGAGCTGGACTAGGAAGTGTGATATTGCCACTTCACTAAAATCACCCCGTTGACCACCATTGGCACCTATGGGCACCAGGCCCTTTAAACAGTTTAGCTCCTCACCCCATATTCCGCCAATATTATGAGTTCCAAGATTGCTGAACGGAATAAAATATGTAAGTACAAAAGTAACTTCTCACGGTTCGATGCAGACGGTAACTCGTAGTTCAAATACAAATAGATTTATTTATTTTAAAGGGCTACCAACATAATCAGTGAGGCGGAAACTGCGTCAGTATCCATTGGTTCCGGAAACCGTACATCAACAACGATTTGTAACAAATCATTTGACGGAAGACCCCAATGTAGGTTTTATAATCTGTGGCTTTGATCTCGCGCGCTGTCAACTGTTGTTCTCTATGGATGAAATGTCAATGGAATTTTGGAAAGTAGGTAATGTGTTAAAGGTCTTACATCACTCTGATCCAATTTTCCTTTTTTGAAATATAGAAAAAACTGATGCATTGTTATAAGGCCCGTTTTCGAGGAAAGTGCTCATTATAAGCAAGAAACATTTCATGTTTTGAGCCTGGAAGACACATATGCCCGATATCATCATCCTCTCCTAAATTTTAAGAAAACATTAAGCTAAGTTAGGTGACATTAATTTAACAACATTGTGGTTTCCACCACCCTATAAGTAACACCTTACAGTACCAAGTAAGGGATTGTTTAGGTTCTACATGACACTATAAGTAACTTTTAGTTAAGAGGTGGTTTAGGGGTGGTTTGTGAAAATGACCATTAAAATGGAGGATAGGATAGATAGATAGACTTTACCGGATTCTAGATTATATCCTATTACAAAATGAAATCAAGCATGCTACAAGTCTACAAGCTGAATTTGACCCAGTTTCGTGGCGTCTGCGGTATTCCATTAATAATATTAGGCATTAATTGGCACAGACGCGATCAAATTACGTCAATCAGAGCTGACTGCTCTGATGTTGCGGGTATCCAAGGTCGGCGCTGATCGCTTACCTTCAGGCGATCCGTATGCTCATTTTCCCGCAACTCCGTAAAAATAATTTGGTGAGTTCGTAAGTGACATTGCAAATACCTAACTTTCCTTATGTATGATGTTACTAGACCGATAAAATTCGCTAGAAAACACTTTTCAGGGAGTACCATAGATTGTATCTCATTCCCCATGTTCCTAATCTAGACCTAATCGAGAGAAAAATTCTTAATGAGCTGATGCTGTCTTGGACCAATCATATCCGCACCACACTGGATTCCACTATCCACAACACCCTGCACACCGCCATAGACAGAATTCTGTCTGATAATCTTTCTCCGTCCGAATGGATCCGATTGGATGGAGAAAGATTATACGTGAGAAGGTGAGGCAGAGGGGTGGTGATAATCCTCAGCACTTAGGCAATTGAAGCAAGGTGTAGCTGACGCGGGTAGGCCAGAGCGGCTTCGTCAGCTAATAAAAAAATGGGCTATTCCAGACACAAAGACTGGAAATATAATTTTCCAGAAAGAACAAAAGATCATAAAATCTATACAAAGTCCGATAAATACATTAATATCCAACAAAATAGAAATTAATATTCCCCTCGTATCATAAATATTAATAAATCAACATGAAGAAGTTCTGAAAACAAAGGAGTTCATAATAATAGGGAATTGTTTATAGTTTTAAGCTTCGTAAATATAGTGGAAGCTTTAACGGATGAAAGGGAATGGTATCACAACACGTCGGTCGAAAATAATTTATATTGTAATCTACTTAGGAGGTGATATATAGTTTAATAATTATGACTGATTTTCAACGTAAAATTAAAGTAGAGCCAATCCTGCTTCATGCAATATCAACCTTAGACTTACTTCCTTTACATTTTGGCTTTACATTTAAAGCATTTTTACTTTATTTTACTTTCAGAGCGACTTTATTTTTTGACAATAGAATTAACTCTTTAACTTACAAAATACAACTATATACACTTTAACTTACGAAATACAAACATCATACTAACAAAAACTAACAACAACGTTTTATAGGGCATCCTAAAATATAAGCCTTATTTAAAAAGAAACTAAAAGCTGTAAGTAGTAAAATTCCAAAACATATCCATATAGACGATTTTCAATCTCACACTGTTATAGAAAAAAATGTACATTGCCACTTAGGATGTAATCACATTAGTGGTGACAATTTGCGGTTGGAAAACATGGCTGTGGGACAACGTCCGCCACACGCCACACGCCACATACATTAGCAAGATGGACATCCTGCAATCATGGCGGATTTACTACGTACAATGAAAATTTTTAGGAAAAAAACCACACACACACATCCTTACAAGATTCAATATTGTCTAGTATTGAGACTATGTAGTACCCTTAGTACGGGTTCACTTTACGTTTAAAGTAACCGAAACGAGAGTGTATCAGGCGCTCTGATTGGTCGGTTTATTCGAGCTGGCCAATCAGAGCGCCAAACGCGCTCTCGTTTCGGTACAGAACAATACAAAGTTTACTAAGTATGGACTTTCTTGTCACGTTTCGACGTCAACAACGTCACGCCTTTTTTATCACCAAAGGGGTAGGCAGAGGTGCACATTACGTTACGGCACGTAATACCGCTATACAATGTACGCCCACTTCTCACTATTTATGTTGTAAGTCCCATGTAATAGGGGGTGAGCCTATTGCCATATACTGGGTACCGATTCCAGACTCCGTGCTACTACTGAGAAATTTACGAAAAACCAAAATTAGTAGCCCAGTAATACCTTGCCCGTCTTGTCACGTTTCTGAGTACCAAAATGGTGGAAACTTTTACAACTCTCTTGTTACTTTAATTATTTCGTTATTGCCAGTGTCGCCTTCTTAAGAGTTTCTTAAAGACTCCGTGACTTCAGGAATGAAAAGTTTTGCACTGGAAGAATTAATAATTCAATTGAAACTTCCTGACCCTTTATTAATTTTTAGAGAGCTTCTAATATTTATTGTCATTCTCTTTGTTTCAGGATACGGAGATCATATCAAAGACAATATGGTTATGAACCATAATTTGCACAGGTACGTAACTTTCCACAAATGTTATGGGATCTATAACAGACTTTTAATAGTCCTTAGAAACTTTGGAGACCAATGCTCCAATGTTTCGGTGTTTTTTGGTTGGTCACTAGTTACATTAATGTAAGTTATAGGATTCGCAAAGGTTGGTGAACTTTATAAAGAACTTAGCTGTGATTGGATCTGATCTGAGACTACATGACCGCAGCCGAATGCAAATACAAGACCAACGAGGCAATTATTGTCATATAAGTCAGAATCCAATCCATCTTAATGTGATGTTACCTATGTATATTTTCATGGCGGAATGGCAGCAACGACTGTCGCAACCGAGGGCTGGGCTCGCTGTCATTGCAGCGGTAAGTCCCCTCTTTGAGGAGTGGCTGGAGAGGCGCCACGGCGTCCTCACCTACCGCCTGACGCAGGTGCTTACCGGACATGGGAGTTTCGGTAGGTTCCTGTTCCTTATTGGGCGGGAGGAAACGCCCGGGTGTCATCACTGCGAGGACCGCCCGGAGGACACTGTAGAACATACAGTGGCGGTGTGCCCTGCGTGGGCTGAGCACCGCCAAGTCCTCAGGCATGTGGTCGGCGACGGCGACCTCTCGCGCCCGGCACTGGTTCAAGCCATGGTGCGGAGCGAGAGGGACTGGGCCGTCTCCTCCTTCTGCGAAGCAGTCATGCTAGCTAAGGAGGAGGCGGGGCGCGTGAGGGAACAAATCTCCTCACGCCCCAGCCGTCGCGAGAGACACTCTGGGCGTCGGGGATCGCGTGACGATCTCCAGCCACCGTAAGTGCGGGTCTGCGGACGGTGAGCAAGGGTAGCTCATCGCCCGAACAGAACCAGACCCGTGCGTGCGGCGCGTCGCGTTCCGCGCGCGCCTCAAAGAGCCATCAGACCACCACAGATGGGGCCCAGTAGGGCTGATGCCTGATCCGGAGCTGCGGACTACCTAGCGGGTTTACCGGGGCTCCGGCTCGAAAAGCATGAGAAGGAACGGGGTGGTTTTTAGTCAGTAAGAGTCTGACACTCCCTCTCGCCTCGCCCAAGGCGGGAGAAGTCATTGGATGATTTTCCCCCTCAAAAAAAAAAAAAAAAAACCTATGTATATTTGAAGATTTTACAACTAAAACATCCTCTCAATGGATACAACCTATAACCTCGAACAACTAACTGATAACTATCTAGGTCCTTATTGTGATTTTCATGGTAAACAAATGAATGAATGGGAAGTAAGGTTATAGGAGAATAGTGCCACGCAGTCAGGGACAACGGACGTGCATTGTACAGTTGTGTTGTGCAAAGGATTTTAAATAATACTGTGTGCTAGATAATGAATTAAACGGTATGTAGGTAACGGTGATGGTCGTGGGTTCTCATTGGTTGGTTTTTTCTAGCCGTCCAATCAAAGCACCGAAAGAGCTTTCGTTGCGATTACTTTAAACGTAAAGCAAATTCATACTAAGGGTATAGTAAGTACTGACGAAATATGGTAGAATGAGATACGGTTCGGAGTCGGAAACATCCTTTATTTTCTACGAAAAAGCATAACAGTTACGTAATCAGATTAATAAACCCCAGTTCTTTGCCCAAAGTCAAAATTATTTTTTCAAATAGAAAGGGAAGGCATTTTTGAACGACAAAGCCAATATTATAATATTAAAAAATATCTAGCTGTCTGTCGGTTAGTCTTCTAGTGAAGCTATTTGCTCGTTCCAAAGTGTAGAATCCTATGGTTATTCTTGTTTAATCAGTTTCACAGTACAATTCTTGGTTACATTGTTTCGTTGTATGTGAAAGATGGAAATACAGGATAAACACAAGTATTATATTGTTTCTATGTAATTATGTATTTCAATGTGTGTTCAAAGGTAACTTGAGCCCTAATGCGAAGTTACAAGTCGACCTGCATTTTTTAATCAGCATTTTAACCAAACATGATGTCAATAAGTATAAGTTTTGCTTGATCGACAGTTTTGAATGAGCATGTGTGGTGTTGTTATGGTGTGATGTGTGATCATCGTGTTACATGTACATATTTGTATTTGAAACTTGGCGTCACTGCGTCAGTTCTGTTTAATCGTAACTGGAGTCGCCTCCAAGGTCATGCTGAACGTAGTCTTCTCCCATGACTTGTCAGGTATTAACGGATACCTTGGTGTTAGTTTTTTTTTAATCTTATTTATTTTAAGGGATTTTGATAGATATTACCTATTTGACGATGTCAATCCCATCGTGCTTTTACAGAATTAACATAATTGTAACTTAAATAGTTATTTGGTGTTAGATGAGATATAACAATTTTCAGTTTTGAAATTCTTAGCAGTTGCAGTCTATGGCAATTACAGAAAATTAACGGAACTACACATTTTTGTTTTTTGAGGGTCGAAATGTCTTTTTCCGCCTTGATAATCTCGTATTCATACTCCAGATCTATCGTACCCAAGAAAACCACCCAGTTCCTACTCAGCACACTAGGCAGTCTGCAGCTTCGGGTCAAGCTTCAGCCCTACTAGACCCCAACCTTGGTGGTCTGACGGATCTTTGAACGGCAGATACCCAACTTTCACCAGTAACCGTTGAATCTTACAATATTAAGCACAATCAGTGTCAACTATAAAAAATAATATTTTCTGTACACCTGGAACTGCAAATAAAATTGGTTCAAATACAATTATAATAGGCATGCATTGAAGTATGAAAGTAATATTTGTTCTCTAGCAACTTATGTGTAAATGCAGGCTCACAGCTGATTGTAAACCTCGTAGCGCCGAGCGCGCACGTGTTTCGATATCAAACAAACAATTTGCGTTCTGTTATTACTTAATGGCAGCCTGTTGAGACCGGGGCTTTAAGATAACGTTGTTTGTACGACTTTTATTGTGCGAAGAAAGAGGCACAGATGTTATTTTTGCAGTTATGTTATAAGGAATGTGATAGGGAGTAAGCTAATTGCCAAATATAGGGACTAATTATAGGGAATTTTGGAATAAAAACTTCATATAACAGTTTTGGAGTACTATTGGGGGAGACTTTTGTTAAACAGTGGACGTTTTCCGGTTGATGATGATGATTTTGATGATAACACTTTTGATAATCTAATTTAAAAGTCCTAAAAATTTTGTCATATACTCTGTATATCACGTGTAGGGATCTAAAGTGGTCTAAAGATTTTCTTGAAGTGTGCAACAGCTGTTCTTAAAGTGTAGCTTTACAGATGATGCATGCGATGATTTATAATCATGAGTTGCGAGACGAGAGACGTTTGAATCTTACAAAATGTTGCCTGATTCACCGGGTCTTATAAAATAATGATTTGTTTCCAAATTTTTACTACTTAATCCCAGGAAATCTAGTATTCTGCCAGATTTATAATCTAACCACCCCTATATAGGTAATAAATAACACACGTCTTGTTGTTTTACATAATTAATAGGTACCTACAACATGTAATACCTCCAGCGAGGGAGAATGGACTCCTAAGTAAATTACCGACATGTATGGACCAAAGCTTTTTGTTCACAACTCTTATGCCTTGTTCACACTATGCTAGTAACTTAGTCGAGTAGCGAATATTTGTAGTTCTCTCTAGCTGTTGTCCCAAAATCGAGGCGAGAGAGAGATTTTTTTAAGGGGGGATCCAGCGACTTCTCTCGCCTTGGGTGAGGCGAGAAGGAGTGTCAGACTCTTACTGACTAAAAACCGGGGTTCGAAAAGCAGGAGTAGGAACGAGGTCGTTTCTACTCCTGCTTTTCGAACCCCCGATAACCTGCAAGGCAGTCTGCAGCTACAGGTAAGCTAGAGAGAGAGAGATCGTCGTTCCGCCTTTTTTCCCCGAAGGGGTAGGCAGAGGTGCACATTACGACACGTAGTGCCACACTATACACAACACCAACACAACTTTACACACTTTGGTACACCAACTTTTGGACAATTGTGTTATACTATTATTAGAACTTATAACGGGATATTTACCATGTTTATTCATTTTAGCGAGTTTCCGATATTTCGGCACTGTTGCAAGCGCCATAATCACGGATTAATAATAATAAAAAAAAATTATGTTATAAGTCCCATGTAATCTCTCTCGCTTTTCACTCACCAGGGGGTACTAAATATTCGCTACTCGACTAAAATACTAGCCTAATGTGAACAAGGCATTAATGTCAACAAGAACATTCCTATGTCGAGTGTCCAGTGCCAAAGGATGTCAATTAGTTTTTGCCCACGTCCTGAACCTGGATTATTCCCTAGGATACGCATTTTGTTTTTTAGTCGCTGTAATATTCTGTGGCATCCTGTTTAATCTGTTTGTAACATGTCGTTTGCAAAATGGTTAGCATAATGTGTAACATCTATTAAAATATAGCATGGCTAATTGTTTAGTTGTGGTTTTACGTGAAATTTTAATGGTAGAAATTAATTATGTTTTGTTTTTCTACAATAGGAGTTACTTTCTACGTTCAAAAGCGCGTGCATTATGGGAAACTAACTCTTATCTCTATAATATTCACTAATTGCCGCATTCAGAGTCATTTAATGATTACTTAATCAAACTCTTAGCAGTTGTTTTCGACCGAAATGGTTACCTCCGTCGTAAGTTCGTAAGTTTAAGTAATCATTAAATGTCCCGGAGTATGGCAATAAATGGTGGAACAATTAAAGTAATTAAATCAATCTTACTAACTAAAAATAGATTATGAACCTTAACTGACAATTAGTTGGCACTGAAGCATTAATAGTTTAATACCAATTGCAGACCATTACATCTATTCGCTTCACATTTAGGTCGTTCTTACTGCAGTTAGGTCGAGCAATATCTGTCCTAAATTCGCTATGTTCCCACCCACGATGGCTGAAACCAACTTTAAAAACTCACATCATAAATCCTTATTTATATCCCTCTAAGGTTCATTATTGCTTGTGTGTTATCAAGTTTTGGCTGTCTTGTGGCTTGCAGTTCGCGAGCCGCTTGCATTAAAACTTTTTATTTTAGATTTTATTACGTTTTTTTTTTTTTTGGAAAAGTACGTACTTCCGTGTAGTGATGTTATGAGCTTAAATTATGTTTATGACTGTTTTGGGAGTGCCTCAGTTTAGTGTAATGAACTGCAAACGACTATCTCGTTGGTTGTCAACTATTACGGCCTTATGACATGAAATATTTATTTTTTTGCAAAAGTCTGCGTGATTTTGAGATTTTACTCGGTAAGTGGAGGAAGTTTGTAATTTTATCTTTGCAGTAAGATTGTCATCTGTGTTTGGAATCGAGTTCAAGTATTCTTGTGCTAACAACGTCAATCTTGAGATCAAATCCTAAGGTCAACGACCTTGTACCTAACCGGGTTACGGAGTTTCAGAACTTCGCGGCTTTATAACATAATCTTTTTATTGCTTTGTGATATAAAATTTTCTTACAATGAATTAAGAAATATCAAAACGGCGTGACAGTCAGGAGGTAAATAACCATATCCACATAAATATATTTTCAGGCATGGATTCTTTGGCAGGCGGCCGAAAGCGGCCAGTCGACGCGAGCGTCGCGACGCGCTCGCCTCGCTGACTGACGCATACGAATCAAAATTTTCGAAATTCAAATTTTTGGAATTAAAAAGTAATTTAAAGTTAGTGACGCGACACCTTATTAAGCTACATAGAGTGTAGATAGTGACCTCTTAGTGAAGTACCGAACTCGATTAATCGAATAGTGTTTTTAAAAAGTGAGAGTGTAAAAGTGATGAAAGTGTTTTCATGATAATTTATGACCGACAACTTCCAAGTTTTTATTCAAATTGAACAACAGGTGTTATTCATTGTAGGTATAAAAACGGTTAAATAACACGAAAAGAAGGCCAAGTGGTTGCAGTTGCAATTTATTGAATTGACATTTATGAAAATATTAATTGATTGACCTATTGATAAATTGTTTCGTACCAATTTCGATATAACGAGGAATATAATTGGACAAAACATTTTATTTATAAACATAAGCACAATGCGTTGACCTGTGTTGTGTGGAACAGCGTCGGATGTGAAAACATTTGCTACCGGAATTTGCTAATGACGGATAAATGAGGACAATATTTATGCCAATTTGTTTCTTAGACATAACAATATTAGGTTTATTTTCGTAGATGAGCAAAAAGCTTTATTGCTGGGAGAGTACTAAACTAGATCTGTTTGTTGTTTTTGAATAGTCATGGGATATTTAAAGATAAGATATACCTATCCTTTCTACATATCGTAGAGGTCATATTAATTAAAACTCAATGACATATAATGTAATAATACCGCAACAAAAAGTTCAAAACTTGAGTAAGCTACTAAGTATAACTTAGTTTGTTTACTCAGTTGTTAACCAAGTCCAATCGTCATGTGCCTAACTAGTCACATGCTACCCACTCATGAGCTTCAATGTAATAACTAATAAGCACTGAAGAGGCGTAATTCCGTGTGTTTATACCGCACGTCAATTTATCGAATGAACGACACCGCGCCGTCTCATTCGATGATGTCATTCATAAAAATTATAATCGACTAAAATACTAGACTAAAACAAATCGTAGTAAAGAGGTCATCCTTGCTTTGATGTTCGTAATGGAAGGAAATTTGAATTGGAGTTCGATGTTTAAAAAATTGCGGTACTGGCATAATAGATAGAGAATGCTTTTATCGTTATTAGAGTTATGATATGGTTATGAGTGCTATATAATGATGAATCTTAAAAAACGAACGCTATACCTAATACCTTTTTTTGTTGATATAGTAACCAATCCACTAGTACTCCATACTTAATGCTAAAGGACAATTCAATTTGACGTTTCAAAAGTGCCTAATTTAGGATTAATTGAAATAAATGCTTTGACTTTGACTTTGAAAGTATTATCCCTGTTTTTTTCTTGTCGTAATTTACATAATTTTTCCGTCACTTAGATCTGTTTCAAATATAATAAACAACAGCATTCTTAAACTACCACTCTCGATTATTGCAACATCAAATTATCTCTTCTCATCCAAGAAAACAGACAAATTACCCAAAATATCCCAAATTAAATTAAAATCTGATAGAACTATAGCACAGTTGACACCAAACACCGATCCACGTGTCCCTTATAACCCAGGAGTGGTATAAATCCGTATAACTATAAATATGTGAGTGTCTGTCCGTCAGCGCTCGTATTTCCCCGCGGATCCGTATACATACGAGAGATGTCAACTGCCAGACAGTCTTCCGTCTACGACTAACGAATGAGTATGGATGTGGACGAAAAATGGACGGTAGGGTTGCCGGTTGCAATATGATACAAATTAAACTTAACCAAACCATATTGTGATACTGTTAGATTAGGTGATGAATAAAAGCAATCTGAAGATTAACTTTAGGTCTAATTAACTTACCGCCGTACTCAGAGTAATGTAATGTTAATTTAACCCAGTCCTTAGCAATTGTTTTCCGAACAAAATTGTTAAATGAACAATTTAAGTAATCATTAAATGACTCTCAGTACGGCGGTTACTCAAAGATCTCTCGCTACAATAAAGGATCTACGACAGACGTCGTCAGAGTTATAACAGTTTCGATATCGTTAAACGTAAAATAAACTCATACTAAGGTCTCTGATAAAGATGATGAACTTTACCCAAATAGAAAAAAAAACTATGTCCCAAACTTTCGCCGCCGTTTCTGGTACTTCCCGATCCTCGAGAAATCCCTTAGTTTCGAAACCTATTTAATGCAAAAACAAACAAACTAATTCTTTCTGCTTTACAGTATTAGTTTAGACAAAAACAGCCGCCATCCTTAGATCAGTTATCGCTTGCGTAGGCGTTGGGATCACCGACTGTTCTCTACAAATTGTGCCGTCACGTCACCACGAAGTAATGCGACATGGCTGGTAAACATCGCAGTTTTCTTTTCTATTTCACTCTCTACTGACAGCACGTCAAGATGGAAGTCCTGTCTTGGTTTTTAGACGGCTCCCCGATTGCTTTTGTGCACTTATTTTTGGATTGGCAGATAGATTGTGAGCTGCTGGAAAAGATTTTGAAAAGGATTTTCAAGTCGTCTTTTAGTAGTAGTAGGTATTGCTAACTTGTTGAGTAGCTACGTAATGTTATAAAACTCAATTCTATCATGCACTTTGCATGGTTTGTCTTCAGCTTTGTATTTTGCTTGTTATATTAGTCAGTAAAATACACATTAAATAATGGCTGCACAGTTGCAGTTGGCGCGGTGGCTGGGCAAACGTCTGCTGTGCAACGTGTAGCGGGTTCGATTTCCGCATGGAGCAACACTTTGCCATCCACAAATTGTTGTTTCGGGTCTAGGTGTGATGTGTATGTGAACTTGTATATTTGTAAACGCACCCATGACACAGGAGAAAATCCTAGTAAGGACAGTTTTTATAAAAAATAAAGATACATTCGCAGTAAATCTTCACTAACATCTATGGTTTCAGCTTGGTACTTTTATAAACATAAGTAACTACATAAAGTATTGAAACTTGAGCTACATCAAATTGACATGTAACTGAATATATCCACGTGTTCTCAGCAGATATACTTGACATTTTACCCCGCCAGACAGCGTTGCTCGGCTTGGCACAAGTCACCACGTTGCGGCTGATTCATACCACCAACTCGATTGACTGACGTACTATTGGACTTAGCTAGTTGGGATCAAGGCTATTTGTATACTTTTAAAACAAAGTTTAACGGTTTATTTACTTTATTTGTCTTAAAGTTGACTTTAATAATAAGACAGTTCTGTAAAAATAAGAAAACATTGTATTTATATTACTCATTAAAATTGTTTACTTATTGACTTAGGTATAAATTTTTAGGGGTTGGAATAGTATGTATAGTCTAATTTATAGTTAACATTTTATTAATAGTAACAAGTCACAATATATGTATGGAATAGTTTAAGTAATCATGTAATGTCTCTGAGTAAGTGCATAATAATGTTAGGAACGGACTTAAAAATAATTTATTGTCTTTCTAATAAAATGTCCCGGAAATGTCTTCCCAACAAAGTGTGAAATACCATATAAATCATATTATGTTTAAACTAAAAGATGTGTAAAAATGTTAGTTAGAAACTTGTCATCGTAAGATTGTGTTAAGTAGTAAAATGAGTTCAAGAGATATATTTATAGAATGGTCCACGAAGTATTGCATCATAAAAGATGGGAGTGGAAACAGGAAAATTAGTGCTACTAATCACTTTTAATAGTTTTCTATTTAAAATTGATTTGTCAAATACCGCAGTCTTGAAATTAAAAAGTAGATTTAGGTATAGAGTGCCTCGTTGATAGAGTGGTTGCGAGTGCGACTGCCGGGCAAAGAGTCTCGGGTTCGATTCGAGGTGAAGTATTGCGGTTATTATTTTGGTTTTTCGAAAATTTCTCAGTAGTAGCACGGAGTCTGAAAATGTGCTGTAAGAGTGGGTGTACATTGTACAGCAGCTTTACCTGCCGTAATAACCAACTCTATCTTCCCCTTCAGGAATAAATGGCGTGACGTTGCAAATATTTTTTTAAAGTTACAAAAATGTTTCTAATTGAATGGCAATTTCCAAAATCTATCAAATATACCTATTAAAGTTTGATTGTTTATAACGCATCTACGCCTTAACTGCTGAAAGCGATGGATAGATAATAATATTGAAAGCAGCAGATAGCAAAAGATTCATACAATTGATTGATATGGAACAGATAACGAACAAGAGATATCATACTAAAACATTCATACATACTCGTATACTTACGAAATTACATCTACATTTTGATCCTGTAATGGACTTCGTGTCTTGACATTGCCCTACATCAATTATACAATATGGTCAATACATATATATTCCATCATCTTTGATACATGTCCGTATTTTCTTAAACCCACATCAATATTCCACATCGAGCACCTAGCTTCACTGACTGACGGATTATTCAATTAGACTTTTCCAAAGTGCCTAATTTAGGATTAATTGAAATAAATACTTTGACTATTTTCTATAACACAATTCCCTAAAATTCTACTAGCTTGTCCGTGGTTTTGCCCGAGTGAATATCCCTTAGAAAACTTCATGGAGATTTCATCAAAACAAAATCTAGCAGATAAAAGAGTATATAAGAATCGTAGCAATTGGCGTTCAATTGTTTCTGCCTACCCCCATGCGAAACAGGCATGAGGTTATTTATGTAAGTATGTAGATAAGGTGTAAAGTAGAAACAAACAAGCACACTTTTACATTAATAAAAATTAGTCTGGATCTTTCCACAGGCAGTATAAAACGGCAATAACAATATTCCTACATAAGTTCCGTGAAGTTGTTACTTATTAAAGTAGTGCCCAAGTAAGGAAATCCCGACCATTCTGGAGCTGGAGTGAAGTACCTAGTTGATGGTATACTTGTTACTAGTTTCCATTATCTAGATTACTTTGTTACCTGTAGAATCACTGGTTGGGTGGTTGTAAGAACGGTCTTGAGATTGATTAATGGGACGGCAAATGTTATTGTGGTTTTAGGCTTCATTGTAAGTACTAGGTGCTTCTATCGGGTGTGTTTTTAAACTGTAACCATTTACCGCTTTAGCTTACACTGCTAATTTCAATAACCGATCTTCATCCAAAATCTTTGGATTGATCTCAATTTTACTAATATCAAAAAATTTATCTTAATGTAAAGATTTTGGATTGGGATCGGTTATTGAAATCTGCAGTAAATCACCAGTGACTTATCTGCGATCTTATCTCCTGAAAAGTGTGAGAATTATAGCAAATCACCTCTAAAATAAGAGCTAAGATCAACTGTAGAGAATAATGTATATCAGCTTCTGTTAAGGGTTTTGATCATTTGATGATGAAAAAGTAACGAATAAAACTGAGTAATAGACTAATAGCATTGAATCTCGAACTGTACCAGAATAAAGCAATAGACTCGTCCATATCAGGATTCGATAGATACAATTGTCCAAATAGGATAAAAGAAAAATTCTCACCACGAAATAAAATGAAGTGTAAAACTTGATGTAGCTCCCGCTCAGAATGAAGTGGTACGATCGAATGAAGCGCCTCTCGCCACTCATATCGGATTTACATGTGAAATGTGAACGAACGATATTATATTTGCATCGAATTTGAATGGATTTCGGCAGAGAATTTTCGAATTATTCCGATTTATGTCTGGACAGATTTTATTGACGGTGGTGTGGTTAAAAGTTGAAGTATGCAGAAAGTGCAGTATGTAATGATAATCATCATCATTACGCCTCCATCTTAAGGTTTACCCTTAAAGTTTGACTGCAGGGTTGGCGCGCTAGCTAGGCAACTGGCTGCCGCGTAACGTGTAGCGGCTTCGATTCCCTTACGGAGCACCTCTTTGTGTGATCCATAAATTGTTGTTTTGGGTCTGAGTGTCATATGTATGTGAACTTGTGTGTTTGTAAACGCACCCACGACACAGGAGGAATTCATAGTATTAGGCAGCGTTTTAAAAAACCTATTTTCGCGTGTGCCAGGATTCGCAGTAAGTTCATCATAGATAAATATGTAAGAAGGTAACTACCAATAACTTCTTTGCAATAACAATGGAACGCCTAATTCTTATTCTCCTAACCTAGCCCTCACATTTCAAGTCAAAATACGAATGAGAGTCTGTACGAACGTAAGAAAACTTATTACAAGATAACCTTATAACATTTTATTATCTATCTGTTGAATTATCTCAGATCTACTTTTCTTTGCGGGAAGGCAGCGTACCTACCATATTTCTCCACGTGCCAAGCCTAACAGATTTCCTATAATGTAATGTAGGTGGCTAAAATCTTTACAAATGGAAGCCATGGGGCCACAAAGGGCCTTGAACGCCATAGATTCATTGCTCCCACAAAAACCTTTGTTCTAAACATGGCCTTACCGCAGAAGGGATAAAGCATAATTTTGTACAAACTGAAACCTGATTGATGGTTGACATTGATAACAAGACAATAAAGTTTTATTGCGATCGAGATGAACGGACGGACAGGCATCAATACAGACTAACATTCGTTGTTATCAATTGTGGAGATTTATAGGCATAGTGCAACATGCGGGTGCATAGACAAGCTGATGGCAGTTAACTATTTATGACCATCCCAATTTGAGCAACGAATTAGAAATAATAGACAAACAATTAAGTTTCAATTGAATACGTTCGCAATTACAAACATAATATTAACAAGTCATTTCTGTCTGTTGATTAATAAATTGCTACGCCCTACAAACTTTTACTTATACTTCTACTTACAAAACTTTTGTTAAATTAACAATTAATTCTTGCAATAGAACAAATTAAAACCGAGAAAGAAATCGACTAACAATAAACACGGAACTACACTATTAAAATCAAAATGGCGTTTAATAAAAAAGCGATATTATTTGTCTATATTGTTTATGGTCAACTTTATAATACGGTAGTTTCCTACCGAAATGTCAAAAACGTTATTTTTCTATGAATTTTGTAGGAGATCGCAACTTATGGCGTCATAATTGTTTTTGCGTCAAATAGCATAATAAAATTACTTCTCTAAAATTAGCTAGAAATAAATTAAAAGTACGATTATTTTGGGATATTTTAATAAGTATATTAAAATTTCAATATAATTTATTTTTGACCCAATTGTATTCTACGAGATCTAAGGAAAACAATGGAGTGAGGTTTACTAAGTAGGTTTGATAAAACTTGGCACAGGTAGAACTTACGTCACCAGTGTCTTAGAACTGCGGTTACGATGATACTAACTACGTAGATAAACCCTCTTTGCAACTCAACCACGTCTTTAGGGATCAATAGTTATTTCTCTAGTATCTTAGTGGGTGGAACAAAGCTTATGTAAACTTTAATACAATTGGAAGTAGAGCACTTGAGTAGTTATTTTAATATTTCCTTGTCGCTTACTTAGGAGGATTGTTATGCTCAAGTCGTTATTGTTAGTGTAAGGATTGTACAGACTTTGAACAGATACCCGTTACGTTGTGTTAAGATGTTCAATAGTCGTATTTTGTTGAGAGAGACAATGCGAGTGTGTTGCCAAATTCTGCTTCATTCTTTAGTAACAGTTTCTAAAAATTGGAAATACATGCACTAAATAAAGTAGGTACTTTACTTAACTAACCACTAATTTGGATTTTGGATAGATATCTAGGTCTATCCAAATCCGAAGTACTTTTCTTCTAGAATATCCTAATTACTATTTACTAGAGTTAGAGAATAGGCTTACCTACTTTGGATATAATCTAGTCTTAAGACAAAGATTTAATTAGGTAATATTAAACATACTTACCTATTTGAACATAAGTAGTTTCGAACTAGCATTTATTTACAAAAACACTGTTAAAAGAGACTGTAACACTCTAAGATTGTGCTAAGAACATTTCAAAGTCCATCTAATCCGTAAATAGTTCGTCTACTAAACTGCATCATAGTACATATTCTTAAAATAGACTTGAAAGTAAAAGGAAACTGTATCTATCTTAATTGTTTACAGAGAACAGAAATAAACCTTTAATACTGTAATCTTACTTTTTATGCATAGAATGCGTCAATTTAGTATCGAAACAATAGATACCCAGTATTATTTTTCAAATAGATAATCTTTACATATTATGTTATCTGTGGGTTGCCTGTCAACAACAATGTCAAAAATAAAAAAAGAAAATTAAATATAATTTGTTTGAACCAGCCAGTGCCAATAATAGTCGATTATTCGACATTCAAATAGATAATCGACTAAATTTTTATTCTATCACATCGCATTATGCTGTTTCACAAACTAAAAATATCTGAGTCTTCCTTTTCTCCGAAGATATTTTAATAGAAGTGACATCTTGTGACTATTCCTTAATTAAAGAATTTATTGTAGACGTGAAATATGTCTGTTTACATTTTAAATCATTCTATTTTCGACTTAAGAATTATTATGTTCTTCTAGATAGTAAACTAAATAAACATTTTTATAATATGCAACAAATGACAATACCAGATCCTGCCCCACTTAATTTCATCAATGTACAAGAAATGTAAATTAATCAAAATTATGCAATGAAAATAACACCTTTGGTTACTTAATTATTATTCTGATAAACTTGCGGATGAAAATTAGGAAATAAAAAGAATTTAAAAAACCCAAGGCCTATTTCCTGTATTTATCGCGACCATCTGCGTTTCTTATTACGCTTGCACAATGAACAAAACGAGTCATTCAATAAAAAAAGATTTATTAATGTAATGTGTACGGGTTTTAATATACATACATACTGTTAGTTAATTTAATTTTTTTATAATATATATTATAATGAATGCATATTCTAATTATTATTTCGTGTTTGAACGTTAGTGATTAGATGTAACGAAACGTCATTGACGTGCGTGTGTCAGTTATGTCCAAAAAGTCATTATTTGACATTCGCTCTGTCTGTTCTGTTTACATTGTTGTTTCGTTATGATTATGAATTAAAAGTAGGATTACTAAAGGTGATATTGGTGATGACATTCCTTCCTTTCATAGCTAAACACCCTATGATAGCATTGTAATAATATAAAGCACTTAATTTAATTATTTCTACCATTATAACTGCAATGAACCTAACCTAAATGTAATATTTTGTTCTTAGATTTATATAGAAACCGCAAGCTCTAAAGGCTTTTAATCATGTTTTTAGTTATCACTAATAGATCAGCAATAGAATGCTACGTTTGGTATGCCTGTACAATATATTTTTTGGTGGGGCAAAGCTCTATAGAGATTCTGGCATTGTCATTTGAATTATTTATTTATTCTTTTTCGACTTGTTTCCTAATACTTTAAACAGTCAATGGTCCATAGAGTTTTAGTAGTCTATGGTGCATAGAGTTTTAAAAATATAACTATTGTTTGTCTATGATTCATTCGAATTCATTATATTTAATTTTTCATAATTAAATAAATACTTATTGTTATTTCGCCGAAATCTTATTATTTTCATATTTTTGAAAGATTTTACTAAAGTCATCATTACCTATATCTTTTTTACGTACCGTTAAGTTAGTACAAATACAAATTGGTAAACATTATACCACGTGAACATATTCGATCACAAATATTTTCGCTTCTACGTAATCAAAATAAAATATATCGCAAGTTTTCTTGGCAACGCTTATAAGATCTATGTAGTAGACTCTCCAAAGAACTAATAAAATCATCTGACAATAAAAACCGTCGAGTTTTACACGAGGTCAACAAACTTTTCGAGTACGAAATAATATTAGAACTAGATTGTTACGTCTAACTAAACAAACGTAAGGAACGTTGTTTTTCTTGACTGCAGACGATACGTAGACGATGTTTAAATAACATAATAATTGTTTTGTTGTTGTTTTATGGACTAAATAAATACCTACAATATGCTATTTTAAATATCACCGTATAGGGCAAGTGACCCGGTTGTGGCCATCGACCCCTTTGTGGCCACTTGGGCCTTCAAATATTTATAACTAAGGCATGGACAAATAAATTACTCTGTGATGTACAGTATTTAAAATATTGAATATTGGAGACACTGATACCGTTGGCAGCTTTGATGTGTCAAACTTCACTTCGATGCAACAAGTCATTCTTTTTAGTTGAGGGTGAAATTGTTAAGATCTTAACAAAAAGGCTAAGGCGAGCGGGTGAGGATTTGGTTTTTATTTTTTTAATCTTTGCTTATTGTTTGGATGTTTATGTTAGTACTACATGAAGAATATATTGTCTAAGTGGAACTAAAGTTATTTTGACGCCATATGTTTCTGAAGTGGGATTATTAGAAGGTGGCCACTAATGGAGACAAAATTATGAATTTCTCCATCTTTGGCCACACGGCTGGCCAAAACTTTTGTAACATAAACGTCCCACTTCTAGTCATTTATCGTAATTTATTTATTATTTTTCCTTGGCTTTACATATCAACAAATACATATTTTTCATTTTCAGAGATGCAATAAATTGCCTTCACACAAAGGGAGGTCAGTTTACTTTGCAGCTTTTACCAACTTCATATAAATGTTGATCTCTTTATTTGTAAGTTAAATTCAAGTGAAGTAATAATATTTAATATTTTCCATACTAAATGAAAACCATTGTTTCTAAAATGTTAAATTTAATTAATAAATTTTGATTACTTTTATTGTATTTTTTGATGGCCAGAACTGGCACACGACCGTGGCCAGAAATGGCACGAATCTGGCCAAAAATGGCACAAACTCCCTTTTTTTTTCTTTTTTATACAGTTATTTTTCTATTGGACGTTCTTTAAAAAAAGGGTTTTCTTAGGCAAGATTAATACATGTTAAATGACTTTTTACAAGAAATATGTTCGTGATAACAAAAACTATAAGTTAAGAAAGCCTCAAAGTCGACAAAATTCTTAAAGTGGCCACAACCGGGTCACTTACGATAATCTCTGAAACTACTGGTAGTATTAGAACATGAAACAGGATATTTAGTTACCATGTTTTTATATTTCTATTTACTGTCATCAGTTCATCCGTGATTATGGCGCTTGCAACAGTGAAATAGAAAAACATAGTAAATATCCCGTTTCGAGTTCTAATACTAGTGTTAGTGACCATGTTAGTTTAAAAACTTATAATCTCTGAAAGTCTGAAATATATACGTTCTGTTCTTAGGTATTTGATTTTTGACAAATATTCACTTCTGAATGTGATATGAACGTTTCAATATGGCCCCCTTTTGTTTAGGACCCTCTTTCTTAAACAAACACTTATTGTCAGTAGGGTTGCTGCGAAAATGAGTAATGCAGCCCGTATTGTCAGTTTGTAAACAATAAGCTTGATACAATGACCCCGTGGATCCATCGACGGGATAAATGTATGAGAACACTTTGAATTAGATTCGTTCATGTATAGACAGTGTATAGAATTCAAGATAAGTACAAAATTATGAAATACTTTGCAAGATTTCGTAACTAAAAGTGTAGTAGGTACACCACACGCCACTTAGTATGTAATGCACGCCTCTTTTTAAAGGGGGAAAATCATTTAATAACGTGACAATGACACCAGGGACTGTCAGACTCTTACTGACTAAAAACCACCCCGTTCCTACTCTAGCTTTTCGAGTCAGAGCCCCGGTAACAAGCTAGGCAGTCCGCAACTCCGGAGTAATGCACGCCTTACGCATTTAACTGTACCATTAAATTCTTGGTTCAAACAACCTCACACCTTACGATTTAACTGCACAGTCAATACTGCACGGTTAAAGGTCTGAAGCGTGCATAAGTCCCAATTTTGCCCTAACCAAGTAGGTACCAAAAAGGTTTCATACTTCATAGAACTCCTCACACAAAGAAAACAAAACGCCCGCTCCAATTTTAAAATTCCATTTCTATTCAAAGAGTTCTCAAAGGATTTTAAAAAAGGAATCGCTTTAACTTAGGTACGAGCCAAAAAAATCTATTCGTAGTAATGACCCCACATCTGAGCCGATTGTAGGTACCTTCTTCTACCGAAATTGGGGCCCGACTTAACTATGGCTTAAAAAAACTGTGAACGCAACGTAACAAGCTAGTTTAGGACATTGAGAGTCACGTACAACGTTACCATTTTTGTTTTAAAGTAATAAAACCATGTATTGTTTTGGCGTAATTGTTTTAGTGAAACATGAGTCTGTTTTCTGTAAGTCTCGTGATGTTTTAACTCAGAACCATTGCGCGCAGAAAGCGATTAATTTTGAACGTAATCGACTCAATTCCATATTTGAATGTTGACACATTGCAGAAAGTTTGAGCGCGTTAGGTTGGCTAACCTTACAGTTTTATTACAAGATTCGAATTACGAAAATTCGGTACACGCCACACGGAACTCAGAACACGCATAAAATTACGATAGCATATTGCAGCTTGCCAAAATACAGTCACATTTTTCTTCCAATCTTACACATTTAAATTACACCCACTTCGACAAAACAGTAATAACAAATCGCCCAAATAAAAATTGCTTCTACGGAGAAAAAAAGGTATCCAAAAAACTGCACCTACTTTATTCCAAAAATGGTTGATGACACATGATTTTTTGTGTAAGTATCCGAATAATTTTGTGAGTAATCCGACATAGCGTAGGTACCTTTAGCCACATGTGTTTTGGTACATGCACGTTCAAATCCCCGCCTAAATATGCTCGGAACTCAGATGTTATCGACATACATGCATCGATGCAATTATTTGATTAAACGCCTACTCCATTTCAACTTTCAAGCAAAAGGTCTTTGTCTGGTGTCTGGTAGCTTCAAACAGTTAAGCCCGAATACTCAAACGCTACTCAATTTTAAGACGCTCTCAAATGTATTTCTGTCACTATCATTTCTTTATAAAATAACAGAGATAGCACGATATTTAAGTACAACTTTAAATTGGGTAGCGTTTGAGTATTCAGGCGTTAGTTCTCCATTTATCCGTTCCGCTTTTGAATTTAGAACACAGTCATACGAAAATAGTGGGGCTATCAATAGTGTCATCAAATTTTGTCCTGTTCCACGAAAGCACTTCTATATTTTTCGTTGATCTGTTTTAAAAATAGAACAGTCTATGGTAAAGTCTGGTTTAATCCTGCTGTTTATTACGTCTGTAATGTTGTTCAATGTGTTGTTAATCCATACTTTTTCAATTTTACTAGAGACTAGAGAAATTCTCTACTAGTTTTAAGTGATAGCGGGACTCTCCTTCATGCGAACTTTTAATTTCTCCTCAACTTCATTAAGTTTTATGATTTGACATCGATCTAGGAACTAGTGAACAAAGACCTCCCTCTTAAGAGTCCTCCTTCATAATTATTATGATAAGCAACATAAATCTAAAGACAAATCCATACCAGTATTACAACTCAAAACACTTTTAAACCCTCCATTTTGAAAGCTAACTCCACAAAATCTTAAACAAAGACCTATTTATGCTAATTACGTTCAAACTAATCAGTCAACTGAATAGTCTTTTGTCCATAGTACTTTCTCTACGTATCCTTGAGAGACAACTGAGCCCAGCTCATGCATTCACGATCATTGCCGAAGTTGCAACTGGCCTATAGAACCAATTAGTCTAGGAGGTACTGAACGATCCGAATAAACCAACCAATCAGAGCGCCGAACGCGCTCTCGTTTCGATTGCTTTAAATGTAAGGCAAACTCGTACTAAAGGTACTGTTAGGCTAGAATTTAGGACAATGATACTGTTTATGTACACGCTGAATATAAGTACTATCTAGGTATTGATGTATAAAATCCAACATAAATGTATGTAGGCTACACACACACACTCATAGAAATGGGGACCTTGATAAACAGTTTTAAAAAAAAAGATCATGATGTGCTGTGCTCCCCGCCTTGGGTGAGGCGGGAGGGAATGTAAATCTCTTTTTGACTGAAAACCACCCCGTTCCTTCTCCTGCTTTGAGCCGGAGCCCCGGTAACCTGTTACGTTGTCCGCAGCTCTGGGTGACTATTGGACTTAGCGTGTTATAATTTCATCATCTTACAAATTAGCCTTACAGATGAACTTAACTTGGCGGGTCCAGTACCGCACCTCTTATACTAAATTGCCAAACACTGGCCGTAGTACAAGACAATACTCGATGAATCATCAAGATACCAATACATTTGCAGCTGGATGTAAAGATTTTGAACCTTATCTGGTTGAGATAAAGGTGTTGGTGACTGTAGAAAGATTTGTCAATGTAACAAAGTAGCGTTTAAGAGTTGGACACTAAAGTTCTATATAGGCTTATGTAAGCCATTTTATAATTAGTCATTTTGAAATCCAAAGACTTTGTTTGTTTACTACTAGCGACCCGCCCCAGCTTCGCATGGGTGCAATGGTGATATATTATGCATGTATTATATATATGAAAATTCCTCTTGAATCACTCCATCTATTAAAAAAACCGCATCAAAATCCGTTGCGTGCTTTTAAAGACTTAAGCATACAAAGAGACATAGGGACAGAGAAAGCGACTTTGTTTTATACTATGTAGTGATTTTGTGGAAGATTGAAAGAATATTTGGTTAATTCAAAAACGACTTACTGTAATACACTGCTTGATATTTCAACAACATGACTCTTTATAAGTTTCTAGTAAGTCCTTCAAAGACATACTTAGTCGCAATACTTAAATCAACCCATAGTAACAAGTCACAATGGGCATTCCATTATAGCCAAGCATACAATATTTTCATTAAATAATATTCAAAATACTTTCAAAATTCGTATAATTATGGGTCTATTGACCACGAATTACTTACATAATCTCTGCCATCTCCATTAGATTTAAGAAAGACGACGGTGTTTAAACTACCAGTATAACTTGACCCCTGCTTTTATTATTATGGCTCAAAATGAGAGGTCAGCTAACTTTGGACTGTAGATGACCACAGATGACGTACAAAATGAAGCAATTACCATCGACAATGCTTTTTTTTGACCGTTTAATGCCCACGCGCTCTTTGAATTTTATTATTTAATGTTATTTTCGTGTTGGATCGGTAATTGTATGGATTTCTCCATCGTAAAATGCTAAACAATGAGTAAATTATATTTTTAAACGCCTGAAGATGTAAAATAATAGTCAGTAGATTGCGACTTACGGCATTAAAAAATATGTCATTTAAACTTTTTTAAAACATTTAAACAAACCTAAAGTTTCTATTTAAGCAAAAACAAAAGATCAACTTCTAATCTCACGAACTAGTCAATTAATCCGGAGCTGCACATGAGTTACGCTATGTTTACCTCTTAATCTGCGGATGGCCTAACGGGTTACCGGAGCAGTAAGAGTCTGACACTTCCTCTCGCCTCACCCAAAGAGGGAGAATAATAGATTTTCTCATAAAAAGCCTAAAACGTCAAAAAAGGATACTCACTTTTATCCAAAGAGGTTTTATACAACAAGTCATTGCTTCATTAGGCCTCAACTAAAATTATTCCAAGAACTAAGTTTATAACGTTTCGAGTCACGTCGTAAGCAGAGTCGTATTAATTGAAGATGACGGCACTTTTGGCAAATGTTTCAACATTTGATAACATCTCCACGAGAGACGAATGCTAATTAGAATAAAAAAACTTTACTTGTTAGGATTTTGACGAGATCATTTGCAAATCACATTAAACTTAACTTGAAGATAATTTGAAGATTGAAATAGTGATTCGTTGTTAAAAAGGAATGCAGAAAATTTATAGTTTCAAAACGCTTGCTGGTATAGTTATTTTGGTCACTTAATTTGGATCCAAGTTACTAGACGTTTAAGAAATGAGGAAACAGTACGTCGGTACTTAATGTTTCGTTTTTAGGGCTCGATTTTGCATATTTATTTGTATTTAGTTAATGTTTTTATAATCTCATAACAAGCTCGTATAATGTTAAATGGATACACATCTTTCATCATAGGGAATCAGTTTACAATTTAGCCACGTGTTAATGAAGTATTCTAATATCAATAACTAGAAGTTACAAGTCAAAACAACTGTTTCCAAACATCGCCCACGCTCAACAGATGAGATGACTGATGCTTTTTTTGGACCTCACACAGACCAGACGCACCATGTCTAGTAGGGACCGAGTCCCCTTTGTAAATAATGCCCGTGACATATTAAAAAGAATACTATAGGAATGTAGTGATGGGAATTATGGCGCCGCCGAGGAAAGAAATAAACATGTCATTGATCTAGAAATCTAAATTTTAGTTATGACTAGCTGATGTCTGCAGCTTCGCTCGCGTAGACTACGGACTTTGTGACATCATTTAAAAAAATACATACATGCATATCGTCACGCCTTTAATCCCCGAAGGGGTAGGCAGAGGTGCACATTATGGCACGTAATGTCACTGTGTACACCCAATTTAAAAAAATAAAAGTAGTCTAAGTTAGTGGATCAGGTACCTCCCAATAAAAGTCTCGTCAAAACCTTTCTAGCCATTTTACAGATTAGCTGGAACAAACAAAAAGAAAGACAGACAGGTAGACAGGCAGACAAACATTTTAAAAATGTTATTTTAGTA
Organism: Spodoptera frugiperda; assembly: GCF_023101765.2. Lineage (NCBI taxonomy): Eukaryota > Metazoa > Arthropoda > Insecta > Lepidoptera > Noctuidae > Spodoptera > Spodoptera frugiperda. Next base: position 3,843,073 of record NC_064229.1, on the reverse strand, counting down.
TATTTATCGTTTATATATTCTATCATGCATGTACCAGAATAATGTCCAGTATACCTATGGGGATTAGGCTCACCTTCTTTCTCTATTCTATGAGACTCATATCATAACAGATACTAGTGAAAAGTGCTAATACAAAGCAAATGTATTTTTTGGGGATTTAAAAGCGTGGCCTCAAATTATGTTGTAATAACCTTCCAAATAAAGCTAAAACTCAATACTTTCTTAACTAAAAGTGTAGCAAACATCGTGACACACAAGTTTAACCCGCGTACAATGTGTCTGCTATTCTAAGTGGCCGGGCCTGCAGGAACGGAACTACGGGCGCGGCATACAAATGTCTAGACGCGTAGTGACAAATACTATTCCGTACTGTCCTGTACACAAGTGTATTGGACATTTTTTTTTTTTGGAACAAGCCGACGATGGAAACGGGTCATGATTATGATGATGATGGTAAGCAATCACCGCCGCCCATGGACACTTGAAACACCAGAGGTGTTACAAGTGCGTTGTCGGCATTTTGGGGATTGGTAAGATTGGTAATTGGGTCTCAGGTAACCTCACTCACACAACGCAAGCGTTGTTTCACGTCGGATTTCTGTGAGGCCGTGGTTTCACTCCGGTCGAGCCGGCCCATTCGTGCCGAAGCATGGCTCTTCCACAATTAAAAATAAATAGTCAATCAATACTAATTCCAAAACAGTTCACCACTCGACTGTACCAAGTAATTAATAACATTTCCAACCTTCCCTGCACACATCCCATGAAATAAATGAACTAAGTACACAGCAACAGCTCGTGAGCCACACAACCATACAAACAAACATACAAACACACATATCATAACTCATTCCTATCACTTGTGTAGCCGACTGTACTTGGTCATGTTTAACTAAAAGCTCAAACGGATGATGTACTATGAATTGTGTGCATGTACGAAGTGTTGGAACTTACTAATAAATGGAAGTGAGTACGTCCGTCTGTCTGTTTGTTTGTCTAACTTCTCTCTTTAGAAGTGTTAGTTGGTTGATGAATTTGAATCTTTTAACTGTGATCTCTCTCAGCTTGTTGTCTATTTTATTGTGGTTTCAAGATTATGGATTATCCCTCTTACTTTTGTCCCATTCTTGTCATGGTCTCCAGATTTTTCCTCGTATCTTGAGGAATAAGTTATAACTAACTTAATAAGCCTGAATTTTAAAATTGTGACATTTAACCTTACTAGTTAAGCTGTACTACCAATCGTCTATGCTGGGTGGTTCAGTACGAGTTTGCTTTACGTTTAAGGCTGCCTGAATATTGGTTCTCTTTAGTGAACAGATTTTGTGAAATTCTATCTTCTATAATATAAAAATAAGTCGGGTTTTCTTTCGTGCCACTATAACTCCAGAACGTACGAGCGGATTTCCACGGTTTTGCATTTGTGGGAAAGATCTCGGACTCCGTGAGGTTTCTAGCAAAGATAATTCTGGAAAATTTTAAATGTCAGATCCACTTATGTAGAGGAGATTCAGAGTTCAGTAGTATACTGTTTATGTCTTGATGTTGTTGACAAAAGACAACAATATTAAGATATTAAAGACGTTTTTCTTAAAATATAATCACACACTAATCAACAAGTTTGATTGCAAACTCCCTTGCATTAAACAGTCTTGCTTGATTGCATGCATATTGCATTCGTGAATACCAATAGCAAGCACTTGTTATTGTGTCCTCCATAAGAGTTAGCAGTCGTAAAGAAAATGCAGCTTGGCCAGCATTTTGTGTGCCAACTGCTAACGAATTTACTTGTGTGCTCTGTTTATAAAACGATATTCGAATCTCCTATGAAGTTGGCAGTATTTCTGACCATTGTCTCCTTTTGTGCTGAAATTCATAAACGATCAGTTTTCGAAGGACGCAGCACCGGCGTTCTGTTACATGTTGCTCTACCCCTAATAGGCATTTTTTTAAAGGGAGAAAATCATTCAGTTACTTCTCCCGCTTTGGGTGAGGCAAGAGGGAGTGTCAGATTTTTACAGACTAAAATCCAGCCCGTATGTACTCCTGCTTCAAGCTAGAGACCCGGTATCCCAAATAGGCATAGTAAGATAATAGAATAATATTCGTCCACTTACTACACTTCCCATAAAACTTTCTTCATTTTCTCATAGTATCTCCAATTATACACACAACCAAAAATAATGATAATGTCCAATCATAATTACATTACGTCGGTCCCTTTGTGAGTCACGATCATGAACAAAAAAACCTAGACACGAGCACAACAAACTACCCTAAAACCGTCCAAATCCTCCAATCAACTTTAAACTTTATTACGGAACTGTAAAGTTGAAAATAAGTCGTGGGCTAGCTAAGGTATATCTAGTATAAAAAATCCCATTGGTTCCCGGTACCCAAGGAATGCGCGTGCCTTCACGTTTCGATGGTTGCGTCGCTTTTTTGAGGAAACCCGAGACTGGCACAGCTTTATTTGTTTAAACAATGGCTAGAGCAGCTGCTGTTGTGTGTTGAGGTTCATAAAACGAAGATTAGAAGGGGTTTTTGGCTATTACTTTGGCAGTCTAATGCCTCGCATTATGCCAGTATTTTAGTCCAGTAGTGAAGTACATAGCATCTCTCTCGCTTGTGTCCCAAAATTGAAGCGAGAGAGAGTCGTAGTAGAGTAGCTAGCAGTAAGTAGTAGTAGCAGCTATATTTTCATCCTCATTGACCAAGGGAGTAATAAACAAGCTCATCATGCAAGAGAAAATGATAAATTATATTTATTTATGCAAATAGACTACAATTAAACAAGATGATCCCGGTATTTCCAATCTGACTGCTCTAAAAGGGAACACCAAAACCAACTCAGATGTCACAGTCCAGTCTTTAATTCGTAATATTAAAATCAAAGTCAAAGTTAAAGTCAAAGCATTTATTTCAATTAATCCTTAATTAAGCACTTTGGAAACGTCAAATTGAATTGTCCATCAGTCTGTGTCAATGAAGCTAGCTGCTCCTTTCAAATTGTAGATATAAGAAAGCATTGATGTTAAAATAATATTGTATGTATACCAATGGCCTTTACAGAAATGTTCTTGAACTACTAAACGGTGCTCTCTCTATACTGAAGAGTAAAGTCCTTAGACTAAGCAGTAAGTGCATTCTCTTCATGAAATCATGACGCATGTGGAGTGGATGTGGAATTCCTAAGTACCGAATGTGCATACAATTAATATTCAAACGGACAACCAACCTACTTAACCGTGCAACTGTTTATCCAAACACTTGACTAAGTATAAGTTTATTTACTTTGTATATTCAAAAATGTTTAGTGGTGTCCTTTTTGTCTCCTAAAATAGCTTTTGCTGGTTATGACATTCTTAGTAGCCTTGTGAGCCAAAAAATAATTAGGTTAGCAAAAAATAAAGTACCAGATAAAGCCATAATTTCCAGATTTCGACAAATTTTAAAACACCTTTACAATAATAAATCTGGGATAACCTGTAATTAGCCTTACTGTACTGTTAATTTTCATTGTGTCGCTGTTGGTTTTCTAATAAAAATAAATAAATAAATAGCGCCTGGGCCGAGCTGGACATCGAAACTATTGGACAATCATGCATGCGACCTATACATGACGTAGTCAGCAATATACTTACCAAAGATGTGTTCTAAAATTAACTTAACCCTCAAATTAACTTCGCTGGTATACGAATTCATCGATTTCTAATCTTAGTATCTCATCTTAAAGGTAAAACCATATACCTATTTATTGAAGACTTCTTACATTTTCCTCTACCGTTTGATATGCAGTTGTCTGTACATAGACGAATACTACATAGAACTCAAGTGGTAGGTGAGGACATGTAAATACGTGTCCATCTGGGTGCACCTCGATGTATCCACAAATATTTACTCAGACTCGACCAATAATGTTTTGTTTTAGATGCACTTTCGATGTTAACATTACTTGTAAATGCAGTTGGAGTTGCTAGCTGAAAGGTGCAGTTTTGTTGCATACAACAATTATTGACGTTTTATTTATTGTCATTTATGAAAGCCCATACAAATCACAAATATGAAAATATGTTGGAGTAATCCTAATAAAGTTGAAGGAACTGGTTATCTGATGTCTAAACCCTCAGTTCTAAATTCTATCATTGTCCTATCTGTCTGGAGCTGCGCACTGCATAGCGGGCTCCGGCTCGAAAAGCAGGAGTAAAAACGGGGTGGTTTTTAGTCAGCAAGAGTCTGAACACTCCCTCTCGCCTCGTCCAAAGTGGGGGAAGTCATTGGATGATTATCCTTTCTCAAAAAATTATTATTCTATTCAACCCAAAACACGGTTAACCTTTATCAATAGGTTACCTAAATTTCTTAGTTTTATTTTTGCATTAGCCTGTACCTATAAAAACTTTAAACGAATTATATTGTTCGATTATTTTGACATGATAAGGATGCGGTTAACTTGACTTCTTGAATCTTGACCAATCAAAAATACAACATACACAAGATCTTTTTTACAATTGCTGTGGCAGAAAAGCCGTCTAACAAATATTTCCTTCCCTTTTTCGCATCACTGCACTATTACTAACTAATGTGAGTAAGTTATTCCTTACTACGGCTTCTGAATACCTACGAGGATTAGCAAAGGATTATATCCACCTATCACAGATTATTATAAGTTCGTGTAATCCATGTAGGATGGCCTAGATTCCTCGGTGTTACATCAGAATACTAAAAGTATCTCATCATCATCATCATCATCATCAGCCGAGAGACGTCCACTGCTGAACAAAGGCCTCCCCCTTGGTCCTCCACGTAGAACGACAAGCCGCCACCTGCATCCACTGGCTCCCCGCCACTCTGACGATGTCGTCGGTCCACCTAGGGGACTGCCCACGCTGCGTCTTCCGGTCCGCGGTCGCCACTCAGTCACCTTCCTGGCCCAGCGGCCATCAGTCCTCCGAGCGACGTGGCCTGCCCATTGCCACTTCAGCCTGCATATTTTGAGAGCTAATCTGTAACTCTTGTTCTTTGGCGAATTTCCATATTTCGGATTTTGTCGCAAAGATACTCCGAGCATAGCTCTCTCCATCGCGCGCTGGGCGTCTGAGCCTTTCTAAAAGGCCAGCAGTTAGGGACCATGTTCGGTACCGTACGTCATCACTAACACACACTGGTTGTACATCCTGGTCTTCAGACACTGCGGGATTTTTGACGAGAAGACTTCATTAACTTCCCAAATGCTGCATCCGAGTTGGATTCTTCGGGCGACCTCTTTCTGGAAGTTGGATACCTAGCTGGATTCTACCCAGGTATGTGTAGTGGTCTACAACTTCGAGTATATCGTTCCCAACGACAACCGGTATAGGTGCAACATGGACATTTGACAATTTTCGTCTTGTCCATGTTCATTTTAAACCTGTTATGTATTGAGGTCGCTGAGCATGGTCCAGCTCTTCCAGCGACTCTGCCATTACCTATGTCATCGGCGAAACGGAGGTGAGTGATGATTCGCCATTAATGTTGAGCCGCGTCCGCTCCAGTCCAAGAGCTTAAAAACGTCCTCCAGTTGCGTGAATAGTTTGAGATATAACGTCTCCCTGTCTCACGCCCTTCCGCAACTGGAGGCTCGTAGTCTCTTCCTGGATCGGATTGGTCGTTGTTATACAAACACTAACCTCGATGTATCTATAGTCGATGTGGCACCGCTGGAGAGACTGCAGCACTTTCGATTGAATCGGGTTTCTCATAGTCCACAAACGCCAAGCATAGTGGCAAGTTATACTCCTCGGTCTTCTGTATAATTGAATGTGGTCTATGGTACTGAAACCTTTTCGGAATTTGTTCGGGAGGCTGGAGATCAAGCCTGCGTTCGAGACGGTGGATGACCCTCGAAAACAGCTTATACACTGGCTCAGAAGTGCTGGTTCTTTACAGACTTGTGCCTTTTTTAAAGAACAAACCACCACACTCCGTTGCCATGTGCCGGCGTTTCCCTCGAGTATGACGGAATTGAATAACAAAAAGTATCGGTTACCCGCTCGCAGAAGTTCCGATGATTCTAATCGCCCGGCGCCTTGTTGTTTTTAAGGTTTGAAGCCATCCTAATCTCGTAAGGCTGATGTCTGGGATATCCTCAGTGTAGTGCCGCGTCAGTTTAGCTCTTGGGTCCCGAGCTGTACCGACGATGGGTTGCCGTGTTGAGGTGTATAACTGTCCGTAAAACCTCTCGAGCTCTCCGAGGATCTCGGACTTCGACGAGATGACGCTGCCATCTCGGTCTTCAGCCTCGTCATTTGGCTTTGCCCAACAGACGAACTTTGCGAAGAACTTTTGAGCCCTTGTTTCGCTCAATTAAGTCTCTGACTCTTGCGGCGTTATAGGCCCGCAGGTCACGTCGCATGTATTTCGAATTCGTCTATTGAGCTTGCCGTATTCAGACATATCGTCTGAAACTGCAGCCTACATCTCACAACGATCCTTAAGAAGTTTTAAGGTTCCGTCGGAGAGCTTTTGGGGCCTGTTTCGGCGGGGGTCTTGAAGAAGTCTGCCCCACTGCTCGGAAGTTTCCACCAACCCATTATTTATTCGTCCACGTTTCCATCAGCTAGACACTAACTTTTGCAGTTGGAGTTGGAACTGCTAGGGGTTTTGGATCTGGGCACGTTCAGGGCGGAGCGTGGACTTCACCAGGCGTGACCGCTCTGACATTGATGTTCAGTGTGCCCCTGACAATACGGTGATTGCTACCGGTTTTCACCTTCGCTATCGCAGAGACATCACTGAATATACATCAATCGGTCGCCATATGAAGTTCTCATTTTTGGTGTTCATATCCACTGTAACTTCTTGACCGGTCGCTTCTGGAAGAAGGAGTTCACCAAATAGAGATCTCTCCCTCTCCATAAAGTCGACCAGCCGTGGCCCCGATGGTTTCGCTGCCCATATCAAATGGCCCTATTTTCAACTCATCGCTATTCCGTGTGCCCACCTATTGACTAACTAACGTGAAGTGTGTTTCCTTACTGTATGGCTTTTGAAATTTCCTCATACAGAGCCTTACTTCGTCGTCACAATGGTCGAGGTCGGCGCATATCCTGTACCTTCAGCGAATACCGGTTAGATATTCTGAGTATAAGGTCGCTACCCTGTTCGACACACTGTCTCTAGACCTCACACACGTTGTTGACGAGAGACTTACGAGAAATCCGTATTTACGGTCTCCTTCCCGGAAGAAGAGCAAGTTGCCGGAATCTAGGATTATCGTATCCTGACCCTCTCTTCGGATAAAAGACAAGGGAGTGTGGAATTTTTACCTCACTAAAACCACCCCGGTGGCCATCCTCAGCACCTGTAAGGAGGGCCGGATTCTCTAACAGAACACATTACGGTAGTCCTTGGAAGACATGCGTCTCCCCTGAGCCTTGCTCGTGCAAGTTGTACGGCAGCACGTGACCACCGTGCTACACTGTCTTCCCTGAAGATTAAAAGTGCCTAAGTACCTAAGTACCACTAACAAAACAAAATATTTTTATTCTTGTTTATTTGTTTCTACGGTTATTTATCGAGAAAGAAAGATGAAAATTTCATTATAAATCTTACAATTGTAAATTCTAAAATTAGAAATCCCATAGTTATTTTTTAATTTAGCAGATTTCTTAGTAAGATCGTTCGATTTCTGACAAAATTGTGCCCAATTTACCAATGCTTCCCAGGAACTGCTACAGTCTAAAGAAAGAGCAATATCTTATCTACCTCGGCTACTGCGGTGAATTATAAATAGGATTTATGTTCTTGAACAGGAGCAGGCTTTTACCTGTATTTGTAGATATGTCGAAATATGGCTGTGCGCTATCAGAAGTTGGCAGTGGAGGTTCCAAAGTTGATCTATTCAGAGGATCCGTACCTTTAGTACGAGTTTGTTGTACGTATAACAAGATCGAAACAATAGGCTGACTCGAATGAATCAACCAATCAAAGTGCTGACTGTTTCGATCTCCTCAAACGTAAAACAAACTCGTACTAAGAGCCCTTTAGTATCTCCTTAGGAGCACCTAGTTACTATTGGTGACTATCAGAGAGGTAGAAAGAAACGAAAAAAGCACCTTAAGCACGCGATAATATGTTTCCATATCTTCTACAGTTATATCGACTATAATAATAGTTATATCTACTCCTATTACTATCTTCTGTTCTTTACATTATGCTGTCTCTTTTGTAACTTTGCACCTTAATCGTTCTGCACCTCCCAATGGTTGGCTGTCAGAGAACCATTGAGCCCACGGCATTAAGTCCGCCAATTTCACAGTGTTTGTGCAATAAAGTTTTCAATATTTTTCCCCAAAAACTAGACACTTGAAGGCTTCCCGTGTCATCAGAACGCTACCATGTACTTGCTCAGTGATCGTGTAGAAAGTTCACTACCACAACATCACAATTATTATCACAGCAATAAGATTGCATCTATAAATCAATCGTAACTACAATAACACGTACCGTAATCCACCAAACAATATTTTTTTGGGCTACCGATAATATTTGGGCTTGGCGCTCCGAATGTACGTCCGTTAACCTAAAAATGATTATTATTACAAGTATATCTTATCTTTATATCATTACTATTCCGATTTAATAATTGTAGACGCACCCGCGACACCTTATCAAGTTATCATATTGTTTGTACACTAAATTCATTCTGTAGTACTGAATTTCTAAAAGTAAGTCGTGTCTGCTGTAATTTCTCTGGAATTGACACGTGTTTGAATACTCAAAGAGTGTAATTAGTAGACAATTATCAATATAAACAAGAGCGTGTGTTAATTGGACCTTTTTAAAAACTTTCTAATTGTTTTTCAATAGTTTGGATTGGAGTTGTTGTTTTGTGGTATCGATAAAGTGTTCAAGTGAAGGATTTGAGATTTTCTTTGATTTAAGTGTCAGCATACTTCGTATTTAGATTCTGAAAATAACATAGTATCTAGAACTGATGATATGACTATGATGTAATAAAAAAGTACACTAATTGTAATGTGTGCAGAAATGTATGATTGAACTATATATATCACTTGTATATGAGTGTTAATATATCTCTTACTTATGGATTTAAATTTCGGAAACAGTTTAGAAGTACTTAAATAGTGTTAGATAACCCATAACCTCTATAATCGGGCATTGTACAAATCCGATAGCAAGTTAAAGAGATTAGTGTGTCCAAATAAACGGTCTAACTTTACAATTTATGATAATAGTGTTGCATGACTTATAGAAGACCGCAAAAACTGAGAAGGAACAGCAAATAAAATAAAATAAAATCTATACTAATATTATAAAGCTGAAGAGTTTGTTTGATTGTTTGTTTGTTTGTTTGAACGCGCTAATCTCCGGAACTACTGGTCCGATTTGAATAATTCTTTTTGTGTTGGATAGCACATTTATCGAGGAAGGTTATAGGCTATAAAACATCACGCTACAATTAAAAGGAACCGAGTAGAGCGGGTGAAACCGCGCGGAAGTAGCTATAACAAATAAAATTGCAACTGGCAACCTACACTCGTAATAAAAAAGTGTTTTTAAAAAAATCAACAGAGTTTTCAATAATAAAAAAAAACAAATAAAATTGCAACTGGCAACCTACACTCCTAATAAAAAAGTGTTTGTTTAAAAAAAGAACTGAATTTTCTTCAAAATGCCGTCTGCGTTGGACATGGGGCTTTTTAGCCAGCCTGAGTGGAGTGACTCGAGTGACTCAACGGAGCCTGGGCCTTTGCCCCAGTTGGGGTACTTCGTGCCTGTTAGATGCAGATGTGAACGGACCTCTCACCACGTGTGTCGGAGAAGCAGAAGGTAATTAATGTGGACTTGAAATTGTGGTGTTTTTGAAATATGTTTTAGTTAAAAATTCTTTTATGTCTGACTGATCTAATAGAGTAGATACTTAAGCAAATATCGTTACATAGATTAGAAACTGCATTGGGTCAATCTTCAAAATGGGCGTACTCTGGCGCTTATAGTATGTTTTTGTTATTTTAAACTGGATACATAATCACCATTAAATATCTATATCTGAAAAGCGCCAGAGCGATCAGAGGAACACGCCCGTTTTGGAGATCAACCCGATTGTGGTCGTAGACAATTCTATAGAACTCTGATCCCGTATGGTCTTTGCTGACTACGCCGTCATAAAAAATATACCAAACCTATTCTTACTGACTAGCTATTAGAAATTCCTCGCGATGTAGTTTCAGAAGTCCACAAAGACGGTACATTAACGTTTTATGCCTCCCAACTAGTCGCTTTTACAGCCAATCTTCACGCCGCTACACGATTTAAGGACTCATTAACTTGTTCACGATTCTATTTATACAGTTTTGGAGGGAGTTCTGTCAAAATTTTTTGGTTGGCTGCTGAAATAAACATTCCTAGTTCTCAATCGCATCCGTCTGTCGATCCGTTGTAGGATTAATGGACTCGTTTACGTCAGAGTAGTTTATTTTCTATTGACAGAATTGGTCTATTAAAAGTTGAGTCTAACGGTGCTTTTCCACAAGAGATGTGCTATGTAGCTATGCTACGAAGATGTAATAGTTAAGCTGTGAATATATGTGACTGTTTCAAATGATACTAAGTTATGTAGCTGTACAAGGACGATGCGCAGGTCGTGTACGCAATGTATCGATTCGGGAAACCATCCATAGCACGCTTCTCTCCATATAAAAACATAGCTTAGTTGAGTCCGTTTCCACCAGTGCTAAGCTATGTGTACCAACGAATATGTTTGGTAGAAAAGCAGCCTAATTCTGAGAAACGGTATTGTGTCTTACAAGCTTGGCTTACGTCAGGGTTCATTCATGCCTTCTTGTAGCACTAGTAATGTTCCTATTTTGTATTAGTTATTTGTAATATTATGAAGTACTATAGAATATTTAACGAGCTACTGATGTAAGATTTCACTGGATTACTGAGAGTTACAAATGCTTGGGATATGAGCCCTCATTGTATACATACAGCCATATTAACTATCAACAGATCAAAAACATTCTTCAATATTCACAACTTTCCCTTCCCTTTAAAATATTCATAAAGTTCTATAAATATCGACACATAACGAAAAGTTATAATTAGCAGGTAGGTGACAAATACATCAGTTGTTTTCTATAGCCCAGTTCCCACGGCTTCCCGCGTCTGATGACCGATGGCTAATTAAAATGTATAGTAATTAATATTCTGTCGATGACAACGCACTGTTTCTGCATGTATAATAATATGTAGTGATGTGTCAATGGTGTATTGTCCCATAGTAATGTTTTGGAACTACGGTTATGTAATGGAAGAAATATGGAGCTTTCTTTATATGTCTAGCTGTAGAGATAGTGTCCAAAGATAGATTTTTTTTTATTCTGGAATAAGTCTGTAAACGAGCAGACGGATCACCTGATGGTAAGCAATCGCTGTCGCCTATGTACACTTGAACACACGTATTGGGGGTTAGGAATTTAAGGGTTGTAACCGGTAACCTCACTCACACAACGAAACACAAGCAAGCGTTGTTTCACGTCGGTTTTCTGTGAGGTTTTATTGTCAGGATCACTATGCATATCGGTAAAACGGGGAGAATAGAATTCAAAGGGTGAATAGATGTTAGAACATTTTCCCAACATTTATTCACCCCTCGAATTCTATTCACTCCGTTTTACGGTACTATATCATTTACTGCATTTTTCTTACACATATATGAGTTCCAATTTAAACATTGTTATTTTCTTGTTAGTCTTGGAATGTGGTTTACCGTAACTACCTCTATGTAACCACGTACAACACATGCACATAACAATCAGGAGTTATACATAAACATCGCTAGAACTGCTTGTGATGCACATAATCACTTAATTGACTGTTGAAGGCAAGAGGAAGGTAAGAAACATAATCTAGGAAAATCTATTGTAGCTCTGATTTTGTGTTATTGTGCGGTCGTTTATCTGTGTTTTATATTACTTAACCTACTTAAATGTCAATTTTTTTAATTCTCAATTAAATAAAAATCAGGCAGCGACGTCGCGTAGCCTACTCAGGCTAGGCAAGGTAGGCTGCGACGTCGCTGCGTCTGCGCACGCTGCTTATGACTCATGAGTCCCACTGTGTCTCGAAACTAGTAGAGCTTCTCTCCATTAGTATGTAATCTCCAATAGTTATTTAGATACCAATCTGCTATAACTTTATAACCCAAGATTCATTAAAATGAAAACCTAGTAATATTCAATTTATTAAAATTCATAACATACAATTAAGACATTTTTTCGAAAGAGCATGGTGTATTTATAGATTTCATATATAAGTATATGCACATATTATAATGAGGACACAAAACTAAACAAAAATTGTTCTAAAGTTCCACAAGGAAAAGTTTCGAATCAAATCATCAAGAAGATTTCTTGCCTACAAAAGTATCGATAAAAACTAACAGACCATTTATTCATCTTGTCCACAGAGAATCTCCCCGGTCTCGGCGGTCCGTGTCACAATGCTCCTGCAACAGCATATCCCGCCGGTCCTCGGCGGCGGCATCTCCCATGCCGATGCCACTCCCACCACTCAACAACACCATGGAGATGTACGTGGAGCCCGTCGTCGAAGATGTAAGTACTTTAATTTTTATTTTAGGTATATCTGAAATTATAACATGCAGTCTGCAGGAATAATAGACACGCTATGACCGGCGAAACTTTAAAGCTTATTGATTTGAAATGTAACAGTTAACTTATACGAGCGATAAGTAGTAGAAGTAAAGATCAAGGTTATACACTATTTCTATTTTTACGTTTATATAATTGACGTGTAAAGTGCACTTTGTCTCTTAAAAAATTTTGCAATAACTTTCCCAGTTGCGGATCCAATAAAGCGCGAGAATATTTGAGCCTATTTGCCAAAATCAATCCGTTATTTTATTAGAAAACATGAAAATTGGTCATGAAATACTATCAGGAAACTAATAATAATCTCAGTAATACGCAAAGATAGTAAAATGTACAGTACCCTTTTTTTAAATGTAAAGCAAACTACTAAGGGTACTGGCATTGTTTACGTTTCGAAACACAAATTAAGCAACACCTTACAAGTTTGTCACATTAAAGTTATCAACAAAGAAATAAAACACATAAATACGCGGTTACAACGTTTATTAGTACAAATTACAGTGTCATCATAGTTATCATTATCACAGTTTGCCAAATATATTGTCGATCTAACGCCGCGCATCCTGGAAGCAACAAATTCGGTGTCAGTTCACTACAACAACAAGAATTTACTCTTTACATTTCAACAGGGAGATGTGAGTCATTTTGAAATCTAAGCTCTATATCTAAGGTTTATATTTCAATGTAGATTTCATCTCTTGTAACAATTTTTCTACATATTAACTCGTCATACATCGAATTGTTCTTCAGTATATTTGTCGAGAACTTTCTTCATAGACTTGGCAATTTGTTCGGGTTTGCTGTAGAAATATTTGTGTTGGCTACTTCCTTCCTCGTTTACTATATCGGGATCCACCATACCTTTTGGTGAAATGAAGAGAATTCTGCAAGGAAGAAGTAATAATTGACAAAAAGCAACGGTTAACTCACGTATGTAAATATACTGAAAAAAGCTCTACTAGTTTCGAGTCACAGAGAAACTCTGCCTCATGACCAGCGTGCGGTGACGCGGAAACTTCGTGCAATGCCTTATTTTTTTTAAGCAGAGCTTTTTCAATAAATTTACGCGAGTAAATCGTTATTTTAAGTCATATAATATGTCTTACAATCGTTATTATAAAAAAAAGAAAGGTATAACTTAGACCTTTTATTGTATTCTTAGTTTTAGGTCAAGCATTTAAAAGAGATAAGATACTAATAAGTTTTATTAATCGGAATTCTGGGGAACGGGATTGGGTTGATCGACAGGCTGAAGGAAGTCAAAATTAAGATTACACTCTATTTCACTATAAAAATAGAGTAAGAAATACTTTAGAATTTCTGGTTTTGAACATAAGAAATTTAGAAATAGGTACTCCTCATCTTTCAAGATGGACAGAACAGCTGTTGGAACTCCTTAACAGTTTGTAATTCACTCTAGGTCATTAACATCAAAAGACGGTGATAGGGTTTTGTCCACAAGTAATAAGTTATGTAGATTTTAGATTTTAGAGCAAAGTAACGTGTACCTGGGTATGTAAGTCCCGTCTGGAGCAAAAACATTGTTCTTCGGCTCCTCTTCATCAAGCAAATTGACCATAACAAAGTGTTTGCTTAGCGTTTGAATTTCTGGAGAGTTGGCGAATTTTGGCTTTAAATTTCTACAGGCTGTGCACCACGATTTGTGAATGATCACCATCAATGGTTTCCTGTGGTGTGTGGCTATCTGGAGACCTGATTCCAAAGATCCAGCCCAAACATAATTGTTACCAAATCCATTATCCCTGCCATTGATACCGGCGCAGTGTACTGTGTCGAAAATATAGGTGAAAAATGCTTTAACAGCCGTACCAGCGGCCGTCCCAGCAGCCATTTTGTTGTTGTATAATTATTCTTCGACCGTGGTCGTTATAGCAGAAGCTAAATACATTATTAATTTTATTTATATGTTACTTTTTGTTGGTCCGCCATTTTTGACAAAACGTTTTTTATTTTGAAGTTTCACGGTCAATCAAGTAGGTTGGCTAGGCGTGCAACGCCATCTAGAGTTTAATAGTCGAACTCGCGCTTATGTAGCTCGAGGCATAGTGAAATAAGCGGTGAAGTTTTCTCTGTGGTCGTATTCTGATACCGGTTTAATCCGCTAGAGGGCGTTAAGTTAATAGTTGTAAAGGTTTTATTCATAAGTTAAAGTTAGCTTATTTTTTATCAAAACAGGTACTATTTTCATCGTAGAATACAGAGTTTTATGGATATGTTGAATAGTTCAATATCGATACTATTCAAAAGATTTTAAGATTTCTTGAGTCTGAGAGATTCAAAATTAGGCAAGCACCGTGGTGATTGATCTATTCTCAATTCTTCTCCATATGAGTAAAGTAGGGGCATTTGTGCCATTCTATTATGGAATAGGATAGTATCTTGACTTCATACAACACATTTTTCATACATTCAACATGTGTCGACTCAATGCTCGCCATATAGGTACCTATAAGCCTGTACTTAACAACATTACATGCACATAGTACCTATCTATGTCTGTAAGAAATCGGCAACCAACATTCCTGGCTCTATGCCAAACGCTACATGAATACTACTATGTATGTAACTTATGTTCTTGTTGTAACTTGGCACTTATTGCTTAGTTATGTATTCCCATATTGTTAAATAAAATATACATTCCATGTAACACTTGTTGTAACTGCATTTGTTTGTTGGTTGGCAGTTGCAGTGGCTGAACTGGCTACACGCAATGCGTCGAAGGATCAATAATTCCCGCTCAGAGAAATAATATTAACACTTTGGGTCAGGCTGTAATTGTGTGTGTGTTATTGTTTTCTAAACTCATTCACGATACAAGACAAAATTCAAGACAAAAAGCAAATCAGTTGCCTTTGACGTATATTTGGACCTCCTTTTTGTTCTTGACGGTATACCTACAAAAGGCGCCAAATTTTTGGGGAAAAAGACTATGGAGTGTGGGATTTTAACCTTGCTTAATCCTCTCTGGTGGCCACCATCTGCATCTTGGCAGACCAAATCCGGAGTCCCCATGGTGCAGCGCCTATTACGACACCCTTCTATGTAAACCTATGTGTCTTCCTTAAGCCTCTGTGCAGTGTATAGCGGCATATGACCACTGTGACCTATTGAACTTATTAAACCTAGTGCCAATCTGTCACCCAGTCAATATAGCACACGAAACTAAAAAACATAAACATAGCACAAAGTAGGTTTACAAACGATGTGTGGGTCATCATCGTGATCGTAATCAACCCGTATTCGTCCACTAGCGGACATATTTAATTTAAATTATTTAATTATTTAATTCAATGGAACAGTACAAAAAGCCAATTACACTATTCAATATGCCCCTCCAAGCTCAATACCACATCTGCTAATGCGGGGAATACCAAACACATGCAGCAATTAAGAGATATTGATAACATATTTGTGCTAATTTAGATGCTCAATATACCTAAATATTCTATTTGACTGTTAGATAATGCTTTAAGCCGTCTACCATTAACTGTTCAGTGTATGAAGAAGAAATAAAGAGATAATTATTTCCTAAATTCTTGCCTGTGAATAAAAAATAAGTAATGATTTCTTGATACTGCACCAATACCAAATACAGTTGAAGTCTGAAAATCTAGATGAATCTTCATTATGAATCATCATTCAATCATTGAGACACTTAATTGAAAACGAAACCAAGCACTTAAAACTAGTTAAAAAACACGCATCGACTAACGCAGTAATTAATCAAACAACAATAACTAATAAAATAACAATCAAACACAAATAAAATAATAACGACAACTTTTTAAAACTATCGATGTGGATCGGCGCGCGCATCTGCGTGTGAGCACTTTTTATACGTTTTCAAACATCAGTATGTCGATACGTTGCGCTCCACGTAGCCTATTGGAAAAAGCAGATAAACTATGATAATTAGATGTAACGTGTTCACGATGAAACAATGCATTCTCGCGAATCACGCACTAAACTTGAAACAGTGACAACACTGGCCGCTCGCGTCTACCCAATCTACGTCCACAAAACGAGGAACTAAAGATCTTAATATTTTTTTAAAATATTTATCTATTAGACAACCTCGTTACTTACTTAAAAAAAAACAAACAATAGTTCGGTAGCTTATTTTTTATTTATATAAAAATTAAGTTGTACTTTAAGATTGAGTTTCGCTATCTTAACTTACGGGTCGATGTGATCTGTTTTATTTACGCGCAGTTTCCACAAAACTATTTTCTTAACGTGACCGTGTAATCGTGCAAAACTGTTGAGCCAGTGTGAATTCGGTGTGATGATGAATGTTCACGGGAAGACTCGTCACAGGAGTTTGTATGGCACTGTGCGGTCCATGGTCCCATCACGGGGTACGCCCATAACTCCAGGGCTCGAAGACTTGATGTACACGCCACCATATTTCTACCACATACCACCACCGCCGCAACCTCTGAATACTTATCCTGGGAGGAAGAGACGAAAAAAGGTATGTTAGTAAATTATTATTTATGTGAAGAGTTAAATGGATAAATTGTTTATTATAACGACGGCAAAATATCAATGCCTCCAAACTGGCAAAAGTCCAAATTTTCAGACAAATTGAGAAACAATGTTTAATTTTTGGGTTTTCACATAAAAGTTACTATTTTGATTAATTTCGAAAAAAATATAAAATATTTCTTAGAAATAAAATATTCTATTACCAAAAATAGCAAAGGTGTTAATTATTTCACAATTCGTAGTGTACTTTTGTCATCAATGCTTTTAAAGTACATAATAATATGATGAACTAACGCCTGTAGAGCTATGAATCTTATATCTATTGACCTACATACTACCTGCAAAATAGGTCACATCCTGCAATAATTATAATAAAAAATTAAGCACACATTCCATTTTCATAAAATAATGAATAAACATACCAGGTTTGCATAAATGAATAAGACCTAATAAAGACGTGAATAGGGTAAATTTGCCTGTGATCGCTAGCACAGATTTACTAAACCAACAAAATAAACAACACATAGTCAGGAAAACCGTATTGTAGTGTAGAAATGTAATTGATCATTGTCAGCGTACTAGGAGCGCACAGCTGACAAGAGAAACAGCCGTCTTGACTGACTGACCAATTCATGATGCGTTTCACACCAACAATGGAATTACTGGGACACTACCATCTATAGTATGCTACGATGTAGTAGATCGTGTAAAAGATACTTCGTATTTTTTCCAAGTTTGTATTTTACCCAAAATGTATCTTAGCTAGAAGCTGCGATGGGAAATATTCAACTAGAACTATTGTATTTCTAACCTAAATAAACAGATATTTTTTTTATAACACGACGTTGGCAAGTACCCACATGGCCCACAAGATGTTAAGTGGTTACCATGGCCTATGAACGCTTGCAACACTTGGGGCATTACACGCACCTTGCCGCCCCTTAAGAAACCTATTTACATCCTTCTTTAAGAACCCCATATTGTAGCCTACTGGGAAAACCTCAGCAGGGATAATCTCACACTCTTCACTCTAGAGAGTGAAGAGTGTGAATTGTAGTAATTGACATTTGGACTTCAGTATCTTTAGTATATACTACATACATCATCAGCCCTCTAGCCTATTCAGAACAGTATCACAGTTCTAAGCTCTATGATCTTCAGCAATTCGAAATAACCACACGACTCCATCGCGCCGGAGAGTGCCTTAAAGCATTAACTGCCAAAAGAAAACTGTTGAAGGCAAATCCTCCGCTAAGCGGCGGTCACCAGTATTCGACGTGGCGGTTAATGCGTTAAGCTGCGTAAAAATTAGGTACAATACAAATGAATCTGTTACCTACTTCTACCGT
The DNA here is from genome assembly GCF_023101765.2 of Spodoptera frugiperda. Lineage (NCBI taxonomy): Eukaryota > Metazoa > Arthropoda > Insecta > Lepidoptera > Noctuidae > Spodoptera > Spodoptera frugiperda. The sequence goes on along the minus strand of NC_064229.1, from coordinate 3,824,535 downwards.
CCTAACATCGTGGCATCGGCATCTTCGTTATGGAGGGTAGCAGTACCGGGAAGATCCTGTTCCCGAGTACGATGTTTCCTTATCCAATACTGCATTGCCTTATACGACAAAATAAACGACGTAGAAAAGAAGAAAACATCGTGAGCTATGGAAAACGCTCGACCCATGACTAGAAATTTTGAGCTATCGTACGTATTATTTTAACTGTGAAACGCATTAAGCGTAGCAAAATTTTATCCGGGATAATTTTGTCATCTTCTTCAGAAATAATTTTTTTTGGCGTTTACGTCAACATCTGTCAAGGTTACAGCAATTTTTTTTAAAAGAAAATTGTGTGTGGACTGGATTCCAACCTCTTTTGCTTCCATCTTTGTTGTATGCAAGTAGGCATGCTCATCCAATAATATTCCCAATAAATGTGCCAACAGTTAGTGAAGAGTCCTCACTACTGAGGACCTTAGAAATAGCGGAAAACTATTGCTAAATTAAAACCACAAGGTTTATCAAACAAAGTTAAATACCTAATAGATAAAGTTTAGCAAATATCCACTTATTTTCCAATCCTTACAACTATAGATGTCTGACTTTTTTTGAGGAGAGAGGGTCTTGAGTAAGGCCCGAGAGTGCCAGTATTCTGAAAACCACTTCGTTCCTACTCTAGCCTTTCGAGTCGGAGCCCCGACAACACGTTAAGCCTTCCGTGGCGCCGTATCAGGCAGTGGCCCTGTTAGGCCACATCTGTGGTGGTCTGATGGTTTTTGAAGCGTGTCCAGAACGCTACACGCTACAGACCCAGTGTACGGGGTCTGGTTGTGGTCGGGCGGTGAGCTGCCGTTGCTCGCCGAACGCACACCCGGTGACCGGAGACCGCCGTGTGATCCCCGAGGCCCGGAGTGTCTCCCGCGACGGCTAGGACCTGAGGGGATTCTTTACCCAGCGCGTCCTGTAACTGCCTAGAGCCTACTGCCGTAATAAGCCTAGTTCTTTTATCATGGTACATCATATTATTTTTGTATTTAGTTCATGGCACATGGAATTTTATATGGAACACTATTCAATGTATAAAGAAATTAAAATCCGTTGTTGGCTGTAGTTGCCCGCAGTTTGTATACGTTTTGTGGCGCCAGGCTTTACATTGTTTTCGCTACAAAATGTGTACTGTCCTTTCCTCTAAAGCATGTTACTTACAGTTATCGGTGGGGGTCGTCCCATACGTTTTTACAGTCTATCTCGTCATCAGGTGGAGCCTCTTCAGCCAGGTCCCGATGGGAGTGAAAACTAACACGGTCTATGACGCTCTGGAAAAATTTGTACGACAGATAAAATGACGCTCCCAGTTGTGCAAGGTCTTTCAATAAGTAGCTGGGATATGTCCCCCCCATTTCTATTGCTTTGTGTTTGTATTTGATTTATTTCTATTGTATTTAGGTTATTGACATTTTGGCGTGGATGGTTTTCGCCGCATGATTTTGATTGATTTGCTGTCATTTTGATAACTTTATGTAAGAAGGTTGCTAGCGTAATAATATTTAGACGTTTCTTATCTAAGAAGACTGAGATTTTATTTAGGCTCTGAAATGAAAATATTTTCCAATCCCATACCCATTAATAACCACTTCGACCCCCGACTTTTGTCGATAAAATTAGACGTAGTACTCAGCCTTAACGGGTTAGAAGTCGCGCCCCTATCACATTGTATATATTTTAGTAATTGAGGCACCTATGCATGCAGAGTTTGACAGCAATTTATTGAGAAAGCTTACGACTGAAAATAGTGTTTGTATGTAAGGTAAAACTCTAGTGCCGCATAAAGGCTGTAAAATATATTTTTCTCTCTCTCTCACGCAGCATAGCATAGAATTGGGCGAGAGAATTTGCGGCTAGGTTATGCTCGGGGGCAGGTTTGATACCATAGATGGGGCCCAACAGAACTAGTGATCTATCTGGAGTGGCGGATCACCTAAAAAAAACCGGGAGCTCCGGTTCAAATCAGGAGTAGGAACAAGGTGATTTTTAGTCAGTAAGAGTCTGATACTCTCTCGCCTCACTCAAGACGGTAGAAGTCATTTGATAATTTTCCCATCTCAAAAAAGATACTAAGACCATGTTATATCATATAACCCGCCTAGCATCCTGAAGGTAAGTTTGTAAATTCAGTATTCTATAAGTTTCACCTCACATTAAATTTACTAAAACTAAGTACATTTGTTGAAAATCTACAAATAATTAATTACATATTTCCACCTAAAGAAAAACATAAACATTTGATTCTTTACGCTACACAACGTTTTATTGTGTAGCGTAAAGCGTAAAGATTTTATTTCAATTTACTAATATAAAAATTTAATATAATTCTATGATCGGTAATGATATCTGTCCGTATTCATTATTTCACGTATGCATTTTGATTATGATAGTATTATCATAAAAAACTGTGCATTATCCTTTGAAGCATAATACTTACAGTTATCGGTTTCGTTTATCCCACCAGTTGGGTTTATTCCATACGGTAGTGCGGTCTTCATCATCTTCTGATGGTGGAGCCTCTTCTGCCATATCCCGATGGGAGTGAAAACTAACATGGTCTATGACGCTCTGGAAAAATTTGTACGAAAGGTAAAATGACGCTCCCAGTTGTGCGAGATCCTTCAATAAGTAGCTGGGATTTAATGGCATGCCTATGGCTTTGTGATTGTATTTGGTTTTGTTCAGGTTATTGTATAGGTTATTAACATTTTGGCGTGAATTTTGATTGATTTGCTGTCATTTTGATATACATAAAAAGGTTGCTAGCGTAATAATATTTAGACGTTTCTGATCCAAGAAGACTGAGGTTTATAATGCAGCTTTGAAATGAAAAACGCATATCAAGTGTGGAATAAAAACCGTAACATATATTTTGTTTTTATTTTGGTTGAAGGCTCTTTTAGCGGTAAGAACTGCCATGTTCCTACTGCTAAGAGAGTGTAGGCAAGAGAATTTGCGGCTAGGTTATGTCAGGCTGCAGTGGTACCATCTTAGACTGGGCTAGATACCACAGATGGGGCCCAATAGAGCTGATGCCCAATCCAGAGTTGCGGACCACCTAAAGGGTTACGGGTGTTCCAGCTCAAAGTAGATGTAGGAACAGAGTGGTTCTTAGTCAGTAAGAGTCTGACACTCTCTCTCGCTTCACCCGAAGCGGGAGAAACAATTGGATGATTTTTCCCTCAAAAAAAGAGTGGGCAAGGTAATAACCACCTGCCCAGCATCCTGTGGGTGTAAATTTCACATTCTATAAGTTTCACTTCATATTAAAATTACTTAAACTTTAGTTCACTTGTTGGAAGATTTCCAACAGAAACAATTAGTTAACGAATACGATATACAACTTTATACTTCAATTTTAATCTAGTAATTATAACATTTAATTTATACTTACTTGGCATAACAAAAATCTACCTTTCTGTTTCTTATGCATCATTTTGTTCTATGATCGGTTATGTTGCTATTTGAATTTAGTCTGTCTATTCAACGTAGAAAGAAATTTAAATCAGATTGTTGGCTGTAAGATGTTGCTCGCAGTTTCTTATACATTTTGTGGCTTTACATTGTTATCGCTACAAAATGTGTACTATCTCAAAAAAATCTGCATTATCCTTTAAAGCATGACACTTACAGTTATCTGTTGGGTTCTTCTCATACTTTTTCAGTCATCGTCTGGAGGACGAGGCTTTTTTTCTTCAAAATCTCGATGGTTATGCACACTAACGTGGTCTAGGACGCTCTGGAAAAATTTGTACGAGAGGTAAAACGACACTCCTAGTTGCGTAAGATCTTTAATTAAAAGAAAGCCATGATCTGGCCCTCTCATTTCTATTGTTTTGTAATTGCATGGGTTTTGTTTAGGATATTGACATTGTGACTTCGGATGGTTTTCGCCGCACCATTTTGATTGATTTGCTGTCATATTGATATAAGGTAAGATAACCAAATAAGGCCTACCTTATTTTTATTACCACCTAGCTCGTAGGTTTAAAATGAAAATGCGCTGATAATTTCAAAATCCTATATTTATTTATTAAACTTTGTAATAATGGAAACAAAATGGCTTTAGAAATAAAAATTACATTTTTGTAAGCACAAATAAGTAAAGTGTCACTTTGGCCTTATTGGGAACCCTATGTCTTAATAAGGCCTCAATAAAAACAAGTAAGTATTCAACATCTCAATTATTAGAAAACTTTGTCACTGGTTACAATAAATGTGATGAGAAAAAAAACCGCGAAGTCGGGTGTCGTATTGCGTGTTGCTGACGAGCGGCAGATAAAGAAACTTGAGTCCGTAGCAGCGATTCGTACCGCCGGTTTGCGTTTGGAAAAGCCAAAAGGTCGTAGGCCGCGTATCCTTGTCAAGGACATCCCGGGTTCTATGGAGGACGCCGCGTTTTTGACCTCACTGTATCGTCAAAATATTAGTAAGGAAATCGAAGTAAAGGAGCAAGATTTTATTAAATCTTGTAAAATTACCCGCCGGCGTACTTTGCAAAACGGTCGTAAGTGGGTTGGCATTGAACTAGACGCTAATATACGTAAACATCTTGTTACGACAAAAGATAAACTTTTTATAGATTGGGCAACTTGCCGATTCATAGACGATGTAGAATTAGTTAAATGCCACTTGTGTCAGCAGTTCGGCCACGTTAGGAAACATTGCACGGTTAAAACACCCACCTGCGGTAATTGTGCTGAGGCGCATGAATCACACGACTGCCCTCATATAAATAATAAAAATTTTATTCCAACATGCGTGGCGTGCAAACGTTTCAAAAACCTCACGACCACCGTTGTGGTTCGCCCGAGTGTGGCACCTACAAAGCTAAACTCGAACAACTCATATTAAACACCACCTATTAAATAATAATATGGATAGGTTGACTATAGGGCAACTAAATCTACATAACGACAGGGTTGCGACGTCCGAGTTAGACAAACTAATAGTCGACTATCAGCTTGACATTGTACTTGTTCAAGAACAGTATCAAAATGCCCACTTAAGGCACAGGGTAGTGCAGCTGAACAGTAGGTCACGAGCTGGAATTTACGTCACGAGATCATCTAATTTCACAGTAACATCTATAACTAATTTAATGACGTCACACTGTGCCGTGGCGGAGATTGCCTCAGAAAACTTTAAACTTTACGCTGTGAGCTGTTACTTTCAATATTCTGACTCAGTTACTCCTCACATTCATCACCTCCGTCACGTCTTGCAGTCGCTTGCGGGCTCCAAAATTATAATTGGCGCCGACGTTAATGCGTCTTCATCCTTATGGTATGGCAAAGTTAGGGCTACTGACATGGAGCGGCGTTGTGCCGTTGAAGAATTCATTGCCGAAATGAATCTCTCCATACATAACACCCCTGATGCACCACCTACTTTTTGCAGCCAAATGGGCGAATCTTGTATTGACGTCACACTTTCTAGTTCGGACGTTAGCTTGGATAGGTGGCGTGTCCTACCGGATGCGTCATGTAGTGACCATCGCCTGATCGTGTACGAATTTGTCTCGGGATTACCCCGGGGTCCAACGCTTTGCAGTAGTGGCTTTAGATATAAAACTAAGGGCGCGGACTGGAACTTCTTTAGCTTATTATTTGCATCTCAGGCCACAGACTTCACTCGCAGAGACCTTTCGGCAGAAGAAGGTGCTGAAATCATGTCGGATACTTTTACTTACTGTGCCGACATTGCGTTTGGTCGGGGATCCTTGACCAGTACGCGCAGATGTGACTGGTGGAATAATTATCTAGTCGAACAACGTAAATGTTTTCGTAAAGCGCGCAAACAATTAAATAGACTAAAAAAACGTAAAGTTACTGGTTTTGCATTTGATGAAGCATTGATTGCGTTTAGAGTTGCCAGGTCACGTTATAGGGCTTCAGTGGAGAAAGCTAAGGGTAACCTGTTGCGGAGAGTAGTGCAGAGGCTGGAAAGCGAGGGTCCGTGGTCGCCTCTGTACCATGAGTTCAAAGCCAATAGATCCGTCGATCTGGCGTTCGTACAGAACATAAAAGTCAACAATGTTCACACCACTGGTATTGAGGAGACAACGGAAGTTCTACTCGATGAACTCATCCCTGACGATGTATCCGAGACAGATAGCGATTATCATCAACAGATTAGGTCGTGGGCGGCTATACCACCCAATTCACCGGTGTCTGATCTACCTTCCATCAATGAGCTCGTAACTGTTATTAAAACGTTGCCTATGAATAAATCGTCTGGTGAGGATAAAGTTTCAAATAAAATGATAATAGAAGCGTGCAAATCTGCGGCTGACGCGATCCTGTCTGTCTTTAATCGTTGTATAGCGGAGGGCGTCTTTCCTCGTATATGGCGACGTGGATTCATTCGCATAATACCTAAGAATGGAAATAAACCACCCGATGACCCTAAGTCATACCGGCCTATTACGCTTTTACCATCATTAGGAAAACTTCTTGAGCGGCTTATCGTTCCTCGTTTGCTGCCCGGTGGACCGAAATTTCACAATAATCAATTTGGTTTTACTGTGGGTAAATCTACTGTAGACGCAGCTCTCTCTGTCCGAACCATAGTGACTTCGTCTGAGCACAAATATGTAGTAGGCATTTTTCTAGACATTTCCGGTGCCTTTGATAACGCGTGGTGGCCAATGCTACTCCTTAAACTGAAGGGTCGTGGTTGCTTTAGTAACATATACAAACTATTATACACTTATTTTCTTCATGGTTCTGTAAAACTGAAACTTGGTAATTTTTCTCGGTCGAAGTCGTTGTCAATGGGATGTCCTCAGGGCTCGGTTATTGGCCCGTATCTGTGGAATTTAGGGTTTGATGACTTGCTCGCGACCCCCCTTCCTTCTGGTTGTACGTTGACTGGATATGCGGATGATGGCCTTTTGTTAATACAATCAAATACTCGAGCCGGACTAGAGAATTTAGCTAAGGACTGCCTCAGTAGGATCTCGCGATGGGGCGAACGTAATCGATTAACTTTTGCACCCCATAAAACCTATCAATTATTGCTTAAAGGAAATTTGAAATCATGGCCGTCTATTAAATTCAATAACGTTCCCGTCAAACGTAAGGAGTCGGTTTGCTATCTCGGTCTAGTCCTAGAAAAAAACTTTTCTTTTATTGAACATATTAAGACTATTAGTGAGAAAGCCAAAAACAATTTCTATGCGCTCACGCGAATTTCGAAGGCTACCTGGGGTCTCTCTTTTCTTACGCTCAGAACCATCTACGGAGCAACCTACCTGGGATGCGTGTGCTACGGGGCACCAGTGTGGGCTGATAGGGCCACAATAGGCGCGGTACGGCGAAAGCTTCTCCAAGGTCAGCGTCTAGCCTTGATCTTTCTGTGTAAGGCTTATAGGACGGTTAGCACAGAGGCCCTACCTGTGCTCGCGGGACTACTTCCAGTCGATCTTGAGGTGCAGCGACGTGCTGCCATGTACTATAATGCGAGACCTAACTTTTCCGCAAACTTTCTAGCACAACGTGATCGAAGCAAAATTGATAGATTGCTCAAGCCTTTAACGGACGTCTGGGATGAACTTCTGACTGAGTGGCAGTGTAGATGGGAATCTTCTACCAAGGGCCGCCACCTCTATCAATTCTTTCCATCCGTGCATGAGCGTCTGGAGAGGACATGGTTGGAGGTGGATCACTGTGTTGCCCAATTTCTTACTGGCCATGGCAACTTTAAAAGCAAATTGTTCTCATTTAAACTCGTTGATTCACCATGGTGCCAATGTTCGACAGCGGAGTTACAACATGAGCAATCCGCCCATCACATACTCTGGGAGTGTGGTCTCTGGCAATCTGAGCGTGACACTATGTTGGATAATTTAATTGTTTCATCAGGTGTGGTTTATTACACGGACCTTGTGGAGTCTCGAGCAAATTTCCGTGCGTTTAGGCGTTTTTGCCATACCTATTATTGGAAGCAAGTATAACAGCTCACGCATAGGACCCATTTAGTATTAGCATTTAATATTTTAGTTTTAAGTAAAATTTCCGTGGTGCTTGGCGACTGGGCTTCTCCCAGTTGTGCAGTCTCTTTTGTGCCTTAAGGCTTAAGTCATCCTGTCTCCTGCATTAAATTCACCGAGGGAAGTGGAAACTATCGTTTTCTTTTCTTCTCCTCTAATAACATCTTCTGATTTGTTTCGTTGCGGGATCCAAGACAGTCATTCATTTCCCTGGGACGCGCCGGACTTCAGTGTTCCGGTGTTTTCATGTTTGTATCTACTGTAGATCCTGGCTTACAGGAGTTGCAGCGGTATGGGAGGTTGTGGCGGGCTTGTCCCATAAAAAAAAAAAAATGTGATGAGATCTTATTAATTAATTTTGGTCAGTATAGATCAGACTTAACGAGTTTCTCATCATGTAAAACCCCGTAACATCTTTGAAGTCATCGGTACCCCAGCATCAGCCAAACGAATGAGTCTAACTTCTTGTTCTGTAGCCAATATAGCGACCGACCTAGCTTTCGAGTAGTTAATTCACTCTTTAGATGGTGCGTACTTCTTGGGAAGTAATATCTGGCTGCAGCAGTATACCGGGTAAAACAGGATGACTAGAATTCGAGGGTTGAAATAGATACTATGAAGAATTTCCCGATATCCGTTCAGCCCTTTGCTGTATCTATTCACCCTGTTTACCACTACGTAGATAGTGATAGAAGTTCTTTCTACATTTTAACAGCGTTTCCCTCTTTTGCGAATTCAATGGACTTTCCTTGTGGTAGAAGCTGGTGAACCGTTTTCTATGATATTACTGAAAAACGACTATGTCGTAATAAGGCCTACACATTTTTTGTGTAGGCTTTATTAGGACATGGCACATGGGTAAACAAAATAACGATTATATGTATTACACTAATATTATAGCTATTTCACGTGAGGAGATAGCTAAATGTATAATTGTCCTATAGACAAAACACGGCACGTCGTATACTGATAAATATAAAAATACTTAGAGTTTACGTTGGCCGAATTTTATAAAAATAAAAATGGGCTCCACGTCGTGATTGTTTTCGACTGCAGGTTCCACCACACTCGCGTCACGGGTTGCTTGCTGTGCTTAAATTAGTTAAGTAATGTGCATGCACACTTCTACAATCTTTGGCGACAATTTGAAATCGGGAAGACGGAAATTTTCAAAATAGGCTTTATTGGGGCATAGGCCTTATTTGGGTAGCTTACTATACATAAAAAGGTTGCTAGCGTAAAGTTAAAATATTTAGACGTTTCGTATCCAAGACGACTGAGTTTTTTTTTTTTTATTTATGGGTCGACGTTTGGCCGCTATCTAGCCTGGTAGTAAGCTATGATGCGGCCTACCATCGAGCACGTCTGCCCATAAGTAACCTATTCACTGGAGCCTTGAAGTCACCCAGGTTATATCCATCGGAAAATACACTCTGGCACAGAATTCCACTCCCTAGCAGTTTGCACAAGGAAGCTTGAAGCGAAGCGCTGCGTGCGAGTAGGATATCTACCATAAAGTGGTGGCGCTTCGCCCATTGTCTTGTGGTTCGATGGAAGGAACTAGGGGGAATCAAGTTGTGCAATTACCCCGTATATAATGCAGCTCTGAAAAGAAAATGCCACATCCCAGTATTTTTTTTAATAATCGAAGTAACTTATGCATGCAGAGCTTGACAGTAATTTATTGAAAGAACCCTTGACTGAAAATAGTGATGCTTAGAGGAGTGTGAGTGCGACATAAAGGCCGTAAATACATTTTGTTTATATTTTGGTTAGCGGTAGGAACATGGCAGTGTTGGCAAGAGAATGTGCGGCTAGGTTATGCTAGGCTGCAGTGGTACTAACTAACTAACTAAACTCAGGTTTTGCAAGGTAGAAAGACAATGTTGTACCACCCGCCCAGCATCCTGTAGGGAGTTGTAAATACATACTACAACATGCTATAAGTTTCACCTATTAAATTAACAGAGCGGAGACAAATATGAGACCCAGTAAAGTAGTTAGAATAGTCTTCATCAGAAAGACCCATGGCAACGAAAACCGCGCTGAGATCCCAGAATTTTTTGTCTACTACTACTGAACCTAATTGGGTAAATTTTGATCTCACAAATGAAATAATAGTATACAGAGGATCAATGAAAAAACCAGACGTTTACCAACCAAAATGTATCACAAATTGTATCCAGATAACAGTTTAATTCGCAAAAATCTACTTAAGATTATATAAACACATAAAATTCGCTACCCGCAGAATGTCCGACATTATCCAGAAAAGTTGTTACACCAATAAGTGTAGTAAAAGAAACAGTATTAGAAGAGAGAAGTTACCTACAATTTGTGATACATTACCTTGTTCCACTTTGTTTTTCATACATAACGAACAATGTTTCATTATCCAGAAATTCCTTGACACTCACAATTTATCGGTTCTCCTTCTCATAACTTTATCATTTGTTACAACATTTACAATCGGGTGATGGCTCGTCCAAATCTGGTGGATCAATATAATCTAAGACGATACTAAAAAAATTGTATGATATACCACATGCTATTGAAAATTGCAACGCGTCTTTTATGGCAAATGGACTTATACGATGCATTTCTATTGATGGGTAATTTAAACGTTTCTGTTTGGGTTATGAAACCATTATTTATGGATTTGAATAACACATTTTCACTGAAATTACTATACGAATTTGATTGATTTACTGTCAAAGTGATATAATCGGGGGTTGCGACCTTTTTAGACAAGATCTATCTTGTGAATTTTAATGCCGCGTTCTGAAATGTTTTTTTTTTTGTAATCCCATTCATATTTTTGAAAAATAATATAAATTGACATTTCAAAACTGATACGACATGGAAACAAAAATACCATTTCTTTATTTTCGTATCCTGAGTTCAAATATATTTATGTCATATATTTTTTTTTATTTCTGAGAAAAATAATTAAAATCACAAAACATGTGATGACGTCATAGGTACGGCAGAATGCAGTCGTTACCTTTGCCTTAGCAATCATGGTTTCAGATGAAAACATCAAGTGTCAAATGTCAATGTTTAATGTCACTTGAAGCTGTAACTTTTATTTACATTCGAAATCGAAATTGATTTTACACAATATTTTCCTATCGAATCGACACACTGCTTATTGTTATTATTCACAACTGTTGATTGACATTATTTCGTCAATAAAATGGATTTCAATGAAACATATAGGTACGCCAATGAAGGATCCAAAATATTGTTTTGTACCAGCCTGCAAAAACAACACTGCCAATACGTATTTCTGCAAAATTGTAGCATTCATTTTCGTGCATGCAATATATTTATTGCATAATAATATTGCAATAGCATTAAATAGTCAACTTTCGGCAAGTTTCTGCAATCGGCAACTAGGAATCATATAATTATAACAACACAAATAACAAAATCTGAAATCACACAAACACAAGCGCACCAACGAGTTTGACAAGCTTAGTGTTGCCAACTTTATTTTTACCAGCCCACCAAATGAGGCCGTGAAAACCACCAGAAACCACTAAATCTTAGCGGCCTCTCAAACCACCAGAATTCCTCAAGATCATCACAGAATCTAAAAAAGGGATTATGAATAATATTTTCATGGCCCCCTTTACTCTTTCAATAACTACGCACATCATTTAAAAGGGTTTTATTTTAATTGTATTATTAGATTTTTGTGCTTAATATAATATATTTTAAAATATTCTTTATATAAACTGACTTTTTAGACAGACTGCTTCAAAAAACTGTCTTACAGTTTGGCGATTTTTTGATAATGTGTAAAACTGTATGTACCTTTTGATAAATAAATAAATAAATAATAATAATAAAAAAGTTTTGATTCTGTTATTGCCTGCGCAGAAGCCAAAAATTGGTTCTGTAAGTATGATGGGCAATTAAAATACTGAACTCTGGTTTTCAAGTTTCAAGTATGAGTTTCAAGTTTCCTGACCAGGCGGTGGTACTTTCTGTTTCATAGATGTTAAGTGAATTTCAAATTGGTACCCCAAATAGCATTTCATACCTATAAAATCTTTAATATTGTGCGTAAAAATATGTACCTTCTGAGTAGGCAATATTATCTTGCCAACAAGTGTATCAATTAAGTATTTTTAACTAGAAATCACACAGCATTTTACGAGTAGTGTTAGTGGTTAATTTGTAACTTACCACTAACTGAAACAATCTAGTCCAGTAAAATATCCACTAGCCACTAAAACCAATATTTTCCCGCTGAAACACATATCTAAACCACCAGATCTAGTGGAAATTCCACTAAGTTGGCAACACTGGACAAGCTGTCAGTGACAGTACATTTGACATCTACTAGGTTTTTTACGGATCTAAGTGAGGCAAAGGTATTATCGCCATTCTACCGTAATTTGGCACTTACGTCTTTTTTAGAATACACTGAATTTCAAACTCGAAATTATGAATGAAAAGTACATAATTTCGAAAAATGAAAAAATATGGGTGCCCTAGTTTTCGATTTACTTTTATATAACATAATAATACATTCATGTTAAAAATATGAAATGTTGTCAATACTTCTGGTGGTGCGAGTGTTCATGGGCGGCGCTGATCGCTTACCATCAGGTGACCCGTCTATTTATTTGCCCCCTATTCCATTAAAAAGACTTCAAAGAATAAAATAATTAGTCGGGACACAACACAGAAGATATGGGACACATACCATAACTGATAAAAAGTACTTTACATTTTAATCATGTGTACCTAATCCTACAAGGATTAAAACAATGTTATGCTGAAAATTAAAACAAAAGTTATTATTTTCATACTTATTTTGGAGTCAGTTTATTGTATTGAAGACACATTGAGGTAAAGACAAGCAGACAACAAAAGGATTACAGTCCAATGAGTATCAGCAGTTTGCGGATACCTGCATCTTGATCCAAGGAGTCTCTCTGGACGTTGGTTAAGATCCAGACGGAGTTAACGTATGAAGTAAGGTAATCATAATTACGATATGAGTCTCTCTCATTCTCCACAAATTGCACAGAAGATTACTAAAGTTAACTAAGCATATGGTTGGTGGAAATAGAAGGAATAGTACTTATAACACGCCATCACTCCTCTTCATCTTCATCGTCAGCTATTAGGCCATCTTCTCTTCTCCTTATGGGATATCCAGTGACTGTATATGATGAATATTGATGAATAACTTCTCTCATGCAAGCATACCCGACGACGAAAGCCGATCCGAAACAGAGAAAGTCATACAGTTTGTCGGCAAAAGTCATGTTTGAATTTCTTAGGATTATTGTAGATTGCGGTTATAATTTAATGTTACATTTTTGTTTATGCTTCATTTTATTTGGTTAACAGCATTGACTATGTCACTTGCTCTGTCAGTACCTTATGCTGTCTGTCAGCAACTAATGACAGTTGTTTTTCTTTTTGGGACGACGCTTACGCGCAAAGTGAAACGGAATATTAATAGTATGAGTTCTGTCTTGAAAGCATACATCCTTCTTTATGAAATAGAGATCATTGCTTTAGCTGTGAAGGTTGCGAAACGGAGCCCGCAAACACCCATATCCTTCCTATAATCAAGTGGTCAAAAACTCCAGCTCGGTTTCCATTCTCGAGTTGGCTAAATTATTATTGGATTTTCGAAATTCTCATCAATACTCTTTGCCTCTCCTGCTGTACAGGATTCTTAAGTCGTGACTTCACTAACGAAAAGTGTTACGTTATTTTAATTAATTATTATGTTCTATTTTATTACTTATTTTACTTTTTACTTGTATAAAGCTGAAAAGTTTGTTTGTTTGAACACCCTAATCGCTGGAATAACTCGTTCGTTCATTATTCATTCATTTTATTTTAATCGAGGCTATAAAACATTAAGTTATGACCAATGGGAGCCGATCAGAAGCTAGTATTATTAAAACTCGAGTGACTGATTTACTGACTGACTGACAGACAGACAGAAAACAAACAGCCGAAACTACTAGATAGGTCTAGCTTTCTAGGGAAAGCTGAAACTTGGGACATAGGTAATGTAGAGAGATTGTAGGGGAGCACGAAGAGTGGAAACAGGATTTACCTATTAATTATGCGTACAAAGTCGCTAACAAAGACTTATTAAACAGACTTAATTAGCTTGCCCCTTTTGTTTTTTAGGATCAAAAGTACTACGGTAAAATGAGGTGAATAGAATAGAATTCGAGGAATAAATAGATACAGAAAACGAGGTGAATTGAAAATATTCAAACATCTATTCACTCAATTCCTGTATCCATTTCACGCTTTGAATTCGATTCACCCCCGTTATACGGCAATAAGAATTTTAACCACTTCCAGACGACAGATCGAACTGATATTTAGTACAGACTGATTAGATGAACATAATGACATTGGCACGGAATAGTAAATCTGAATTCCGTGGATATTAGATAATCTATTTTTCATAACTACCTCCATCATGAAAATCAAATAAATAGGCTTGATTGGTAGAAAGTAGAATAGAGCCCATTTAAAACCGTTTAACATAAAACAATACTTTGGCAAGCTATTACGACCCATTTGATAGAAAGCAGATGTTATACATAACCTATATACTACGTCTGCAACACAGAAGGTGTCGCTAATGTTTGGAATCCAAAGCATGATCATATGTACAGCTAAACCATTAAACATTAATGAATTTTCAACTTTATGTCACCACTACAAAGTTAAATATGGAACGTTTGGTATAACTTCATACATAACGTCCTTTGATCAAGCAAGCATGCTGTTTCCAAGTCTTATCATTTTCAGTCTCATCACCACGCTGTGGCTGTGATCTCGTTTTACTGTGGGCGTCAACTAGTTATCAGCGATATGAATCATACCATAAGCATGTCAATGCCACCAGCTTAGTCTTTATCGGTTCAATGAATTGGAATTTTCGATTAAGATCATTTTACCATAACACTATCATTCCACAGTACGGACGCCACTAAAATAAGAATAGATTATATACACACATATACTGCATTCTGAAATGAACTTTATCGTCATCAAATCAGCCACCAGACGTTCCTGCTGAACATAGACCTCCCAATTACTTCCAGATCAGCTGGTTGGAAGCGACCTGCTCCATGCGACCGTTATCAGTTCGTCTTTCCACCTTGTTTCCTGGCCTCTGTTTCCTCTCTCCATACCATGTACCCTACAAACTCCAGTTTGCCAATCCCTACGTCAGCGACTCTGGAACTTGCCTTAATAAAAACTATAAATTGACGATTATAATAAAAATATTATTTAATAACTTCATTTTATAACTATTTACTTGATAAAACACCAACATAACAGAAATAAGTGTACGTATGTTCAGCGTAATATATTACCTATCAATATAATAGGTATACAAATCATGTAAAGTAGAAAACAAACACAAATTAAGTAGTTACAACTTCCCTTCGCTTGGTTGATTGTATGCTTATCACATTTTCGTACAATGTCTCTGTTCAAGAGTTTTCACTGTTTGTGCTACCACTATGTAAAACTTCCAAAGCTGCGGATCTAGGTACGAGAAGCGCATTTGCTGTCTCTGTCCTGATTTCTTTAGATTCCGTTTTGACACCACTTGTGTTCCGCCTTGGCAGTGAGGGAGTAGGCACTGTAAACATCCCGTACGAATATGCAACACCGGCGCTCATTGTTACTACTATACAAACAAATTTTAACTGTTCCAATTTGTTCATCTTAACTTCTTGAACCACTTAATTTTAAACCCATTACAGTATCCAAAAATATTGTGAGAAAATACGTCTTCCTGTAACTTTTTCTTGCTGTCAATCATTTTCTCGAATTTGACGTTTGCTCTCGTTGTCGATTATTTTTTTCCTTTTCTATTTTATTTATGGTTTAGTATTCTGTAAATCTGTAAAGAGGTTATTATCTAAAGTGATTTATTATAATTTTATTTTGCAGTTTGCTCTAATGACTATCTGTATTCAGAGGGTAGTCAACGAGTGCCCGAATTCACGTACACAAGTATGTATTACCTAAGAGTAAATGTTATTAAATTGTTTCCATCACCCACATTTTCTACGCGCAGACGAGACGTAAGGCTTATGGGATGAAATGGTAGAGAGGCTGCTTGGAAAGAAATATTCTTCGTCTTTTACAAACTTATGTATGCTTATGGTAAATTTTCTGTGTTAGTTATACACAACCATAATGTATGAAACAAAATCATGGGCTAGTGTGAAATCCGCACGATTTTAAAAACAGCATAACATGCTATTGATAACACCAATAACTAAAGGTAGCGTTTTAGGATTTTTTACTTATTTTGTAAATCACACCATACACCTAAAAAATTGGTATAAACATTATTTTTTGCTTTCTAAACTCTATTCTTCAAAATCCAAATGCTATTGCTCTGTTTCACAAAAGTTTTGACCAGTATCCGACTTATTTCAGATGAAACTTAAACATTAAGCCAGGATTAGCCTGTGTAAGCCTAGCACACTGAATCAATGTCCTTGGTGTATGCTTTTGCGGCAACAAATTTTCTTATTCAATCATTGCTAAAGACACTTTGGATTAATGTTTTAAATACCTAAATAAATAAGGTAGATTCTCTACACAGGGACTTTTGTGTGGAGGGTTATAAAGGAATTATTATGTATACTTATGAAAATAGGTTAGTTTAGCTATTCAATATTTTTTTCAAATGAAATACGACAATAGATAATACAAATAAAGAGATCCAGAACTATTTTCCGACTGAAAACAGGCGTGAGAAGTTATTGGAAGATGTTCCTTCCACAAAAAAGGTCACTTAAATCTGCCTGCGCGAACGGTCCAGTGGAAGGTAACAGGTTGGAAAGAACAGAGTTTCATGAGTCAAAAGCCCCTTGCAATGCAGAAAAATAGTCAGAAACGGAGAACATATTTTAATACCAACCTTTAATTTCTTCATTTGGAATAAGTGAATTCAAGACGTCATTCCGTTTTTTGATCGAGCTGAAAATTAAACCGGAGAGGGGACTCGACTTTCGAGCTATCGCGATCTACTTCTTATAGCTGGAATATATGTGGTACGACGACGCAGCGTTTGTAAAAGTCACCCTAACCAGCCTTCGGAAATTAAACATTATGAAAATTTACTTAAACAAAGCAGATTAACTACAACTAAAATTTTAAAAAGATAAAGAAATAAACATATGTGAAAAATTTATAACGTCTAAAGTCAAAAGTCCAATTTCGAAGTTTTTGATAAAGTAACAGATGTTGTAGACGTTGCTAAGGTAAGAGATACCGAAGGAGATTTGTCTAAAAAGGTGTATTATATATTATATATTATACCCTTGCGCCATTTCATCTTCTAAGTACTGCTGCATGCGCTGGTGCGGCTGCTTCCGCGGCAGAGGACCTCAAGCGGCGCAAATATTCTAACTTAGTTGGCAATTATTGTTTTGAGCCGTTTGGGGTCGAAACACTTGGGCCATGGGGTCCTGGTGCACATTCTCTTTATAAAGAGATTGCACATAAGTTATTCCACTCTACGCGTGACCAGAAGGCTGGCTATTTCTTCGGTCAGAAGATAAGCATTGCCATACAACGTGGCAATGCGGCCAGTCTTCTGGGAACATTCCCCAATGACAGCGATGCGGACGAGTACTTCGACGCCTAACCACGCCTAACACCTTTATTTTAGTTTTAAGTTAGTATTTATTCCTTTTTTTTTTTGGTATTTTTAAGTTGTAAATAATGTGTTAGTTTAGATTAAAAGTAGATTATATTTTTTTATTCCCATTGCTTCTTACTTCTTACACCAACATATTTTTTTTATTTTTTTTTCTATATTATGTTTTTTGGTTAATCTCTAAAATAGCTGAACCAATTTTAATTTTTAATGCATCAATTATTTTCACATTTTTATACATACATATAACCAATAATTTAAATAGGCACTTAAAAGGTGTATTTATGAACATGATACCATAAATATAAAATAGACTGCACGGTTGGTGAGTTGGCTTGACAACTGGCTGCCGTGCAATGGGTTCGATTCACGCATAAAGTTACTCTTTGTGTGAACCACAAATTGTTGTTTCGAGTTTGTGAACTTATATGTTTGTAAACGCACCCACGTCACAGGATAAATTCATACACGATTAAAAACAATGAGGCTGACGAGACAAATAGCAAGGCCAATAGTTGTTTTGCAAACGATTACAAAAAACCATACGCATTATGATTTTGCAAGCGTATATGAAAATATGAAACTGGTGAGACACTATACTAAAATTAAAACTGCCTCCTTGCTTATACGTATACAGGTAATAATTATATTTTCTTAATTTTCATCTAACTACATACAATTAGAACTTATGAATTCGGCTTTGATGATTAGGCCTCAAATCAGAATGCATTGACTTATCCTATGAGATCGTAATACGAGCTTTGATAAATTGACAAAAGGCAATAGAGCAATCTGTGAGAGCAATAATTCCTTCATAACGAGATTTAAATAAAACTAAAACTCAACTAAAAGTCACGGTTTTCTCACGTATATTAATGGAGAAAAGCTATACTAGTAGCACGCGTAGTAGACTGTGCGACGTCGCCGCGTCTGCGTACGCTGCTTATGATGCAGAGTCCCTCAGTAACTCGAAACTAGTAAAACTTTTCTCCATTAATATACGTGAGAAAACCGTGATTTTTAGTTTACTTAGTATGTCTCACGATAGAAAGACAACACGAGAGAGAGAAGATGGAATAACTACTAAAAAATAAAACTAAAACTTGTTAAGTTGCTGATTTTATTTAGCTGTTTTACGTGGACAAGTTTTTGGTTTTGGGGGAGGTACTTCAGGAGGGCAAGGATCCGAGTGGCAAGTCATCTCGCTTTCAATTTCTTCTTGTGAGCAATCGTATGGTTTACTGAAAATTCCAAATGCGTACGCGGCTCCTGTTGCGCTCGCAAGGATGACGCCAATAAAATTGAATAAACATTCTCTTGGTCTGGGCGCATAGCATCTTTCCATGTTCGCAGTCAAACGAGCTCGTATCATGTTCCGATTGTGTACGATCCCTGTTAACCGATAGAGACGAGTCGGTTTGATTCCGTCCCACATTTTGGAAAGTTTCTTTGGCCAGCGAATTTTTGATTGTCCAAATTAGTGGTTCTGGTGAGTTACTGATGTTATTAGCGTTGATGGCGTTGTTGGCCATTTGGTCTTCGATCTCCTGTTGTGGAAACCTGAAAAGTTTATGAGTTTTTATATTGCTATAGTTTATTTTGCTTCTGACTGACTTCCAATTGCCATCACCTTCAATCGAGTTGTATTATTACCAATATGTATTAATCAGGTCTCATGGTGTTTATTCATTGTGTGTACCAGACGTGGTATTGATAACTTGGTCAGCCTGAGCGGCGTTTATACCATTAACGGCATGGCAATGAGTAGGAGGATCAGTGCCAATGTCAATACTCTCTGAAGAAGGTTACGACTAAGGGTTAAAGGGGAATATAACTATTTCGTCATCATCCACTGTTCTGCCTGTTTTCGTCCACTACTGGACTTAAGCCTCTCCAATGGCACGCCATGTAACTATTTAATAAGGGAAAATATATTACCATCATGGCCGGCGTCTGGTGCCCCTAGTTTTGTCTATAATTGTAGCAACGCATGACGCTGCAGCGGAGAATGTAACTATAAAAAGTAATTCTTGTCGTGACATGACATCTTGTGTCACACCTCTTTGAAATGTATATTATGATTGTTGATATGTTAGTTTTTCTTTTTTGATAATTATCTTCTGCTCTTGAGATCGTATAGGTATAACTTAAATAAAACCTTCTTTGTTTTTGTTATGAGTCGTTGATTATTCCATCAACATGATCAGCTTATAAGTGACCACTGCTGACCAAAAGCCTCTTCTCACACGGAGAAGGTTTGAGCATTAATCACCACGATTGCTCAATGCGGGTTATTATTCCAGTAGAATCACAAATCAAAATGAAATTAGGGCACAGAACCGTTGTATTGCACCTTACTTATTATTGCAAAAATCTTTATTTGTAACACAAAATCAAAGTTTTCTTTGTAAACCAAGACAATAAATGGCCAGTGGCGTTCGGTTAACCGCACAAAACAATCGCGTGTCTCCTGGCAGTACCATGCGGATTTCCTTTTCCTATGTTCCGCACTAGAGAATACAACGTCTAGCTTATGTCTGGTCATTACTTAAAACATACTTCCTTCAGACATACAAGAAACACTATCATTAATAAATCTAACTTTCATTTGAGATCTAGAGCCTTTAGAACCTTTAGGATTATAAGGATCCGCAAACCTTGTTCTTAATATAAAATCTAAAAAACAAGTACACCTGCCCATCTAAGTAGACAAAGTAATATTTATAGACATAACACCTCAAAAAAATGCCAATTATACGGCGTCGCAAGAACCAGGTAACAAAAATCTCTATTTTGTAACAACGTTCGTCTCACGGACAGCTCTTTAGAATGTGGTTGGTTGTATTCACAAGAAACTGCGCTAGTGTGCGTGGGTCCCTGCGCAGGATTGTCCTGTGTAGAGGTTAGCTCTAGCGGCCTTCACCAGAGATGCATTGGGACCGGTCCGGTTCGATTTATCATTAAGTATCGATCGTTTCCGTTATCGAATTTGCTTATTCGTTATAAACACAAATGAATACGTTGAATTCAAAATTTATTCATCAACATCCACACTACACGTAAATGAAAGTTTAAAATGTAAAAGCAAAAGTAACACGTGTTTAATTTCCAAACAAATCAACACAAAATTTTGCCAAACCGGTACTATTTGAAGGTTATGGTCATACGTGTCCGAAATATTTAAAATGTGCGCTGCTAAGTGGCAATTTGACGACTATGTAATGCTTGTTGTGTTTTTCAACTAAACTTTCAAGCTCGAGGCTCTCCGAGTCCGCTCCGTGCCTCCTTGTAGTGGGAGAGCAAAACCTGTAGATACTGTTCGCCCACTTCGAGACGGAGTACCTGCGGACACTTTGTCCCTTTCACTCTCGCGGCGCTACGCACCGAAACGAGAATGTCCGTTTCACCTCACCACTCTGGTATGCAAAGATTGATAGCTTATATGACCATTTGCTTTTGAGAGTCCCCCAGAAATCACGCACGGTTAACTTTTCGCCGCCTGGCGTCCTTACGATCGGCCAGCCAGACGTTGTGCTCAACAAAACTTGTAACTCTCTTGTGTTTCCGAGAAAACTTTTGTAGTTGACATATCGTAATGTTATTACGAAGGTTTATTGATTTGAGTCGGTGGTGTAACTCGTTTGTTTAAAGTAAGCCAGTGAAGCCTTACTCCGGAGGGTCAGGCGCCTGTGTGTTCGCTACTTCTGTGCCTAGATGCGTTTTTCTTTAGTGACTAAGACTGGTGTCGGTGGTATTCGGCCGCGGCTCGGAGTTTGAACGTGCGTAGTGTGATGTGTGGTTGAAACATAAAGTTATACGGATAATGAACGTGCAGCAATGGATCCAATAGCAACTGACAACGGATTAGTGGTGAATAATTTGAACCACGTCCGGAGTGACTCTCAGGTAAGGCGACCGCTTCTTAGTAGGTATCGATGAAGCAAAACACGTTTGCCGTTGCATGCCTACCTATGAATAAGTGCAATGACTTCTCAATTATTTGATACATTTTGGTTTAATTTTCGGTATGACTCGTGGTTTATGACCAGGCTGTGATATTGTTAGACTTCGAAGTGTGTTGACCACTAATTTGCGGTTAGCGGTGTCAAACAATAAGCGAGTAATTTAATGTTGCGCTGTGAAAACTTCACACAAGTTCGCATCGGCCAAAAGTTTCTGAAACAAAAGAGATTCTTATAAAAATCCTCACTAAACAATGGGTTATTTACATAGTAATGTGACTGTGTCATTGTGCAACTAGGTATATAAAAATAATTCATACTGACTTGAACAAAAACGGGTTTTCTAACATTACGGAGTTGTTATGCGTCGGTTGCATGCGCAATTCGTATCAAATTATATAAGACTGCAGAATTAAACTGTATGCGTGTGATTTATACTCTATACTTGAAAGTAACAGTTAGTTAATTACATAGATCACTTTCTAGCAAAAACAAAAGCAAAAATAGCATCAACAAAACACTAGACTTGACACATTCTAGAGATGATCAACAAAAAGGGGTAAATAAGAATTCAGAATGATATTAATGCTTAATTGGATCTTACAGCCAATCCATAAGTTAGTTAAGCTCGATGATTCTATACAATTTGATCCTAATATACTTCAAAATAAGGTACAAAACACAACGAAGAGATAAATACATTACACCCTCGTTGCTCTAGCTAAGTCTCCACAATAAAACCTTTAGAAAAACAAACCGTTCTCAAGAGTTTACATTCATTTAAGTAAATGAATATTTTAGTAAAACTGGACAGACAGCACAGATATTACTTATTAGAAAATAAAAGAAATTACCAACAACGTATGAAATACGACTTTAAAATGACATCCTGCATCCTCAATATACCTACTATTAGTTCACTTAATTTAGGAAGTCAGATGAATATGAATAACTTGCACGGTCCAGTCAGCAGTACCTAAGAAAAAAATCCAACGGTCACCTGCTGGTTACAACAATCGAGCCGGACAATACACTAACATAATAATAAGGACGCACCGAATGGCCCTCCGAGATGAAAGACTCTTTGTTTTTTGCACCAAAACTGGAGGAAGGCACATGTCAGGTGACGTCACTCGTCGATCCCGCCGAAAACCTGTTTCGCGCCAATTCGCAGCTGTCGACGGCAAAGTGGTTGGGTCGCCAATAATTTACTCTTTTTTTTTCTTTCGTTTATTTTCCATGGCCTCGAACCCACTCGTTCAGCCTCCGAAGTACACCGTTAACTCAACTAATTATTGGCTCCTGTTGTATCTTATAATAGAGGACTAAAATTAACTGAAGATATATATTTTTTTACTCTTTTACTCGCTTTGTTTTTATTTTATATGCAGGTTTGTTAAATTGCTTTAGCTCGCATAACAGGGAATGAGTCACACGTGAACACAAGATTCCCACGTCCGAGGGCCTTACAACCTTTGCCTGCAGTATCCGTTCATTAATGCAAATATTTGTGGAGCTCGAAGCTTTTTAAAAGATACCTCTCATAGTTTACGCTGACCTTTAAGTTATTAACACTGGGCACTGTGTAGAGGTTGGCTTTTGTCATTATCAATACGATATTACATCATAGATAGCTGGTTAATATTTTAATGTCTGTCTGGACTTAACAAAGAGACACAGTTTTGGGCACCTCTGTTCATAATTGCCTTCTAAAGAATTTTATTGAAACCTCAGCTAAATCTTAAGGTTCCTTGCTCACGTCGAAGCTTTGTTATCATAAACCAAACATTTATGAACGATAAATGAGTCACCAAGTGCAATAACTTGGCTGTTTACACAGAACCAACATATTTGTGGCTTGGTGATTTCGTCACTTACCAACTGCGGTGAGCTGACGATTATGTATACGAAATTATTAAGGTTTATGTTGAAAATCTACACTTTTGACGTAAACTAGTCTATATTTCAGGTTTCATGTCCGAATGGTGTAAAGCGTAAAAAGCCTTAAAGCCTTAGTATTTGTAGATTACCTTATAATATATAATATATTAGATTAGATGTAGAGTGAAAGACAAGAGAAAACTCTGCCACAGTTTCTAGAGCCAGAAGCTAAGTAAGCAATGGTACTTGGCAAAATAATTAACCAAGAATTGTATTGTGAACCTGATTGAAAAGGAGTAACCTATGGAGTTTCTTGCTCATTCTTCTCCATAGGAATCTACACTTTGGAACGAACAAATAGCTTCACCAAAGGCCTGACCGACAGACAGACATTTTTTTTTTTGATATTGAAATATTTGCTTTGACGTTCAAAAGTCTATTTGATTTGAAATAAATAATTTTGACTTTGACTTTAAATACTACCAATATAATTTACCTTCTAAAAGAGATCTTGTAATTGTAAATGGAGAATTTAGAGTTGTTTCTATACAATAACAAATCATACAAACAAACATCATTATTACAAGTTAGTAGCACTTAAGACAAATGTGTATGACAAGTTCAATCATCACGAATATAGAATTCATTGAAGTAGCAACCACCGATATAGGTCGTCTCTAGTACTTCCCGTCTAAATCTCAAAATAACAGCGCGATGCAAAATGACCACGTTGAATAAGCAACATGGACATTTACCTACATAGTGTATACAGATTACCATATACATGCTGTGAATAACGTAAGATATCATATTACCTAAACAATTTCATAAAATATTGTCGAATTTGACTGGACTCTGTTGTGTTTGTAGCAAGCAATGTTCATGAAATATCATATTTTCCTCCGTATAGCTTATCTACTATTATTGCGGAATTGAAATATTTTGAGAAGTATTACTCATATACCTACATATGTCAATTTTGATATTTTTATCAGATGTTTGGTATCTGAAAGTGGTTGTGCTTATTACTGACCAAAACATAGCGATTTAAAACTTTGTTCTTGAAGTATGTAAAGGTTTAATAGTTTTGAAAATAATTACTTTTTATTGGTAGTTCAATTATATTACAATCAACGATATTCCGAAAACAGAATGATCTAACACGCCTGTAACTAAAGCATCGTATTCTGCGTCTAAAGGTACCAACATTATTTTATGTCTAACTAGTAACCCGCCCCAGCTTCGCATGGGTGATATATTATGCATGTATTATACATATAAACCTTCCTCTTGAATCACTCTATCTATTATAAAAAAAACCTCATTTAAATCCATTGCGTAGTTTTAAAGATTTAAGCATACATAGGGACAGAGAAAGCGACTTTGTTTTATACTGAAGTAGTGAAGGTACAATATTTTGTACCTTTGACGCATTTATTAGTCGCGAAACATTTCCCGCCCGTTATGGTTGATATCACGCAAGCGCGACGTTTTCGCGCGTTTTCACTAACCATAAACAACGCGTACAACCAGTGGCCGAACAACTCTCTCTATTTAGTCGATTCTTGTTTTGATTAGCGCATATGAATAATGCAAATCGATTATAAGATTATCTCCACTTGATGCTGCATTACAAATGGTTCTTTAATTGAATTAATTTGTTTTTCATGTAAAGTTCAATTACCCACATCTTTGGTAGACATGTTTTATTTATTTATACTCTACACTGACATACTTTTAACTCCTACATTATCTATTAATTTATTTATTTTATTACATAGATAATACTATATAGACTTTTTTTAATGGCAAATTGAGCCGATGTCGACTATTCTGCCAATGACTATATACACTTACTGTCTGATAATTGAATTGGGCATCATACTCATATTTTTCTACGTATGTTTGATATGTTTTAGGAAAAAATCTTTTAAATTCGAGTTATCTAATCAAAAATCGTTTACAATTAAATCATAACCGTCCTTTATCTACAGAGCCTTATTACGTAATCAAACTGCGATTTAATTCCATAGAAATATTGCATCCTGTCCTAAAGGACTTTAATAACTTCGCAGTGATTAATTATATCGAGGAAACGGTCCCGTTCTAATACATAGTGCTAACTTCTTCAACATACTAAGACTCGTTTTCAAAGGAATGCTTCTCACTGCCAGCTTTCTTCCAGCCGTTCTAGTCAAGCGAGTCAGTGTTGCCAGTGAGAAATAACGCCAGTTATGGACACGTTTCACAATGTTTAAATATTTTAATTATGGTTTTAGAAAAATACTTGTAGGCTTGATATGGAAAATCGACTATTTTATGTACACCATCATTATCTTATGCTTTTACGTAAATGGACTTAATATTAAAGAAGGGCCAAATTAAAAGTACCTTTAACCAACGAGCATGCATGAAAAGACTGATGACTGTTGATGAAGCGAAAGAGGTATGTAAGATTCGTAGCAATTGGCGTTCCATTGTCTCTGTCTACCCCCATGGGAGACAGGCGTGAGGTTATGTATGTATGTAAATGAACTTCACGGACTAATATGTTAGTATTAGTTACTAAAGTGTTATTTACTAATTTATTGGGTGCTCAGTTCAGTAACAAAGCTAATTATCTTTCGCTTTTAGCCTTGCGACAGCTAACAAATGCATCACAGCAAAATTAGTTCGCATCGGTGAGAAACGGACACCTGTTCATCATATTGTTGCTAATTCATTAAAATGTTTAAATCATTCTTTATGTTCTCCTCGTTTTAATTTATAGACGCTAACGATTGATGGCCATGTTTTATTTAAATTGGTATTTTACCAGTCTGATGATGGCAAAAAGATTTATTGTTAAAAGTTTCTATAGTAGTACTGATACTGCATATATTAAAATGCAAATTATATTGTCTGTGGCCAATTAAAAATTTCTTCGATATTTTTTTTATTGTTCGATGTTTCTTTTTCAAAGCTGCCTTTAGTTCTTTTTTATTTATTTATTTTTAAGTAGGGAAAATCATCCAATGACTTCTCTCGCCTTGGATGAACGGGAGTATCAGACTCTTATTGACTAAAAACCACCCCGTTCCTACTCCTGTTTTTCTAGCCGGAGCCCCGGTAAACCCGCTAAGTAGTGCCTTAAGTATTACGTTAGCATTTCGCAAGCTTTATTCGCAATCACGAAATGTGGATACCTTGATGACATTATCGTACTGGAAACCTGTGTAATGATCATAACAACTTACTTCCTCGCAATAACCATTTTCCTGTCGTCTATCTGCAATCAAAACTGCAGGCCTTAAAGTAAATAAGCATTTACCTATACAATGTGATAGGGTTCGGACTTCTAACCCGTTAAGGCTGAGTACTACATCTAATTTTATGGATAAAAGTCGGGAGTCAAAGGGGTCGAATCCCCTCCCCTTAAAATTATGGCTATTTTAATATTTTTCTTACTTCATGTGATATCAAAGGCTGTATGCGTCGTAGAAACAAAAAAAAACGACAAACGGTAGCTAATAACCTTGGCTAACTAATTCATTACTTTTTTCATATGTTTGATAATGTTTTGGTGAGAAAAAAAATAATTTCTGAATAATCTTTACCGAAAAAATCGCTATTTTTCAATATTTTCAATTTGGGGTTTCAAACCCCCATATTACTTTTTTGTCGATAAAATTAGATGTAGTACTCAGCCTTAACGGGTTAGAAGTCCCACACCTATCACATTGTAAATTATAATTCCACTGTCACTTTTTATTAATTGTTCCATGCCATGTAATTCCATACTTTTGTTTTTCCTCTATTTTATTAGCAAGAGCTTTACTTCTGCTAGTGGCTTCGCCGATGTAACCCACATAGTGAACATTATTTCAAAGCATTTCCATGAGAAGAGAGGTTATCATCTAAGTAGGAAGTTTAACGAATAGGTACTTGACTTTTTCTTGGGAGGAATAAAAAACATATTCTTGCTACACAACCATTTATTTAATAAAAGAGGTTTAAATGACATCGATCGCTACATTTGTTTGTATTACACGAAGATACCTAATTTACCTACCTAATTATAACGATTGGTACAAAAGTAACAATATAAATCACATAATTATTTTACAATTTTTTTTTCCTTGTTGGCAACCGAGTCTCCAATACGAAGTTGTCGACTATACTGCCTACAATTAATAATCTCGAATCTTAAAAATTATACAAATATCATTGTCAATGTCATGTCATGACTCTGAGTGTGACAGTAAATAATATGCCAAAATACGTGCTTGTCGTTAATCTGCTTTTTTATGAAACACACATTACTTATGTAGGTATATAATATCATAAATTGTTAATTCGATGAAATATTCTTAATTAAACATCAATTTTAATATTACAGACACTGATTTGACCATATTAAGTACATGCCTACTTGTCTTATTATGATATCTTAAGGGTTCGTTTCATAATGTTAATAAACTATCAGTCAGTCTAATTAACGAATAATTAATGTTTTCCATACCAAATTAGACATTTTAACGCTTGCGTTGTGTTTCGTTGTGTAAGTGGGGTTACCGGAGGCCCAATTACCCCTCTTCCCAATCTTCCCATTCCCCAATTCTCCAACAACCCTTAAATTCCCAACCCACTAACTCCTAAAAGGCCGACAACGCACTTATAACACGTCTGTCGGCAGCGATTGCTTACCATCAGGTGATCTGTTTGCCCGTTTACCGGCTTATACCCAAAAAGTCTTTTACTATTTACACTCCATAAAACGCTAAACGATAAGTACCTTATCTTACGGCTTATTTCACAATGTCTGATTAAATTAACTTAACTATAATTTTGACACATTTTGAATGAAACATATATTTAAAATTTTCTGACAGTTAAACTGGGGGAAATCATCCAATCACTTCTCCCGCCTTAGGTGAAGCGAGACTAAAAATCACCCCATTCCTACTCCTGCTTCGAGCCGGAGCCCCGATATACCCGATATATCTGCAGCTCCGGGGTAAAATAAGCCTAAAGTAATTGGAATAATATTGAATTACACTTTATTATTTAGTGAACACATTTAGATTGATAAAAACATCTAAACATTTATTTGCTAGGGGTGGGGACGCGTTAACATTATTTAGTCTTGCAGGTAACATTGGGATCACATAAGCTTACACTAGCTACTACTAAATACATTTAACATCACACCAACAGCCTATAGGTGGCCACTGCTGACCAAAGGTCTCTTCTCGCACGGAGAAGGCTTAAGCATTGCTCAATGCGGGTTAATATACACATACAACAATAATTATAATTAATAATTTTGCACCATTCTTAAAAATATGAAATTCTAAAACACAATCAATTTATTGTATGTTGCAACACCGTAGATTTTTTAAATTTAATGTTTCCTACACTGAGTGCGCCAAAAATGGCATAGAGAGGTAAATAAAAAAAAATATTGTCTGTGAACCTTCGGGGATAAATGGGGTTTTAAAAAAAAAGTTTAATTAAATTAAAATTCAAAATTATAAAAAATAAAACCTAATCAATCAAAATATAAAGTATAAGGCTTACAAAGTTTTATGTATGTAAGTAGTATGTATTATTGTGCGTACACTTTTAGTTTTGTACTAGGTAGGTACTATTTTTTTTTATACTGTACAGTAAATTATTTAGTTGAGAACACCAACGTCGTATACGATTAAAAATTGAATAACATGTAGGTATAGGTAAATAAAAATTGCTACTGTAAAAGCCTAGGCTTACTAAATCTTGAGATTTTTATCATATAAAAATCTTAACTATTAATATTATTGTAAAAACCTGAATTAGTTTGCGACCATGGCCAAATTTGAATTTAACCGTAGTTTTTAGAAGCAGAGTAAATATTCAAACATGGCAGTTGCCTTGTTTTTAATGCAAGACTCCAACGAAAATATAATTAAAATGTATAGATTTGACATAGGATTTTACAGTAGCAAAAAATTGTAATAGGAAAAATGTCTGTAAAAATAAATTATTTATAGGGTAAAATTAACTTTGTACTTGCAGGTAGATTTATTTAGTAGATTAACTTAGCATTTTTTTTTTAATTTTACGACATAGTGTCATTGTCACTCTGTGGACCCAACTGACGTTTACTATTTTACCGTTTTTTTTAATTTTAATTTATTACGAATCATCTTTGAAAGACAGTTTTTGAAAAATAAATAGCCGAATTGGTCCAGCCTTTTACGAATTTTATACTTAACAACACACATGTTAGATTCTATAGATATGTTCAATACAATGTTATAAAAATGCTTTGGTTTTTAGATTAGGCCTAAGAAACAAAAATCATAGTATAAATTACTAATTAAAATCGTTGTAAAATGTAACTTAATTTGTTTGGCAGACAATAATAATTTTATTAATGAGCTACTTAAATACGTATTTAATTTAATTAACCCTGTAATCAAAAAAGCGTTCTAATAAAACCTCAGACCAGGAAAAAAATCTTGGTCTGAGAATAAAATATATTTTTAGTTTTGTGCGGTTGGTAACAATAATAACCGCCATCTAAGAAATAATTCCATTTCCAAATTCCCATCACGCGGCCATATTTTTATAAAAAAAGCGTTTTGTTCTGCCATCAAATCACGCACTCTCTAAGTCGTGACATAATAACCGTATCGCGTTTGCTCTTAAAAAACTAAAAACATTGGTTCACAACCATTTACTAAACAGACTATTTTTATAAAGATATCGCAAAATTTAATATCAGTTTGTTAGTAAATAAAATATTAAGATAATTTAATTATGATTGACTAGATTTAGGACACCACTTAACCTTAAAATTTGTTTGAATTTAATTCTGTATCACAATCGTCAGTCACAATGTTTTTGTAAACATTTAAAAATAATAAACAATGTATAAATGTGACTGACGGATTAAAAGGGTCTTTTGGAAGTCAATTCGAACACCACTACCAACGAGATATGGTCGGACCCATAGTAATCACTTGGGAGTGTACCAACATTTTTGCGGTCACAAGAGTCTAAGAGACTAAACCGCTCTATAGGTCGCAAACCAGAACACGCGGTGTAAAATATATAATCAATCAAGTACCAAGTGTCGTGATAAACGGATGCTTCAAAGAATCTATTTTGCTTACCCCTGTTTGTTTCGTAAATTGTTCGAAAATGTAGCGTATTTGACACGATGTTGCTGTGAAACAGATCGTAGTACACTGCCTCATGAAGCATCTTGCTGGTAAAGTCCTTACTGCCTTGCTCGCAAGAGCTGCTGTGCTCCGAGTTATAAATACGCAGCTCCCTGAAGTCAGTGGATAATCCGTAGCTCCTGTTCACAAAAACCGACAAATGTTGGCAATTATCTGTAATACCAATTTTTTGCCACTCCTCGTTATTCCATTGTTTTTCTTCAATACTACTGACTTGCCCCACTTGCAGTAACTCAACGACGTAGCTGTCGGGCTTTGAGTTGAAATCTCCAGTCAATATTATGGGGAGGTACCCAGAATCTTGTCCGTTAAAAACGTAGGATACTCGATCGATTTCAGCAAGGAAAACTTTCATTTGGGCCAGCCGAATAATCCCCTTGGTTTCATTGTAAAGTAAATGGGTGTTTGCCACGACGAGTGTTTTTGCCGGCATCCTCTTAGGTATCAACTTGGTTATGATGCCAATGTTGTGACGATCTAGAATCGTTACCTTCGGCTGGCTAAACTCCACGAAAGTAACATCTCCAAACTTAAACGTTGATTGCTTAATGTAAGTTGCACAACCGTCGCTCATGGCGTCAGAACTTTTTTTCTTATAAACACCCTGATAGCCGAGCTCATTTAATTTCAAATTAAACATGCCCACTTGTTTCTCTTCTATTTCTTGAAGACACAATATATCGGGTAACTGGTTGATTATGTCATTAAACAACAGACGCACCCTGTTCTCCCACAACAAAGACTGACTCGGGCATTTTTTATAAAACCACGGATATTTTTCCAGAAGGCTTTGTGACCGCACGTTGTACGACATAATTTTGAACTCTATGGAGTTACCGAAGAGTCCATTGCTGGTCAATCCGACTGTCTCCCACCTTCTGTAGTAGTCATAGCTTGGTGTTAAGCTGTGGTGGCTGGCCGACACCTGTAGCGGTTTACATAGCACTGACGAATCAAGATCGCTTCGCACTTTAGAATCACCCTGTAACACTTCATCATTGTAGGATTGACTGAACGTAAAAATGTTGACAATCAAATGGCTATTCAACAAGTGCCTACACCGCTGCTGTACTCGTGGTACAGCTATCGTCCTGTGTACACTGAACGTAGTAATGGAGTGTACCTATGCAGCGATTATTGATCGGTTTAGTGTTGCACCTGTCACCCCAATGGTAATTAGTCAAGTTTTGATTTATGGACATTGTAATACATACATTGTAATATTTGAAAACTTTTTATTGAAAGAGCGAGTATTTTCATTACGCATTATTACATTATGTTAAGTTTTTATCAGCTATCTTAAACAAGTTTTGGGAAGTTATATTTTATGTTGCAATACTTATTATTTGTATAGCAATACGGTATTACATCCGGTTTATGTTGCGGTATTTTGTGTTTACTAATGAATAAATTACGAATACCAAACATAATAATAAAGGATATTCAGTGAAAAATTTGTATCTCTCTAAAACGGTACTACTTATTACTTTTTAACTATAAAATATAAATATCCTAATAAATTGCATGTAACCGTAGTACCTATAGGTACAGACAATTATCAAGCCCATTTGGTCATAACGATTAACTTCACTGAAAATAATAATAAGAGGAAAAAAAGTCACATGAAAAGATAACAGGTCGAAACTACATTACATAAACTATCCCAATGCACAGTAAAATCAAAGTTGCAGATGGTATGCAGAGGTTAAACTGACACTATACTGAATAATGAGTTAGCAGTACAATGCATTGCTAATGACTTCTAACTACTGACGTTCAAACACTGACACATTAATTGACTCGAAAGATTCTCCCACCCCATTGCGGTACTGCAAAGTCGGTCACATAGGGTGCAGTACTAAAATATGAGGATAAGCTACCGTTTCGGTCGAATCTTTAAAATAAATAATGTCTACCAATAATTTCGTATAATTTACTTGAATCTCTATTTTGTGTTCATGCAGTCTTATCGGTCAATTTATCTAAAATTGTTTATTATGGCGGCTAACATTGTAATTCAAAAATATTTCATGCTTCAAATCAAATTACGCAAATGGTCGTCTATGCTCAAGATACGAACAATCGCATGGAATGTCGCTGGACCGCGCTAGTCAGTAATGCCAACGTAACCGAATGAAGCACCAATGGCGTCGCTGGATTCACTACGTAGCGCGCGAACTTCAGTTCACTCCGAACGAATCACGTTTCGGAAACTAAACACATAGTGACATCGCGCTGTCAGAAAGAGAACTCGTTCACAACTTCACAGTTCACGTATTTGTCTTCCATTTTGTTTTTGTTAACAATATTCTCACGTGTGCAATGCATTGTAAAACAAAATAATCATGGCTATGCTAGCGGGACCTCGCCGTAAACAAAAAGTAATAAATTTACGAGCTAAGAACAATGCGTGGAGTGAAGATACAACGAAGTTTGGTCAGCGAATGCTGGAGAAAATGGGATGGAGTGCGGGAAAGGGGTTAGGTGCTAAAGAAAATGGAATTGTAGAACATGTTGTAGCCAGATACAAGAATGATGATAGAGGATTGGGTTTCGAAGACAGGAACGATCAGTGGACAAAACATGAGGATGACTTCAATTCATTATTAGCTAATTTATCCAATGGTGAGTCTTCATTACAAGTTATTACTTTATTACACATAGTTTAGTTTTATACAAGTTACAAATTAACTTTTTATAGTCAATAAAACGTGATCTCTATTTATTAATACATAAAGTAACATTATTTAACTTGATGCAATACTTAACAAATTAATTTTCATCAATAAACACAATTTCTAATAGTTACTCTTAACTTATATTTCAGGCAGCAGTAAAGATGATGAAAAATTACACAGCGGAGTATCACTTGAAGTGAAGTCAAAGACGAGTAAAGCAAGAGTACACTATCACAAGTTTACAAGAGGAAAGGATTTAACTCGCTACAGTGAAAAGGATTTAGCTAACATTTTTGG
Source organism: Spodoptera frugiperda (assembly GCF_023101765.2). NCBI lineage: Eukaryota > Metazoa > Arthropoda > Insecta > Lepidoptera > Noctuidae > Spodoptera > Spodoptera frugiperda. The sequence goes on along the minus strand of NC_064229.1, from coordinate 3,790,801 downwards.
TAAAAAGACTTTAAAAAGTGAAAATAAGTCAACTACTGAAGAAAAAGTTGAAACCAGTGATGAGAAGGATGAAAAAGACTCCACACCAGTTGATAAAGTGTTTAAAGAAGGAGGTAGCATGGAAGATTACTTCAAAAGTAAACTGGCCGCAATGAAATCTAAAAATAAACTTAACATACAAAATAACACTACAAATGATGATGAAAACACTGACTATTCATTCCGAGGCTTCTCAGGAACTATGGATAGAGAGGATGAGGAAGAAACTCATCAAGGATTTGGTTTCCAATCGTTTTCTTTAGCTAACACAGAAGAGAATGAAACTGCTGATAATGAAAATAATGAAAACTTAGTTGAGAGTAAAAAGAAGAAGAAAAAAAAGAGGAAACAGCAAGATGAAGAACCAGTAGCCAGTGAGATTGTAGATGATGAGAATACTCCCATAGAACCTGATTCCAATGTAGAAGACACACAAAAGAGTAAAAAATCAAAAAAGAAAAAGAAGAAAGATTTTGAGGAAAGTATAACAGAACCTGTAGAACCTGAGCAAACTGTAGAGGAACCCGTTGAAACTAAAAAATCTAAAAAGAAAAAAGATATTGATATTGACGCTACCACTGAACATGTAACTGAAGATTATGTCCCTAAAAAAAAGAAAAAGAGGAAAGATAAGGGTACTGAATAAATATTTATAAATTGTTTTATTACATTGTTATTTAATTTTTTCATTTTGGTCAGCATATCCTTTACCCACATTTTACTTTACTATTGACATTGAAACTATACCTAATAGTTCATTAGCAAGCACATTTAAAAACTTTCAAAAGTTGAATAATTTATATGAAAGTTATGGCAAATTCCTTATGCAGTGTTTTATCCGTAGTAAGTAAAAGATAAACCTGGGATCGAAATGTTTAGTTTGTAGACTATTTCTCTCATTCTAGTCGTAGAGTCCCTTTGATGTATGTACTGTTATCCGTATTTAACGGTTTGCCTGGCACCCAAAACAAAATACTCCACGAAAAGTGGGTGTTAAAATGTAAAAAAGTCCCATTCCCTTTTGAATAAAGTAGCGTGATGTTAGGACTTAGAAAATGTTAAATCTACAATTTTGAAACTGGCAACACTGTAATTTTTTGTGTCAATATAATTTAAAAAAAGATCGGAATAAAATTTATTTATATCTTAAATATAAAAATCAGATTATTGTAATATGAAAAAACAACACAAACAGATTTTACGACTGAATGAGGGACTTTGTCAGATTAGTTCACTCGACTAACGGCGCCATTTTGTTGTAACTCTCGTCCAACGGCGTGGCACTTCACTACTCGGCTGTCAATGTCAAATGTACGGCGTAATATGTGGTTGCACTGCACGTGTTTATTATAAACTTTTACAAGTAAATATTGTTTAAAAACGTAATTCTAAAGTATTGATCTAACGAATTACAGAGCATTTTATGATGGTTGTTCAAGAAGATTGTGAAAAACCTGTAGAAGTGGCGTTGATTCGAAAACCTTTGGTGGAGCCAAAATCGTATGTTATTGTAAAGAATCATGTGCGGGAGCTCATAAATACCAGTGAAACTACTTCTATTGAAAGGAATACCGAAGAAACATCCCCAAAACCATTAGAAAATGATCGTAAAACGAAGCGAAAATCAAACAAAAAACATAAAAATGCCACACAAAAATCAGTGTCTTCAGACGAAGATACAACTGAAATTATTGATAAAAGTGACTTAGAAGAATTGAAAACTGTATATAAAAGGTGCAAAGATGTAATTAACAAAATAGAAACAAAATATGGCCATTTATTGGACTTGAACATTGGAGCAGGAGGCAGTTCACACAGAAAAAGGAAACTAAACTCGGAAGAATCAACTGACAGTGAATGTGACTGTAAATTAAACAAGAAAATAGTGTTTGACGATGATGGCAAGCAGGTTGCAGTAGATAGAGTACCAGATAAGCATATTTGTGCTAAAAAAGTCAAAGGATACAGTGAAATTCAAACAAAATCTAAAAGCATAGCTATAGAGTACACAGATAATGAAATAAATCTACCAGACACACTCCCAGAACTTGGCAGTATGTTACAAAGCCAGGATATGCCTAAAACCCTTAGAAATAAAATTGTAAATAAAATGAGAATGTTAAAACAGGATTACACAAATGAGATCAAGTTTAATAAACAAGCTATCATAGAAAAGATTAAAGCTAATCCTGATGATGTATTAGCGTTTAAGGGCACAAATCTATCCATAATAAAGGGATATTCATAATAAGTTGCTGAATGCCATATTATTTACTTTATTTAGTTCTCGGGAACAAACTAAACACTAGAATTACCTACAAATTTAGATTTGTAGTTGCATTATACATCTTGAAGTACTATAATAACCTGTTTTGGTTAAATATCAAGCTATTGTCATACAAAATGTATGCCAACATTCAGGCTACTTATGTAGCATAGCTAACAAAGATCTGCCTATCCCTTCTAGGGTAAATAGGCTTTATGTTTAGTCTGTATAAGGTTGTCAATTGATTGATATGATAATAAAACATGTATATTTTATTCAAACTGTTTTTCTTTTTATTACTAACTTTGATTACTTTAACTTTCACATTACACCCTTATTTTGTGTCAAATAAAAAAAAGTGTTTAAGTAATTTATTGTTGTTGCTATAACTGGGCCAATTCAAATATGCAAACTGTTATAAGTCATTATTATCAGACCTCTCACTCCAACCTAAGCAAGTTGTGCGGCATTGTCACATTCTTTTGGAATGATAGTTTGCACATTTGTAATGGTCTAATTATAGCCACCTTTGTATGAGTATGATAATAGACATAGTTCTTTAGTCTTATGTACATATTGAGTACTAGTGTACTAATAATTAGATGTATTTTAAAACAAATTAAAGTTATGAATTCTTATTATAACCAATGCAAATAATATGAAATTCGAAAATAAGCGATACATACTTACCTATACAGTTTGATGCAGTAATTAAATCTGATTCCCAGGTTACAAAAATCTAATTTCTTGATTTTCAAAAATTCTCGTAGGTAGTCCATGGCAAGTCATCAAAGTTTTAAAATAAACTTTTCCCCACTAGTATTTTCTCCTGTGTCGTATGTGCGTTTACAAACATACAAGTTCACATACACAGGACACCCAGACCCGAAACAACAATTTGTGGATCACACAAAGAGTTGCTCTGTGCAGGAATCAAACTCGCTAGACTAGTCTAGACATTACATGGCAGACGGTTGCACAGCCACCGCGCATTATGCTTCTCTGCCTTCCTTCGCAGAATAAAAGCCTTTTATTAAAAGGTGTTGTGTCTCCAACCCATTACCAGAAAGACCAAATAACATTAATATTCTTTTTACGAACAGAATACAGAAACCCGTATTTGTATATCTAATATACCCTTATCAGCGGTTATAGCAAATGTCTATACTTGATATTCAATAACACATTGTTGATAGGCGCCGCGACGCATCATAATGTCGGTATTAATTTCAATTCTAGGATACGGAACTTTGCCACGCGATTTTGAACTCTAATACTAAAGTTACAGAGACTAAACAAACTGAATAGCTGCAGATAATGTTACCACTTCGGTGTGGATAAAATGTCCATTGTTTCTGAGCTCGTATAAAACCAGAACAGCTGATGTGAAGCTTATACTGCAAGGTATTTTGAACCTTGCTACGTTGTATTAAGGGTGTAATGTTTTTATTCATGTGAGCGACATTCTTTGGTTTTTGTAGCTTAAGAGTCGCTGGGTGAATAATGATGTGGTCGCATACCTATAGTTTACTGTGAACTCGAGCTTTGTGAAATACGAAGTGTAAATGGAATTGAATTTGAGTCCTGTATCGATGTGGAATCGTAAATGACTGTGTGGAAGGTAGACTGGAATGGAAACTAGATAATAGACATGTTGTAGTAGGTACGTAGATACATTTATAAAATAACAGTTACTAGGTTTGATATTGTTTGAGAAATTCAAGGATGTAGGTGTCCATAGGGAAGTGCCATGGGGGCTTTCGGGGTTGATCTACTAAGAGGACCCGGTTCCACCTTTAGGTGCGGATAGTCGCCACCGGGCTTTAGCTTTTTCCCCAGAAAGTTAAGCGCCATTTGAAGGTTTCCCCCAGTCAACAAAAAAAAAAATAGGTTTTATATTGTTCGGTGAACCTTGAAAGGAAGGTCTTTGGAACATTTTGGGTGTGATCACAAAAATAGAAGTTTACACCTACATCATATCTATACCCGGAACAACAATACCCGGACCTGGATCGCCTATACTTACGTAGACTGATTGGCATCCCATATCGATATCGCAAAACTTAGCTCTCACAGTACGAGTAGCTTTCGTGAAAATTGCTTGCGATACGTACCTAAAGACAGTTCTTTAGGTACGTATCGCACATTATTTTAAAATGTACCTATGTGATAATATCAGCTAACTTCAGTGACCTATAAAATTGTGGATTTTACCATTTATTATTAAAACTAGCTTCCGCCCGCGACTCCGTCCGCGCGGATGTCGGTCTTCGCGTGGAAGTTTTATTTCTCCATTTTGTGTAACTCTGACAATGACATCTTATAAATATCTATTGGACCCAAATACGGCGAGGCCCATAAAATTAAGGAGAACCCTTCTATTGAGCTACCTACTGCTGTTGAGCTCGCGTTCTGTAGAATAAAACTGAAAAATAAAGATTTTTTTTCTACGTATTTTTCCAGGATAAAAAGTATCCCATTTTATGCCCAGGATAATAAGGTATAATTATACCAAGAACATACAGACAGACAGGCAAAAAAAAAAATTATCACATATTTGGGTTTGGTATCGATCCAGTAACACTGCTATTTATTCTTTCAATATTTTCAATGTACAGAATTGACCCTTCTACAGATTTATTATAATATGAATGAATGAATGAATGAATGAATGAATGAGATTGTTATAAACGTAAGAGTAGACAAATATAATCAGAAAGCTCCGAACTGCTAAGCTATCGGGAGTTATACGTGTTGTTGTGAGTCTACCATAAGAGATGGACATTTGCTGTCGTGGAATATTTTTTAAACAATTTTAAGGAGAACATTTCCGTCATACATTATTTCTGTGTAGCTTTAACCATTAAGGCTGCACACGCGACGGAAGCTTAAAAAATGGAGTAAGTTCTCCTGTTTTCACAACATTTTCCTTCACTGCTCTGCTCCTATTGGTCTTAGCGTGATGAAAAGTATACTATAACCTGCCCAGGAGTATCGAGAACAATTGTACCAAGTTTCGTTGAAATCTGTCGAGTGGTTTTTATTTCTATAAAGAACATACAGACAGACAGACAGACAGACAGACAGACAAAAAAAAATCTGATTGCATTTTTGGCGTCAGTATCGATCACTAATCACCCGCTGATAGTTATTTTGGAAATATATTTAATGTACAGAATTGACCTCTCTACAGATTTATTATAAGTATAGATAGAAGATTGCTTCAATAAATTGTTCTACTTTTATAACATCTGCGTAAACTGTACCGATCAACAGCTTGTGTAGGGCAAGTGACCCGGTTGTGGCCACCGACCCCTTTGTGGCCATTTGGACCTTCAAATATTTATAAATAAGGCATGGACAAATTAATTACTCTGTTATGTACAGTATTTAAAATATTGAATATTGGAGACACTGATGCCGTTGGCAGCTTTGATGTGTTAAACTTCACTTCGATGCAACAAGTCATTCTTTTTAGTTGAGGGTGAAATTGTTTAAGATCTTAACAAAAAGGCTAAGGCGAGCGGGTGAGGATTTGGTTTTTATTTTTTAAATCTTTGCTTATTGTTTGGATGTTTATGTTAATACTACATGAAGAATATATTGTCTAAGTGAAAATAAAGTTATTTTGTCGCCATATGTTTCTGAAGTGCGGTTATTAGAAGGTGGCCACTAATGGAGACAAAATTATGAATTTCTCCATCTTTGGCCACATGGCTGGCCAAAACTAATGTACATAGACACCCGACTTCTTCCCCTTTATTTTATCGTGGCTTTTTTCCCTTGTCTTTACATATCAATAAATACATATTTTTCATTTTCAGAGATGCAATAAATTGCCTTCACACAAAGGGGAGGTCAGTTTACTTTGCAGCTTTTACCAACGTCATATAAATGTTGATCTCCTTATTTGTAAGTTAAATTCAAGTGAAGTAATAATATTTCATATTTTCCAAACTAAATAAAAACCATTGTTTGTAAAATGTCCATTTTAATTTATAAATTTTGATTACTTTTATTGTATTTTTTGATGGCCAGAACTGGCACACGACCGTGGCCACAAATGGCACGAATCTGGCCAAAAATGGCACAAACTCCCTTTTTTTTTTCTTTCTTATACAGTTATTTTTCTATTGGACGTTCTTTAAAAAAAGGGTTTTCTTAGGCAAGGTTAATACATGTTAAATGACTTTTTACAAGAAATATGTTCGTGATAACTAAAACTATAAGTTAAGAAAGCCTCAAAGTCGACAAAATTCTTAAAGTGGCCACAACCGGGTCACTTACGATATAACTAGTTTAGTGCCTGGGACTTCGCCCTTGTGAAATTTAGAATTCTTTTGAGTAGGTCCTGTTCTCGTATGAAGAGGTATTAGGACATAATCCTTGAAAAGTATACTTTCCAATTACTTTTTTATGGAATAGGTGGCAGTGGCAAACGAGCTTACCTACGGGTCATCTGGTGGTAAGCGATCAGCGCTGTACATGATGAAATTATGTTTCATATCGGTCCATTACATATAAGTAGTAATAGTAGTAGAGCCAATGCATATAAATTTATAAACCGACTGATTCAATAGCAAATCGATTTAGCAAATAGATTACATGAGAAGTACTTATCGAGAGATGCGTACAAATGGTTTAATTAGAAGTACCGATAAGTGGCTTGTATTCGTTTGCTGTGTAGCACTAGCGCGGTTGTAGGCTTTCCCCGGACTTGTCCCAGATCAGAAGTATTGCGATGTCTCAGCTGTTAGAAGGAGCTATTTTTATTTCTTAATTTCAGGGATATCTCTTATTTTCCTTTGAAGAATTTAGCTCTGTATCCTAAACATTCGATGTTCACCCCTTATTACATGGGACTTATAGCACAATTGATGAAAAGTGGGTGTACAACTTGTACATATACTATTACAGTAGCTTTACATGCTGTAATGTGCACTTCTGCCTACCCCTCCGGGGATTAAAGGCGTGACGATGCATAACTTGAATATGTAGCGGTTTCTTACATAACTTTGGTAAGTGCGTAAACATTAAACTAAAATGTATGTAGAAACCACGTATCAAGTAACTTAAACTGCTTGTAAAACGTTTTCCTCACGTAAAAGAGCCACTCGTCTTATGTTTGACAATACTTTCTTCGCTCTACCTTTGGGCCACGCCACTGGGCACTAACCAAACTAAACTTACAAGTAAACAAAACCTCCATTTGAATAGCAGTACCGTACTCTATTGCTGTTTAACCAGCCGCGTTTGGAAAACTAAGCGCCTACCTAGTTACAGAAATTAACTCGCACTGAGTTCATTTTCTCGGTTGTACAATAAATTATTTCGTGCCTTCGGAGTTTGGTGAGCCCGCAAGGCTGTCCGTAATCTCATATGGCGTGAGTCAGGCGTCACCGGTGGACGTCTACGGTAAACGGCTATACAACCTCCGTCGTGACTCGTGACATTTGTGTTCTAAATTCAAAAAGTTTTGTCTCATAAATGAAGTATTTTTTTTTATTTAGATTATCTGTGTTCTATTTTTTGTTATTATTGTGGTAATAGTGTTTCGAGTTATTTTAAAGTTTGTGTAGTGGTTATGAAAGTTTCGTTAAAAAGTTCAGTGACGAATGAGTGAGTTAGATGATAAGAACTTAGAATATATCAACATGAAATTGGATAATTTTGGATTTGAAAAGTTACAGGTTAGTTGAGAATTGAGACAATTATTGTAACCTTTTAATTAAGCACGAAATTCTTGACATGTTTTAAACAGTGACAGTTAAGTTCTGGGCACATATGTAGGTACTTAAACAGATAGACAAGAAAAGTTTTTCTTATTACATATTTAGATATGTGTTAGCATCAAGCATTTTATTTACTGTCGAAGTTAGTCTTATTACATCCAATTCCGAAGATCGACGACCGATTTACTGCCTCGATTTAAAGCCTTTTCAACGGCAATCTGCAGTTGAACTTACTTAACATTTTTTTTTGAAGTTCAATATCATCCAAAACGCCTTTTCCCGCCTTGTGCTTGAGGCGAGGGGAAGTGTCAAACTCTTACTGACTAAAAACCACTCCGTTTCTTCCTGCTTTTCGAGCGGAACCCCGGTAAACCCGCTAGGTAGTTCGTAGCTCCGGATAAAAAGATAATGTATACTATTAACATAATTGCGTACTAATTATAATTTAAATAAACATTCGTATTATTCAAATTATATGCATTATGTGCTGTGACACTGTTGTAACTGTTCGTGATTCGTGTAATGATTGTCGAATGAATGTGTAATTGTCATTACGTTGTGAATTAATGAATTAATTAGATAACCTACCATAAGATAATTAGAGAGAAAGTGTTTGTGTTTAATCTATTTGTCTAGTGCCTTATTGATCTAGTTCTAATCTGGTCTAGGTTTTTGAGTTTTATCTGTGTTTTGATAGTCTATCGATAAAAGCTTTACTAAGAAGAGATAAGATTTATTTAATTAATTATTGGATTTATTTTGCACACAATAATGTCAGATTCGACAGAAATTCTTGGCACCAGTAAACATCAATTTTAAGTATTAATCACCCTAAATGCACTAAGGTCTAGAGAGTTATGGTGAGCCACGCGAGGAGTATAACTCAGCCGGTAGACAATTTAACTAAGTACAGTTTGGTAGATAGGTACTTCTTCCTTGAAACAGCTGAAATCAAAACTATTAAACCAATATATAGTCTATAAAACCTAACCTATTAAAGCAATAGCCATTTTGTACCTATATCAAAGCACCTTAACTTTAACTTAACACTTGTCGAGAATATTTTATAACAATTACTAGGAGTAGGTATTATGTACCTTTAGAGGTTATAAGGGCGCGAAATAGGTATCTATAAGTAGATACTTATCAGGTATTGCATGTTTAACAAAATTGTAAATATCGAGAACAGAGAGTTCACCTGTGTTTGTGCACGCACTTGTACACTATAATAGATACATCTCCTGTACGATTTTCCCTCCTCAAAAAAAAGTCTACTAATACCTATTTTATTTGTACATGGAATCAAAACGACCACTGATTTAACAATCGTAGGTAGGTTCCGGCCTATCGACCAACGAGTCAATCAGTCAGTCAGTTATTTCCATTTTAAGAATAGTTAATTTATTAAATCTCACTTAAAAACTACCATTAGCGGATTCTCCAATGTGATAGAGAGGCCTCAAAACAAAGTGTAATAAAATAACAAAAAAGAAAAACCTAAATAATATAAAACAGCATACAAAATCTGAACATATTCATAGCATAACAGTAATGACTCAAATGATTGATTAAAGATTCTCATATTTATATTTTTTGCTCGTTTAATGTTATAAATAAAATACAAAGAAATACGTTAAGTGTTTCATGACTTTCTTGATGTCATCGTTAAGCTTAAAGTCAAAGGTGATTCTTACACCTCATGTATGCAGGTGATTTGATGACTAATAATTTAAGTATGTAGGTATTTCTAAGAATATCCTGTTTGCGGTTTTAATTTTGTAGCTTAATTCGTGTCTTTAAAACTTAAATATGGTACCCATGAGAATAAAGAAATTACAGTCCTTTTGAGCTTCAACGCCAATTTTGAATCAAATTCTCGATATTGTCTATAAATGTCGTTCAAATCCCCAGTTCCCCAACAACCCTTAAATTCCTAAGCCCCAAAAGGCCGGCAATGCACTTGTAACGCCTTTCGTGTTTCGGATATCCATGGGCGGCAGCTATTGTTTACCATCAGGTGATCAGTCTGCTCGTTTACCAGCTCATACCACAAAATAATTATGTCTTAAAATGTTGTTAAAACTCTGTTTCCTACATTTAATAGATCCATTGTCTATAATACTTAGGTTTTATTGATGGTCTTGAAAGTATGTCAGATTTTCCATTGTGTCCAACAACTTCCTACCAAAATGACACAAAAACTGCATGTTTTTTGGACCAAAGAAATCGATCCTCCCACGGCCCAAGCAACATGTCATAAAAATTCTTCCGTTTTATGTAATTCTTTTTATTCAACCATGTCTAAACATTTGAAATGTTTAGAATTGGGCACGCACCTCACATCATAACTAAATGACTGTTTGTTTGATTCCAACGCCATAATATCTTCAGTTTCACAAAACTATTTAACGAAATCGCAATTGAAATTGAATCTCCTCAATAAATACTGTTGGCAGTAAAATTAATCGGGTATTAATATATTATTATTGGTACTTACAGCTTGAGTTTATGTGTTTTCTATTACATAATGTCTACCTGTTTCGGTTTGCGTAGGTGCAATAGGTACATGTGCTTTGACCTAAAGTTGCTTAATGCCGTCCATCAGATTCGCCGTAAAAGGGCAAAATTTTGGGTGTAGTCTCGTGTCAAATAAACTTGTTTAAACGAAACTAAATAATGTTCAGCAATATTCTTAGTTCTTGTGAAATCTTTATCGGTCTCGATATTATTCCTTTCTGTTTTCTTTTTCTTTTTGTGTTTGTTTTAAATCGGTTCAGTTGTTAGTTATTTGATCAGTTGCTGATTAATTTAGTCGCTAGCGACGACGTAAACTTTTTGTATGTCAAATTTTTGTTCCATAGCTGACCGGTAAAGGCGTTGTCAAATTTGAGATAGCGACTATCGACAAATACTATTGCTTCAAACTCATGGTAGAGGTACAGGATACAAATAAAATTGTTTCTTTGTGCATTGTGTTTGTGCCCACTAGGTTCAGAATGAGATTTTTCTTTTCACGATCGATAATCTTACTACCAACGCCTGCCAAACCAGGTGATTATGGTAGAGTTTTTCCTTTATACTTACTTGTCTTAATATCTTGATGATACTCAACACTGAATTGATCTTTGACGGCCTTTTATATCAGATCATGTTATAAATCCATAATGCTATTATAATCAATTAGTCACAATCAAGTTTTATAACTTTAAACAACATAAATATATCTGTGCTAGTCGCATTTTATTGCGGATTTTGCAACTGCTGATGATAAAATTTAAAGTTGGTAGCAATTAGTCTTCCAGTATTAGCAGTTAGCTCTAGCATTCTGTGCTATGTTCTTTATCTTAAATTCGCTAGTTAATTATCTAAATAATTGTCAATTTTATAAACATTCTGAGCATTTTTTAGTAAGTATCGTCCAAAGTGTATAAATGTTGTTTATCTACTAGTCGTTGTTGATGAGCTTCTGTGCTGAATATTTTTAATATCTATATTTTTAAATGGTTAGAGATATTAGTTTACAAAACTTTAATTCGTTCCCATACGTATCTGTTACGTATTACTATTTGTGCTGTTAAATGCCAAGTTTTTAATTTTATCACAAGACCTGAAAACCTGTTATTAATTAGATCTGGCTCGATCCGTTCCTTGCCCAGTAACTTGTTGAGTTTGGACAAGTTGCAACTTGTTGGATGCTGGACTTGTGAGTAATATGGTCCCAAACAAACCCTTATTAATTAAAACAGTACGAACTTGAACATGTTGAAACCTGTTCAGAATATTGGTCCTTGGTCCTTGCGTACGAACATCGAAAGATGGGTCACCTATATTTTAAAGTTTTTGCGTTGTTAAAGACAAATTCTTGTGGTCTTTACTTAATTTATTTAATCTATTAATTTTAATGGGATAGGTTAATGACTTATTAGTAAAGCTACCTAAGCTATTGTCTTTTTAAAATGAACTTTCAAATTTCAAATAATAGGCTGTTCTGAATAAGACCTTTTAGCGATTTTCACGGGTGTATTGTATAAGAATTACAAAATGTCCATTGAAGCATGCCTAACGTGGGTTTACAAACGGCATAACAGTACACAAATGTGGTCTTTTTGTCTTAAAACGTGCGTAACTTTGACAGACGCGCGTAGGAGGCAAGGTTGTGGCTTTAGTGTTAAATTGAATACTAATGACTTATAAAGTTACTTAATTAAGGACACCTACTAAGTAATGATTTATTGTGAATTGTTTGATTTAATTTATTTATTAAACAGGAATGTAGGATAAGAAAAATACCTACTTAATAGAAAAGAAACAAATGGCCCGTAAATTATATAGCAATATGATATAAACATTAATTTTAAATAAATTGCGGTCTACTTTTCACTTCTTTGTATAAAGTATTATGATGCTTGAAAACCAGTAGATAGGCCAACTTCACTGCAATCATTTAAGATGATATCAAGCATTAAAATGCATCTAAATAGTTAAATAATCACTCCATAACCATCAAAACCACTTTCCCATTTAATATCATAATGATCTTCAACTTCAAAGCATCAATTCAAATCTGAAGTTACAATTCCCTATCAGATTCAATATGGCCGCGGTCTTACGTCATATTGCAACAATAAACTAATTATTGTGCGTTACAGATGTGTATCTCTAACACGGTCCATGATTTCATGATGAAACTGCATTTTACATAACCAGTTAGTTTAATGTTACTATAATTAGAAAGTCTTAGGGAAATCTTGTAGTTTTCCCTTTTTAACGAAGATGCTGTGTAGTGTAGTATAGAGCCAGCGTGTGTTAGGGATTGGTGTAACCTAATTAGGATTACTAGATTGCTCAGGATGTGTCTGAGAATCCATGTAGATACATATGTTGCAAATTAGTTTCACTGGGAGGAATCTGTAGGTACTTTTTAAAGACATTTGAACTGGTCAAGTAAAAATAGAATATGTTTTAATTTAGAAGAGTAGATTTCGTAAAATGTTCTATGTCGAGACCGATGTTTGTAAACCAACAACAAAAGAAGGTAATTAAGTAATAATTAGTATAATTCACTGCACGTGGTAGAACTGCTGAGACAAAATTTTAGCCTTATGGTTTATTTACACAAATTATTCAAATACATTACTATCTTATCTACTAGTATCTGTACAATGAAAGGGAAACTGGTGCTCGAGTCTCAAATCGAACAGTTCACGCAGTTTATCAAGGAGTGGCGCCCTCTGCCGATGCTGACGGCGTGGGAATCACAGCTTGACGTTTATGTTAGTGCTACGGCCTCAGTTGTAGATTCTTTGCTTAATGACCGTTAAATGTGTCTATTTTACTCGACTTAAATTATGGATAAGCGTTCCAGTGAATTGTGAAATTATTGTGGGAAGAGGGTCTTATTTAGACGATGGTGCCCGTTTATGGTCTTTTGGTACATAATAGTTTATAGGATGCTTCTTTTAGTTACTGTATAACTTAATTAATTAGACAATTTGTTTACTTATTATAAGAAATGGCTATAGTTAATTACTTAGATAGAGATACTGAATGTTTTACTTCTTCATAAGAAGACTTTATGGACCGTAAATGTTTAGTAAGTTCTTTTAATAAATAAAATATCATTAAAAATATAATTTTATTGAATTCTTAGTAATACAAACCAACAGTAGCATACTTCCCTTCCCTGCAATCATGTATCAATGTTTATTGATCAACAAAACAGTTTACCAAGTAAAAGCGACCACTGTTACACTGCTACCGTGTCGTATACTGATATCAACAATCAACAGTACTTTATGTTCGCAAACCGGTAGCCTGATATTCCACGCAGTCCTCAACAATGTACATTGTTGTCGTAAGTTCGATACTGAGAACAAAATCTTCTTTGAAATCAACGGTTTTCATGACGTGAATTTAAATTTCCTGTTCGTATGTTACAGCTTTGTGATTGGTCAAATTAGCACCAATTAGATGAGCCTTCGTTACTGTTAAAAGTTCAACGACCTATGCGTAATGGTGTTAACAAAAAAGAAGTGGAGAGAATAGCCCAGTGCTACACTAGCGCCTCACTCGCGAAAAATCTTAAAAAAAAACTAGACAGCAATTACCGATACATTTCGTAAATATTTTGATTTCATGATAATTTATCTCGCACCTCATATCGACGTGAGAGACGGCGCAGGGATGATTTTAGTCAGTAAAAGTCCGACAGCCTCGTTTTCCACAGAGGCCAGTGTCAATTTTCCACCTATGGGTCAAACAGAAAATATTGATTAGATTATAGTCAATCATTTATTGTTTATCGATCTGAGGACCAAAACAGTAATCTTTTTGTTGCTGTTGATTACTCAATAGTAATCGACAAACATAGCAGAAAAAATCTCATTTTTCATACAGGCAAACCAGTCGATTCGTTTTGTGATACGCTCTGACATTTCAAGGTTTAAACTAATACAGATATACCTACCGATACTTGATATAGTGTAAAAATATGCACGAAGCTTACAAGAACAGCTATCAACGATCAAGTTGTGCATATGAATGTAAAGCTTATATGTACCTGTGTTAGATATTATAATTCTTTGCAAGACCTTGCTTGCTGGTCTAGAATATAGATAGGATTAACTTTCGAAGCGGATCTTAGATAAAAAGAACTTAAGATGATTGTTATACCTTCTTAAAAGATTTCAATCTAACTTGAAGTTGCCACTGATTTCAACGTTGTAACAAGGTGCGGCTGACAGGTGCCAGTATGACGTTACGTCTCTCTTTAGGGATGGACATTAGAAATATTTTTTTATCGCTATTACTCGTAGCATACATTTAATTCTCTTTAATTTTTTTATTAAATGTGTGTGTTATTTAGTTGTGCAGCGTAACTACGTGTATATACTTGTCAAAATAAATATTTTATGACCGAGCCCTGAGGTGTTTCAGAGTTTCAGTTATACAGAACCGTGAAGAATATAAGTGTATATTAGTTTGTATATGTTACTGCAACCACGATCTTTCAGATTAAGTACTTATCAAAGGCGCCGGAAAATGTCTACTACATATTTGTGCTCAGATAAAGTCACTAGAGAGCCGCGTACAGTAGATTTACCCATATAATTAAAGGTTTTTTAAGAGTGATAATTGAACGACGCACGATTTTCGTTTTTTATTCTAAAAAATCATCGACTACCTATTCTTCGTAGTAGTACATCCCATCACTAAACACACTATGGTTTTACGTTATACGCATAACACTTTACTTTATTTTTCATTTCATTAGATTTTATTTAAAGACTAGAACATTCCAGTTGGATTTAATTTAATTAACTGCACTTCCGAATGATTTAACATAATACGAATGTGATACAGTTAAAATACTAAGGCATAATTTTTAAATCGCAGCAACTTTCAAGAGTGATACGAAACGTTACTGAATCTGTCAGCCGCACCTTGTTACGGCGCATAGGGTATAAATGATGTCTTATTTTTAGGGCATAAAACATTTTCAAACTAAAATTACCGCTACTAATAGAACAAAAGCTGTCTATCTAGTAATAGTTACTAGTAATAGCAATAGTTCTCAATCTTTATTAGTTATACTAAACACTTAGTACCTACTTTTCCTACCGCCGTACTTAGAGTCATTTAATTGTTACCCAGTTTGAGTTTAACCCAGTCGTTAGTAACTGTTTCTAGAACATAATCGTTGTCAAGGAATAGTTTAACTAATCATTTAATGTCTCTAGGTACGGCAGCTAGTCTCTCTGTCTCTCTCTCTTATTTCTTTCAACTGCTATCATTATTTGAAGTATCATCATTAAACCGATTCCTTCACCTGTTAATATATTATTATTAAAGTTATTACTTCATTATGTTTTAAGCTCGGCCATCCATCTTTGCTCGCCGGGTTAAGGATAACAGCTATCGTTTATCTTGCGAGTCATAAACATAGGCTAGCCTCACAATCTAGTACATCGTTGTTATGATAATATTATAGCCAACCTTTTACCTTAAAATTATACAAGTTTAGCTCACTGAATTTTAATGTTTATTTTAGGACCAGTAGGGATTATTAGAGACTGTAAAATACACTTATCTTATTGTTGTTATATTCCTTTAGTAGCCTTCATAATCTGCATCATATTACCTAAAGACTAAGATACGGTGAAAAGTCTTTTAGTTATCTAAAATAGCCATTGTCAATGTAAGTAAAATCGAGAGTTATCTCCTCTTTTTAACTCGGGAGCAATTTTAACTTGACAATATCAAGTACTAAAGATATCTACAGTACTAAAGAGCAATTTTAAGTTGACATCATTAGCTGTCGTACAATCAATTTCTATTTGTTTAGCAATGCACGTATTCCGTCCGGTATACACAAAAACATAGTTTCAATTTTTTTATGTTGTACTTAACCATACTCCTTTATTTACAGACGGCAGAACGCAGTGCAGGATGGGAGACTCATCGTGTCCGTCTCAACCGGGTTCCAGGTTACGGCTTCGGTATCGCGGTCTCCGGTGGCAGGGACAACCCACACTTCGCCAGTGGCGACCCTTCCATTGCAGTCTCCGATGTCCTACGAGGAGGACCGGCCGAAGATAAGCTTCAGTAAGTATTACTTTGTTATTTGGTCCTTCGGTCCGCGGTCTGTCTGAGTGGTCTTTTTGGTCGATCAGAGATGTGAGCACATTTCTTGAATTGAGACAAACATATGCGATGAAATATTCTTATATATACCTAAATAAGTAAAATCTTTGAGGTGAGGTTAATTAGTTTATTAAGCAAAATTTATCTAAATGACTTCCTAATAGATAAGAAAAGTTTCTCACCGTACAATTCAATACTAATCATGTCAAATTGTTATTTTTTCTAGGGTGAACGACAGAATAGTATCAGTAAACGGCGTGCCTTTAGAAAATGTGGAGTATGCAAGAGCAGTGCAAGTGTTGCGCGACAGTGGCGCCACCGTATCGCTGGTGGTGCGACGACGAGCGCCTGCGCCGCCTCCCACTGCACCTACCACTATCAAACTATCACTCACTAGGAATGGAAAGAAAGAAGGTAAGACTTAAAGCATTTTCTTCTAAGATACACGCATGAACTCTGACATCCTTGTTCCATTTTGGAAATACCCAGTCTTGTAGAACTTTAAGATTATTTTGATTGCCGCCGTTTCTTGGCAAGCACTTGCTCGAAAAGTACATTGAGGCCGCTTATGATGTGTGTACCTAATAAAATACAGATACCGTGTGTCTGTATTTTATGCAAAATGCTTGCTATCTGATCAGCTCGACCCAATATGGGCGTATGACATTCCCAAGTTGTGCGTATGTGAACTGTGAATATTAATAAGACAGTTAGACACGACCGTGTGGTGACAGCAGAGTGGAATGCATTTGTTAGTTTTGTCACACCTAGTTTTCTCGAGGGTGTAAACAGAGACTGTGCTGCAGCGCTCTCTGATAAACCTGAATCTTTCAAACTGCAATCTCCAACAGCAATTGTAACAAAAATTATGGCAAACCCCTCTCATGTAGAGAAGGCTTCAGAAGTGAACTGTTATGGGATGCTAATTCTTTTTTAATGAACCTTAAACTATACATTAGAGATTTTCAAAACTTATTTCGTTCTTGCAGATTTTGGAATAGTATTAGGATGCAAGCTTTACGTGAAGGAATTGACGCTTCGAGCCAGAGAACAGCTGAACCAAGGTGGCCAGGGTCTTTGTGAAGGAGACATGGTGACGAGGATCAACAATACTCCAGTGACAGATGCTATGACCCTCAAGGAAGCCAGGAAATTAATAGAATCCTGCAAAGACCGTTTGAATCTGGTGGTGACGAGAGAATTGATCAGAGAGGAAACTGTCACGAATGGAAATTATCAGAATAATTATAATAGTCTTGGTAAGAATATTTATCATTATACAATATATTGCCTTTTTGACTCAAGGGTCTATTACAATTGTTGAACATGGTTTGATCGTAATTTCTAGTTTGTGATATTCTAATAGCTTCACAGAATAATAAACGTGATGATGTAGTTATATCTGTTTGTAATCATTAGCTAAAAGGTCCTGAACGCATTTCTGATTTATTTTCCCACTGCTCAATGTATTCAATACAGTCCAATCTGTGGGAATACGCTCTTAAAAATTTTAATAGCTCTTGTTTTCCATTAAAACTGCAATAAAAACCTATACAAACAGATTAGAAATAAAATACTTACTGATGATTATTCAATAGATAAAATTCATTACGAAAATTTAATTGATATTTTACACTTAAAAGATATCACGAGATATCTAAACGACTGATTTATCTTTAATTTTATGCAAGATCTCAAGACAAGGAATTCTTTAATTTTCTTATATTAATGCAAATCATGAGATAGTGTTACGATTTATGTAAATACAAGTCCTTAACAAATATTAGTAAATGTTGTAATAGATCAATAAATAATAAGTATCTTTAGATACATGCAAATAAGGACAGGTTTAATTTCTTTTTTATTCCCTTTACCTATCTAACATACATACCAATTTTAGTTTCATAATTTCTGTCTGTTTCATTTGTTGTGAGTTTGTGTATTGTGTTGTGTTAAATACATACTTGTTGCATGAATTAAATTATAAAACTTAGTAGAGATTCTATTTTAATGGTCCTAACTTTGCACTTCGAAAACTTTTCTCGCAGTCTGTATAAGCGAAATAAATAATGATCCCTGTAAGATCGATCAATGACATAAAACCGTACTCTACACTATTTTTTGGATAAAAAACCTTAAATTGTAATAATGTTAAGTATTATTATTCCTTTTAACAGAAGCCAGTCCCCACAACGTATATGGAGCTGCAGAAGCATCCCCAGGGTACTCAAGTAGTGGTCAGAACCTGTACGTGGCGGCGCCAGTGAGAGGCGGAGACGCCCGAAGAGGTCCGATGTCTCACGAACAACTCGACCAGCCGCCTAGACCACCACCACCGAGGAATGAAGGTAATTGGACCGAAGGACCAAATTTTGAAACCGAAAGGAACACTAAAATAATTTAGAGATGGTTTTGCTATATTATCTTTTATTGCTGTGTATGAATAATAATGTGAGAGTCTGCTATATAAAGCGCAAAAAGACCAAATTAGATATAAATGAAAAGCACTATACTAAATAAAGTAATTAAAATGATATTAAATCTAAACACAATATTTTTACCGAGTTCAAAAAAGGAGATTCTCAGTTTGATCTGTTTGTATGTATGTTTGTGCACGATTATCTTACGTTTGGCCGAACCGATTTAATGCGGTTTTCAGCATAGTATTCTTCAGATTTGGGGATAAAAATGAAGGCGGTTCCTTTTTAATAAAAATATTTCTATTACAGATTACTACAGCAGTAGAAGACAACTCTATGAGGACGAAGCAATGAATAATCAAAGAAATAAGCCATCGTAAGTAGTCTTTTCTAAAATTAACTTTACATATGATAAGAATACCTTGATATTTAAGAATCTAAGGTACAAATGTGTCTCTGGATCAGTTTTAATTCAAAGATACACAGTCCACCAAAAGGTTACGGTCAAAAACTTACCTTCAAATAAACTACCATTGTAGGAGCGAGCCAAGGTTGATAAGTTTCCAAAAGGAGGGTTCAGTGGGTCTCCGGTTGTGTGGCGGCAACCGGTCCGGGGTGTTTGTGTCGGGCGTACAGCCCACCAGTCCGGCCGCGCTGCAGGGCCTACAGCCTGCTGATAAAATACTTAAGGTATGTGTTTATTTCAGTTTCGTTGGACTGTTTTATTTCAATGCTTGACTTGACTATCCAATTTTAAGGGTTTTGTGTTTTTAAGTTAGTTGATTTTTCATGTCATATTTTACGCTTGATATCAACTTTGTGCCTATGTTACGGTAAGAGTGAATAATTGAAAATTATTAATAATTATCTATGATTATTAATAATTACCGAAACTCGAGGTAAAAGTGATAAATTAATCACATTTGTCGGTTATTATTAATAATTTTACCCTAGTAGTGATAAATGTAATAAGTGGCCAAGATGTTATTTTTATTTCAATTTAAACGGCAATATATTGTACTTGCACAAGAAATATTTGTTGAATTCTATGATAATACTTTAAAAATTTTAATTTGTTACATTTATAGGTGCTACAGAAGATTTACAGGCAAACCAAATAATTATGATTGTTGATGATTTAGGATTCGTGTTGATTTTGGTAATGAAACAATAATTGTTTAATTTTACTTTTGTTATAATTTTATGTACCACGAAAGACTTTCTTGCTAAAGTTTGATGGAAGATAAATTTCCAAAAGGAGGGTTATCTTTAATGGTGATCTCATGTGCCCTTTTTGGCGGGCGAGACCGTGTGTCAAAATTTTACTGACTAAAAACCATCCCGTTCCTACTCCTGCTACGAGCCGGAGCCCCGGTAGTCCGCTAGGTAGTCCCCATTCCGCAACTCTTCGATTTAAGCTACTTATTATTTTCTAATTTTAGCACTATTTGTGTACCTAGGTACTCATGCTGAAATCTTTAAATTACAAAACTTATGTATAGTCTTCATAGTACAGAATGAGTGAATTTGTTGTCCTTTCGTTTTAAAGCAAGTACAAGTAACCTTAGTTGTGTGATTTCTAATTAATATAATCGTAAGACTGTGTTTAATATTATAAATAAATACCGGCTGATCAAAAAACATTGGGTTTATATTTATTTTATTACTTTCACCAATATGTGTCGTGAATTATTAATAATTACTACTAAAAGTAATAAATTTCGACCGATTATTCACATTTACCAAAACGTGTGATTATTATTAATAATTTCGGAAAATTATTAATAATTTTCTATTAATCAGATTTACCGTAACACCTATATCTCATTTATAAATAACTATATGCTTTCATTTCAATGCTACACGCATTTCTAAGAAAACGAACGTTTGGATAAATAATTATAGCCGAAGCCAAATTATCAGAAAAAAAGAAGCAATCAAGATATTTAAGTGCAAATTATTCCATGCAACTTCTATCTTGGAAGTAAAACAAGAGCTTATTACCCATTGTAAGAATATACACTGCTTTAAAAACGTAAAAATACCTAATAAGGTACTAACTTAGTAATGTACTAATTTAGTTTTATTTCACTACTAATCATTTTCTTCTTCTTACTAAATTGTGGTGTATAAGTAATAAATAATTCTGACCAACATAACATTGAGATCTAGTTTTGTGCGGTTGAACAGGTGAACGACATGGAGATGAAGGGAGTGACGCGGGAGGAGGCTGTCCTCTTTCTGCTGAGCCTACAGGAGCGCATCGACCTCATAGTGCAACACTCTCCTGATGAATACAATGCTGTTGCTAGTGGACAAATGCGTGAGTATCAATGCATTTAAGTATTTGTAATGGTATTTTTTGTAAACTCTCCTATGGGGGTTTTATCTACTATATCCGATTATCTATTGGTCTATTTGCTGTTAACTTTTGCACTTTCCAGTGTTTACATTAAGTAGGTAGATTGTTTTTGTAAATCAATTTTGTCAGTGACTTAACACAATCCAAAACTGAAACGGATTCCTAATATTGATAAAACAAACAGCACATGCTTAACTTGTTTCATAAATAAAAAACAGAGTACCTATCTCATTCAGTAAAAAGTTCTATGGAACCGCCAATATAAAAAAAATCATAATACTTTCGTCTATTATGACGAGATTAAAAATGACTTTAATTTCAGCGGGCGACTCGTTCCACATAAAGACCCACTTCCACTACACGGAGCCGACAGACGGCGAGATGTCGTTCCGATGTGGAGACGTGTTCCACGTCGTCGATACTCTACACAACGGCACTGTGGGAGCCTGGCAGGTGTATAGGATAGGTAAGACTTTATCTAAGCTTAGTTTCTATACTAAAAAACTGTGTTTGAAGATCTTGTGTTCACTAGAAACATGCTGCTTTAAACAAGCTGAAGGATGCCCTTTTATTTATTACCTATTCTCATATAACTCAAAAGAATAGAGCCTGTTGTCCTTCTATTACTCATTTTAAAATAATGTGTAAACAAATAACTCATAATATAAGAGATGTAGTCAGAAGAAGCCTATATTATAGAGTGACTTAATAAACGCTGCTAATGTTACCTATTTAATTATATTTTGTTTCTTTAGGTCGCAACAACCAAGAAGTTCAAAAAGGCACAATACCCAACAAGGCGCGAGCTGAAGAGCTGGCAACAGCGCAATTCAACGCGACCAAGAAAGAGATGAGCGGCAACGATGGAAAACATAACTTCTTTAGAAGACGTCGCTCTACGCATCGACGTAGCAAGAGTTTGGGCAAGGTAAGAGATAATAGTATAACAAATAGCATTACCTCAAGAATGTTTGAGGCTTAGGTCTTAACCTCTTGTATGACGGTATATGAGACACAATAGAAAACACATTGTGTTTTGCGTAGATCTGCGTTCCGGCACACAAAGGGTTAATCATAGTCGAGTAAGCAGACGGGTCCCTGATGGTAAGCAATCAGCGCTGCCCATGGACACTCACAATACTAGAGACGTTACGAATGCGTTGCCAGCTTTTTGGGATTTGATTCATAGAACTGGAAATGAGGCTGGGGAGAGGAAGAATGGCTTATATTATACAATACTTATGAGTGCTACGCGAAACTTTAACTTTCAAAACTTCTAATAAAACAGTCAATTACACTAACTTCTACTAACTATGTTCTTATATGCTCCAAACTAATAAATAATTGGTATTACAGGAGCACTGGGACGAGGTGGTCCTATCAGACAGTATCAGCAAGTTCCCGGCGTACGAGCGCGTGGTGCTGAAGCAGCCTGGCTTCGTGCGCCCCGTCATAGTACTGGGCGCCGTCGCCGACATCGCCAGGGAACGACTGCTCACTGAGAGCCCGGATAAATTCTCCTCGCCAAGTACGTTATAAATAACTAGATATAATATTTTTATTTTATAATTATTCTATCAGTATATATCTACTTTATATTATAGCTTCTGTCAGCGGGTTTCAGATCCGTTCAATAGCGTTCGCGTGAAAATATACATACAAAAATAAAATAAATTCGGACGTCCATACCCATACTGAGAATTTTAAGGATTTAGGATTATTAACCAACTTAAATAAATGACCTTGACCTAATAATTTATTAAAAAGAAAATGTACGTATGTACTTTTAAGTTATGTTACATACCATACCTACATATACATTGATATTTAACACAATGAATAACTTTTTTGTCAAATAAGCACGATTTTAAAACGTGGTCCTTTGATCTTCAAAAGGACCACTTTTTAGAGGCGAGTTAAATATTTGTTTTACATCAACTTCAACTTACAGTATCTTCATTAACTCAACCTTTTTGCTTCTAGAAATGGACAGCACATTAGAAGATACCAAAACAAAGTCCGCCGGTATAATCCGCCTATCAAGCATTAGAACTATAATGGAGAGAGGGAAGCACGCCTTACTGGACATCACGCCCAATGCAGTGGACAGACTCAACTACGCCCAGTTCTACCCAATTGTGATATTCCTCAAAGCTGATAATAAACACATTATCAAACAGCTAAGAGCTGGGTTGCCAAAGTAAGTGAACCTCGTTTTCTATTTGATTATGTTGTGCAACGTGCAACGACATGCCTTTTACCCCCGTAGGAGTAAGCTGAGGTATATTTTTCACCATTTGTGTTATAAATCCCATGTAATAGGGGGTGAGCCTATTGGATTATATTGGACACGATTCTAGACTCCGTACAATTATGTTGAATAATTATATTTTGCTGTTTACTCACGTAACTCTCCTATTTGTATGTGATAACTCGATTACTACTACTTTCAAGAATACACGCAGATACACACACACACACACACAAATAAACAGTTCGTTTATTTTAAAACTTTGACTGCCAACAAACATCTGTTGAAGGCAAATCCTCCGCTAGCGCCGGTCACTTTTGCCGCCCCATGGCATTCAATGTGTTAATAACACTTATCTATCCTCAAGGTCTGCTCACAAATCATCAAAGAAGCTCCTAGAACAGTGCCAACACATGGAGCGAGTATGGGGCCACGTGTTCACCCACACGATCACATTAAGCGAAGCCAACCAGAACACGTGGTTCAGCAAGCTCATAGACTTGATACAGAGGACGCAACAACAACAACTGTGGGTGTCAGAGACTAAGGTGAGCATTTTGGATGTAACTTTAGTAATATTGATACTGTTGGTTGGATTTAGTATTGTTTTGATGAGGATTTTGTTATGGAACAAGGTGGTTTGTTTTTGGTTATGGGACTTTGGGTGTGGATTATAATGGTGTATTTTATGGAAGAGCTTACTAAATGGACGTATAATGACTTATTGGCCTGACGGGAAATGCAAAGTGTAATTATATGTATTATATGACAGGTTCTGGAGAAGTGGTTTCCAAAAAATTTGGAGTATAAAATCTCACTTACTTTAGTTATGTAGTAGCTTTGATCAATTATAGGTAGTTATTAATATTTCAAGGAGGCATATGATTACTTGTTCCATAATAAAACAGACTCCCTTCATTACGTTTATCTATAGATATAAGTTATGTAACAATACATTTCTGGGGAATCATTTCTCAATGTTAACCTGTTCGTCTATTACAACAGTAAACGCATCATGCTTCAAGATGGTTGCTTGGTAAAGGCAATTTGGTGCATTTGGTAAATTATATGTGCTCTCCATATCTTTAGTACCTTTATACTTTATTTAATCAGCGTCTTAAATGTATATGCAACCATTATCAAGAGTATTTTATCCAGAAAAGTAACCAAGAAAACTAGTTTTGTTATTTGAGGTTGCATCTACATTTGAAAGATGACAAAACATGATATATTAACCAATACGTTTCTGTTCTGTCTTGCGGCGGTGTAGCACGTTGAAATGGTGTCGGACATATACTTCCCCATTCCTCCGTCCCCATACCCCGCCTTCTACCCCATCTCCTATCCTCTAAACACGTATCCCCAGTCTCCTCAACGCCCCGTCAGTTCCCCCCAAAACCTGCCCCCCTTAAACCTTAACCCCAGCACTAAACATCACGACCATCTGTATGACGCTAACAGAAATCATGTAGTACCTTACTACTACTCTGAAACTCTAACTCCGTGCATGCCTAACAACGCTTACAGTGTGCCAAATACTTACCTCGCTAAAAACAGACATACTCTAGCCAATTATCCGTACGATGACAGGCAAAATTATTACCAAAGAAAAATTAACCCTAAATTAAAGACTCCGTTAAATGCGAGCCCAGAATTGTCTCAAATATTTTCGAAAAGTAACGTTTATCCACCTCAGAGCTTTAGGCCTTATAGTGTCCTTGAAACTACTACTAAATCTCCAATTCAAAACGTTCAAAGACCATCTTCAGTGGTTCCTATGACGGAACAGTATAGACCAGCTTCTTTCTTCCAAACTGACAATGAAATTAAAAAGACCAACGATGTCCCCGAATGGAAGGCGCGGCTTCAGAAAGAGAATCCGAAGCCTTTGTTTAAAACTTTGGAAAGACCGTTGAGGCAGACGTGTAGGATTCCTAACTGCAAATGTAGTGAGATACCGCCGGCGGAACCGGGGCGGTATAGCGAAGTGCGAACATTACCTATACCGTCGGGTAGAAATTTAAATAAGTACAGAAACCTGTCGCTTCCAACTCTAAAGTTGGAGGAGATAGAAAAGATTGAGAATGAGAGTAAATCAGAAGCTGAAAGAGACACCCTCCCTGTCATTAGTAAACCTATTTCCGAACAGCATTTAGGGTATGTGTAGACTAGACTTTAGTACTAACAACGTTAACCAAAGTTACCATTTTAGTATTAGCACAAGTAATTCATCTTTATATTTTTGTTTATTTGTATATTGGCTGCTTGACCGCTTTATTTTAATTCGCTTTTAGCACTTCTGTTTATTATAATATGTATTTTGTTTTTAGTTTTAGTCAAATATTTAATACCAAGTGTGTTTTTGTTTTGTAAATACTGTCACAATTGACCAGTGTTAAATACCACAAGTGTTTTACTAAATCGATATTCAGATAATTAAATCTATCGTATCCATAGCAACATTCTTCTTTGAGTTTTCATGCTTTTTAGAGATTTTCTCCTACTTCCTACTATATTTGTTTACAAAAAATGAATTTGAATATCGATTCCAAAGTGTGTACAAACCCAAATGACCATTAATCATACACAGATGCTAAACCCCGTTTTTAGTTTCTGTTAATGTGTTATATGCAATCATTCATTTGTCTTGTCTTGTCACCCCATTCCATAACCCACCCTACCGGATGCTGCGAAACGAAACAAAATGGCCGTGTTAACACAAAATGGCGGAACAGAGGCCAGAGCCGTTGTCCGACGATTTCTTGTTCTCAATGTCGTCGAGTACTGAGAACCGGCTCTCGTATGCTTCGAGTCCTGAGAGTGACTTGGAAGTGAGTCCCCCGCCAGCTCCGAGACTTGTCAAGTCTTCATCAGACCCCTCGATCGCCACCACGCAGGATAATATGGACCGAGATGACGATATCAACCATATGAACGATGCTGTGCCACCACCTTATACGGTTTGTATACGATAACTTTGTGATTTACTGTGCTATTTCTATTTTAAAATAATTATGATATCCCAAAATGGGAATACTAGTCACATTTTATGTAAAAACTAATCAATTATCTCGACTCGAACATTAGCTGCGACATTGGATCTGCTAAATGAGAAACTCCTTATAAGTAAAACTGAATCAATAAAAATGTAGGAATTAGCATACATCTCCAAAATCGAAGTTCTAAAATTGTACATAATACTTACTAATCCGAAATTCATTATCATATAAAGTGGAGGGATTTGTTACCATCTTGTGTTTCCATACTTATGTATGTTTATCATCAATGTGACTGTTTTAATCGAAAGTTTTGATCTATTTTCCATATAATTTACACCATATGTGTACATATAACACTAAGTTTCTTTAACAGATTTTTAACTTAATCCTTTTGTATTAAAGTCGAAAATCCGTGAAAGATAATTCTCCATAAATAACACTGACTATAATACCTTTATCTATTTCGATATACAGCAAGGCGGCTATGGTGACAGCAAGTATGGTTTCTCAGCGACCACGAATGGAGCCCCAACGAATGGTGTGAACCACAACCAGACCCACAGTATGGGCAACAATGAGGCACCGCCGTATCAGTGCAATCCTATGACACACTCGCCGCCTCATTCGCCTTTGTATGGAACTGGTGAGTTTAAGAACGTATGATAAAACAAAGTTATTGCAGCTAAAGAAAACGTCCATCTTTTTGGCCTACCAAGAAGAAAAAGGGTTTATTTCTTACGGCAATATGTATATCAAAATATAAACTGTCGTTTAGAATATACAAGTTTCATTCAACTTTATTATCCTTAAGTCTATGATATATAACAATAGGGATTGATTTTTGTATCATTATGTTCACTCCTACTTTCCATAATATCATGTATCTCCAATGATCTATCGATACTTCTCTCTATTTATTATTTCTATCGCCACAATACAATAGCACAATAAGTATTGAAGAAGTAGAGTTACAGTTTATAATGAGGATTGGTTTCCCGGCAGTACCAGAGCTACCACCACGCGGTACTGTAAGCCGACCCGCCGGCGGAGTACTGTTGCCAGCGCCACCGCCCGGACGACCGCCGCATAACCTACGACATAATACACCTGTAAGTATAAAATCAGTGAAAACCTCACACAAACACACTTTTTTAGGTATACCAACATGTAGACCTGTTCTATACTAGTTGACATGCAATTTCATAATGAAAAGAAGGGAATTATAATAATGATTTTATGAAGATAATAAAGACCATAGATAACTATACAAAACTGGGAACAAATAAGTTGTAGCTTTCACTATCAAACGTAAACTAGACTAATACACGTTCATTCTTGCGTGCTTAACAAGTTGGAATTGATATAAAAACATTATTACAGCTACACAAATTGCGCCCAAAAGGACCAATTTTCAAACGGACACACTTTTGTCCTAAGAGTCACAATTTTATACACCGAGTATTAAAACATTGTTCTGTTGCAAGATAGGTATACCTAATTATGTACCTGTATAACTATTTTCTATTCACCCAGGGCAACCGACCGAGTGCACAAGAGCGTCTATTTGGTCCTCCAAAAGACCCGGGAAGCGATGAGGCGGCGACATACACTGCGCGCCCAACGAGTATGATCATACAGCCTA
The DNA here is from genome assembly GCF_023101765.2 of Spodoptera frugiperda. Classification (NCBI taxonomy): domain Eukaryota; kingdom Metazoa; phylum Arthropoda; class Insecta; order Lepidoptera; family Noctuidae; genus Spodoptera; species Spodoptera frugiperda. The sequence goes on along the minus strand of NC_064229.1, from coordinate 3,762,447 downwards.
GTCAGGGGCAAGGATCGTTGGACAGGCATCGACATCCTTCTAACCCGGTAAGTTGGCTACAGGATTATTCCTGTAGTCATTATTAATCAAATTGTTGTTATGTACTTTTGTATTACTGCTTCATAAGGAAGGTTATATTTTTGTACTAAGACATTTTGGTAGGCTAGAAAAACTAAAGTTGTAATTTATCCCAAATGTATAATGAAAAAAATTATATATGTTGAAACTATTACGAATTGTAAATGTAGATAATCTCTATCGGTTTTTATTATAAATCTGTTACCAAAGATCAAAGGACCAAAATTATACTTCTATTTGGTCTTTTGATACAAACAGTCAATATTTAGTACTAAATTAACTAAAAATCACGGTTTACTCACGTACAATAATGGGTCAGTAACCAGCGCACGCTGCTCATGATGAGGAGTCTCTCTGTAACTCCAAACTACTCCATTAATGTTCTTGAGTAAACCGTGATTTTTAGTTTCACGATAGTTATTACAAAATATAAGAATATTGTGCTATATAATATTTAATTAATACCTTATTACATTTGCAGCAGAGTTCATACGACGGTACTTCGTCATACGACTACACTGGTACGACAAACAATGGGTCCGGTATGGGCTCCTGTCGGTTGCCTCCTAACGCGCCTGATGACCTCAAAGTGGCACCACCTTCTATGTAAGTTGTTAATTTAATGCAGAATTATACATTTAATGATTTGATAATTACTTATTTTGTATCCTCGGCAATAAAATCTAGAATAAATTGAAATTCACGTTAGCCAAAGACCAGGCAACAGCGCTCTGATAAACGTAAATCTTTTAAACTGCAAACGTAAATATTATGGCAAACCCTTTACGTATAGGAGGCCCATAATCCAACAATGGACTGTCATGAGCTATGGATGTGTCATCAGTACTACAACAACGTCACGCTTTTTACCCTCGAAGGGGTAGGCAGAGGTGCACATTCTGGCACGTAATGCCGCTATACAATGTACTTCCACTTTTCACCATTTGTGTTATAAGGCCCATGCAATAGGGGGTGAGCCTATTGCTATATAATCGTTATCATCAGTATCTATAATTTATTATTTGTTTTCTCCATAAATAGTAACAAAATGGAGCCGCCACCGCCTCCGAACCCGACGGCGATGTCTCAGAGTAACATGACGCAGAGTCCGCAACGTAACTCCAACTCTCACGAACACAACTCACTCGATTACAGAAGTCCAGACAATAATTACAGGTCAGTATATATTCTATTTTATAAATAAAATGGATGTCCAAAATGTATTGTTTTGAATTGGATAATCCTTTTTTTGTTAGGTAATAAATCCATCGGTATGCAAGGCTAGGACAAACAATAGCATTAATTTGTTACTTAAACATAATTATATTATTTAGTTGACGTCAATACAAAACGGAAATATTATACTAATAATTTTAATTCCTAATTTAATGTTTAGGTATTATGTATGACACAATAATATTCAACCACCACTAATCTACCAATAAAATCAGTCAGGTACAATTTAATTCGATCCCCAATAACTCAAAACTAACCACCCTTCAAACATCCACACCACCTGTCCAAGTTTACTATCTACACAAGAATTTACAACACAATACAAATACGCATATAAATACCATTGCAGGGCAAAAAAAACAACAAAACACCTTTTTTTTCGAAAACGGTAAGAGTCAACCATGCTTACCTTACAAAGGGACCTTGGACAATAGACTAGCGACCTGGCTACTTTTAAGCTGCAGAAATTTATTTTGGTACCATTGTCATTGTCCTTTCTGATTTTGCACTGTGCAGTCGTAGTTAGGATGGTTTTTGGTGAACGTGTCTGATGTTGTTTTAAAGTTTTAATAATAATGTGGTTAATAAATTAATTCGTTGTGTGATTTACAAATTGTTGTTGCGAGTCTGTGATGTGTGTATTTGTGGAATTGTTGTGAATTAGTGCTTTTACACATAAGAGATAATTCTAAAACACTTTACGACATAAGAGAAAATCCTTATGTAGGATAACGTTATTTCGAAACAGATGGACTGTGTTATGCTACAAGGCATCTTCACAAGTCCCTTGTAACTATATGATAACTTTATCTTGTGATTAATGGTTGTGTAAACTTGTAAAGACAGTGAAATGATTTAAGTGTTGTTTTTAACTGTAAAGTGACAGTGTTAAAAATGCTGAAGTTCAATAAAAAGTACGTATGTTAATGTTTTTTCTACGCTGATCTTTGGACCCGGAGCTGCAGACTGCCTAGCAGATTACCGGGGCTCCGGCTAGGAAAGCAGGAGTCGAAACATGGTGGTTGTTAGTGACTAAGTGTCTGACATTCTCTCTCGCCTCGCCCAAGGCGGGAGAAGTCATTGGATGATTTATACCCCTGAAAAAAAAAACTGTTCTTTAGAATGGCTTTTATTTTTTACTTGTAGTTGTAGTACACTTAATTTTACTCCGTTTGTTATGAACAGTTATTAGATAAATATGTACCCATTCAATAACTTAACGAATATTTATAAACACATATCACGCATTAAAAGCATACATGATCTTAGATAAAGATCCTAATCGTTCTTCCTAAATGTAGAACAATTTGTTTCTGGCTTGGAATACAAACTTATAAATCTTACAAGTATGCGTTACATTAACTACGGAAGTCATTGTGAGATACTTATAATCAGCAGTGTAGGTCTTCTAACTTATGCTGATCATACTAACTATGTAACTTGTCCTCAGGCCCCCCGAGTACCGAAGTCCCCAGACGAGTCGTCCCCCGCCCATGAACGGGAACAGTCCCCACACGCCGATGCACGCGCGAGGCCCGTCGTTACCCAACGTGCCAACCAATGACCATGCCAAATACAGGTTTGTTTGTTTTTGAGACAAAGACAGATCTAGTGAAACAAATTTTACTTATAATAAATATCTTTCTCATCTGAGTTACACACATTTTACATATTTTTCTAGAACAGAACAAAACGATGTAAAACAAATAACAAACAATTAAATTCAAAAACAGAACACATCAGTGTAACCAACATTAGAACATAATAAATTTGCAGTGCAGACAACCTAAACATATGTATAAACATTGCCATATTATTAACAGTTTGTTTACCTCCTTTTTTATACGAAACTCATAATTTTGGAAGCTAATTGTACAGTTGGTGCACTGGCTAAGTGACCGAGTCTTGTGATATGTGTAGTGTAGTTGATACAGCATGGAACAATTCTCTGTGTCTTTCATAAAATTGGTTGTTCTGGGTCTGGCAATATCTTGAGTATCTGGTTTGAAGCCAGGTTTAGAAAGAAATCAAATACAATTTGCCAATCGCTCTTGTATCTCTTGTATCCTTTGGATCACCAAGACAGTCAACAGGTTAAAGTAAAAATTACGATAATGTGAGAAGCAGCCTTTTGTCAGCAGTGGCATATTTACGAGCTGCTGTTGATGACGACATTGACGTATTAGACACTTCTATTTACATCTGCAAGATAAGCCTGATATCTAATTACAAGTTCTATTTTCATTACGTATAGTGGGCGTACAAATTCTGCGTCTCAAGCGGACTACGGAGGTCGCGGCGGAGCGCCCGTGCCGCCGTACAAACCCGTCCCGCCGCCCAAACCCAAGCACTACAGGCCGCCTGACAACTCACACCATCCTAGGAATGGGGTAAGAATTTATTAAAACATTATATTATGTTTCTAATCGTTGTTAATGTACATGTGTGTTTCTGTAGATACGACTTCTGTAGATACTTAAAATTTCATTTTCAAATAAGTCTAGTAATAATGAAGGTAGGAGAGAATCGTTGTATGCCATTAACATGCAACAGCAACTGTCGTATATACAATAAAATCTAGCACTTTAATAAAATCTACTTCAGCTACAATCTTCTATATAGAACTACACAAAATAGAAGTGAACTAGTGATTTGTTTACATTGAGTGTCGCACCAGCACTTTTCCAGGGCACAATTTTTTGCACCATCATCATCGTCACGCCTTTTATCCCTGAAGTGGTAAGCAGAGCACATTATGGCACGTAATGCCACTGTACAATGTCTTAGCACCGTTTCAAGTTATTAGTCAAATATCACTTGCAAACAGCACTAGAGTCTATGTTTGGTTCCCGCACGCACAGAGTATGGAGCCGCCCCCGCCGTCGGGTCCGCCCGGGCCCCGGCCGCAGGCGCCGGGCGGCTACCCCGGGTCCCCGCACTACTCGCACCAACACTCGCACTCGCAGCCACACAGGCCGCACAACCACAATAATTACCAACAGGTTTGTATTTATGCACACTGTAGATACCTACTTCTAGAACTGTATTTACCGACACGACTGTATTTACGAAAATACCACCAATAGAAGAATTTTCCAACATGACAGTATAATTTGTTTGTATATCATAATGTAAAAAGAATCAATGAAGTTTGCACCGTTATTGGAATTTCTAGGACTTAATAAGCAATTGTGAATTATATTATGGGAAAAGATACAATTGAGAAGTTATGGGATAATATAGAATCGAGAGAAACTGTGAATGCGATAGTTCACAGAAAAAGGGGATCGCCTATTAGTACCCAGTTGTGGGTGATCTGTCACTGAAATGGTAATGACAAATTGCATAATGAATGTTAATTCATATGACCTTAATCGTTCATTTACCTTAGTACGAATTATGAAACTTCAGGTTGGACTGTCAGAATGTCTCGTGTTGGTAATAGTTTGGTACATATTATTTTTGAAGTTCCAATTCTCAAAATTCATAATATAAATGATTTTTCGTCTAAAGCGCCCATAAGCGTCGGACAAACTTACAAATAGTTCAGTAAAGTTGAATTGTTGTTTAACATAACTTAGTACTCCTGCGGCTCTAAGGACCAAAATTAACATATGATACGGATCAAGTGTTTTGTGTTATATTAACAATAATGGTGGCCTAATTCCAGCAAAATATGTACGGAGGCCAAATGCCGCCGCAGTCACCGCCCTACTCGGGGCCCCCGTCACACCACCGAGCTATCAACCTACCACACAATCCACATCTCATAGGTGAGTACCAGAAATTTAATGCATTGTTTTATTTTGTCTTGTCACTAAATACGCAATGTTGTCTATTCTATGAAAATGATTTGAAGATAAACAGAAACAAGTGGGAGAAAAGGACCTTAGGTGCATTTTGGAACAAAGTTTTATTTTGAACTGACTCTAAGCAGTGATATGTAAATAAACGTATTGATGACGCCATAATAATTAAGAAGAAGAGAGTAACAGACTCATATTATGATAATATTTTTGACCCGGAAATATTATATTAGTCTTTGTCTTAATTTTGACTTAACCTACAACACCCTATTTCAGATTTAGCAGGCAGTAGAGAACAACGTGGATCAGCGTTCGAGCTGTACAGGAAACCGCAACACATGCATAATATAAGGTAAGCCATCCACAGCACCTCCAGCTGCGTACACTATACGTCCCAAAAACTATACAATCTCACAAAAACATGTCAAAAATAAAGAAAGATCTCCTACAAAATGCATGTTTCCGAAATCTCTTTAAGATTTCTCATTTTCTCTAAGATTTATATTAGCCCCTGTACAATTTGCTCTAACATGCAAACACCAATCGCTTCACAAACGACTAACATTTGTCTTGTCGGGCCACAGTATATTAGTAATGGTTTTGTATGTGGTATATAAACATATATTTTGTAACATATATCTCTATATCGGGGCGTTAGACTGTAAATTGTAATAACATTGTAATCTATTAGAAGTATCTAGTTGTTTGTTTCGGAACAAACTCTATTGGCAGTGCGTGTCTGCATTTTAGTGCAATTTGATTTTGTTATAAAAGCATATTGAATTAATTTATTTTTCTCTCTATATTTTCTTTTATCCAATTCAATATGTACTCTTATGATTTTAAATTTTACTATTTTTACTTTCTTTTCTTTACCATCTTTCTTTCGTTATGATATTTTTTCTGTCTGTATTTATATTTTCTCAAATATTTCCCGATCATTATTTCAATATGCTTTTTTTAGAATCACAAAATTCACCTTTTGAAAATTGTCATGCTCATTGGACATCTCAGAAATTTCAATATTGTTCCATTAATTTATTAGACTTGCTATTTTAGTAGCTTCTTAGTTGTTTCACCTAATTATGTTGAACAATCTGACATGTCCTGATAATCTATCATTGAGTAACTAAGAGGGGATTTGGTTGTGGGTGTCCGCAGTTCATCAGATGCCATGAACTCGAGCGTGGAGCGCGACGAGACGTTCTCGCCAAAAACTAAAAAGAAATTATCTAAAAAGCCATCGTTCATTAAAAACGCCGTCCTTGATCTATTCCGTTCGAAAACGAAAAATTCACAAAAGGTGTCTCGACAGAAGTCATTATGCGAAAGTGACTTGCAACAGAGGCACAACGTGCCGCAGATGCCGATGTTAAGACGAGAGAAGTCTGACCTCAGCGACATGAGCATACACATGAGAAACCAACAAATAAGGAATCAGATGTTGCAACGAAGCAACTCATCCTCTTGTGAGAAACCGGTTTTGAAACCTATTTTAAAACGACAGAGTTCATTTTGCGATGAAAGAAACGGATCTATCTGTACCGTCAGAGATTATGACGCTAAACCAGTGATGAAAAGTTTACGAAGACAAAATTCCATGTGCGATATTGAAACTGAACCGAAAGTTACCCCACTGTTACGTAGACAGAACTCTCTCATAGAGTATAATAGGAGAGGGATCTACGGGCAGTCGCCCAGCTTTAATATGATAACCAAAATAGACCCCATCTACCAAAGACAGCAACAAGTTAAGCACGAACCATTTCACCCCACACAACCGTTACCTCCAGAACCAGTGTACCAAAGTAAAGACCATTTAGTTTATGATCCTATACCCAAACCTCGACGAACCTATACCTCTGTATACGATACTTCAACGGAAACTCCTTACGCAAGCAGATCTGAAATGTCCAATCAGAGTTTCGAAAATCCGTACGGAAATAAGCAAACAATAGGAATGCCGTTAATGGATCCACCCTATGCAACAAGAGCTGAGTGTATGAAAGAGAGCCCTTATGCAACTAGGGCTGAGTGCGTTAGAGAGAGCCCTTATGCCACGAGAGCAGATTGCGTTAGAGAAAGCCCTTACGCAACAAGGGCTGAATGCGTGAGAGAAAGCCCTTACGCAACAAGAGCTGAATGTGTAAGAGAAAGCCCTTATGCTACCAGAAATGAATGCATGAGGGAGAGTCCATACGCCACTCGAGCTGATTGTGTCAGGGAAAGTCCATACGCCTCTAGGGAAGAATGTATGAGAGAAAGTCCTTATACAAACAAACAAGATATATCTAGGCAATCTGATTCGTTTTACAGTGAGTCGCCGTATTCTAGTAAAGAGCAAATGTTGCGAACGAGGTTAACTCCTGACGGTTCATATGCGACTAAGGAAGAAATGTTACGGCAAAGATTTTCTGAATCACCCTATAGCACGAAAGAAGACATGCTAAGGCAAAGAATGGACTTATCTAGTAAAGAACCTTTGTACGGCAAACGGACATACGATCCGCCACCTAGTACATCTTGGAATGAGAATCACTATGGTGTGAGGCCAGACAGGAGATTACAGACACCAGTGAACTTCCCTGGTAGAGTATCTCCTATGAGTAAATGTATGAGCGAGCCTCCCTATGCTACAAGAACAGAGATGATGGCCAGACTGGGTCAGACAGAATCACCATACGCCACTCGAGCTGAAGTTAAGTCTAGTTGCTCTGATACACAATATGGTACTCGTCACGATATGATGGACATGAGACCTGACGTAAGACCAGCCTCTGCAGAATGTACATACGTATCCAAACAAGAAATTTTATCGCAGAAAGCTGCTTTACTGGCTAAAAAGGAATCCAGTTACGGTATAAGATTGGAAGAAAAGCTTGAAATAATAAAACAGAGGAATCAGGCTAAAAAAGAAATGATCTATCAAACTAGAAAGGAGGCAAATGAAAGTGATTCGGTTAAGATTAGGGAGCCTTTGTATGTATCGAAAAGAGATTTAAAAGAGAGTGTTATTTACGAGTCTCATCAGGAAACAAAAGAAGTGGCACAACCTGAAGAACAAGAGGGTAGTAGTAGTAGTGCTTGTAGCGCTGCTAGTGCTACTAGTACTAGTGCTAGAAGTAGCCCCTATGAACTGGGTGATGCCAACCACTTATCTCGAAGAGAACCTGTGTATCAGACAAAGTCGGAAGCCGAGAGTGGTATAGAAAGTGAAACATTCCAAGAAATAGATTTTTCGAAACTCAGACTAACAGAATCAAAAACAGATGCAGAGAAACAAAAGTCAAAGAATTTAGAAACAAGTGTATTAAAAGGCGAACCGATGTATGCTCCAAGATTACACGGGAAAGCCGATCACATTTCTAATGCTTTGAAAGTGACCACTTCCCCAGTGCCTTATGAGTCCACTACATCAATGGAAACTCACTATGCGTCAGAATGTAGTATGAACTTTGAGAACAAACCACAAAGTACTCCTTATACGTCACAGGACTTACTAGAACGAAACAATAAACCCAGCAGAAGTGTTACCTTCTGCGAACAGATATTGGAAAAGAGTCCAGAGACTAGCGGAGAGAATTCACAAAGCATGTCCTCAAGTCAGAACGAAACTACTGTGATTCAACAAAACACTACAGTCGTACCATCAACTTCTGACGCTAACGATTCTACTAACAAAACACAGGAGGTAGAACCTGATGGTCCACATACGACATGGGGAATATTTGATAGCGAAGGAGGGGTGCTAGAAGATAGACAATGGGGCGTTTCATTAATAATACCACCAAAAGCGATAGCGCCAGGAATCAAGCAAAAGATCTACTTTACGGTGTCGGATCCGCGACTGAGCCAGCGAGTGGGGGGACCTCCCATCGATATGGACAACGGTAAAGGCTTTTGTAACGAAGCACGCGTTAAACCTTGTAGTGTCGTAGTCTGCACATACTAATTGGCATTTAATATTTGCGAATGGATTGGAATCTGGAATATTGCACAAGGACTGGGAATTGTGATTGTTGTTCGAAATTTTCTCTCGAATATTAGATTCGATGTTTGGATTTTATACACGGTTTATGTTATGTCTATGTATATTAGAATATTTATTGCATGATCTTGCATGTAGAGCATTTGTATCTACTTAATTATTAATTAAATATTTACTAAAATTAGCACCTTTTATGTATTAGTCGGTTGTTTTCGCAATAAGTTTCTATTTACGCAAAAATTGTAGTCATGCACATTATTTATAGAAGCTTCATAATCACATTGAATTCATTCATTAATATGTTTATGAACTAACTTATAAGACTAACATTGGTTGTATAAAACATGTATTGCATTTATATTTGCGCAGTTTCTGCAACACAATACACTCGTACTTAGAGATCCAGGAGCGAAGACGTCAACGATTGTGCTACTTGCATCCATCGTGATTGTATGTTTGAACAAATGTTACAATACTTGTGCACTGTACAAAATGTTCAATGACGTCTATATTTGTTCGTCTCAAACTGTTCGCTTTACATGTTTACTTACATATTTTATTATATTTCCATAAAACTCCATACTTTATCTTTCTAACGCCTTGTCTTGCCGTTTGTTTTGCTTCGCCTGCCTACTAATTGCATTATAGTGTTGCGATTTGTGTTTGTGTGTTCAACTCTATGTCGTGATGTCACTCCAAATCTACCCAACACAGCCTAGCTGCCAGTTTACCAACTACTTGCACACTTTTTGTTTTCAATACTCCATCTAGTTCAGTTTCTTAACTTTCCAAATTTGTAACAAGATCTAATACTAGCTTTCGAAACGATCTATTAAAAATTCTGACACAGTTATCAGCAAAACTATTTTTTTCTAATTTAAATAGTTCACTTAGCACAATTAAAACTCTAATATCACTTTACCTAACTCTTTTGCCTTGTTCTAACATTGTTTTTATGACAGGTGAAGCGATGCTGTCCCCACTAGTGATGTGCGGTCCTCAAGGGCTCGTGTTTCTGAGGCCCGTGACGTTGCGTCTGCCTCATTGCGCGAACGCAGTCCCATCCCTAGGCCTGACGATCAAGGCTACTGACACTGAAGCACATCTCAGCACAGACTGGGACCAAATTCACCTTCCTGCGACAACCACGTTAAATACTGTAGCTGTTAAAGTTGATCACTTTTAGTAATGACAATAGAATTGACTAAAATACAATGAGAATTCGCATTTAAAATGTAGCATTTACGTGTCGATGCTTTCGTTTTTGTTAAAATCGTCCTACTATCTATCTCTTTACGTTCTAAAATTGGTTAATCTTCAGTCTTTCGTGGTTGTTGTTTTATAGTATTAAAATTTGCTTGTACATCATATTTGGCATTCCCACCTATATCAATATTATTGTCAGTTTTTACTGTAAGTAGTGGTGCTGAAATAATACTTACGTTAGTCTATACATTTTCTTAGCTGAGGCCTACCGCCAATGTATAAAACGTCGTAGCTTTTATTCTCAACCAGAATTTTGTGTTTATCATTTAATTCTACGTCTAGTTCAACATAGTTATAAGTACCAGGTATTCATATTACTACTGTTTTTAGATACCTAATTATATCACAAGAAATATGTTTTTCCATTGGCGTTAGTTCTCATGAATCTTTTATTGAATCTCTGGCGAACACGGCAGTTCACTAAACATTTTTAAAACATATTTCTGTCTTTATCTAACTCAAACATAAGACAGAGACGTAATATTTCCATTACTATATTTTAGCAGTAATTATATTGAGTGAATTGTCGTGTTATTTGGCCTTACTTAGATAGAACTAAAATCGTGCATGAGAGACAAGTATGACATGAAGTTAGCAATGAACTGTGCATCGTGAATGACAGCTGGTATGAAGTGAAGTTAGCTACGGTTAGAATGTACAGTTATTTTTGACATTTCAATAAAATGCAAAGCGTTTAAACGACGATGTATTTCGTCATCAATTTTACGATTTTGAATATAAGAGGCCTTACCATACTGTAAGTCTATTTAGTAGTTTTAAAATGTTCATATATATTGTAATATTATTATTTAATAATCAGTTATTAATGTAGCAATAATGTATTGTATCGGATTGTTAGAAATTAAAAATTGATATTTTCTATTTTGGCTTCCATTATATTTGGATTAGTGTTTTTGGCCTTATTTGTAGGTATTTGCTTACTACGAAGCAGCCAAATGATAAACTAGTTTTTATGGTATAATTTGCTAAAGTACTTTAAACTTTATGCCGCGGCAATAAGAGTCAACTATGATTGTATTGGTGTCTACTCTCTCAACTCTGTATATTTCTTGTTATTAGTGATAATGATGAGTTTACCTTTGACTTGATAATTAAATTTTATATGTAATGAGAATTGTTTGTTGTTTTATTTCATTACACAAACATTGAACCTGGTATGTGAGATTGATGCAGATTAGGAACAGGAAACCTATGTTGTAGGTTTATTACACAAGTTTAAAAGTACTCTTAATCCATAAGCTTGCTTAAAAAGACTATAATCACACAAATATATGCTCCAATATCACTGCTTGAACTGAGAATCGAACCCAAGAGGTTACGCTCAGCTAGACTTACTTGACTTAAGGTCCTATGTCCCCTAGATGGGGCAGAGGGCGTCCACAGAGGTCCTCCATCTCGATCGGTCTTGAGCTTCCCGCTTCACCTCGCTCCACGTCAATCCGATGCCCGCCGCTTCCGCCACTACAGTACGTCGCCAGGTTTGCCGAGGACGGCCACGCTTCCTTTTCCCCTGGGGATTCCACTCTAAGGCTTGTTTTGGAATGTGGTCGGGGCCTCTTCGGAGAGTATGGCCAATCCATCCCCACTTGCGGCGTTTTATTTGGCGATCGATGGGGCTTTCGTGGCATTTCTCCAACAGGTCAAAGTTGGAGATAGTCTCGGGCCAGTAAATACCGAGAATGCGACGCAAACATCGGTTAACGAAGACCTGGATTTGGCGGGAGATGTCCTTCGTTACCTTCCACGTCTCGCACCCGTATAGCAGCACCGATTTGACGTTGGACCCGAAGATCTTGAGCTTGATTCTTCGGGTCAGTTTTCGGGACTGCCAGACCGGTCTCAACTGCGCGAAAGTAGCTCGAGCTTTGGCGATCCGTGAGGCGATGTCCTCCTCACTTCCTCCAGTTTCTGACACGACGCTCCCGAGGTATGTGAATTTGTGGACGCGTTCCACCGCCTCTGTGCCAATCAGCAACGGTGAACTATTCTTCACGCCAGATCTTATCTCTTTGGTCTTCCGGGTGTTAATTTTAAGCCCTGTTTTTGCTGCCTCCTGTCGCAAATCGTCCAACTTAGCTTGCATGTCGGCATGGGTGTGACTCAGCAGGCAAAGATCATCGGCATAGTCCAAGTCTTCTAGTGTGTTGGACAGTCCCCATTCTATCCCGCGGCGCCGTTTATTTGTGATGCGAAGCATAATTCCGTCCAGGACGACCAGAAAAAGCAGAGGTGACAGAAGGCAGCCCTGGCGGACACCTGAGTGCACCGTTATGTCTTCCGAAATGAGACCATAGTGAGTTACTCTACAGGAGTACTTTCTGTACATACTTTCCAACAGGCGGACAATCTTCGGTGGCACTCCAATTTCCAGTAGACGAGACCAGATGCTCGGCCACTTCAACGTATCAAAGGCTTTTTCGAAGTCAACAAATGTGAGGTAAACCTCTCTCTGCCATTCTGATGCCTGTTCCAGTATGATACGAAGAGTGTTGATCTGGTCCGTACACGAGCGGCTCGATCGGAAGCCAGCCTGTTCCCTGCGGAGGAGAGGGTCCACTGCCTTTACCAGTCTGTCCAGAATGATTTTGCAGAAAACCTTAGCAGGAATCGAGAGCAATGTGATGCCTCTCCAGTTGTCACACATACTAAGGTCTCCTTTCTTAGGTACTGTAACAACAAGGCCTTTGTTAAAGTCATCCGGTAGCTCCTCTGAAATCCAAATTTTCTCAATTAGAGGCGTCAGAACATCGACAGCGGAAGGTAAGTCTGCTTGTAGCATCTCCGCAGTGATAAGGTCGAGTCCTGGCGCTTTGCCTGTCTTCAGAGAATGGATTGCTTTTGCCACTTCCAAGGCTGAAGGTGGGTCCACATTGATATCGAGCAGCTGTGGTGGTGGGGAATTAAAATGAAGTTCGCCAGGTGTTGATGTCGTAGGTAACCGGAAGACCTCTACAAAGTGCTGATGCCAGCGTGCCAGCTGCCCCTCTGGTGTCACAATGAGTTGCCCATCTTTATCTTTCACCGGCTTTTTCTCCTGGACTTACTGCCACCTGCCAAGGACTTTGTAGCTCAGCTAGACTATTCTGTAATTATCAATTAGAAACATTCAAAGTGAGCTCGATCACATTCTCGCCCGTCATTGGTCGAGATTATTCTCACAACCAATGACATGTCGAACTGCGATCGAGCTCACTTCAAATCTTTAGAATTGGCAATTAAAATGTAGCCTAAGAATAGTCGCAAGCGCAGCCTTGACCTACAAACCTTAGAACTATCTCTTTATCTTAGTACCATTAAATTAATGTGTTAATATATGGAACTAAGAATTTTAGCATCCGCATACAAAAAGTAATTTCCCATATACTACAACTTGATTGACAAACAAACGGACTGAATTAACTACTTATGAATACGAGAATCGCGTTTGATATGAAAAATGTGTAGTGATTTTCTCATACCACTACATTCACTAGTGTCCACACTCACATACGAGTGTGGTTTGTATTGTTGTAGCTTGTAGTAGTCTTATTCTTAACATCGTGTCTTTTATTTCTCCTTGGGATAGATAGAGCAAGTTCGTAACTTGATATAATTTATGCTACACTCCTTTTTGGTTTTTGGGTATAAAAGGAGATGGCTAAATGACTGACCCAGGCATAATAACAAGAATATGAATTTCACGCTAACCCGTATCATTTAAATATTCACTTATGAATTATTTTGTGTTTAACTAATTCTTATAACTTGGTGAACAAAAATTAACAAAAAATAAGTTTCATAATTGATTTTTTTCTGTTGTGGTTTGACATGACAACACGGAAGTAGGTACTGCAATCTATTATTAAGACATTAGTTTCCCCGAAAATCAAATCGAAATAATTAAACGAACATCAATTTTTAATAACGGTAATATAATGACTTTTTTCTGAAACCAAATAATTGTAAATGTTTTGATCGACACAAAATATATTTGTATAAGATTGCACAATCTTACTATATATTTTGTGTCTGTTACTTTGTGTTCATTATCTAGTATAAGCAGAATTGTTTACCTATCTACCTCATATATAAATAACTTTCGGCTCAGGTACATCAAAACGCCTTAGTAAAAGTTCACAGCAATGTGTTGTAGTTTCAAGTTTTTGTAACGTTGTTTGACGTAGGAACGCTACTTTATTTTCAGGATTGCGCAGATATGCCAAGTTTCTGGACCTTCTTAATTACAAAATATCAATTTTTAATTATGCGGCTTTATTTATTGCTAGGTACCATATTTATACAATATTTATTTGTACGGGTTACGACGTCCATACTTTGGTTTAGCCATGTCCTTTACTCATATTACATATCTGCATTTCAAAATACTAAAAACACCCTAAAGATGCCCTTCCTGAACAGAAGAACAGAAATCGAACCTGATCTCTTGATTAACGCGGTGCGTCGTGTTCTGCGCGCGCCTCAAAGAGCCATCAGACCACCACAGAAGGAGGCCCAGTAGGGCTGATGCCTGATCCAGAGCTGCGGACTACCTAGCGGGCTTACCGGGGCTCCGGTTCGAAAAGCAGGTGTAGGAATGGGGTGGTTTTTAGTCAGTAAGAGTCTGACAATCCCTCTCGCCTCGCCCAAGGCGAGAGAAGTAATTGGATTATTTTACCCCCTCAAAAAAAAAAGGAAATTGGGATGCACTCTGCCGCCCGTGATTTCCGTGGTGAGCTTACGACATCTACTTGCAGCAGATCGCGGGTAATCACTATTTACTATCTTTGACAATAGAAAGTATCCATAATATGGTGTCTCAATTTGCGCTTATTGTGTACTCTAACATAATAAGAATATCATAATTTATTGACCTTCTCTGACCTCAACTTTGTTAGAGTTTTATGTCATTAAGAACAGTTTGTTACATACAATTTCCGATTCATCGAATGTTGGGTGTCCAGCTAATTTGTGCGTGGTAATGATGACTTGGTAATATCTTTCTGAGAATATTATCGATATTACATATGACATTTTTTTACCGCCTTATTCATTGAATTGTGTGTATTGCGGAGGCGTTTGTAAACATATAAATTCACTCGTACCTGTCTAAATTACACCTAAACACCAGATGCGGCTTAAACCTAGAGAGCGTCCGAGACAGGCACTTCATAGGCGCCCCCATTTTTGTTCAGGTGGTAATTGGGCACGCGCCCTAAGCAATTACTTAGTTTGCGGTTCTGTTAGATATAGAACAACAATTGGTAGATAACATAAAAAGTTTTTAGTTGGGTACACACGGGACCAATCGTGCAGCCTCATTAAGACTATTAATTAAAGGTACATAATTACTTAATTAATGATTAAAATGTAGCTGGATTGTTCCGGTTCAGGTGTAAGTAAAAGTAACAAACCAAGAATATAATCTCGTTTGTCAAGTCTAATACATAACGTACCTACCTAGATACATAAGTACCTAGGTAATAGTTTATACACAGGATAGTTTTTATGACTTTAATTTAAATGCTTCCCATTTTCTAAAAGACTATCATCTCGTGCCACGAATTGAATATATGCATAGAAAGAATATTGGCAAGAATCGTTTTACACGGAGGTCAAGATCGACACGAAATGTTTATAGATAAACGAACCACAAGGGTAAGACTACACTCATTCCATCTACCTTCTCCTTCTGGATTAGGCAGGTGTAAATCGCGATCGGGATACAAAGTATCCTATACCCCAAATCAACTCATACTCTGTCTGTATACCACTGTTCATCAAAATCCGTTTGAGTGCTTTCAGCGTGATTGACGGACAAACATACAAACAAACAAACTTTCACATTTATAATACATATTAGTGTGATTATATTGTTCTAATTCAAATCTCTTTCGTCTAAACACTTGAGTGACGTTGATACAATAAAATCACCGTTGTCCCTATCCAACAGTTATTAAATAACAATTTAAACTCGTGTGTGGTCAATTAGGTAATAATAGAATGATTAAAGATTACCTATGTTTAAAGCTTTCTCTGTCAAACTTACCTACATTAGTTGACAGGTGCTATGTAGTGTAACAGATGTTTGATCATGGTGTGTAATTTCGGAGGAGCCGACATAATTTTGACATCTAATTATATTAATTGCTTATTGCTTCAATTGTTTCTAGCCAAAACTCGCTGACCTGGCAAACTTTGAACCGCCTCAATCTTTTTTTCTCCCCTTTAAAACCTTCCCTGGAATTTATCAATTTATTCAAGACCAAATTTTGCCAAATCAGTCTAGCCGTTCTCGAGGTTTAGCTAGACTAATGAACAGCAATTGATTTATATTAGTTACCTGTTTATGGTTTATTAACTGTTAGTCTTAAAAGTAACTGTCTTACTCGCGCACTCAGAGTCATTTAATTGTTGCTCAACCCAGTCCTTAGCAATTGTTTTCCATACAAAATCGTTACTAATGAATAGTTTAAGTAAGCATTAAATGACTCTGAGTGTAATGAGTGTGGCAGTTAGGGCCTCTTTAACCTACTTAGTTTACCTTTACAGTAACTGATTAAAAGGGGCATCCGCTGCTGGCTGGTATTATAGGAGACTCGGTGCTTCCCTTATAGGTGCTAGTTGACGGTGGACATCGGGATGGCATTAGAGAGATAGGAATTCATTATAGGTACCTTAATATTCTTCCCTGAAAGACAGGGGCTTAATGAACCCTACCTATTAAAAAATGTGTTTACTTCCACTTCTCAACAGAAAAAATCTGGATTAAATAAAATGAAAAGGTGCGTTATTATGACGATGTTTTTAACGACCTACTTTGATATGCCTTAGGCCATTTTCTGAATGACGACATTTTGATATCCGCGGGAGCATCACACACAGCATCAGGTCACAGGCAAAATTAGTCTTTAACATAATGATATTTTTCGCAATACCTAGGCATATACATATAAAACTGCAATCTTTCCAGATTGCTTAGAAAACGAAATATCTAAAGATTTTTTGCTAACGATGGTCATAATTGATAATTACATAAGGCAAGTTGCAAACGATAGAATAATGTGGGACTTCCTACGCATTTCATGTCATAGGTGAACTTACTTATTTGCGAGTGTAATGTAATATGTAATATTTTTTACGTAATTTTTTGCATTACACATTTTGATATAATATCTATGTTATTATTTCAATCGTTAGTTACAAGATACAACTGTTGCTAGTGGACGGTCCGTGGGAAATTCGCTGCTTATTTTTATATCTAAGTAACACATGTGTATTAGGTATATTGCGTATTTATTTAACCTTTTATTTCTCGAGAGGTGACCGTGTATCCATTAGATGTAAAGTTCCTGTGGCCAATTTTTTTAAGGGTGGAATATCATCCAATGACTCCTCTAGCCTTGGGCGAGGCGGCAGGGAGTGTCAGACTCTTACTGACTAAAAACCACTCCCTTCCTACTCGTGCTCTTTGAGTGGGAGTCCCGGTAAACCCGCTAGGTATACCGCAGTTTCGGGACGGGCATCAGCCACTAGGCCCCATTTGTGGTGGTCTGGTGGTTCTTTGGCTCTGGTTCTGCACGGTGGTCACTCCTCTGCCCCATGGTCATAGATTCTTAACTAATGTAGTGTTATACGAGTTTATTGTTGAGTACAGGGACCGTAGTTCGTAATCGAAGCCTGGAATTAACCCCCTTATATTTAAGCCTTACTTTGATCATTACTAGTCTCGTCTTAGATACAATTTTAGATAGATATCGACAGATAACTAATAAGTTATTACCATCGAGAAAAACTAACAACGACAATTTTATGAGCAAGCTGCGAATTTTCAAATCTTTTTGCCGCATTCCAACCATTATTTTAATTACAATGATCCTTTGATATCTAACGAGTAACTAACGAAGCGATAAGATTTATAATCATTGGTTTTCTTTCACAAAATTCCCAGATTATCTATACAAATTATTATCTAAGTTTATGATTTGTCCCTTATGTCACAAAACACGTCAACACAGAATGGCATTGGCTATTGAATCGATTGTCCGCGCGCACTCGGTAATCGAATAAAAAATCGGTAATTTACTCGATATGGATCTATTGTTCAATTGTTTAAAAGTTTTGTTGAACTATAATAAAGACCGGGGTTTAATTAGTAATTTGATTTATGTCGAAACTATTATTCGGATTAGTGTGGCGTTGTTGGTGACCTGAGTTTGATTGAAAAAGTTGGTAACAATGATTTTTTTTTTTGAGATTGCATAAACATCTAATATCTTCAATGTAAGGCATGAGAGAGTCAGACTCTTACTAACTAAAACCACCCCGTTCCTACTTTGAGCTTTGAGCCAGAACTCCAGTAACCCATTAGGTAGTCTACAGCTCCACATCAGCCCTGCTGGGCTCTTTTTGGGGTGGTCTTATCGGTAATTGAAGTGCGCGGTCAAATCGGTCCTTAACGTTTCGTATTAAAGCGCAAATTTAAGCTCAGATCCACGCGAGACACAATATGTTGTCTTATATTATATTGTTAGGAGAGGTTAATGTAGTAGACCTCTGAAACTGTACCCTATGTACGAACCCAATAAGTAGTTACATCTCTATTAAGCACATTGGATTCATAACGCAACGTAACTGGTATAAAGTATTGTACCAAAGGACCAACTTTTATTTTGAAACCATAATTAACCAATTACTTCAAAACTTATGGATGACATAACAAGACATAAAAAGAAATCACTTGACCCTCTCTGACATTTGTACACTTATAATTAGATCGTGAACTAAACGATTTATAAATACATATTATCTACGTAGGTACATACTGCAGGTCAAACTACTCCAAACTGCGTAAACATTAATTGATTTTAAACCTTATTACAAAAACTTAAAGTTAAAAGTCTATTAAGGGAATTGAGATAGCTTGATTCGATTGTGTCTGTGCGTACATTATTATTGAAATTAACTATCTTTTCACCTGTGGCTTCACCCGCGTAAAATTTAAAATAAGAACTACTCTCACTAATTTCAGGAGAAGTTATCTCCTGCTGACGCATTTCAAGTCACGCCAAGGGCTCATTATCATGAGTAGCATCGCCCTACAAACAGCGAGTGTCACAAATCAAACTGATTTTTTTATGTTAAAAAGTAAATTATGTTGTACTCTGAAAATGAAGAATTGAAATTGGTTCATATTTCAGTATATTTCAATGTCAATAGCAAATGCGTGGCGTTTGAATATTTGACCATAAGTATTCAATGCAAACAAACAATCAAATGTTTTATCTTTATAATAGTAGCTATAGATAGATAGATAATAATTCAGCCTTAGGTGTTAAAGGCCTACTATTAAATACGTCATCCTTTCTTCAATGTGATCTAATTCTGACCTATGAGCAAAGCTTTGATTGACTCATGCGCAGGTGATTTATACAATCAGTAATTTTGTTATATTATTAAGTATGTGTGTGTTTAATAGTAATTGTTTGTTTGAGAAAGCGTGAGCTTAATTTGAATTGAGTATCGTCAAATTGTCGTGTTGTTTTTGGGAACAATTGCGACTTTTATTTTAGGGGCTTTTACTTTTAGTACATGCCAGCCCCGTTGGGTCTTAAGTAAGCAATACAGCCACACATTATACATATTCTAGGGCATAAGTAACAGGAGTGCTGAGATCTTGAGTTCGATCCTCTAAACTGAACGGACAGAAAAAGATTAAAGTTTTTCGATTTATCTATTCTCAATTACGGATTTATATGGCTTTAGATTGCAACCATATGTACCACTAGGTACTAAGCCACATCAACAACTTAGAACCTTGTGTTTTTAAGTTGGTTTCAAAAATCCTTATTTCTTACTTAGGTATACAAGGAGAACCTTAGGAATACAAGGATAAGAAAGCAGTCGGGTAATAAGGATTTTTTTCTTTCGTGGAAGGAAAGAAGAACACATCAAAAACTTAGAACCTCTTTGTACTTTACAGTCGGTAAACATCTTATTTCTTACTTAGGTCCTATACAAAAAGAAAAGTCCTAACGCTCACCATTACAACCATGAACACGGCCATCGATCATCACAAAATACCAAAACAACTAATTACAATAATTACACTTAAAATAAAAACGAGATGACACACAAGTTGAGGTGTAAATGTTAAGCAGTGATGATGTAATGAACTCCAAGCTGCTCTCGGAACAATTCTCATGCGATCATATCGCTGTATCACGGCATTCGCGGCTTACAGGCGACGTTCGTAATGACTTGCACCGGCTACACGCAATGCGATCCGGTTCCTATTCCGAGATAGATTTATTAAGTGTTTAACTTTTATCCTTTTTTTTTTTGATAACTTAAGCTGATATTTTTAAAGGCGTCTACTAAGGGTTGAATTCATTTTTCTTTTCTTAAAAACGTTGCCCCACATTAGGATTTTCTCTCTTGTGTCGTGGGTGCGTTTACAAACATACAATTTCACATGCGCATAACACCCAGATCCGAAACATTAATTTGTGGATCACACAAAGAGTTGTTCCGTGCAGGAATCGAAGTCGCTACACCTTGCACGGCAACTAGTTACCCGGCCACCGCGGCAACCGTGCAGTCACTATCAGTTGATCCATCTGGTAATTTGTCCCTTATCCATCAATTGCCTAATTAAGTTCCCTAATCAATTTCTCCGATTCCCGCATGTGATGATCAGTATATTCTTTTCTGCTGGCAATATATTCTGCTACTGTTAAACAGAATCCAAAATTCAAAGTATCATGTTTCTCGCCACCATCATTAAACCAAGAGAATCCAAGAGTATCGAAACTCTCCAAAATCTGATTGTATCTGCAACCGTTTAGCTAAATGGTCACGTTTGAATACTTATCTGGATGTAAGCCATGACGTGCATCCTTGGTGCATGACAAAATACTTGGAAATATTGTTGAGTAGTGTTTAAGATTTTTGATAATAAATAATAATGCAGTGTACCTGTGTCAAATGCTGAGTCTCCAATATTTTAAGGCATTAAACTTTCGTATGTGGGAGATTGAATAGAGTAGGGAGTATCCAGTATGCCGCATATTACCTCGCGGGTTACCGGGGCTCCGGCTCGAAAAGTAGGTGTAGGAACGGGGTGGTTTTTAGTCAGTAAAAGTCTGACACTCCCTCTGGCCTCGATCAAGGCGGGAGAAGTCATGACAGCCGTGTTAAATTATGATCACCAACCTGCCTGCCAAGACTGGGAATTATGCCAAACCCTTTAATGTAGACGAGACCTACAGTCCAGCAATGGTCTGTCATGGTAAAGATCATAGTTGATGGCCTATCCATCTCAACAAATACATTGAAAAAAAAATCAATTACCTAGGTACACGATGTTCAACATAAAGAAGGTCTAAAAACAATAAGCTAAAGGACGTCTTTCAATAAAAATATTGCAGTATCATGTTCGCAATGTTTTGGCACTAATTGTGACCCCGTCTCACCCGTCAGGGGTCATACACATGGTTTTATGTACGACAGATTATGAAGACAAAAGCTTAATCGTTTGGAAACAAGTACGGACATTGCGTGATGATTTGCTGGTTTATCTAATTGGAAAGAGAAAGAGTTAGTTTAAATATTTATTTGTTTTGTACACTATAATTTTCCGGAACAGCGAACTGCCTACGGGGTTACCGGCGCTCCCGCTCGAAAAAAAGAACAGGTTAGGCAATGTCCTGTTAGGGATTTTAATTTAAATTTTAAAAAAGACACTCTCATTTTCCCCTTTGGTTTGATGCATTAAGTATTAACTAACATTAGATTTTCCATAAATATCCCATATCCAAATTCAGAACAGTAAGTAATTTGGGGATCACACAAATAATAATTATTATAATAGGAACTATCGTGAGACATTACTAAACCAACTAAATATATCAGTTTACTCACGTAAATATTCTGAGAAAAGCTCTACTAATTTCGAGTCACAGAGGGACTCTTCATCATGAGAAGCGAGCTCAAGAATCCCTCTGCGACTGAGTAAACCGTTATTTTTAATTGACACAAAGACTTTTTTTGGCAATCGAACCCACATTATGTTCATCAGCAACCATTGTTACTCACCTGTAATGTCATAGCAGGTTAAAAGTAGATACTAGAACTACCAAAAACCCCGAACAAGGGTACCAAAGGTCAGAAGTATCACAATTTACTATAATCTGTCATTATAGTGGTTACGCATTGCGTTACCCGAACTTGACCCGTTTGATGGATCTTCTCATGTTTAACTTTAAGTGGACAGTAAATGATGCGTGTGCGAAATATGAATGAGATACCACAGCTCACAATATTATGTTTAGTTGCTAGCTATACGAGTATAGCTGTTTTGGAAGTTAACGATTAGGTATTTTTTACGGCTGGAGTAATCGAACAGTTTTTTTTTATGAAACACGCCCGTAAACGAGCATACGTATCACCTGATGGTAAGTAATCTCCGCCGCCCATGGACACTTGAAACACTAGAGGCGGTACAAGTGCGTTGCCGGCTTTCTGGGGGTTAGGAATTTAAGGGTTGTTGTTCGGGAATCGGGGATTGGGAAGATTGGGAAGGGCGAATTGGGCCTCCGTTGACCTCACTCACACAACGAAACACAACGCAACTGTTGTTTCGTTGTTACAGATGGATCACGTAATAGTGAATGGCCCAATTATTAATATTTTGGAAAGTCTATGTCTAGTCATGACTGTAAACGAGCTAGCTAATTTTCTTTTTCACATCACACATTAACCGCCAAAAATGGCTACTGCTGACCAAAGGACGCAAGGATTTTATTCTCACACGGAAAAGGTTTGTTAATCACCACGATTGCCCAATGCGAGTTGGGCGATTTCAAACTTATAATAGAAGTTATAAGCCCAGGTTATTTTTAGGCCCATTACTCACGATGTTTTCGTTAACCGTTCATCAGTGCTGTACAAAATTACCTATAATTCTGAAAAAGTCACATAGGTACTTGCCGTTGGCTTGGTAGTGGTGGTGTTGGTGGTTGGTGGGTTGGTTAGGTTTCGAACCCACGCCTTCATGCATGAGAAGTGGGGGTCTTAATTAAATCTCCGGGCCAGCATTTTCTTTTTAATAATTTAGTTCACACTATTTCCTATTTCCAAATTCCATGTGAAAATTATTGTAATCCTCAAAGGTTACGCCACTGTTAAAATACGTACCTACTTCTTATTAATATCGTTGAGTATTTAATTAGGAAATATCAAAAGCAAACGCTCCACAAATTAGATCGAGTCGGGGCAAAGTTGAGACGTTGCTTGCGAAATGTTCATCCCGATTCTGTTTGTTTAATTTAAGTAATAAATATGATGAGCATGAATTGTTGGCTAACTTCTATGACGGACGTGAAACCATTTCTGTTTAAAGCTAACTAAGTATTGTTATTTAATTGGATTACTGCTTATATTAGCTTTTACTATCACGGCCTCACAGAAAACTGACGTGAAACAACGCTTGCGTTGTGTAAGTAAGGTTACCGGAGGCCCAATTACCCCCTTTTCCAATCTTCCCAATCCCCGATTCCCCAACAACCCTTAAATTCCCAATCCCCAAAAGGTCGGCAACGCACTTGTAAAGCTTTTGTTTCGGGTGTCCATGAGCGGTGACGATTGCTTACAATCAGGTGATACGTCTGTTCGTTTACCGGCTTATATCATAAAAAATACAGTTTGTACGATGAAAACATTAGAATATGCACAATATATTATAGATAGGTACTTAATATTAGTTCCTTAAAGTAAGGTAATAGCGTATCCTAACGTATGTTTATTCGGAGTGCATCTCTAGCTTTTTACAATAAATACCTAAGGTTTAATTCCTATTTATGTATATGTTTGGTGTTCTACATTTCACTGCAGCTGTAACGTCACGAAGCCACGAAATAAATCAAGGAACTGTGAGTTTTAGTACCTGCACTGCAAACTTAAAACCTTTTTCTTAATTTTATTTTCATCACTTCAGTCTAAATTGTTATTAGTAAACGCCCTATTTCTAGCGAGTGGATTGCAACTATATCCAACTTTATGTTGAAACTTACACCAGATTTTCTCATAACATCGATTGGTAGTAATGGTAGTAAGTAAGTATACGAGATTTAAGTTCACTGTCAACAGTCCACAGCAGGACTTGTCACGTTCCGCGCGCGCCTCATAGAGCCAGGTCACCACAGATGGGGCCCAGTCCCAGTAAGGCTAATGCCCTGAGTTGCAGGCAGCGGCACAGGTTACCGGGGTTCCTGCTCAAAACAGGAAAAGGAACGGTTTTTAGTCAGTAAGAGTCTGATACTCCCTTTTGCCTCACCAAGGCGGGAGAAGGCATCGGATGACTTTCTCATCTCAAAAAAAGGACTATCGACTTAGGGAATTTACCATGACATACTTAGTTTACAAGATTCCGTTATAAAATTATTAATGTAAGACGCTAACCGGAGACATATTTATAATAGTAGCCCTTCATTCATCCTCTGCCGCAACTGTAGTCGCAATAGTAAGAGTAACTTCAATATAATGCCTGAAATATTCAGTTCAGATTAGCCAACTAAGCACTACCTACATAATATTATACCTAGGTATTTTTCATTATATCTAGGTATTTCTCGAGTCTAGGCAGATGGTCGGCTTTGAATGTCTCTGTGCAGGATTTGCATTCAAGCTCTGAATAGAACCGTCTTTTGTTGAAACTATGAACACAAATAATGTTTGGTATACAGTACACTGTATAAGTACCACTATCTGTTGTGACATCTTTATTTATGGAAATTTGTCGCAATTTGTTTTAAAACTTGGTTAGTGTTTGCTAGTTTAGATAAAGGTTATTTTTGTAAAGGACTCTTGAATATGTCTCTAGGTAATGTGCAAGGATGAAGTCTATTTCTAGTCGTCTAGGCAAAGTAATGTTTTCGATCTCATTTGCAGTTAGGTACCTATATTATAATACGAAGCTTGAATTTACACTTTGTATTTAATAATTGCGATATACGAATCGAAATGTAAACTTTTTTCTCGGTACATTTACCACATGGTGATCTGATTAGCAACGCGTTTTAATTAACTACATATTTACATAGGTGCGCACTAAATAAAACCTTAAAGGGATAAATCATCACAATGACTTCACGTTGGGCGAGGCGAGGAGTGTCAAACTCTTTATACTGACTAAAAACCAACCCGTTCCTACTCCTGCTTTTCGAGCCGAAACCTCGGTAACCCGCTAAGTAGTAGAAGTAGAAACACTTACAAAAATAGGTATACATTGGAGCTTTTAAAAAACCAAACAGATTACACTCTAAGTGGTCGTTAGAATAGCCACCAATGATTAAGTAGTAAGATAAAACCTAGGTCCTACTAGGTTTCATTTCTAATCACTGAACTTAGGAACTTAAGTATCTAGTATTGGGATTGCGATAACTTCGGTATTGGCACAATGAGATGATAACACGACGTCAACGTGTCGAAATTGTACCTAGGAATGTTCTAGATTCTGTATCTTTAGGTTCATCATGAATTCAATACTGTTCTTTTCGTATTAAATGAAACAATAGTGGATAGGAGTTTCACTAGTTTCGTTACCCTATATTAAGATGTTCTCTTATGGTCCCGCCCCAGCTTCGCATGGGTGCAATGGTAGTACATTATGCATTTATTATACATATAAACCTTCCTCTTGATTCACTCTATCTATTAAAAAAACCGCATCAAAACCCGTTGCGTAGTTTTAAATATTTAAGCATACAAAGGGACATAGGGACAGAGAAAGCGACTTAGTTTTATACTATGTAGTGATGTCCGTGAATAATAGGTAGGTATACAATTTAAAATTGCATATATGCACTTGTACCTATTCAAGTCATCATGTTATAGAAATCTAAACCAAAAAATTTATTCCAAGTGAATCACCCAAAGAATTGCTCCGTGCATTATTAAGTAGAACAAAAATCAGTCCAAACTATTATTCAGCGTTTCAACCAAATACCAATACATATTACAAATCTTTTTTTAAGTTGTATATTGTTTTAATGCATCAAAGCTTTTTAATCTTCAATATTATCTAGGACTACAGTATCGTATCGTTGACACGCAAAAAGATGTTTCTAACTTCATGTACCTGCCAGTAATTGCTTTTGTCCAGACACAGCGACCTAGTAAATATAATTTAAAATTATCTAGCGTTTATTTGCTCGCCAGGTTAACCCACAAACAAACAATTAATAGTTTGACCAGTGGAAGCTGTGGGTAAACCGCAACCATCGCAGAAGCTAAGTAACCTAGTTTGCGAAAACTTTACGTTTGCAAATCGTACTCATCCCTTGGTAAGCGGTGGTGGTTGCTATGGCAACGGTGATAAAAGCCTGCGCGTGCGCACCTCGCCACAGTCCGCGCGCACGCTAGCGCTCTGTACGCACTCGGTGAGTTGTTTTTTTTTTAATGTAAATTATGTTTCTAGTTCGGATTTTCTAGTGTTCTATATTTTGAGTTCAGTTTTTCGAGTTTATTTTTAAGGTTTTCAGTGATTATATTGTCGGTTTATGGGTTAAGGTGAAGAGTACATAGGTTCGTTAATTTAAAGGAAACGTACAGTAAAAAATATTTCAAATGTAAATAAACATTTTTTTATTCCGTATTTATGGAACAAAGATTATTTTAACGTATAAATTGTAGATAAACTTAAGCTAAATTTAAAATAACCAGATACTATTTTTAAATACTAACGAGAACTTTTTCAGAAACCGGTATCTATAACTCTTAAACTAACATAATTCTATCTAAACAATAAAACTGTGAGTTTGTGTATATCTAAGTATTAAAACAAATTATCATAACTAAACATCAAGTGGATATAAACATCTATCCAATAGATTACCGAGCCTCCGGCTCGAAAAGCAGGAGTAGGAACGGGGTGGGTTTTAGTCAGCAAGAGTCTGACACTCCCTCTCGACTCGCCCAAGGCGGGAGAAGTCATTAGATGAATTTACGCCCTCAAAAAAAGTTAACAAAATAAAAAATAAAATAACTCACACAGTAAACTAAATACCTAATACACAAGTTACTAGTATTTCAAACATGTGCTGAAAATCTAGATTTTGTCTAATTTTGACTAATGAACATATTTAAGCTTAAGGATGTGACTTCAGTTAAGTTTGAGGACGCGGCTTTGTCTGTAAAAGAGTTACTATTTAGAACTAAACTAACTTTTTCTTTGCACTTAATTGTTTCTTCTACAGTTTTGCATTTAGTAACATTAGTTAATAATAATAATTTTGAAGTGAGTTCAACTTTGAGAATTGGACATTTTTAGAACTTTACTAGTACTTAGGAACTTTTTGCTAGCTAGCTCTAGATAGCTCTTTAATTGAGAAAGTTCAAAGCACCTAGTCAGGAATTTACCATGATGTTCAACAGTCTTCAGACCACCACAGATAGAGCCCTGTGGGGCTGATGCCCGACCCGAACCTGCGGACTACCTAGCGGGTTACCGGGGCTCAGAGTCTGACGTTAACTCTCGCCTCACCCAAGGCGGGAGAAGTCTAAATAATAAATGATATTTATATTTGCAAATAGGTTACAAGATAACACTTTTACACGTCAATCTTTTAAATAACGAGATGAGTCTGGCATTTCCTATCGGACCACTCTGAGACAAACGGCCGAAACAAACTCAAAGACCATGGATAACTTTCGTCCCTTAAAAAAGCATGATGTTCGACAACTTAAGCCTACATGTAATGTATTGTATGCCTAGGCTGTCAACATCTTTCTAACGCATTGAAGAACAGTTAAACAGAGATAGGTACAATTTTATTTTATTTAAATAAAAAAACGTAGCCACATTAGGATTTTCTCCTGTGTCGTGGGTGCGTTTACAAACATACAAGTTCACATGACACCCAGACCCGGAACAACAATTTGTGAATCACACAAATAGTTGTTCCGTGCGGGAATCGAACCCGCTACACGTTGCACGGCAGCCAGTTGCCCAGCCACCGCGCCAACTGTGCACACAATACAAGCAATTCATAAAACAACAGCAGTAATTACCTATAAAGCTACACAAACATAACCCACCCAACAAAACGGCAATAAATCGCAGCAACCATACATACAAATCCGCGATAAATTCCTAAACAAATTTCCAAGATTACAAACACAATAATAATTATTTCGTTTCTTAAAAAAAAAATATTTCGTTTCGTACCTTAGACAATGTTGCTTACATTCTTTTCACACTGGTTTTGTGTTGTCTGTGGTTGACAATGAGCTCTTTTTGTCTATGTTAATATGTATGAACAATCGATGCATTGCACTGCTGACTAGAATGCTAGTCTCGAGACTCGGTAGTAGGTTTCAGAGATCCGTTTATTGTTTTCAAATATATAATTTTGTGGGTTTTGTTTTGGTGTTGGTCGCTTTTGTTTATGTTTGTTATGATGTATGGTATTGTATGGTTAAGGTGGGTTTTTGATGGGGTCTTTTGTGTGACTTTATGTCTTATTCGTTATAATATCTAAAGTCTATTTTCCTTTAAATAAATTTGAGAAAAGATGTTAGGAAATGAACATCTTAAATTAGAATGCAACACAAGGCAATTAAATTAAAACTATGGAATCAATATAAATTCCTTCTCCGTTATATTCAATTACCTAGTTGCAACAAAATATTTATAGACAAATAAATGTATAATTTAACGTCTTTGTACATACCACTGTCAGTATTATTAGACGTTTTTACATTCATCATATTTTTTTTATTTATTTGCTACATTTCAATACAGTTTTACATATTACACCATTCAACCAGAGAAACCTAGTTTGTTTTGGTACTTGGTGCTTGCTTAAGAGCTTTTACAAAACCTGTTAATAATGACAATAAAGCATTTTCATTAAAAGTTTAAAACAGTAAACTATAGGATGCCTACAATAGACAGAACCATTCACTCCATGAAACTCGCTCTTCGCTAAAATCTTATGAATTAACGTTCAGCAATTACGAGCGTTAGTTTCGCACACATTGTTTCCGTTACCACCAATTTCAAACTAATCTACTTACCCTACTTCCGTTCAGTGTTTGCATCTTTAAAAGTTAATACAGCCTTCACATATTATTCCTAGTTTTTTGCCCGAAAACTTTATTTTTTTCTGCAAACATCACATTTTTAAAACCTCTGACCACTATTACCTGTGACCACTATTAATCATCTATTGTGGGGGTCACTCGCTAAATTTATCAGTTCCGAAACCCCCTTACAAAAAACATAACAAATCAATTACCTAATATCTCGTACAATAATGAGAAATACGTACTAATTTAAAAACAACTGTACTGTCCAATGACTTCTCACGCCTTGGGCAAGGCAAGAGGGAGTGTCAGACTCTTACTGACTAAAAACCACCCCGTTCCTACTCCTGCTTTTCAAGCCGGAGCCCCGGTAAACTTGCTAGGTAGTCCGCAGCTCCAGACAATAATACTGTGCACTGGCAACTAGTAATGTCGGGGTAAAATTAAAAATTAAATAATAGTTCTTTGTCCAAGACTGTATACCTACTTGTTACTTGACTGATGCATTCGCAACCACTGTATGAAAAATGCGTTTTTTTTATACGTAGGTCTTATTTAGTAACTAGAATCTCACACTCCTTCTCGCCTCATCTAAGGCGGAAGAAGATACTGGATGATTTGCCCCTCTCAAAAAAAATACATAGGTCTTGTAAGTGTTAAAATATAGACACTAATTGCTAGAAACTAATTGATTACAGACTATAGACACGGTAATCTATAGATTGAACATACTTTAATCTTTACAGTTAAAATAAACATTAAAAAGATGCGTGAAAGTTAATCGTTTAACTAGGAAGTTCTATTTTTAACTATTATAAGCTAAGAAACAAATTATTACAAAAATGTATTTTGTTTTGATTGCCTCATAGTGAAGGGCAAATTAAAGTTATGTATTGACAATTTGACATGTACATACATAGGTAAGCCTATTGAAAGCAAACTAGATATATTGAGAGAATGGACGTTTTTTACCAATTAGTGTCAATAAATTCAATATGTATGGAAACTAAATAATAACACAATGTCACGTTGAACATGAGCTTTTTTTCCTATTGAGGTGACAAATTATATTATATCTGTAGGTAGGTACTATAATATTTGTAATAGGTAGCTGTTTTCAAAACTAGAAGTATCATCCCACGAATTTTGGGTTCTGTAACATCCATTCACTATACCTAACAATAATAATTGCTGTTAAATATCCTTTACTTTTATGTCGTTACTTTTCTACAAAAGTCCTTAATTCTAGAGAACCTTAAGGCCCAATTGGTATGGCTTAACATCATTTGTATGTGAAAACGCAAGATTGGTGGAAAAGGGAACATATTATTGCGTGGATGGCCTGCAGTGATGCGTGGGTCACGTTCCATCACTCCGACAGATTCAGAACTAGACCTCAGGCTAGCTGTACTTAGGTGACCTAGGTGTTAAGTGTAGGCCTATTTCTATTGAAACGATTTGAGAAAACTATAGTGCAATATCTACGGAGCCGCGGAAGACTTAACGAGTAGCCAGGGCACCGACAAGGAATGAGGGGTTTTTAATCAATAAAAGTCTTTCACTCCTGGAGGACTCTTGAATGATTTTCCCTCCTTAAAAAAACCAGTATAGCAAATATAATTATATTTCGGAACTAATGCTTCTAACTGTGAAAATGACCGAAATCAAAATCACTTCAACATATTTTTATATTAACTATTGTGAGACATATTAAATTAACTAAAAATCACGGTTTACTCACGTTAATTAATGGAGAAAAGCTCTAGATACTAGTTTGGGTCACAGAGGGATTCATGACATATGACCGCTTGCGCAAACGAAGCGATGTCGTGCAGCCTATTCTCTTCAAAATATTTTGCTATGGTTATAGCAAATACACAATACCACATTTAACCATAACTATCAGGCTCATCACTGATCAGAGACCCAATCACCTAAGTAGAAGTAGGTAATTGTAATGATAGCTCACAATGTAGGTTATACCAACTAATAAGACAGGCTACATCCCATCCATACTCATTTACTTATCTACGTATTACTGTAATTTCCTACATTCGTGCAGTTTTTATTATATTTGATTAGGCAGTTGTTACCATGGCTACCTAGTTGTTA
Organism: Spodoptera frugiperda; assembly: GCF_023101765.2. NCBI lineage: Eukaryota > Metazoa > Arthropoda > Insecta > Lepidoptera > Noctuidae > Spodoptera > Spodoptera frugiperda. Next base: position 3,730,878 of record NC_064229.1, on the reverse strand, counting down.
TTTTATGTGATTGATTGTTTATTTATTTTATGTCTTAGGTACCTATGTGTTTCTAGATGGCCAAGGTGTCAATATTAATTATTATAGTCTTATTACTGCCGATTTCAATAACCGATCTCAATACAAAATCTTTAGATTAAGATCGATTTTTGACATTAGTTCTATAGAGTTTCTGTCAAAAATGGAGATCGATTCAAAGATTTTGGATTCACCACTCGACACTGGCAGTATAGTCGACAACATTGTATTGGAGACTCGGTTGCCATTCAAGAAGAAGAAAGAAAAAGATTTTGAATTAAGATCGGTTATTGAAATCGGTAGTTAGAGGAACGGATTTGAACTGAAGATATTTTTTATCTAAGGCGTAACTAATAAACATTTATTGGCCCATGGTTAAAAATTATTAAGTTTCTTATTGGTCCTTCAATCCCAAAAATGTTACTTTAGTTAAAAAGATCAATTTTATGAATTGTTTTTTATATTTAAAGATTTTTTTCTTTATTTCAGATTTAGTTTAAGCCTAGAGGTGCAGCACCAACACTATGCTGCGTTTGTCAATTTTTTGCAGTGAGTATGACAAGTATTCCTCTATTTTTTAATTAAGTTAAAAATATATGTTTGAAAGCAATGAGGTTTTACCAAGTTAAATATAATATCTACCTATCATTGTTTGAAAGCTTTGTATAGTGGAAACTAAAATACTATCGGATAATCTGATTTATAAATAAGCAGTTACTGATATGTGTCTTTTTAGAAACCACCTAAACTAAGTAAAAATCTATAAATAGTAAAATAGTAAATAAATAGTAAGTGGTATGTATATATTATATATAAGTAGTAGGAAGTAGATATATGTAATGGTATTATGTAGGTATATTAGTCCAGTCAAATAAGGTTAAATTAGGTAAGAATCTCGGAATGCGAGATACCCAGCTGTAATTTTGTATATACTTGTATATTGACCCCCTAAAACTTGTCTCAAAACCTACATAAGGTAGGGTGTAAGCAACCCTTAAAATTCAGGGTCAAAGGGCACAAAAATCGTTTTTTTTGCGGTTTTTTCGAAATATCTCATTTCCTATGGGTTTTTGGCAATTGTATTTAATAGCAATATTGTAGCATACAAAATTCTCTACAACTTTTGTATAAACTTTTTTATACGGTGAACCGTTTTCGAGATAGAGGGCGGAGAGCGCGCGGTCACTGCATCTCTTCAAAAAAAATTTTTTCGTCTCACCTATCCGTGATGGTTGTCTATGGATAGGACATTAAAAAATACGTCATGGTTCCTAAAATCATTTTTCGTCAAAATCAATCGTTTGAAAGATAGACGCTTCCAAAGTGGAAAAATGAGGTCTATAGAATGTGTCCTGCCCTCTAACTTTTAAAATAAGTGAGTAAGAAAACTAAAAAAAATATATGCTGTAGATTTTAATGGAAACTATCAATGAAAATTGGTTTGAACGAGATATCATAATTCGTTTTTAAGAATTGATTAAAAGAATTGAGAAAGTAGAAAATTAAGTGTGTTTTTATTAAAAATGCATCAATTCTTAAAAACTAATTATGATATCTCGTTCAAACCAATTTTCGTTGAAAGTTTTCATTAAAATCTACAGCATATATTTTTTTTAGTTTTCTTACTAACTTATTTTAAAAGTTAGGGGGCAGGACACATTCGATAGACCTCATTTTTCCACTTTGGAAGCGTCTATCTTTCAAACGATTGATTTTGACGAAAAATGGTTTTAGGAACCATGACGTATTTTTTTATGTCCTATCCATAGACAACCATCACGGATAGGTTATACGAAAAAAAAATTTTTTGAAGAGATGCAGTGACCGCGCGCTCTCCGCCCTCTATCTCGAAAACGATTCACCGTATAAAAAGAAAGTTTACACAAAAGTTGTAGAGAATTTTGTATGCTACAATATTGCTATTGAATACAATTACCAAAAACCCATAGGAAATGAGATATTTCGAAAAAACCGCAAAAAAACGATTTTTGGGCCCTTTGACCCTGAATTTTAAGGGTTGCTTACACCCTACCATATGTAGGTTTTGAGACAAGTTTTAGGGGTCAAAATACAAGTATATACAAAATTACAGCTGGGTATCTCGAATTCCGAGGTGAATTCCTAAATTGACTGGACTAATATTACGTTTCCATATTATTTAAATATATATTGGTATATAATAATATTTGTGTAAGTAAATATATTGAAGGTATTATGCAACTTTTAGCTTTTCCGGATTTATCTCTGCATCGCCCAATGGTTTGACGAGTAGAAAATGCCTACGGCATTTACTTTTAGCCCTCCTTATGTACACATTTATGTACATGAAGAACTAAATAAAATAAATCTATTATATAAAAATAAGTCGGGTTTTCCTTCCTGACGCTATAACTCCAGAACGCGCGAACCGATTTCCACGGTTTTGCATTCGTTGGGAAGGTCTTGGGCTCCGTGCGGTTTATAGCAAACAGAATTCAGTAATAATTTAAGAGAAAAGCAGTAAAAGTCATTAGTCAAAGTCATTTGACGTTTTAGATAAGCTTGTCTCGTTCTGGCGTCTTTATTTTATCGTAAAAGGTCCTTAGGTACGCCTAAATAAAGGTTTCCACACAAAATTCTCCTCAAATCAAACACGTACGCACGCAACCTCTTCACCTGAGGATAATCAAGGAATTATAGAAAATGACACCACTCATGAAACCTCCACGCAATTTCTCTCAGCCTCCCATCTCTTACATAATCTGTGGTCTAAGGATTTATGGTTTCAATTGCTTGTCATTAGGGATACTTATTGCAGCTGCAATTAAAAGGTTAATTATTAACCAGGCGGTAATTTTAAAGAGGATGTTTTGAAGTATTGACATTCTTTACTGTACGGTTGGCTTGGTGGCTGGCGCGCAACGGGTAGCGGTTTCGATTCCCAGATCAGGCTGGAAAATATTACTGGAGTTTTTTCGGCTTTTAATTTCTCGATAGTAGCACGGAGTCTGAAATTGAGCCCAGTATATGGCCTCAGTATATTGCATTAGGCTCACCCCCTATTATATGGCACGTATAGCGCAAATTGTGAAAAGTAGGTGTACATTGTACAGTAGCATCATATGCGTTAATGTGCAACCTCTGCCTACATAAAAGGCTTGACGATACACACAAACACACACACACACCATTTATAAAAAATCATGCTACCGTTCTGTATTTTGTTTCTCATATTGATAATTCCCTGAAGGTAAGTCCTGAGTTTAGGAACTTAATTAAAAGAGGTCGTAGTCCAGACAACTTTGGGAACCACTGCCATAAACTATATAAGCGGTTCCTAAATGAGTATCACTCGGTTCCCAACAATTTGCTCGTCAAGTTGATCCGTCGTGAGATCTGTTTGCCATATCATTGCAGTGGACATCTAATGCATCTTGCGACATCGACAAGTGTTAAGCGATTTCTTTCTTTAAGGTCGTTGAAATTGATTTCAATTTTGATTGTGTTTAGATGATGAGTAGTTGTAGGTACCTACTATGAGAATAATATTTAAATTTAGAATAGAATTGTGTTAAATGTTTGATACAATAGGGTTGACTTTCGAAGTCTTTTCAGCACCCTTATTCCTTGGTCGACATTAAGGAAAAATATTTTGTATTAATTTCCATTCTCTTTATTTCTTCTATTCTATCTGTTATTGGATGATGCCATGATCATGAATACTTACTTCCATACTCAGAGTCATTTGATGGTAACTTAACGTCCTTAGTAATTGTTTTCGGAACAAAATCGTTACTAAGGAATAGTTTAAGTAATCATTAAATGTCTCTGAGTACAGCCGTTAGTTACTTAGGATCGGCTGTTAGTTTGGTGTTCATGTCATTTTCTCTTGCCAAGGAGAATTTGTGAACTAAAAAGTGCCCAAAAAACAATACACACGAGTTTTATCTTAACTGACATCTTAAGTAGCCTTTCCTATTTGCAAAACAGCTTATACAACTAAACTAATGAAGAAACGGCGACACAAACTGTAACACTGAATTAAATAAGCATCTTCGCACGTTATCCCACCAACTTAACAATGCGGCCCCGAAACTACAACTCCAACTAAAATAAACTTTACGCCCCCGTCATTAAGTCGCTTTTAATTGCACTTTCGATTGTCCAACTGTAAACTTAAGTTGGTACAATTTGAATCTTCCTTGTTCCATTGTTGTATAGCGATCGTGACGGAAAGCACGATAGATGCGCCATCTAGTGGTGAGACTGTGGCAAAGAACTATTTTGAATATGGAACACTTCCCTGTTTGAAATTCGAACAGCAACGAGTCGAGAAACTGGAGCAACTTTGCTCTATGGCTTGGCATTAGGTACAAAGGAGGTTGTGATTGTATGAAGATGTTATTTTCGTAATTTCAAAGACTAAAATGGAAGTATAGAGCTATAGAGTCACGATGCTGCATCCCATACAAGATCAAATTGAATGTATCATGCATGTGCGAATCAATTTGCGGTATCATCAATTGAAAAGTTGTGAAATAATTTATTATTTCAAAACCGGTTTTCTTGATAAGGAAGTTGAATTAAGAATATGTGATGTAATTTTCCAGAAAACACTACGGTATTTTTGTGTAAAAATTAAGAAGCTCCATTTTGTTGATAAAAACACTCTCGGACCTACCATAGATTGTAATAGGCTAGTTTTAGCAATTGTAAAAAATCCGAAGTTTAGGTAACCGATTTCCGAATTCACAGTTTAACTATTATCTGATATAAAGCAACTACGTAACCTACGTAGATGTGCTATGCTGTCTTAAATCTAACTAGACTTACCTATACAACTATAGTAACCTAACCAAATAAGGCTTATGCCCCAATAAAGCCTATTTTGAAAATTTCCCTCTTCCCGATTTCAAATGGTCGCCAAAGTTTGTAGAAGTGTGCATGCACATTACTTAACTAATTTGAGCACAGCAAGCAACCCGTGCCGCGATTATGTTGGAACCTACAGACGAAAACAATCACGACGTGGAGCGCACTTTAGTTTTTATAAAATTCGAGTAGCGTAAACTGTTAGTATTTTTATATTTATCAGTATACGACGTGCCGTGTTTTGTCTGTATGACAATTATACCTTTAGCCATCTCCTCACATAATTGAAATACCTATAACATCGGTGTATTTCATATAATCGTTTTTTTGTTTACCTATGTGCCATGCCCTAATAAAGCCTACAAAAAAAACGTGTAGGCCTTATTACGGCACAGTTGTTTTTCAGTAATTTCATAGAAAACGGATCACCAGCTTCTGTCAAAAAGAACGCCAATGGATTTTGCAAAAGATGGAAAACGCTGTTAAAATGGTAGAAATGGGTAAACGGGGTGAATAGATACAGAAAAGGGGTGAATGGATATCGGGAAATTCTTCATAGTATCTATTCACCCTGCGAATTTAGTGCACCCTGTTTTACCCGGTAGGCTGCTGCAGCCAGATATAACTTCCAAACTACACGAAAGCTAGGTCGGTCGCTGAATTGGCTACAGAACAAGAAGTTATTCTCATTCGTTTGACTGATGCTGGGGTACCGATGACTTCAAAGATGTTACTTGGGTATTACATGATGAGAAACTCGTTTAGCCTGATGTATAATGACAAAATTAATTAATAAGATCTCATTACATTTATTATAAGCATTGACAAAGTTTTATTATAATTAAGAAGTTGAATAGGTACTTACTAGTTTTTATTGAGGCTTTATTAAGACATAGGGTTCCCAATAAGGCCAAAGTGACACTTTAGTTATTTGTGTTTACAAAATTGTAATTTTTGTTTCTAAAGCCATTTTGATTCCATTATTACAAAGTTTAATAAATAAATATAAGATTTTGAAATTATCAGCCCATTGTCATTTTAAACCTACGAGCTAGGCGGTAATAAAAATAAGGTAGGCCTTATTTGGTTAGGTTACCTTACAATTTGTAGCTTACAATCTAAAAACATTAGTTTTAAAGCGATAATCGATGGAAATCCTCCTCATCTTTAGAACTACACTATTCAGTATTCCTTTTAAGTAGAACTTAAGCTTAACAAAAATAGTGAACCCCAAACAATTTTAGTTCATATTCCGCCTTAGTAGAGTTGGTATTTATTTGAAACGAAATATAGACAAGCAAGGATGAGAATGTTAAATAGGTTTCTGAAGATCTGTTCGAGACGCCGTTTGTCTCTATATTCTGTACCTACCTAATGACCTGGAGACCTAGAAATGAAATTTGTTTACATATTTCTTTAAATACACTAAACGTAAAGTTACTCCTTTTATCTCCCCAAAAAGATCTGTTTAAGTCATTTAAACAATGAACGACGATTTGATTTACATTATATATTTTATGAAATTAATTAAAAGAAAACGGTTTACTAAACGTAAATATTTAGTAAAGCTCTACTAGTTTCGAGTCACAGAAGACCTCTTCATCATGAGCAGCGTGCGCAGACGCGGCGACGTCGCGCAACCTATTACAGGCACGCTGCTCATGATGTTTTTCGTTAATTTAGTACGTCTCGCGATAGTTATTAGGTATACAAATATTTTTGTGAGTAAAATAAAAATTGTACTACTTCTTCGGAGGGTAAGAATTTTGTAATCTAGTACCGATGAGGACATAGTGCGATGGACTTGACACCTATGACAAGAATTTCGCACAGAAAACTTTGCGCAGAGAGGAGTGGTAGGAGAGTATGGATATATGCCTTTGCCCTAGAGCAGGACGATCATGTCTAAAAGTATAATAAAAGTAGGAGTAGTATAGTATATAAAATAGTACCAAGACTAACCAATTATTTTCTAGATTCTCAATTTAGAACCTACGACCTACCTACGATTGTTTCTATTAGGAAGGCACTTAGGTACCTAAATTAGGTTATGTAGGTACTGAGTGATTACCCGCTTGCGAAACATGACCGTGTCTGCCGTGTCAACTGACCATTTGTGATGAGAACAATCTCCACCAACATTTAGGTCCCATCATTAGCATTTAGTTTACTTACGAAATGTTTAGATTATATCTTTATTTTCTTAGAAAAAAGATTTAGTGGGTAATGAATACAAAGTAAATACGTAGTAAGTATTATGGACATTTCAATCTTAATATGGGGTAACACATACTGTGGACGCATCGCAGCCGTGTGTTATCAAGGACTTCTCCCGCCTTGGGCGACACAACAAGCAGTATCACTAGTATCAGTCTCTTACTGATTAAAAACCACCCCGTTCCTACTCCTGCTTTTCGAGTCGGATCCTCGGTAACTCGCTAGGTAGTCCGCAGCTACGGTTTGGTATCAGCCCTACTAGGCCCCATCTGTGGAAGTGATGACCCTCTTGCAATCTTAATTCTGCCTTGATAGAAATTTATGTGGCCAATCCGGTATGTTGTGAAAGCCCACAGTCCAGCAATGGACTTTGGGACTACCACGGGCTTGATAATGAACAACTAATAAACACCACTCGACTATCAATTTCGATTACTGCAAGTAGAACCTACTTCTATCTGAAGGTATTTAAGATAAAATTATCTTAATAGATTCTTAGCCTTAAGTAAAATCTAGCTGGCAAATTGCTCTATTCTTCTAAGAAAACTACTTACGCATACATAAGCACAAGCACCCATGTAATCGCTCAACGTTTTGTTTGAAATTACTTCCATGTAAAACCAATTTGCTAATAGATCGGATATGAGATAATGCATCTAAATTACTCTATGAACTTAATTAAGATGGTTACATTGTCTATTCTCAATATTTTTCAATTCTATTTGAAAAAGAATACTATAAAAGACCGGTAATTGAATACTTCTTAAAGAGATTATATTTTTAGAGATCCTTGTCTTACGCCTTTCTTAAAATGTAGGTAGGTACCTTCCTATTTGGTACCCACTTAAAGTCTTCAGCTATCTCTTTGTAAATCATATATCCCTCATCGAATTCTCCAATGGCCTTTAAGTCGTTATCTTTAACTCATTAATGCTTTCTTGTCGTCTTTTACGCATATTATATAGTAGGTACTGTTAGATATTTAATCCATTACGAAGAATCGAAGCTTTAGAACACCTTTTGAAACCTACTCCTAAAAGATAAATGGGCACTTAACCACTTATTTTGAAAACAAAGAGATAAAAATCAGCTATTTGTAATCACAAAAAAAAACAATTAAAGACGTTGTAATTCCTAAACGTTACGTTTATTTCCCGCCAACTAGCGGCCGCCATCTTGCGACATTCCGTCGATATCACACCGTTCTGTCCCACGCGATCTCATCTTGTCTATTGTACTGAGGCCTCAGGGTGTATCCTCAATTGGAGTAGATGCTACGTGCTAAATGATTAAAGATTGGACAATCTAAGTTTATCAAGTTCAAGTAAATTGTCAGGATTGCTATTAGGACAGAGATTTGATTCCAACAGCTATTTTTGGTACTTTGGTTTTGGATGGTGGTGGTGGATACATACTTGCCAAATAATAATCATATATTTATTTAAAACACTCTAAAATTATATTTTTAAACATTACTTATAAAATAATTATTATTATTATGTAGTCAATATCATGTCAAATTATAGCAGTAAATAATTATAATAAATCATTTGATAATTTATATTTGAAACATTAATACCCCCAAGGCCAGAGGATTTTGAGAGATTTTCAGAGAGCTCGAACTTATATTTTAAACTTCTATTTTGCAGTGGTACTGGCCCTTGCTGCCGCCCAAAATGGATATGACTACAACAGGCCCAACAGGCCGTTTGGTCAGGGAACATCCAGCAGACCTGGGACATCATCTGGATCCGGAGGCACCACGACAACATCATACCCTATAAGACCACAAAACGATGACTTCAGCGGCCCCAGTGGACCAACCACTGGCTACCCTTCCGGACCTCAAAATTACCCAGGATCAGGAGGCCAAAGACCAGGGTACCCTGGCTCTTCATACCCTGGTCAAGGACCTAGTGGACCATCAGGCAGCTACCCCGGTCAATCCGACTCATCCTACCCTCAAGGGTCACGTGGCCCATCTGGATTCCCCGGTCAAGGATCTAGATATCCTGGACAGGGTCAAAATTATCCCGGCTCTGGATCTGGAAACAACTTCGGCACCACTAGTTTCTCTGACAGTGATAATGGCAATTACGAGGGTGGGGACTATTCGGCTATTCCTGGCGAACCTGATATAGACTATCCCATTTTGTCCTACATTCCTCAAACCTCCTTCAGCTGTAAAGCTCAATCTCTTCCTGGGTACTATGCTGATGTTGACGCCCGTTGTCAAGTTTTCCACGTCTGCTCCAATAACAGAACGTACGACTTCCTATGTCCTAATGGAACCATCTTCTCCCAAGAAGACTTCGTCTGTGTATGGTGGAATCAGTTCTCCTGTGAATCCGCTCCTGGCCTTTACGAATTGAATGCTAAACTCTATGACTATTCCATTAAAGGATCTTCTGATGACTACTCTAGCTTCAACGACTACTCTGGATCTTCCTATCCAGGTGGTAGAGGACCACAAGGGCCATCATCTTACCCTGGTTCTGGCTCTTCTCGGCCATCGAACTACCCTGGTAGTTCGGGACCATCAACTCCTTACCCCGGTATACAATCGACCAGCTCATACCCTGGTTCCCAAGGCCCATCAGGTGGATACCCAGGGCCTCAAGGTCCCACTGGAAGTTACCCAGGATCACAAGGCCCATCAGGTAGTTATCCCGGTTCACAAGGACCATCAAGTAATTACCCAGGCTCCCAAGGTCCGTCTGGAAACTATCCAGGGTATCCTGGATCCGGTTCTGGTCCACAGGGACCTTCTAGTGGGCCAAGTGGGTCTGGGTACCCAGGATCAGGTTCCACTACACCCTATCCTGGATCAGGGTCGGGTAGTCAGGGATATCCGTCAGGTAGACCAAGTGGGCCGAGCTTTAATGGAGGTGGTAATAGGGGAAGACCTGCTCAGAAACCGAACAGAGAATATCTCCCGCCTAGAAATTAATTAAGACCATCATAAGACTAGAAACATGTTAATAAGCGTACCTGAATATTATCCATAAATTGCAATTATTTCAAAACAAATTCTTAATGTAAGAGCCCGGAGCGTTTACTCTTGAAACCAATTTCAATGTCAATGCAATTTCAATCCAATAAAATCTCAATAATTATTAAATGTCAAAACTATACAACCCCGAATACAACCCAACTCTTAAAATAGTGTTCAGCGTGCTTACCTATGTAATATAAAGCCAAACTCAATAACATTTAGTTCATTTAATACCCACGCAATACGAATGCAATGGGCGCTAGTGTTGCAACTCAAGAGTACGAAATTTCACAATATAAATAAATCGATCGGAATTGGATTCAAGAGCAAGCCCCCTGTTATTATTGGAATATTTCCTAAAATTAGGTGCCAGTATTAAGCACAAATTGACAAACGAAAGTTGGTGCTGACTTTTTTATAACAATAAGTAATTAAATACTTTAATGCTATTACTTTAAGGACTATTTATTAGAGTTATGTTACTCATAAGTTTTACATTTTATTCATCGAATTTGCTTAAGTATGATTAAGTTAATATTGGTACAAAATTGTGATGTTGAAACCGAGAGTTACCAAAACTAGTATTTTTTGTTACTTATAAAACCATATTAAGCTTTACGAATAACACTTTGATTGTAAATACACAATATACTTATTACGATAATATAATTTCTGTAATCGAATAAATGACTTAGCAACATTAATTTTATAGTGTTTTCTTGCTTAGGTACTTATTACTTTTTTTAAGGGCGGAAAATCATCCTATGACTTCTCCCGCCTTGGGCGAGGCGAGGGGGAGTGCCCCGGTAAACCCGCTAGGTAGTCTGCAGCTCGATAGGTAGTCGGCAACTCGTTACTAACTACAAAAATAAGGCAAAAATCTTAAAGATATTATTTATTGCAAAAAAATTATAATAGGTACCTAGGTACATAATTATCAAAATATTGCTTTGGCTCCTCGCAAGCGTTCCAAAAAACTTAGATCCAAGGAACGTGGATGCGTGGAAATACTTATTCTTAAATGAACTTAAATTATTAATATCTTCTTAAACAATACCTCTCCAGTTACATCTCTACACCTCTAAATATGTAACATAACTATCTACCTAAGTAATAAGTAAACACAAATAAGTACTTATTTCACTTAAGAGAAAAGAAACCTTCATTAAACCTAACAAATAATATCATGATGTATTTGAACCCACGGAGGGTAAGCAAGATGGCATCTTTCACTCGTTTAGTCCCTTGTAATAAGGAATAGAACTTGTTACCATATTCTGTGCACGCCTCCAGATACTCCGTAACTACCTACTTACTGTTACTGAGAATTTTCAAAAACCGAAAAATGGCAAACAAAAAAACCCGAAAAACAGCTAATATTTTTTTCTGACCCATTCGACCAAAGAAGAATATATTACCGACCTCGCAAATAAAGCACTTCTACATACTTAAGATAACATAACGTTTGAAACATAATTAATTATTCCGACAGGCAAAATAAATATGACTTTTTAAATTGGATCTTCAACAAAGACATTAGATTTTACGTAACTATACATCCGTCTCACGGAAGACAATCTCCTTGGCTTTCTGCCTATACTTTTCATAATTAGAACTTTTGTTAAACATAAATCAATCTCCTCCAGTTCGTCACACTTTTCTGGAATATAGTTGCCATCTATTATCACTCGGATGAGTCCGGCCTCTCTACGACCCTTAGCCACATTTTCTTGGTAAGCTAAGGCTTCCTTGATTCTCTTAACTGATGGAAGTTCTAGATTATTATAAGCCATATTTAGGTAACACAGTGTTAAATTCCCCATAGAGTAGGCTACATTGTCGCCTTTGTAAACCAAATTCTCAGGCGCGAAAGGATCTTCAAAATCCCCTACTAACCCTCTAGCCATGGCTTCAGCTGTATCTGCTACACTTTGGTGTACTAATGTCTTTCTACGTCTTCTTTCTGTGAATTTCATTGTGTGCTTCAGATGCTTCCTCCCAGATGAGCTGCTGTCTATATCTTCTGTTGGCGTTGACGATTTACCGTACTTTAATTCCGTAAGGCATCTTGCGTACACACACATTTTATTCTGTAGATATCTAATTTTTCTGCGTCTCATTGTCAAAACCTCTTCTGGTTCTAAAGGAAACTCCATCAAGGATTCTATTATCGGTCGGAAGCCCTCGTCGGTGATCTTATTTCCAGACAAATTGAGATATAATAAACATCGATTTTTTCTAAGCACATGCCCTATAAACTTGGCTCCTTCATCTGTTATATCATTAGATCCCAATTCCAAAAGTTGTAGAGAATTCGCAGCTGGTGCATTGAAATCAATGTTTGTGAAAATTTTCTTACAAACTGCATCATTGATGCAGCATCTATTAAGTGACAAATATCTCAATTGGGAAAACTGTTCGAGAAGAATATAGTAATTGCCTTCTTTTACGTACGAATCATCAAAGCAAACTTCAGTTATGTTTGAAATAGGAAGTAGTTTGTTAATCTCGTAAATAAGTATATCAGTCAATCTACTTCTGCGGAATGTGAACCGGGTCATCATAGCATGGTAAGGCAGGGATAGGCTAATGGCGTGGATAACTTTCCTAGACACGTTAACTTGGCATTCGAGAAAGGCTATTTCTATAAGTCGCTTTTTGATATCATAATAAGTTGTTATTGGGACCACTTCTTCACCGTAAACGAGTAAGTTATTTTTTGGCTCATTGTTTACTATAGAGGTAGGAGATGAAATATCTTCAGATACAATAGATTTCGGTTTCGACCCCTGGCCAAAGAGTACCTTACTCTTTGTCTTTGTAAGTGATTTTCGGACGGGCGCTTCTGTAAACAAGATCAAAAATGTTTAATAATAAATTTAAGCACCTATACGCTTTTTATGGTACTAGCTTAACTACACCTATACGATTTCGCCCGCTGCTGGGCTCCTATAGATCGGATGTGGATGCGAAAGTTTACGACCAAATACGCACTGTGCGCTTCTTGAGCGGTGGTGCGAGCGGCTAGAACAGCCGAAGATCTCACGCAGTTCGGTGAGTACCTGATCATGATTGGGCGAGAGTATACGGAAAATTGCCACCACTGTGTGGTGACCTGGCACACGCTCTCCTCCCAAAAGGAAGTTGGTGAGGGGGATCACGAAAGGTGACTGCTGAGCGGGATCGCGAAAAGGTCGATCCTGCTCGTAGAAGGCATCGAGGAGACGACCGCCTTGATTAAAGCCACGGGTGTGTATATATATAGTAGGGACTCTAAGGCCTAGGATTCAGTGGTCTCAGGGAAGACAGTGACAGCGATCACGTGTCGCCGTGCACAGCGAGGCTCAAAGGACACTCACGGCTGTCTAAGGATATGCCGAAACAGGCGGTGCACCGTGGTTGTTCCGTAACAAGTGTATTAGAGGACTTAGTGCTAAGGGTAGTCAGCGGGGTCACTTTAGTGAGGCAGAAATTCCACACTCCCAGTCGTTTTCCCAAAAAAATTAGGCGCCTTTTGAAGGTCATCAAAAAAGGGGGCGCAGAAGAGATCGCGCCCAGGGCACTAGTAGAGCTAAAACCGGCACTGGGAAGGTAGCTCAAAATAAATAAAATAAGTAAATAAATAGCATACCTTGCGTTTTTCGAGTGATCAGAATAGCTGTAGAAGCACACCATTGTTTACACACCCATGGAATAAATTTATCGAAATCCAAAGGAGAAAGTCCTGGTCCTGGTGCTTGATCAGTATAATCAACGCTTTCTAATATGTTAACAGATTTAATTTTACTAAGTACCGGCGGTGCTTGTGGTGATGGTGATCCAATATCAGCTTCAGCTCCAGCGCCAGCAACAGGAGGAGTGCGAGTCGCAAAAGTCTTGGTTTTAAGCATATTATTTGTTTTCTTAGCCAAATCATCAATATATGTTGTATAACCGATGAAACAAAAAAGTAGAAATTAGCTATGAACATTATAACATATATATATTTTCATTTTCAAATGTTATTCGAGTCCTTTCAAGTCATTACATAGATAAATAAATTACATAGATAATATAAAGATGGTGGCATTTAATCCTACTTGATAAGGCGCAAAAGCTCGTGGACGTTGTGGTATTTAATCCTACTTAACAAGGCGCAAAAGCTCTTCAAAATAATTATTTAGAATCACTTCTTCGAGTGCCGGACGGGAAGAGGGCCGTCCTTGAAGACGACAACTGCGGTTTCCGCAGGGAGTACTTCACGGAAAACGCTATCATGCACTCCGTCTGACACGCCACCGGCCCTGAGCTATATTAAAAACAAAATTCAACACATTTATAAGAGCACACGATAAAAATATAATCGACTAAAAGAATATTACTAAAACTATTGTATAATCTGTATTGTAGAGTCACATTCTGATACATCACTAGTTGTCATTCATGCATGGTTGTCTCTACGGATTGCTTGTAGATTGCATTCTTTTTTCCGCGATAAAAAGTTTTTCATCCCAATTTGCAGCTTTTGAGTTAAACAAGGTTGTTGAAGGCAATGGTTCTCGTGATAACATTGTTATAAGAGCAAAAGTGTAGTTCAAAAGTATCTTTAGTGATCAAATCGACTACGTTCTGTGTGAATTGCGTATCATGTAACTTTGTGGTTTATTTTGCGGGCTGAACTATCTATTTTCAACTCGAGATTCTTCCTTGCAGTGAGTATATTGGTTTTATTTCCTGTAATAAGTGTTAGTAAAGTTACTGTGAAACAATTTAGTAGTATTTTTGCAATAGATAAATGTCGAATGTCAAGGTTTCTTATTTAGTTCTGTACGTAGAAGTAAGTATAGATAGACTGGTTGGTTTGTTCCGCTTTGTCACCACAGGAGATTGTGTTGCGATATTTGTGTCTTTTGCATACACTTCTTAGAAACATAAATATTTTGCCTTAAACTTTTCCTGTCAAAATACCAAACACCCTGTGTCACTATTGTCTTTTTTTATTGAAGGTGACACAGACTAAATATAAGAAAAGTCTGTATTGCAAAATATCATCAAAATCTAATGTTTCTACTGATTGGTTATTGGCTAATTGGACTGCTAGCTATAACAATTAATTAATCTTCAACTATATATTTTTCATGGTCAAATACCTAAAATGTTGAATTTAAAATGTTTGATAAAGTATAATCTTGCCAACTTGTAATGTGTAACCTTGTTATAATTGGAAAACACTTTTGGTCCAACCAAATTCCAATTTAAATCCCGATATAACTAAGTTTTGTTTCACTATGTATTGATAACTGCTTACCCCATTGGGGTATAATAAATGACACATTATATTACATTGCTGTTATAAAATAATTGTAACATCAGAGCACATGTCAGGATGATGATGAGGAGATAGCTTATAAAGTATCACTATTACTGAAATTGGTAAGGAGGAAGGAAATATAAGTATATACCTACTATAAATATATTACAAACTCCAAAATATTAATTATGACATCAATGATATAAATAAAACTCAATGTAAAGTTATGAAAAAGTAACTTGGAAGAAAAACACAAAGCCATTAGCATTTTTTCTTTTTCTTTTTCTTTTCTTGATATTTTATTAATTGATCATGTATGTCGTATAAAAGGCAATTTAATTACCTTTAAAATGAGAGAACTTATAGTATAAGCAGTAAATTAAAAGTACCCTTAAGTGCCTTAACTGACGAGCATGTATAAAAAGACTGATGAAGTGAAAGAGGTATGTAAAATTGTAGACGCAATTGGCATTCCAATGTCTCTGCCTACCCCTATGGGAGACAGGCGTGAGGTTATGTATGTATGTAAAATGAGAGTACTTTTTTTGGTTTTTTATAATAAAAATAATGCTAGTGGCTCCATTTCTTTGCTTCCAAGTGTACATAATATTTACTTGTGATTAATTGTAACATTTTATTAATTCAATCCCTGCTCACCTACAATTTAATAGTTCTCATGACATAGTATTGCATCACACAACTATTGCATCGGTATTCAAATAACTAGAATTAAAAACAAATGCTAATTACACAGTTTCACTACCACATGTCATTGTTTGTGAATTCTCACACAGGTACCTATAATGTTCACACCATACTTGATTGTAGTGTGAAAGTCAGGTAAAAGCAGTTATTTTATATTGGTTTGTAATTGGTTACACTTTTATTAATGTATTTGTTTTATATTAGATTTCTTTTTATCTTGAAAGGCAATTGTAGTAGTGTAGTGTTGTTGACAATACTGCTAGTGACGAGAAGTTTTATTAGAATCTACACTAAAATATAGAATTTAAAAGTTTTTTTGTTTTAACACGCTTATCTCTAGATTTAATGGTCTGAGTTTAATAATTCTTTTAGTGTCGGATAGTCCATTAAGGAAGACTATAGGCTATAAAACATTGTATAATCAATAGAAGCCAAGCAGAATGGGTGAAACCATGCCTGAGTCGCTAGCTAACCACTCAAACGTTCACGTGCGACACCTGTCAACACCTTGTACGCCCACGCGCTCGATCTGTGTTGAACCGCGTCGAGCGCCCCATGCCGTTACCGATTCAAAGTGTATTTTCTAGCAAACTATTGCAGCTATAGCAAAGTAAAAATTACCAGTATAAAGCTGAATTATTAAGGAATCAAAATATATACTAATTAAAGTACAGAAATCAATCACAAATGCATAAAAAAAAGTTGAACTTAACAGAACGGGCTAAATATTTGTTTGTTTTTTTGAACAAGTTTTGACTAAACGTTATTTAATTATTTATTTTCGTTGTTTTATTTTGAAAGAATGAATCTTAAGGATTATTTTAATATACAACACTAATACAGTAGGATGATAAATAAATGAATACTTCAATTTTAAACGCAAACACTTCACAAAACTTGACACACAGTTTGTAAACAATTATTTTTTATATTCTTGCTGTCACCTGGCATACTGTTTTACCGACCAATAGATGCGTTATTTAATACAGATCCATCTAGTATAACATTCGTAAAGCTCTTTGAAGCTTGTCATAGATAAAAATTCGTTGGAAGTGAACAAGTCAAATGGGCTGCTATAGTCGCCCGGGCGTTTAACGCCAAAATTTTTGCGACTATAGTCGCCCGGGCGTTTGAGTGGCTAATATGTGTTACTTATTTTTATTGATCTGATTAAAATGACAAAAATTTTAAGTAAATCCGATGGTATATTGTTATTGGATATAAACATTGTACTTTAGTGATGTAACTATTTATTTTACTACTGGTATAAATGCAGTGGTTTACGAGGAATTAATATTTGTAACAAGGTCACAACAAAACAGCTGAATTTGTTTAGATAATGGCACAGAAATAGATTGTAGTCTATATGTAAGTTGCCTATTTTTTCAAATCTGTAGACAGAAGCTAGTATAGGATATGTGATGCATCGTCGTGTCTTCACGCCTTTTATCCCAGAAGGTAAAGGTAGAGGTGCACACCATGCACATTACAGCATGTAATTCCATTTTACAATGTACACCCCATTTTTCACTATTTGTGTTATAAGTCCGATGTAACAGGGATGAGTCTTTTGCGATATACTGGGCACAATTCCAGAATGTGCTATCACAGAAATTTCTGTTCTTTGCCCGACTTAAGACAGTTGTGGTGTTGCTTACTTTTCATGATAATATGTATAAATATAAATACTTATATAGAAATCGACACGTAACAAGCATCAAACCAGACTGAATGACTGACAGACATGTATTGTTTTGTTGACTTTCAAGTCTGTCTGGTAATGGTCTAATTAAAATTAATTGTTTGACTTTGAAAATAGTATCCTTTACCGGTTATTTGTGTTTATCTTTAAGTGAGTTTTGAAGAAGGTCAATGTTCAATTCATACAATTTGTAGGTAGTTACTTAGTTACTAGTACTTTTTTGAGGGGAGAAAATCATCCAATCACTTCTCCCGCCTTGAGGGGGCGAGAGGGAGTGACAGACTCTTACTAACTAAAATCCACCTCATTCCTACTTCTGCTAGTAGTCTGCAGCTCCGGATCAGGCATCAGCCCTACTGGGCTCCATCTGGGTTAAACATGCAAGCAGATATTAAGAACTTGTAGAATATAGTAGGTATGTATTCTGATAATTTTACTTGTTCGTAAACCAGTAACTACTGAGTTCAAACAAATCCCTGGATAATTTGATTTGATTAAAGGCGGTCAGTAATTTCAGTGTACAATTCCACTACATATATTTGGCATACAATCTATTACTTATAGGTTGAACCGCCTATTATCCTACTAAAATTAATTTGGTATGCAAAACATGTAAACAATAATAGACTTGCCCTTGACCAAACCAATAGAGACATTTGTTATGCCACTCCTATGTATACAGACCTACATAACTAATTATGTGTATAGTACAGTACCTGCCGATAGATATTGCCCATCGACTTTTATAAAGAGACAATTTTTACTTTAAGACTGCCATGCAACGTGTAACGGGTTCGATTCCCGCACGGAGCAATTTTTACTTTTTGTGTAATCCACAAATTGTTGTTTTGGGTTTGGGAGACAGGAGAAAATCAGGAAAAAATTGTGTAGGGCAATAAAAAATGTTCGATACAGAATTATTTTTTGTTCTATTCTTATATGTATTATATAATTGAATAATTGTGGTTAAACAGTTTTAGCGGCTCATTATCATAAGCATTATATGTATACGAGGCGAATTTGTGGCGTGTCACTTTCCCAAAGGTCGATGTGCAATATTTATCGTCAGGAACTGTATATAACTAATGTGTAAGGATGTGTGTACGACATTCACTTGTATGACGGGATGTGTAGTACTCTACTGAACAATGCCATGGGTAGGGTTGCCAATCATACTCTAAAATAGAGTATTGTCCTCTATATCATGTAAGCGTCCTCAATAATTTATAAAACTAATAGAATACGCTAAAATACTCTTTTTTCCACGATGTTTACTTAACTAGTGTCAGTCTGTAATAATATGCAAAAACCCATTATGTAATCAGAATAAAAAAGTCTATTAACTATTTACTGTTAGTAAGTTGGTATCGCTGATTCCTCAAATCATATTTCAATATTCCTTTAAAAACGATGAAAAATTATTATGTGATGAAAAGTTCAACAAGTCTAAAATAAATGATGCTTTGTAAATCTGTTCTCTTTACTTACCTTCTTTAAAATCAGATAATTATACTCTATTTCTTCTAAAAACAGCTGACGACCATGGAGCACGCATACTACATTCACAGTTAGAACTTAGAAATAAATATTGGATAGTATATATTTTTTTCGATTATGTACTTCTATGTTAGTTTAATAACGTTTCTAACTATGTATTAGTAACTGGCAATTTACCTATAGTTTATAGAATTTGTATTCTGTTATGTAAACATAATTTGGATTTTAATTGTCAGTTCGTCAGATTTGAAAGAGGAAGTATTAAGGATAAGGAACTCTTCTCTTTGTTATTAACAATTTCATACTCAAATTATTTGTTTACTTAACAAATGTTCAAGGTTTCGTCTTAATTAGTAGTCAAATAATAATTACACTTTTTACCCTACATCTAACTATAGGTAGACAGACTCATTAAAAGTAGTACTTAGTTATTTAATGTAAAAATTTTCAGTGACGACAAAATCAGGTTTTCCTCTAGAGGCCCTGGTATATGACTCACTGCCTATTACAGACTACTTTATCAAAACCTATATGTCTGTCTGTCCGTATTTGAGCAAGCATTCTAATATTATGCAGATTATTTAACCAGATTCACGATATATTAAAGAAGGAATGAAAAGTACCCTTAACCGACGCGACGAGCATGCATGAAAAGACTGATGACTGTTGATGAAGCGAAGGTGTGTAAGAACCGTAGCAATTGGCCTTCCACTATCTCTGTCTACCCCCATGGGAGACAAACGTGAGGTTAGGCTATGTATCTTTAGTCTAGATTTAGACAAATTTACAATCTACACCAGAACATAGCTAGCAGTACTGTACATAACACATTTTGTAATCAGTATGCATGGCACATAACATACACCTATGTATAGGGAAACAGCATGTATTTGTATGTCGGTAGTCTAGATTCAATGCCGATACAAACACTGTTGTATGTGTTGAATTAAACATATGTTGTTAACAGAACAATTAGTATTGTAGATCAGTGTGTCAGACTAATTAGTGCATTTATTATAAAATATACTTATTCGCGGTGAAAGTCCTTAATTTTTTCGTGAACCTACTTTCATCTTACTTTTCGATGTAGGTTGTATTTAAACAACTAAAATATTTTGCACATGTGTAACGGAAAATACTTAAAAAGAAATTGTATTTAAGTAAAAATAGAAAAATAGAAGCCGACTAGCGGGAGCATAGTCAAAGCTGCCGTTGGGTAGGGCTCCAGGGAAAGAAACCTCACGTTATGTCACATTATGTGCCGTTTCAAGAAGCACTGCCTTCTGTATCGCTCATCAGGCCCTTGGTCAATCCGCCTAACGCCAACCTCTTGAAACGGTTGTCGAGGCTGTTTGGTATTAATGATAGCAGACTCCACATTCCACATGTCGACAACCTCGCGAACCAAGTCAAAATATAATTAATATTAATTATTAACACAACTGGGGAGGCATTTTGTATTTGAGGTAGCTTAAAAAGGCTAATTACATATTTATTTAGTTATTAATGTGTTCAATTCTTTGATTATTATAAATTATATTTATTTCTGCAAGTTGGTTACAAAATAACACTTTTACACGTCAATATATTGTGTTATATATTGTATTATCTATCCAGAATTACTTAGTTTCGGTAGGTTCCTGTTCAACTTATTGGGCGGGAGGAAACGCCCGGGTGTCATCACTGTGAGGACCGCCCGGAGGACACGGTAGAACATACGGTGGCGGTGTGCCCTGCGTGGGCTGAGCACCGCCAAGTCCTCAGGGATGTGGTCGGCGACGGCGACCTCTCGCGCCCGGCACTGGTTCAGGCCATGGTGCGGAGCGAGAGGGACTGGGATGCCGTCTCCTCCTTCTGCGAAGCAGTCATGCTAGCTAAGGAGGAGGCGGGGCGCGTGAGAGAACAAACCTCCTCACGCCCCAGCCGTCGCGAAAGACACTCCGGGCGTAGGGGATCCCGAGACGATCTCCGGCCACCGTAAGTGCGGGCCTGCGGACGGCGAGCAAGGGTAGCTCACCGCCCGAACAGAACCAGACCCGTGCGTGCGGCGCGTCGCGTTCCGCGCGCGCCTCAAAGAGCCATCAGACCACCACAGATGGGGCCCAATAGGGCTGATGCCTGATCCGGAGCTGCGGACTACCTAGCGGGTTTACCGGGGCTCCGGCTCGAAAAGCAGGAGAAGGAACGGGGTGGTTTTTAGTCAGTAAGAGTCTGACACTCCCTCTCGCCTCGCCCAAGGCGAGAAAAGTCATTGGATGATTTTCCCCCTCAAAAAAAAAAAAAAAAAAAAAATCCAGAATTACTTACTACAGATAAAATTTGTTGCCTTTACACATTTCTGTCCAACATTGGTCCCCAACATCCAACACCAACATTCCTCCCAATCTTATCACAAACATTGGTTACAGATGCTCCACCCAAAATAAGCAACCATGAGTTGGCTCCGGACAACCAGCCTCTCGTTCGCTCGCCAGCTGTCGAGGTCCCTGGACCCTCGACACGACTACGAGCCCCAAGCCTGCTACGTATCATTTTGCAAGCACTGGCAACAAGCACACGATATTATACTTAAATCTCAAGTGAGTATGGTCCAAAATGTCTTAGCATGTTGAGTGTGTGTGATTGACATTGACTGTGACATCATCAATCTCGTGATTGGTAAATTATGACGTTGGGCAGTGGTCAAAATGCTCAAGGAAATATGTAGTTGTGTGTCAATAATGATTTTCGATTTTATATGAAAGCAATAGAGTTGAAAGTCTATTGGTGTCTGTACCTTAATAAATATTTGTTAATAAATTGTTTTACTTCTTAAATGAAGCATAGAGTACAATACACTTGTACAAACGCACTAATGATAAAACATTTTAACGCTGATACTAATTCCAATTTAGATTAGCTATTTTGCGAAATTCAATGACTGTATCTTTACTATAGAATTGTGACACATGTATTCGATACTAGACCTACTACCCAATTCAGGGGACGATGAGAGACGTATGAGTTTGTTTTACGTTTAAGGACATCGAAACGGGAGCTCGTTCGGTGCTCTGATTGGTTGGTTCATTCACGCCAACCAATCAAAGCGCTCTCGTTTTGATTCCGTTCAACGTAAATCAAACTTGTACTAAGAGTACAGCATTTGCAAGTAATCTCGGGCTTAGTTCTTGAGGTGGATAAAGTATTGGCTTTTCTGTTTTCTTTAGGGTAAATCAAAACTCATGTTCACTGCTTATAAAAAAATCGACAGCTAACTAGAAAACAAAAACATTTAGCACCAGTCACGATGATAATATAACTCTTACGTCCTTACCTCCACAGCCGACCCACCTCCACGACGATGTCCTGGGCGTAGTGAACCACCTGGAACAGCTCTCCACCCTGCTGGTACTGGAGGCCAAAGCCAGGGAGATCAACACCGCGACCAGTCCCGCCTCCTGCCTGGAGTACCTGCTCAGTGAAAACCTGCTGGACAAGCTGTATGAATGGGCTGTGTGTACTGGGAAGTAAGTAGAGTCATATTTGAAGGTTTTTATGGAAGAACTTTGATTAAGTTGTGAGGGTTCAGATCCTATTACTAAATCGGAGATTCCGAGGAAGGCTACGCGACACCACGCAGCGTAACACGACGCCGACGCTTCGTGTGCATTAGTTTTTAAGTAATTTTTATATAAAATATGTATTAGTATATAATTCAATTGTAATATCTATGTATAGTATTTTTCTATGGGCCTTTGATGCCTGAATCAAATAAATAAATTAAAAAAAAATTAAATCGGTCAAGAATATTAGGATTTCGAAAGTTCCAGTATTTGCCAAATTTCGACCACCAAGTGAAGAAAAGTAGGTAAAGAATAATACATGATGCAAATCGGAGAATTCGCTTTGTTTTGCAAATTGCCATTCTGTCACTATCAAGAGATAATGAGTGCGAATAAATTTTGTTTCATTCATTATCATTTTCTAGAGACAACGTCTGTTGGGTCGTTTATCGAAACTATGTTTTTCGAATTCCTAATATTTCTAACATCTTCAGGATATGATAGGCATGATATTATTTCCCTGCAATAGAGTTCAATTCTAGGGTTAAAGAGTTTTCTATTTGACGTTTAGACTGATATTTTTTTTCTAAAAACACAAGTTTTTCTTTTTCTTCAAATAATTCTAAAACGAACATATCTTAATTTTATAGTTATTACTTTCATTTTTAATGTTTTACATACATTCAAATTTCGACATACCTACTCTATTTATTACAAGAAACCTTACAGAGTCTTTATATAAACAAGATAATGCATATAACGAAACAGGTGCGTAAGCGCACGTACAAGCGATAAGCCAAGTTAGCTTTTGATTGTTGAAGTATATGTACTTATAATAATATATTGAACACAAGAAAAGGTAAACCGTCTGCTCGTTTGCCCCCTATTCCATAAAAAAAAGAATTGAAACCGTACCATGAGAGCGGACTGTACATTACACACCTATACAGAGTGTCCTCAATAAAAAATGTTACAACATGTCTTAATACAAAACAAACACTACTTAATTATAATTATAGTTATAATTATATAATTTTTTATAATGAACGTTAGCTTACCTAATTAAGATTACGTTCGGGCATAGGTCATATGAGTTTATGTCAACACTATTATTTCCTGCGCGACTGTGTGACTCACACTAACATAGAGTAAACAATGCGACGTAGAGTATTATTAATAGGATATATAAATATTATTGTTGTTATTACTCATTCATGTGCTATTAGAGTTCCTAGGTAACCTCAATATGATGATTTTCAGTTTTACTGGTCTTGTTTTAAACTAGGTTATTGCATATTTTCTCAAACGCATTGTTTTTCTTTTATATTGATGTTTTCTTGCTTCACCCAATCTTTGTGTCTTTTTTAAAATAAGTCTTTTCCGGTAAACGAGCAGTGGGATCGACTAATGGCTGAGCAATCGTCACCGCCCATGGACACCCAAAACAGCAGAGGCGTTACGAGTGCATTGCTCGGCCTTTTGACGGATTGTATTTTACAGGGTTGTTGGGGAAATCGGGGATAATAATTGGCTTATGGTATAAAGTCATGTTATCTGCGTTCCTGATTAAAAAAATATTGCTCGACTCGAGAACATATCTTTATTCACTGATATAATTGTACTAACTGCACCTTAACTATATGACACTAAAGTTCATTTTCAAAAATCATATAATTAGCAGTCTTTTCCCAGACAATTTGACCCTTAATAGGTTATCAAACTTTTAGTCTATCTTTTAGTTGTCCTACCCACGCTACGCTTTCCGGTACATACAACAGATAAAATAAAAATATTAAGTCGCTATTTTCATTTTATAAAGTCTGCTGATAAAAATTGTTTTCGAACATAATCGAGTAGAATTGAACTAAAACTTGATTAAAATACAGAAGCTTGAACTAGTTTTCATAATCAGATTAGAGAAATTTTAATAGATGTGCCAAATATTAGCTTTTCATATCAAATGATAATTATTGTTACTTTTTTCTTTACATTCCTTCTGTATCTGCTACTTTTAATATACTTATCTGTAGATACCTTTGTAATCACTAATATCGACTTGTATCGACATAATTGACGCAAGGAGAAAGCAGAAGCAATGCAACAAACAACATTGCAAGAACAAACGATTGAAATTAAGATTCGTGACGGTATACTAGAATATTTACCATCACCCCTTAGTCTTCTTGACTGGGTTTTTTATGGTATTAGCCAGTAAACAAGCAGACGGATCACCTGTTGGTAAGCAATCGCCGCCGCCTATGGACACCCGAAACACCAGAGGCGTTACAAGTGCCTTTCTGGACTTTTGGAAGTTAAAAATTTAAGGGATGTTGGAAAATCGGAGATTGAGAAAGTTGGGCCTCCGGTAACCCCACTCACATCACGTAAGAGTTGTTTCACGTCGGTTTTCTGTGAGGCCGTGGTATGACTCCTGTCGAGCCAATCCATTCGTGCCGAAACATTGCTCTCCCAAACTTAAAACTGCTGATCGAAGTTCCCTTGTTTAGCAACCATAGCGCCCTCTAGTTCAATAAAACAATCGTAAATTCAGATACAAAAGGACAATAATTGAATTAATAAAAAAAAAACAATTAGATCAAAGACCGTCAGTCTGATTGCTAAATCATATCGCTCGTTATCAATAATATAGGGACTTTAATCTATTATCAATTTATCAATAATATGAACTACTCGTATCTGCTGACGTGCACAGCCCTGCACAAAGAGTTTCGCAATCATTTCGTACTTGACAATAAGATTAGTTTTAAGCTTTTGTAATGAGTTGAGCGAATTTTCGAGTAGCTCTGTGATTTATGCTGAAAATTGTGAATGCCATTATTATTAGCAGGGATTTATTTACTGCTTTTTTTGATAAACTGACTGACTGTCGAACAATCGACTCTTTTGACTATTCTAAAACGTTTATTTGGACTATGATGAGAACTTGATGTTTGGAGAGTGGTAATTAGGCACTACAGTTTGTTCCAATTAAACCACAATTAAGACACTTCAGAAAAGTTATAATTTTCAGTAAGCTACGTTTAAATAAACTGACATCAACCTTCCTTTTTTTAAGTCGGAAGTAAAACCAGCTACTAAGTGTAACAAACACTTTTCTGAAAACCGCATCAAAATCGGATCGGCCAATCGTGAGATATCGCGCACAAATATACAGATCAATCAAACAGAGAACCTCCTTCTTTTTTAAATAGGTTAAAAATCAATTTTATCTGACAGTTCTGTCTGTCATCTCATTTCAAAATGTATAGAGAAGAACGAGCAAGAAACCTTTGGGTTCCACTACTACTACTACTACTACTACTTACTACTACTATTACGCACCTCACGTAATAGGCTATTAAACAATTCACACAATAATAACACATAACATCATTGTTACAGATACGAAAATGCCGTGCGTTTGGAGGAACTCAAGTTATTTGGACATCTTATCAGCCATTATAGTACCCAGGTAAATGTTGTTAGCACTTCTATAGGTATGCATTATCATGTATATTGTATGTGGTTGATAAATCTCGAGTATGCTGTGTTATTAATGGGCCCTTATTTTTTATAGGGATTTTTGTTATTAACAAAAAAAAATCTTTTTATAATAACTAATAGTGAGACGTTCTAAATTAACTAAAAATCTCGGCTTACGCACGCGGTGACGTGGCGCAGCTTACTCAGCCTAGAGGAGCCTATACCTAGTAGACCGCGCGACGTCGCCGCGTCTGCTCACGCTGCTCATGATGAAGAGTTCCTCTGTGACTCGAAACTAGTAGAGCTTTTCTCCATTAATTTACGTGTGTAAACCGTATTTTTAGCTAAAAAAAAAATTATTAACAAAACCTTCATTTTACATTTTTATATGACCTACAGGGTCATATAAAAATGTAACATGTAACCCACACTAGAATTCCCTGTATAAGGGGACGTCCATTAATCACGTGAGACTCAATTAGGGGAGGGGGGGGGGTCGATAAAAATCACGAAACTTCATGAGGGGGACGGGGGATTTATTAAAATATAACGTGTATTAATTTTTTCACCTAACCCGGTTTATTAAACCTTAAAACGGGGTGTATAGGATTTGTCACTTCCCCATAAAAGAGTATAATAAATTATAATTACGTATTTCTAAACTTAAACCAATTTAGATTATATTTTTAGATACTTGTATTACCTACAAAGTCTTAACCCATTCATACTTATTTTCTGTATTAAAAAAATACACGTGATGTTGGTTGGGGGTGGGGGGTTAATCTAAAATCTCACCACATATCACCAACGGGGAGGGGGGGCCAAAAAATCGTTGAAAAAACCTCACGTGATTAATGGACGACCCCTAAGTAAGACCCAGTCTGTTTTATGTCATTTAAGTTGTGTATGTGTCCACTGTATATTAATTTATGTCATTTTGATCATTCCTTTGTGGATGTATAGATCCCACCCAAAACATAAATTGAAAGGCTGCCAAGTTCGATAATATTGTGCTTCGCCTTAAAAGAAGTGCGATCTAAATAAGTACCAAGTTCCATGACCTCAGTTAAAAGATGTCATCAGGATGTTAACAAACTTGGCATCACACACTTTGTTATAAACCTAAAACGCATGAGTCAAGTATATAATTTTCTATTAAAACTTGCCAAGTTAATCATTTTTATACTGAGGTCTGTGTATGGAACTATGGTCTTATTTAGATCTCATTCTTATGAAGCATTCCAATATTATCGAACTTGGCAGTTTCACATTTATGTTTTGGGTGGGATTTCATTTATTTTTGTAAGGTTTATTTTCTAGCACTTTACTTGTGACAAATAAAACCTTCGTAACGCAATTTGGTCGGTACGACCATTGGAAGATATAGATATTTTTTTTGTTTTACCTTAAAGGTATGAATTTACACCTTCAGCTATTTTTAAAACCGTGACTCACACTTGGCCATTTTCAGATTTTTTCCTTTACCTTGACCTAAAGACCTACCTCCAGCCAAATTTCAAGTCAATACGACCATTGGAAGTGGTCTAGGTTTTTGATGAGATGTAGTAATGTTTAAGTATGAGTGTTTAATAGCGATTTTCTGACGTCAATATCTCAAGACCTAAATAGGTACATTAATGAAATTTTGTATTTTAGATAAGTAAGTGAATCTCGACAGATACTAAAATTTCATATGCGTAGATAAAATAGAATGAGTTATAGGTGGGTCGAACTTGGCCCGAAATGGTTCGAATATGACCCACGGCCGGTGTGTCGGTTTTTTTGCTCAACTTGGCGGACACACTGCCGTGTGTCTAGATATTGTATACCAATATTTACAGTTTAAATGCCATTCAAAGACAAATCATATTGGTAATTATGTTTTGCTCAGGCTTCAAAATATGTTGACTTCGGGTCTGGGTTTAATCATGTCGTATTGTAATAGAATCTTATTTATTTTACAGGTGATTGCTGCAGAGCCCTTTCTACGACCACTGCTGAAGTTGTTAAGCGGATTCCGAAATGAATTACCTCCACCTAATCTTGAAAGTGAGTAATTCAAGTTCAAAAACTGACTCGTTGGTCGGCTGTCGAACGAAGACTTGGGGCAGTCGGGACCCATTCTACAATAAAGACTTTGTGGGGTAGGCAGAGGGCACATTACGGTCTGGCTTTCAATGTATGGGTCACGACTGCTGTTAAAATTGTTGACGCTGACTTTCTTGTATTATTAGGGTTACATTCTTCTTAATATTAAAAGAAATGCAGTTGATATGGATTTTATGGAGTTTGTCATAAATTACTATTGTAGGTAGTATGAGTATATCCGTAGTAATGTCTTAATAATTTTCAGAAAAGTCGTGTTAGTACATGTCAAATCTGTCCTATTTTACGAATTCCAAAGGCGAACTCATCTTGGTCGAAGATGAGTAATATTTTTATCTTAAGAATGAATGTCGATATCTAGCATCGTGTGATCAGATAAACATGTGCAATGCTTGTTGATAAAAATCAAATAAGATGCTGTTTATCTTTATTTGTGTTTACCTCAAAGGATGGTGACTTAGCTATTGTGATTCCCCGTTTTTTATTTTATTTTAGAAGCAGAATTATATGAAATATTGACGTTTCGTTATGCATAATGTTTAAGTATGGATCTTTTATAAAATTCTAAACAATAGTTAACAAAAGAAGAGAATGACTCTTACGCCCGAATACTCAAACGCTACTCAATTTTAAGTTGTACTTATCTCGTATTATATACTTATATCGTGCTATCTCTGTCATTTTTTGAAGAATTGATAGTGACAGGGCCACATTTGAGAGCGTCTTAAAATTGAGTAGCGTTTGAGTATTCGGGCATTGAACTCAAAAGAAGAACACACGTCGACAATGAGTTCAAGCAAGGTTAGATCCTTGGGGGCTGGGCAATTGGGCAACTGGCTGCCACGCAACGTGTAGCGGGTTCAATTCCCGCACAGAGCAACTTTTAATTATGTGATCCACAAATTGTTGTTTCGGGTCTGGGTTACATGTGTATGTAAAGAAATCCTAGTGTGGGGCAATGTTTAAAATAATAACTTAATGTATGATTCAATCGAACACACGCTCACCTTTCCTTATATAAATGGGACTCACAACATCACACTATAACATGAAGCCAAGAACATAATTGCTAAGTAAATAATAGAAATATAGTCCTGCCTATCCCTTTTCTTAATAATAACCTCACAATGATGTGTGTTTCCAGGCCAGCTAGTGACGGTACTGAACCAGCTCTGCGTGGCGTTGATGCAGAACATCAAGTTCTTGGATTTGTTCTTCCTCACCACGCACACGCAGAAAGGATCGCAAGCTGAGTAAGTTCAATATAAATGTTTTATTGTTATTATTTTTTCTGTATAATTATAATAATGTAATTATACTAGCGACTTGCATAGAAGAAGTAACAGGGTTTTTTTGAGAGGGTAAAATTCAATGACTTTTTCCATCTTGGGCGAGGCGAGAAGGATTGTCAGATTCTTACTGACTAAAACCACCCCGTTCCTACTCCTGCTTTTCGAACCGGAGCCCTGGTAAGCCAGGTAACCCACTAGGCAGTCCGGAGCTCCGGGTTAGGATAGAAAATCCTGACGTACTGCCGTCGTACGACCGTGCGTACTATCCGATTTGGGAATTATATATTAACCACTTTTTTTTTTACTGTTAAATAGAGTCCATCATTCAGTCACATCGGTGACTTGAAACTAGTCTAGCTTTTCTCGTATAGTCTACAACTAAACCATATACTTTAATTACCTTTTTCTTCTTCTCAGGTTCATAATAGTCCGCCTCCTCCTCTCATCAGTCCATCGCGAGGGCAGCACTGGGTCGGCGGCGCGGGACGCACTACTGCTGTGTGCCAAGATGTCGGCCCGGTGTCCACAGCTAGCCGAGTTCATGTTGGCTGGGAATACTTGTCCTGTACTCGCTACCGGTGAGTTTTGTGTGAAATTGAGTCTTATAGTGATGTTTGTATGGTTGGGTTTTAAATACAAGTGGTTTAATGTGTTTGATGTGGTATCTACACACGAAATTGAGTCTTATTGTGATGTCTATATGGTTGAGTTTTAAATAAAAGTGGTTTAATGAGTTGGATGTGGTGCCTACACACGAAATTGAGTCTTATTGTGTTGGTTTTATAGTTGAGTTTTGTTTATGAGTCCAATGATAAAATGACGTTGATATATCTATGAGATCTTGGTTTAGTTCCAATTCGATAGTGTTTGGAATTGTAATCAAGATATCGCAGTCTCAAATACTCTTGCTGTTTCATTATTTGGTCAACTATATATTTTTTATAAACTAAGACTAATGTCAATTTAATAAGTCTGACATGCAAAATCCAACCCAATACTCCTAGTAATAAAGTCCATTATCTGCCACAGGTCTCAGCGGTCTCTACTCGCTCCTGCCCCGTACCCTGAACGACCAGGTATACCGCCTGACCCCCGACGACGTGAACCACGTACACAAACTGACGCTGTTCATAGACTCGCTCGAGTTCTGTAACGCTGTCGCACAGGTATGCATTCAAATGTTGTACGGTATTTGTGTTTTAGTTGTACCCGGTGTAAAAATACCGCTCCCGAAAACGAATATCACAATTTTTAGTATGGTTCGATTTTGTTAATACATACATACAATACAGTTAATACATGTATGTAATTAACTGCCCAAGGCACTAATCTTTTAATGTAATAATAAATTATTACATAAACAAACGAATGTTTATTTCTTTACTTGTTGTTGTTTCCAAAGTAGCAATTTATGGTTAAATGAAATAAATTGCTTTGACTTTGGCTTTCATTAGAAGTCAGTCTGAATCGGTACATTGTTATTGTTAAAATACTCTTATATAATCTCATTAATACAAGTGAATTTAGTGAATATGTAAAGAAATATTCTAAATTATTTAAAAAAGTTTGCTCAATTGCAAAATCGTTATACTTGAGCTCTAAAATAAAAAACAGTGACAATGTAATTAAAGCGACCTGGAGTATTATTAACAGTGAAACAGGGAGGTCTAAAGAGAAGAGTAGTGAATTTAGTCTTATAATTGATAATAATATAATTAATTCGGATGCAGAAGTCGCAGCTGCATTTGAAAACTTCTTTTCGGACGTTCCTGTATCCACTACTAAGTCTTTGAACTCATCTCCCACAGTTGCAGAATCTTTACTAAAAGAAAATGTTGCAGCTTGCAATTTAGGCTTCTCTTTCGAACACATAGATTATACAGATATAGTCAAAACGTTCCATACCTTGAACAAGAAAAAGACTGCAGATCTGTGGGGTAATTCTGTGTACATTACTGGCTCTGTAATAGATATTGTAGCACCCGTATTAGCTCTAATCTTTAATAACTGTGTCGATCGTGGTGTGTTTCCTGATCTCATGAAGAATAGTAAAATAACTCCGTTATTTAAATCGGGTAGTACTTCTGACCCCACTAACTTTAGACCTATTTCAGTACTACCTACATTCAGTAAAATTTTTGAAAAAATTATTCTACATCAGTTGCAAAGATTCTTTAATAGAAATAAATTATTACATGGAAACCAGTTTGGTTTTACAAGGGGTCGTTCAACAACTGATGCCGGTGTTGAACTTCTTAACCACATTTATGATGCATGGGAGGACTCGGCCGACGCATTGGGTATTTTTGTGACTTATCCAAGGCGTTCGATTGTGTCCCTCATGAAACACTGATCAGGAAGCTATCCCATTATGGAATACGGGGCAGCTCTCTGGATCTTCTTATTTCATACTTGAGTGATAGGATTCAGAGAGTCGACATTAACGGAAAAGTTTCCTCCGGGTCTATTGTTAAGATGGGTGTTCCGCAGGGGTCAATTCTCGGCCCGTTTCTCTTTCTTATTTATATTAATGATTTACCTTACCTTGTGAAGGATAACCATGGGATAGTACTGTTTGCTGATGATACATCTTTATTGTTTAAACTCAAACGTGGACAATTAGTCAGTGATCATGTAAATAGTGCTCTCTCAAAAATAGTACGCTGGTTTAGTGCCAATAATTTACTTAATGAATCAAAAACTAAATGCATTAAATTCACAACACCAAATGTTAGACATGTGAAAACCAGCGTGCTAATCAAGGGCGAGGAGTTGGACCCTGTAGATTCAACTGTCTTTTTAGGTATAACTCTGGACGCTAAGCTACAGTGGGCTCCACACGTAGATAAGTTGTCGAAAAGGCTCAGCTCTGCAGCATATGCCGTTAAAAAAATTAGAAATTTGACCGATGTAAATACAGCGCGATTAGTATACTTTAGTTATTTTCATAGTATCATGTCATATGGTATCCTCCTGTGGGGAAATGCTGCTGACATTCAGTCTGTCTTTGTGCTGCAGAAAAGAGCCATTCGATCAATTTATAATCTTAGTCCGAGGCACTCTCTTAGGGAACTATTTAAAGAAATTAATATATTGACTGTTCCTTCTCAATACATTTATGAAAATGTAGTGTATGCTCACAAAAACATTAATTTATTTAAAAAGTATTGTGATATACATAATATAAACACTAGAAGTAAAAACAAATATATTGTTCCCACTACTAGACTTAAGAAAATAAGTGGTTCATTCAGATGTCAATGCATACGCTTTTACAATAAAATTCCCAGCGATATTCAAAGTTTGAGCCTGAATAAATTTAAAAATGTTATTAAAGAAAAACTGTATAGTAAAGCTTTTTATAAAATTAAAGACTACTTAGATGATAGTCAGGCTTGGGAGTGAGCCGCTATAATGTCCACACAGGTCATGTTGACATGTTTGTAACACAAGTTACATTTTTATACAATTTGACATGATATACATTAATATCATTCGATATTTTTTTTTTTTACATATTATTTTTAAAATTGTTAGTTTGAGGACCGTGCGAGATTTTGCCTAGTCATTTCACTTTTAGTTAATTATATTCTGACAGTGTGAGCATTTGTGTGGCCTACCCAAATGTTCTTTTGGTTGGTATTGTTCGTCGGATCATTCAGCAACAGCCGTCAGCTGAGCTAATTGTAAACTGACACATGCGTGCTGCCATCTGAACAGGTCCGCTCAAACTGCTGTGGTTCTTTCCTCAAAAGACCACTACAGAATAAACTTGCACGGTTCTCCGACATCTCTAATTGATATTGTCTGGACTTTAAAAGAGACTATGACCTCTGAGTTTGTTTCGGCTTTTCTTCTCAGAGTAGTCGGATAGGAAATGCCGGCCTCATCTAGCTATTTGAAATATTGACGTGTAAAAGTGTTATCTTATAATCTATTTACAGAAATAAATATCATTTATCATTTATCACTCACATAATTAGTAACTCAATTTAATGTCAAAACTTCATATGCCCGAATACTCAAACGCTACTCAATTTTAAGACGCTCTCAAATGTAGTACTGTAACTGTACTGTTCTTTATAAAATGACAGAGATAGCACGATATTTAAGTACAACTTAAAATTGAGTAGCGTTTGAGTATTCGGGCGTTAGACTCTCATATGTCGAAACATTTTACTTATTTCTTTAATATCTACATATTTAATTATTTCTTCTTCGTCCGTTCAGGTAGCCCACCCCTCAATAAAGAAGCACCTCCTGGACCTATTATACCAAGGGTTCCTAGTACCAGTCATGGGCCCAGCGTTACTACAGGTAAGCAACCGCCGCCATATTGGATCGCCATTGTGCGCAGGAGTGGGATCCAGGGATACATTGTATGCGTTGCCAGCCTGTTATGTTTGTTATGTACTAGGATTTTGTTATGGATATGGTGCTTTATTTAATTCTATAATAAGTTGTTATAATTAGTGAAGTCTATTTCTTGCATTTTTATAATGACTGTCGTGAGATAAGTATACTAAATTAAGTAAAAAATCACGGTTTACTCCACTATGAGTAGGTGGCGTGACGTCGCGGTCTGCGCACGCTGCTCATGATGGAGAGTCCCTCTGTGACTCGAAACTAGTACAGCTTTTCTATATGTTCACGATTTACTCTATTGATATATGTTAGTAAACCGTGACTTTTTAGTTAATATATTTCATTGGATAGGTTTATACAATTTCGGCTATCAAATAAGGCCTCTTGTATTTAAAATCAATATTAATGAATATTATGTATTTTCTATAATTATCTACATGTCCATAACAAGATCCTGGCTGATTCCATTATAAAGGTTTTCATTAATTTATAATATTTTTAATATAAGTATTATTATTATATTTACATTATAATTTATATATCATTAAAATATACTTATGTTTCACAAAATGTTTGTTGGTAGGTACCACCTTGATCTTAAAATTCTATTATACAAAAAGATAATTCAAACCTTATCACTGTACAAAATAAAGTCTAAAATACTTTCAAATCACAAACTTAATAAAGCACATTTTACTTTAACATACTAATGACACAAATTAATACTAACTCTAGTCTTTATTTCAGTTATAGACAGGTGAGAATTTAATATTCGTATTGCACATAAATTGATTTTGTATTTTCAACTCTATTCGTATTAACAATAGGGTTTATTTTAACATCTCTTGTTAGTCGTTACATTGAAAAATAAACCTTATTCCATGCTTACAAGGACTTGTCACACAGTTTTCCTAATTTGAAATTTAATCTATAGAAAATTAAGTTGATTTTTCAATGTCCTCTTGAAATTATCTCAAATATATTAAATACATGTATTTTATTATATCGAGCATCGTGTGAGCATCATTAAATCATGTGTTTGTTTCATTAATTAATAATAATACTGAATCATCATTTTGAATTATTATATTCATTGTATACTTACAAATATAAATGAGTTTGATAAACGTGAACTGTGAAGAAAATGAATTGATATTTTTGTTAATATTGTATGTAAAAAATGTATTATGACGTTTTGTTACCTTAAAAAATAAAGATCGTTAAATAATTATTATGTTATTGATCTTTTCACGTAACTGTTTGACGAGGAACTTGTCTAGTTTCAAGCCATGCTAGAGGCTCATATTCATGAGTAGCATTCAGCGACATACGACGCGGCGATTGTCGCGCTGCTACTGGTGTTACTAGCCGAGTTCCTCGTCAAACAGTTACGCGAGTAAGCCGATAACATAATAATGAATTTAGTATGTCTCATGAAAGTTATAATAAAATTAAGGATCATGCATACATATAATTTGCTGTATTAGTCATAATGCATTTTATTTATCGAATGAAAGCATATTCCAGTACTTTTAACATTTAAATATTAAAACATGGTCATTTTATTATGATTTAATGTTTGTAGGCCCAGCGCAAACCGGCGGAAGCGTAGAGAAGATACTGAGAATAAATCATTTTGAAAATAAACCTAAGCTGTAGTGTTTAAGGTTCATTATAATTGATTTATTCTCAACATCTTTACCACTCCTCCGCCGATTTGTACTGGGCCTTAGTTAATATTTACGTTAATGCGATATAAATAATTATTTACCATGTTTTATTGGAATATGCTATTGTTCGAACATGTTCTACGGCATAACATCACGTAAGTGGGCTTTCATTGCACGCGGGTCGCACCGGTATGGGCCATGTCGACGCGGTTTAGTGACGGTAACCATCCTTTGATCGATTCATCGCTGGACATTTTACATTCAAGTCATTAGTCTATTCAGTCTAAGAAAGCATTTTTGAAGGTCAGAATTAAGTGGAATGTCTGTTAGTAGGTATACCAATCAGGGCTTATTAAAAGCCAAGAACATTAAAATCTTTCTCTTTCCCCCTCCCCCTCTGCCTCTCCACCTCTCATTCTCACCCTACCTCCCTTGACTTTCCCCCTCTCATTACCCTACCCCTCTCCCTCTATAACAATGTGAGCAGTCTTTTTCTATCTACGAACCTACTATTCAGAGTGCTGAATGCGCTCTCGTTTCAATCACGTTAAACGTAAAACAAACTCGTACTAAACCCTCTGAACCAATGCTAACGAAATGTTGTATTTAGAAAAAAGACCCGAAATATAAACTGGTATGGTATCTCATCTTGGTGATGGAGGGCACAATATGTGCTTGTGTGTTTTTCTTGTTGTTTTCTGCTTCTATATGTGTGTGACGTTGTTTCTTGTAAAACCTAAGTGTGGTCAGCAAATTGATAATCTATTATTTATTAAATGATACGACTGTAACAAGAATTTAACTATTTAGTTTAGTCTATTAATAAAGAAACAAGTGCTTAGATATAGTTTTTAGGTTTTATTTGATCAGCAATAACAATCGATCAACTCATTAGATTCTGATAATAGTAACCAAATAATTATTTAAAATATAGTTTTATGTCCAAGCAATGAATCGATTAAATTCCTCTATGTTGGTGGTAGTAGTCTAACCTTTTTTCTTTTATTTTGTTTCGAATCTTCTTGTTTAATCTCTTCCAGTTACCTCTAACCTATTCTTTCCAGCACCTCCTTTTTTAACTATTAACTAAACTAATTACAAAATACTTTTATTAAAACTAACTGTGAATGTGACTGTTTAAACAAACTAAAGAACTAAAAAAAACATACTGTACATTAAGAAATTTAAAAGTTTCAATACCATTATAATATTAAATTACTCTTAAAAATATTAAACCTTTAAAATACAAAAGAAAGAATACCATAAAATCTTCTGTTCTGACCTAAAAAAACATAAAAACCACACAAATACAACCTTTAATTCAATTCCCCCTCAATTTCAATTTCACATCTCCCCCTTACCCCTTCCCCCTTTTCCCGAAAAACTGTCACTCAACCGCGGAACGTACTGTATATAGAAGCCTACTAACGTGGAACATACCGTAGACGAAAGGGGCGACGTTGCAGAGTGGCGCGGCGGAGCAGGCGGCGGCGATGGCGTACCTCGAGCTTCTATTGCGATGCGTCACCAGACGAGGGTTGCTGAGGGCCGTGCTACATTTCCTCTTTGTGTACGAGTATGATGGGGTTAGAGTCGTCGATGTGCTGTTGAGGAGGCTTGAAGGGAATTCTCAGGTTTGTTGTGTTTTATGTTTGGAAATGAGGTCTCTATTTTTCTAATGAAATTTTCTGTTTCCAAAATTATTCTCTAATGGAATGAAGTTTTTTTAACATGAAGACAGTACAAAGAGGAGATGCTAAAATGTGATGCACTGTGACAATATAAATGGGCCCTGTCCTATGATAATTTAAGTAAAATGGTGTAGATCAGATATAAGCGTTCAGGAAGTGGTACATTAAAATGTGGACAATTAACAATGTGTTTTTAGTATGGGACTGCATGTTGGAAAAAATAGAGAAGTGTGTGATTTGTAACGTCCCGCGCTCCTCATAAAGTGTCACGCATTATGTTAAAGGGAAATCCAGTTATGACATCTCCTCCTTATATTTGCTTCATGATTTGTTCAGTAGTATTTTTTTCTTTAATTTTGTAAAATAAAGCTGCTGATTTTTGGATTGTTTAAAGGTAAAATTATGAAGTCTTTCAGTGTTAATAAAAAAAATGATATATTTTACCAAACCCAATTACTAAAACCTGATCCACTTGACTCTATAACTACTATAATTTTATTCATCCAAATATATTTTAACACTAAACCTCTATATTCCAGCTATCACTAGTCTCCCTGGCGCTAATGGAGACTCTGATCGACCTGAACTGTGAAGATGTGATGGTAGACCTGGTCTTCAAGCACCTGCTGAACGGCCACCACCTGATGGTAGCCTACAGACATAAGATAGCTGATCCAGAGCCTTACAGAGACGCGGCTATCGCGTTCTTGGGACTCTCGCCTAGGTGCTGCTCGAGGCCTATGGAGATGGTAAGATTTTTTAGTGTTGTGTTGTTTTGGAGTTCTTTAACATATCTACGTTGTATTGGACACATATCGTTACGCATTTAATCCCCGAAGGGTTAGGCAGAGGTGCACGTTACAACACGTCATGCCGACATCTGTACAATGTACACCCACTTTTCACCATTTGTGTTGTCTTAAAGTTGCATGTAATAGGTAGTGAGCCTATTGCCATGTACCGGGCACAATTCCCTTCATGCTACTACTGAGAAATTTTCTAAAAACCGAAAAAAGCCCAGTAATACTTTGCTCGACACGGAAATCGAACCCGAGATCCCTTGTCCGGCAGTCACACTTGCGACCACTCGACCAACGAGGCAGTCTGATTAGTGATTTAATTAATTTTCCTGTTTATTGTTTTAGTTATTAAACTAGTCTCAATTATTATAAATATAATACTAAACTTCATTATCAAATGTAAGCAACATCTTACTAACATAAATATTACTCTAATAGATACAAAAGATTTTAAATATACAATCCCATTTTCCAGACAAAACAGTGGGTGGACGAGCTAGCAATGAGTGGACGCCGTGTCCTCGATCTGAAGAGCGACACCGAGAGGCGGGTGAATGGAGTCCACGACGACATCGCCATGAGCAGTCTGGTGCATGAAATCAAAGTCAATTATGGAGTGAGTATAATAACTAATAAGACTGTGTTACGAAAACTGACGCTTTTTCGTTTATTATTTAACTAGTACAGATGTTTTATGTGTACCATGTAGTACAGAAAATAGTGTGTAGTGAATTATCCAACATATTCACATCGAAGAATTAAAGTTTTCTGTTCATATAAACATTTATATGTCTGTTGGTCATTAGCGTACTGAACAAAGTTCACTGTAGCTGTTAGACTTTATTGACTTAGATTAACTGACTTAGACTTAAGATTAAACTCATGAAAAATACTCCAACTGATTAAATATGCTGTTTTATAGCGATTTTTAACTGTCTACTATTTCTTCCAGAACCCCAACGACACACTATTCGGTAACTACCACGCCTACATCTGCGACTCGCGCTTCGAAATAGTATCCCGCGTCCTAGCATGCAGTAACTGGAGCTCGCGGTACGACAGCGTCACGCCGCCAAAAAGAGAAACAAACAACAATACAAAAGAAACGAAAGAGATAGACATAGCCTCACCGAAAGAGCAGGACAGCCTTATTTCATGTACGAGTGGGTACGAGACAAAAACAAGTGACAGTTCGGAAAAAGAACAACATAGTCTGACGTCATTGAATGAACAAGAGAGTGAAGTAAAGACCGAATTGAATGAAGTAAAAGAACATGATAGTTTGACGTCTACGGGGGAGAGTAGCGGGTATGAGAGCTTTAAGTATAAAGAGGGGGAGGGGGATGAGGGATTCGCTGAGGAGTTGTTCCGGAGGAGTTTTGTGAAGAAAGAGGATAATGGGTACGAGGGGGAAGTGCCTTTGATTAGGAGCTGGAGGGCCAGTGCTGAATCAATTATTGGTGAGTTTCTTTTTGCTGCTCTATCACCCGTATACTAAAATGCTACTTAAATTTAAGTTGTACTTAAATATTTCGTTCTCTGCCATTGTATAAAGTAGTGTAGTACTAGTGAGAACTACTTTTGAAAGCGACCTAAAATTGAGTGGCGTTTCGTTCGGCGCTCTGATTGGCCGGCTCGAATGAACCAAACCAACTAATCAGAGCGCCGAACGCGCTCTCATTTCAATCTCGTCGAAGGTAAAGCGAACTTGTACTAATGCCCCACACTGTTTATAAATACAAACACAACCATTAGTTAAAAAAAAATAACTAATACTCTTTTTATTCCATCCAGGCCCATTACTAGCCAGCCTTCTGAAGAAGACAGCGGTTCTCTTAGAATCGGAAGTGATAGTAAACTGCCGCGTCACGAGTGTGGTCTCCAAGTTGGCCTCACTACCTACTCCTCTGCTGACCTCGCTACTGCTGTGTCCCGGATTCGTACTGCAGCCGAACGTGCCTTCTTTGTTTCAAGTAAGTTTTTTAAATTATTTTACAGTTGTCTCTATACTTAATTCGAACTTTCGATGATTCGGACCTTTATTATTCGAAGAAGATCCCTTGATAATCTCTTTATATTTTGGAATAAATAAATATATTTTTATTTTTTTATACACTTGGTAATTCGAACAAAATAATCAATTCTACGTAACCAAATGACCCTGACGAATATTTCGGTGCGGGATCCAAGACAGTTATTCATGTCCCTGACGCGTCGAACTTCAGTGTTCCGGTGTTTCCATGGTTGTATCTACTGTAGATTCTATAATTATGGCATCTTCACACTGGCTTACACCTTTCTACTGGCTTACAGAAGTTGCAACTTCTGTAACAAGTCCGCCACTACTTCCCATAGGAGTTTTTACAGAAGTTTCTTTTACAGAAGTTGGTAGTTCTTCCCATAGGAGGTAGTGGCGTACTTGTCCTATAAAAAAAACAAATGACGCGTTAATTCGATCTTATCGCCATCAAATTCTCGACGACGATTCAGTTCGAAGTCTCAGAACTTGCTGAGTTCAGTACCGACTTTCTAAAGCAAATTTAAATTACCTATACGTCTTAACTCTTATTTCCAGATACTAAGTAAATTAAAAGAAGAGGTAGACGAGCTGACGGAAGGTATAGACAACACGGGCGAGCTGGTGGACAAGGCAAGAGTTTACCTCATACAACGAGAGATGGCGTTGGTGAAGACACGCGGCCCGACGAATGACGATGGTAAGTCTTGCAATTTTAAGGTCTAGGAAAGTAAATTATAATTACAGATTATCAGATGGTAAGCAATTAATTCTGGCCGAGAAATGGACCCATAATACGAAGGAATTACAAGTGTATTACCAAAATATTTATGAAATGACAATGCCAGAATCTCTATAGAGCTTTGCCCCACCAAAAACATATTGTACAGGCATGCCAAATGTAGCATTCTATTGCTGCTTTATTAGTGATAACTAAAAACATGATCAAAAGCCTTTAGGGCTTGCGGTTTCTATATAAATCTAAGAACAAAATATTACATTTAGATTAGGTACTAGTTTAGATTAATTGCAGTTATAATTGTAGAAATAATTAAGTGCTTTATATTATTACAATGCTATCATAAGGTGTTTAGCTATGAAAGGAAGGAAGGTCATCACCAATATCACCTTTAGTAATCCTACTTTTAATTCATAGTCATAACGAAACAACAATGTAAACAGAACAGACAGCGAATGTCAAATAATGACTTTTTGGACATAACTGACACACGCACGCCAATGACTATTCTTACATCTAATCACTAACGTTCAAACA
This sequence comes from Spodoptera frugiperda, assembly GCF_023101765.2. Taxonomy (NCBI): domain Eukaryota; kingdom Metazoa; phylum Arthropoda; class Insecta; order Lepidoptera; family Noctuidae; genus Spodoptera; species Spodoptera frugiperda. The sequence goes on along the minus strand of NC_064229.1, from coordinate 3,689,361 downwards.
CGAAATAATAATTAGAATATGCATTCATTATAATATATATTATAAAAAAAATAAATTAACTAACAGTATGTATTTATACCAAATTCATATTAAAATCCGTACACATTACATTAATAAATCTTTTTTTTATTGAATGACTCGTTTTGTTCTTTGTGCAAGCGTGCTAAGAAACGCAGACAGGCTAAATTAACTAAAAACCACGGTTTACTCGCGTAAGTTAATGAAGAAAAGCTCTACTAGTCTCCAGTCACAGTAGAGACTCTTCATCATGAGCAGTGTGCACAGACGCGAATTTCAACGGAATTTAGTATTGCTACTAACAATAACTTAGACATACTTTATCTAAAATTATTTATTTCCAAATAATTTGTTGTCCAGGTCACGGCCACGACTCACCGTCCCAGAAATCGGACGACTCGCCGTTCCGCCGTGTCGAGGCGAAACGCCGCAGTCTCTCCAACAGCATATCCAACATGTTCGGGAGGAGATTGTCTTGTAAGTTATATTCATATTAAACACATATACATAAGTCTTGATCGATACAAAAAATCCTGAGTTAGGCAAAGTGTTATTGGGATTTATAATAAAATAGAGTCTGAAACTAAACTAAACGTGTAGCTCATTCCTTAAAGACAGTTCTGTACGCTTAGTACGAGTTTGCTTTACGTTTAACGGGAAACGAGACCCCGTTCGGCGCTCTGATTGGTTGGTTCATTCGCGCCGGCCTATCAGAGCGCCGAACGAGCTCTTGTTTCGTTTTCTTTCAACGTAAAGCAAACTCGTTCTAAGGGTACAGTCTTACCTCACAATGTTCGCATAAATATAATGTCTCTATTAAATTTTCAGCTTCATCGCCCTCCCAGCACCACATGCATAGTCCACAGCCCCACACATACGCTAGTCCACAAAAACGACCAGTGTTCACACAGGAATCGTATTGGAACCAATCTATTACACTGCGCTCAATACTAAACGCCGTCATACTCGACGAATGGCTCAAAGAATTAGCTGCACTTTGCGAAGAACATGCCCTTAGACTTTCAGCCAACCACTACGAAGATGAAAGCTACGTTCAAGCAGTAGCCTTATGACTGAGAGCCAGAACCGCTGAAGGCATTTACGTAAAAAGAAATGCCCTCAACGGAAAAACTAATGACACATTCGTCTGAATGCAATTCGCCATAATAACGTTACTCGATAGCAACTATCGATTCTTTAGTCGATTTTACGATTGGTGTTCACTACTTTTCATAATCGACTAATTTTTAAAGTGATGTGGGAAGTAATCACAAAAGTCTTAAGTGTTTTTGAAACATGTGATTTCAAGGTGTTGAGAGTTGCCTTTTAAGTATAGCAGGAATTTACAACGTAATGTAAATATTAAAGTAAGGATCGGATTTTACGAATAAGTGACGACATTTGAACGTTAACGATTTTTCTACAAACATTGTTGTTTTAGGTGTCAATAACAAGCAGTATTTAACGTATTAATTATAGCGTAGTTAAATAAAATCTACCAACAACTTTTTAACATAAATCTTACATCTAAAATTATTCTTCCCGTAACTAGATGAGCTTTTAATCGTGAGAGAAACGATCGCGTCTTTAAAATAATCGACTAAAATCGTTAATGTTCGTGTTTCAAATGTCTTAGACGAGTTTTTACGAACAAAAATATCAATTATTTTAGATTGTACCCTGTGTACACTTTATTTAGTTGTAGCAAGCATCACATACTTAATCTAAGTACCTAACTTTACTAGAATAATTTAGTTGCAATTATTTTTTAAAACGTATGAACTAGATTGCCATCAACGTAATTTTGAACTGTGATTTTTGTAATGTTCAAAAACAAATTTAAAATAAAAATATTTCGTGAATATTTATTGTGAAAATGAAATGGATAATTTTGTCTGTGTGATTTTTTATTAATTTTTATTGTCTTGATCTATGTTTTTGAGTAGTATCTAATTATATTTGGTTTGTAGGCATTGTTTAATAGCCGAGTCAAGTTTCTCGTCAAACAGTTACATAAGTAAACCGAAAAGCATAATAATTACTTGTTTAAAGTAATAGCAGTTTTACAGATTTTGAATTAATTTATATATCAATGCAAAATACCTCGTTGGTCAAGTGGTTGCAAGTCCAACTGCCGGGCAAGGGGTCTCGTGTTCGGTATATGGCAATAGGCTTACCACCTGTTACATGGGACTTACAACATAAATTGTGAAATGTGGGCGTACTTTGTACAGTGGCAATCCTTGCCATAATGTGTACCTTTGCTTACCCCTTCGGGGATAAAAGCCGTAACGATATAATAATAAAATCAATGCAAAATAAAAAAAATAACTTAGCATTTATAACATAAGTTGGAAATGGTGAGATTATTTATAAACAGTGCCTATAAACTAATTTTAATACTATCTGATGTTATATTTTATTTGAAAATTACTTATTATTTTAATATTGTTTTACTAACATTGACTTTTGTATGTTTTTTTGATTGAAAAAAATAATTATATAATTATTGTCTAATAATTAGTTATTTTCGTGAAACGATTATTATTTTTATGCTTTTATCTTGTTTATTGTTTGGACTCTTCATACATTTTTTTTTATTATAATTTTGCTAGTAGGTCTATATAACGCTCAAAATGTTAAGGTGGTTCTACATTTGAGGTGACTTCGACCATTTTAATGACAGTTAATGTGCAATAAATCAAATGTAGCACTGCCTTTAATTTCGTCCTATTGAATAATATTTGCGAATCGTCCATCTCCGTCCTAAGGATGAAAAAATATTTTATTTAAATATTTATCTATTTATATTCTGTATCCAAAATGTTGTTTGCACAAAATTGTACAATGACGTGTTTGAATGACGAAATTTAACGAGAAACGTTTACTGTGATCATATCGTAAGACTAAATTGTATGAATTCGACTTTTTTCGGAAAACATCGAACCTTTAGCGGTTCTCTTGTAACTGCGATATCTTTCATTGGTGTTCAAACCTTTTTATAATATTTTATTCATTTTGTAATTAATAAAATAATATAATTAACATGCAGGTGAAATAAATAATATTTATTAGGTCAATTTTATTGTATTAACCTTGCCAGTTTTTAATCTGTTCCTGACTTGCCCATTGATTGGATACCATTACATTTTCTGAACCTCTAAACTAAATGCAGTAATATGCACAAAACATGTATGGAGTGTTATGTTACGTGAGTTTTATATTCTTAAATAAAACTATTATTGATGAATTTTAATAAAGAAATGTGAATAACAAATACTGTTCAATATTATTTTTGTAAAATTAACTGGATTTATACCACCAAGCGTAGTTATTAATTCTACTTGTCAATAACAGAAGAGGCCTCTGCCTTGCAATTGGTTTGTTATAATCTAATGAAACATCCAAATCCATGCAAGGGGTGACTCTTAACGACTGTCAACTGTGTGCGACTGTCAAGTGAAACATTTCGCAGCCCATTCTCAGGTCGAGTCTCCTAATAAGATTAATAATTAATTAAGTTTACTCTGTATCAATATTAATATATTCACAAGAAAAAAATTCATTTAGGCCATTAAATGTTTTTAGTCGATTTGACAATTTTATTATGGAAGTTTTAGTCGAGTTTATTTTCATGGTATGCAAGCCCTAGTCACTCTATAACTCTATATTAATATCTATGACACATGTCAATCTCAAAAAGCTTTTGACAATTTGACGCATGTCAAACTCAAATGACAATTTGCTGAAAGAATGCTGTGTGGAGTTTCGTGTTTTTATTTATTACATTTTTAGGAAAATAAGCTGAAATTAGAACGAATTTCGGTTAGATGGTGTAAAACCGTAGTGGTATTATTAATACTAAGTATTTCAAAGCAACACAATGTCGGACGACGAGGTAATGCGATTTGAAATTACGGACTACGATTTGGATAATGAATTTAATCCAAACAGAAACAGGAGAGCAAAGAAGGAGCATCAGATATACGGTAAGGTACTTAAAATCCTAATACACAAACTGACATACACATTCATGTTGACTGATAACCGGCTGCAACTCAACTTGTGATGTACAAATTGTTGTTCTCGGTTCTGGGTGTCGTGTGTATGTGAAATTGTATGTTTGTAAACATGGTCACGATACAGAAGAGAATCCTACTTTAATATGGTACCAAGTAATTAGCGACATACTTACCATAGTTAGAATGACTATGTTCCAGTTTAAAGTTAAGTTTAAAGAGACACATTATTTACTTTCAATACTTTTTCTCCTTCAGGAGTGTGGGCTAAAGACAGTGATGAAGATGACAATGAAGATAATATCAGACAGAGATCTCGCAAACCCAAGGATTTCAGCGCACCTATTGGATTTGTGGCGGGAGGCGTACAACAGGCTGGCAAGAAGAAAGAGGAATCTAAAGGTTAGTTTTGATTACAAACAAATTATAAGAAGTAGTGCAGTATACATTGCAACTTTAAGTTACCTGCTCTACTCGGATGCTATTGATGATAGCATGATATATTATAACTTATAACCTTCCTCAATAAATGGACTGTCCAAATTGGACCAGTAGTTCTGGAGATTAGTGCATTCAAATAACAATTATAAATCCTTTATAATTTTTGTTTCATTTATGAATCCTTTTACAGAGATTGAATCATCAGAAGCATCTACCTCTCGGCCAAAGTTTGCAGACAGTTCGGATGAAGAAGAGCAAAATGCACCAGATGCCAGTGAGACTGCAGGTATACGGAGACAGGGGCAGGGCATGAGGCCAGCGAACCTCGGAGGCAATGTCGGCACATGGGAGAAGCATACTAAAGGTATTGGAGCTAAGCTGTTGTTGAAGGTTAGTAGTTCTTGCTTTATGATTGTTAGACAGGTGAATTGGTATTATAAAAGCTATGTATTTTACTACAACAATTTTTGAATATTTGAATTCAGGTTGTTGCTGAAAAAACTCAGATTTAAACATATAATCTATAGCCACGCATTGCACACAAACAGGACTACCTATATGCATAAGAATTTATACTGATTTTACTGAGACTAAAGCATTTGCTTAGTTTTACACTTTAATTACATTTTACGAATGCTTAAACATGAAATGAATTTACAACTAAAATTACATTTGCATTGAAAGATATAACAGGTATTCTCATCACTCTCATCTATATTTCGCTAATATCAACCATGTATTGTTTCCAGATGGGTTACCAACCTGGAATGGGTTTGGGCAAGGACCTGCAGGGTATCTCCGCACCTGTGGAGGCTACAGTGAGGAGAGGAAGGGGAGCTATCGGTGCTTATGGACCTGAGAAGGCTGCTGTGAGTATAATTCTCTTTTTATACATAGCTAGCTTTGCACCTATATTGTCAAAATTAATTATAAATGAGATACCTAAACCACTCTCAGGAATCGAATTATCTATAGGTGAAAACCATTTGTATAGTAGTTTATATTCATTATTTCACACATTCATACAGGATTAATTATTATGTCGGCTTACTCACGTAACTGTTTGACAAAGAAGTCGACTAGTTTTAAGCCATGCTAAAAGCTCATATTCATGAGCAGCATTCCGCGACACACGACGCGGCGATTGTCGCGCTGCTACTGTATTCATACAGGAAGAGAGACTGACGCGAGAAGAGACTTCTTTTTATAAACTGACTATTACTTACAAACCTTACGCCTTTTCACATAGGGGTAGGCAGAGACAATGGAACGCCAATCGCCAGGTTCTTACACACTTCTTTCGCTTCATAACTACTATAAAGTACCATTTTAAAAGGTCCTTTATGTAGTTTCTTACAGAAGTAAATATTAATTTCTTTAAATATAATTACAGCAAAAAGCTAAAAAAGAGGAAGAACTCCGCCGTCAGAAGGAGAAAGAAGAAGAAAAGGGTCCGAAAGAGAAGAATTACAACTGGAAGAAGTCACACAAGGGCCGCTACTTCTACCGGGACGCTGCAGATGTCATACAAGAGGGTAAACCTTCGATGCATACTATTACCAGGTATTTAGAGTTAGATGATATTGTTCAATAATGTTTTGTAGCGGTTTGAAGCTGTTTGTGTAACAAGATGTCGGTTTTTCACCTTTCCAGTCCAGTTGTATGGTATCTTCACGCCTTTTATCTCCATAGTAGGCAGAGGTGCACATTACGGCACTTAATGCCAGTCCAGTTGTATCTACGGATAATATTTCCTTTCCATGCTTTTCTGAATGATAACATCTAATGTTAATTTGGAGGCACATATTTCTGACTTAACAGCAGATTTGACTTCAGATTTTTGTTCCAATGACAAAGACCAAAGTAGAATGCATTGGTAACTCTTACACTACTCGAAAGAGCGAAGAAACTACACATACATCACACATCAACAGCCTACAAGTGGCCACTGCTGACCAAATGCCTCTTCTCACACGGAGAAGGCTTGAGCATTAACCACCACGCTTGCTCAATGCGGGTTGGGTTAGAAACTACACTAAAGTTTATTTGTGTAATACATATTGTATAATTGTAAACAATGTTTCCACAGTAACGAGTTGTCCCGCGTCCCTGTAATCGACATGACAGGCAAGGAGAAGCGCGTGCTGAGCGGGTACCACGCGCTGCGCGCCGCCGCGCCGCGCTTCGAGCACGAGCCGCGCCGCCAGTGCCACTACTTCGCCGCGCCGCAGCTCGTGCACAACCTCATGCTCATGGTGGACTGCTGTGAACAGGTAAGTTTGTTTCTTTAGTTACAATGGTAAAAAAGAAACACGCCGTCAAAAGTAAACGAAGAAGAAAAGGGTCAAAGACGTTCACCTGATGGTCCCACAATCGGGGATTCTACCGGGAAGTTTGGAAAGGGGTAATTGGGCCTCTAACCTCACTCACAAGTTAACATTTTGCAAGCGTTGTTTCACGTCGGTTTTGTTTGTGAGGCCATGGTATCACTCCGGTCGTAGCCGTCCCATTCGTGTCGATAGCATAGGCTCATCCCACAATTTGGTGACGGCAACGCAAAATAAATTAACTAGTAAAATCACACTTATTGTCACGTAATTAATGGAGAAACGCTCTATTTAGTTTCAAGTCACTGAATGGGACTCTTCAATACAGTAGGATGCGCGACTCGCTGATCACTGTAGCACGATGCTCATGTTGAAGATTTCCTCTGTGACACGAAAGGCTAATAAAGCTTTCCTCCATTAATTTACGTGAGTTAACCGTGACTTGTAGTTAATTTAGTATGTCTCACGATAGTAGTCTGTTGTTCCCTTAGTACGAGTTTGTTTGACGTTGAACGAGATCGAAACGAGAGCACATTCGGTGCTCTGATTGGTTGGTACATTCGCGCCGGCCAATCAGACCGCCGAACCTGTTCTCGTTTCGTTTTACGTTTTACAAAGGATACTGAATGAGACATTCTGATCACAAGTATTCCTTGAGCATTTCGAAGTGCTATAAACTCACCCCAGACTTAAAAATATCTCGATTCGGAGCTGCGGACTACATAGCGGATTTACCAGCGCCCAGGCTCTAAGAGCAGGAGTAGGAACGGGGTGGTTTTTAGTCAGTAAGAGTGTTAATACTCCCTTGCCTGTCACCCAAGGCAAGAGACGTAATTGATGATATTCCTCCATGTAAAAAAAAAAAAAAACCCCAGCTTAAAAATATCTAATTGTAATATACCATTTACTCCACAGGACATAATCCAGAACGCTCGCGAGCTACAAGCAGCGGAGGACGAGATAGTAGTGCTGGAGAGAGACCTGGAGGACTGCAACACGAAGCTGCAGGAACAGGACAAAGTCATCAACAAGGTGCAGGGCATCCTGCAGCGCGTGGAGATGCTCAACCAACCTGATGTGTCGTTGGAACGCGCTCATGATGTCTTGGCTGAGTTGAAGGTGTGTCAATGATTTTATGGTTTTATTTTAAGTAAGTTAGTTTTATATTTTATTTTAAGTAGGTAGGATTGGTTTTTCTTATGGTATAAGCTGGTAAATGTGCAGATGGATGGTCTGATGGTAAGCTATTGCCGTCGCCTATGGACACTTGAAATACCAGAGGCGTTACGAGTGCATTGCTGGCCTTTTGGTGGTTTAGAATTTAACAATTGTTGGGAAATCGGGGATTGGGACGATTAGAAAAGGGGATAATTGGGCCCTCGGATACCTCACTCACACAACGAAACAACGCAAGTTATTATTTCACGTCAGTTTTCTGTGAGGCCGTGGTATCACTCCGGTCGAGCCGGCCCTTTCGTGCCGAAGCATGGCTCTCCTACACTTAAATGCTCGTATTAAAACCCATACCATGTAAACACTATAACACATTGAAAACCGTGGTGGTGACCGGTGACCGACGTTATTTACCTTCAACAGTATTCTATTGGCAGTCAAAGACTTAAAACTAGAAAAAAAAGAAAGAAAAAATATTTATTTTGCACCACTAAACGAAAATTCATTTGTTCCAGGAAACATACCCAGTAGAATACGACATGTTTGGCTTGGGTACGATAGCGGGCAACATAGTGAGTCCCCTGCTGAGCTCCCTGCTGGCGCCGTGGGAGCCGCTGCAGGCGCCCGACGAGCCAGTGCCCACGTTCCTCAAGTGGAGGACCCTCCTCACCGAGGAGGCCTACAACAGCCTGCTCTGGCAACACTTCGTGCCGCAACTTACTACCGCTGCTGAGTAAGTTAATGTTTATGTTTTAGAAATTTGTTTCTCATAAAAATATGTAATTTTCTTAAAGTGATGAGAGATGATAATGATCGCACGAATGCTGGGCGACTGGCTGCTGTGAAACGTGTGCGGGTTCGGTTCCCGCACGGAGCAACTGTTTAAGTGATCCACAAATTCTGTTTTGGGTCTGGATATCACGTATGTTTGTAAACACCCCTACGACATAGGAGAAAATACTAGTGCAAGGCAAATATTTTTAATTATATTTTTTTATTAAATATGACATTGTTTTATGTTGTTCCTGAAAGACTAGACAGAAGTGCGCACACATATAACGTAACACCTACTAATCATCACTGTCCCACCCATTAAAAAACTGACTATAACTCTGTACCTTACATGAGAGTAAGTACTGCAATTTATCAAGACATAATAATTATTAAAAGAATTGCAGTTATTCCTTAATTACTTGATAACGTAACCTCATTTCAAAAGTGTGTGCTTTACATAAAACCTTTATACCTCATCAGATCATGGAACCCCCGCACCCCGAGCCCGATGCTGCGCGCGGTCCAAGCGTGGCAGCACGCCAGCCCCGCGTGGGTGACCCGCGCGTGCGTGTCACGCGTCGTGGTGCCACGCCTGCTGGCCGCCGTGCGGGCGTGGGACCCCACGCATGACACCCAACCGCTGCACCACTGGGTGCTGCCCTGGCATGACTTGGCTGGTATGTATTGAGTTTTTATGTATATACTATATGTATAGGTAGAGATAGATATGGTTGCGATGGTATGGGATTTTGTGGGTAGTGGTAGGTACCACTTATCATAATTTGATAATCAACCTTTATATTCCACACTAATATGTATTATGAATGTGAGTCAGCGTCATCCATGAAACCGGGAACGTCATAGGAGTTATAAAAATGATGACAGTCTTTGGGTAAGAGGGTGAGACCTCCAGTAACCTCATTCGCATGGCGAAACAACGCAAACATTGATTCACATAACGAGTTAAAGAAGTAATTATGCATAATTATTATATGACGAATAATGTTTTTTTAAACTCAGTAAGTATTACTATGTTAAACTATGTATTGTCTGGCGTCAGGCTAGGGGCTTTTCATTTCATCGCAACATATTTATTTAACACTAAAATTCTGTTTCCCAGGAGAAGCCCTGGCATCATCGGTGTACCCCCTGATCCGGTCCCGGCTGGCGTCAGCATTGGCGGGCTGGCACCCGGCGGACGGGTCTGCGCGCGGCGTGCTGGGCCCGTGGCGCGGCGCGTGGGGCGCGGCGCTGGCGGCGCTGCTGCAGCAACACATCGTGCCCAAGCTCGACCACTGTCTCTCGCACGCGCCGCTCGACCTCGTGGGGCGGGAGAACAGTAACTACTATTTACTATTTTATTTATGGAATAGGTGGCAAATGAGCTGAATGGTCACCTAAGGGTAACTGGTCAGTGTCACCCAATATTATAAAGCTTTATATATTTTGGTGCAAACGAACAGACTGGTCACCTGAGGGTAACCGAGCCCAATATTATAAAGCTTTATATACTTTGGTTGAATTGAATAATTATTGTTGTGTGGGATGTGGTCTGTTTATTAGCTGCGATCAATAAAAACCGATCAGCGGGTGAAACTGCACGAAAATGGCTATTTACATAAATATATACCTCAGTTAAAAATAAATTATGTAGACTTTTAAAAAATGCTTAGAATAATCACAATTCTATTAACTGATAGACAAAGACCACATTACGAATTTTTCGCATTAGCGGTTAGGTTAAACTTTAACCTAACGTGATAACTTGACGTGCAATGTTCGATTTAGCAGATTCAATTTTCTGCACAGAGCAACTCTGTGTTCCACAAATTGACAACAGTGTCTTAGTGTTATGTGTATATGAAATTGTATGTTTATAAACGCACCCACAGTACAGAACAAAAACCTAATGTAATATAATTGTACAGTAAAATGGGGTGAATAGGGATCGAGAGGTGAATAGGGACAGAAGAGGGGTGAATAGATACTATGAAGAATTTCCCTATACCTATTCACCCCTCTTCTGACCCTATTCACCTCCCGATCCCTATTCACCCCATTTTACGGTACTGTATGTGTTCCAGCGGCGTGGCTGTGGTGCGTGGAGTGGATCGACCTGGTGGGAGCCCCGACGGTGGCGGCCATCGCTGCGCGCGCGCTGCTGCCGCGCTGGCTGGCCGCCCTGGCCGCCTGGCTCAATACCAACCCGCCGCACGCTACTGTACTCGCCTCCTATACTGACTTCAAGGTCAGTATTTATATTATTATAATGTTTTATTGTCATGCCTTTTATTTATTTTTTTCGATTTAAACTAATGCTTGACTACAATCCCACCTGATGGTAAGTAGTGATGGAATCATTGATGGTGAGGCACACTAGTTTATTAAGAGCCTATTCACTCTAGACTTGAAGACACCCACATTATACCCGAAGAAATAAGCAGAAGTGCACATTATGTCACTGTGCAATTGTGCATGTACAGCCACTCTTCGCAATTTTTGTTATAAGTCCCTTGTAATAGGGGGTGAGCCTATTGTCAAATACTGGGCACAATTCCAGACTCCGTGCTAATACTGAGAAATTTTCGTAATACCGAAAATAGTCTAGTATTCCTTTTGCCCGACCCGGGAATCGAACCTGAGATCCCTTGCCCGGCAGTCGACCAACGAGCCAGTTTAATTGTATAAATAAAGGAAATAGCCAACTGATTATTATGAACCCCTAACATGGCTTGAAACTAGTTGAGTTACCTTGTCAACCGTGCAATATACCTCATTTAATATCTGTATTATGTTATGAATTATAATACTCACTGGGGTACTCAGAGACATTTAATGATTACTTAAACTATTGCTTAGCACAAATTTTGCTCCAAAAACAATTTCTAAAGACTAAGTTAAGTAACCATTAAACGACACTGCATACGGCGATCAGAAAATAAAACAACACAACTATTCTAAAACAATTATAATTTAAAATCCACAGAAAATGTTTCCAGAAGAAGTTTTGAAGGAGCCAGCGGTGCGGGACGCGTTCCGTAAGGCTTTAGACATGATGAACAGGAGCGCAGACATTGACGCCGTGGAACCACCACCCCCACCACGCTTCACCATGCCAGAACCTAAAGAATCTTCGAGAATAGCCGACGTTATTTCTTCAAGCGCCCCCACAAAGAGTTTCTCAGAGCTATTGGAGACTAGGTGCATAGAAAAAGGAATCACCTTCGTGCCTATTGCTGGGAAAACGAGGGAAGGAAGACCTATTTATAAAATTGGAGATCTCCAGTGCTATGTGATACGTAATGTGATCATGTTTTCTGATGATAACGGGCGGATATTCAGCCCTATTAGTATGGATAAGTTGCTGAATATGGTTGAGTGAAATAATAGTAATAATAAAGTAATTTTGTTTTATGTTTTCTTGGTTTTATTTATTGATTGTGTTCGAATATTGATCGAGGGCTTTCTAATGTGATTGCTAAATGGTTTTGGGTTTTACGTCTTGGTTCATTAAAGTATTATTAGATTTTTTAAGTTCTCAGTTACGGAGTAGATATTAAGACTTCTGAGAGCTGAGTACGTTTAACGAGATAGAAAAGAACGTGTTCGGTGCTCTGATTGGTTAGTTCACTCGTCAATCAGAATGCCTAACACGCTCTCGTTCAACGTAAAACTCATACTAAGGCTACTACGTATACCTGCTGAATTGCATATTGCGTCAGAGATTGCATCATATAAGAGATTTGCTATAATCTCCACGCTTACTAACCTTGTTGGAGATCGCAGTATAAAAAGTTCAGGTTGTCAGCACTGATCTCTGTAAAATATGTAGATTCTTAGTCAGGTATATGACACCCGCGGCAAGAATCGGGGTGGATTATTTTCCTCTGCCGTCACTGCACTGTTGTAACGTCATTATTTGTGTATATATTTTGATAGGCGTCAGTTAGTCTGTAATCAATTTATATTGTTGCCAAGATCGTGTCTCAGTGTTGGCACGACTTTGAGTCGTATTGTCAACGCCAAAGGTTGTTGTTCTGTTGCGACATTTCTTTATTGGCTGATTTACAAGTTCCGGGTGTGGTGGTAATGATCTTGCTCTTGATATAAAAATATCACAATACCATGAACTACAAAGTACCATATTTAAAGGATGTAAGCGTAAGCAGGCGTCGAGATTATGGTTTTTTTTTTGAGTGGGGACAATCATCCAATGACTTCTCTCGCCTTGGACGCAAAAAGAGTGTCAGACTCTTACTGACTAAAACCACCCCATTCCTACTCCTACTTTTCTAAGCCGGAGCCCCGGTAACCCGCTAGGTAGTCCGCAGCTCCAGGTCGGCATCAGCCCTACTGGGCGTGGAGATTATGATAAATCCTCGTATATAGGGGAGGCGTGGAGGTTCATGTTTGTACGGATCATGGGTTATTAATATATTACTAAATTAGACAATACGTAATTTAACACAAGGCTTTTTAAATAAAATAAAAGCATTATAATCTGGATAATATTTAATAGAACATCGTGCAAGGACAACACAATTACATGCGTGCGTGCATACTAAACTACAGTCTACAATCTACTTCTCTACATATAATATAGTTACTTGGACTGACAAACATAAAAAAAAACTGTTTAAACTTGTGACTGTGTGTATGAAAAGCCATAAAAAAATTGTGACTTTAAAGTTAAAATTATTACATTTTCAACTTAATTCTTTTGGACATAAAGTCTAACGCGATTCCAATAAACTACGGATCGGTAGATGTGCCTACGAGCCGTAGAATTTTGACATAAGCTCCATACAAAATGTGTCAAAATTCTACGGCTCGTAAGCAAATTTACCGATCGGTAGTTTATTGGAATGCGCCGTTAATCTAATGAAACAAATGACAGATTGGGGTAAGTTGACTTGGCCACTGTGAAATATAGCCAATGCCATCTAGTATCAGTCCATGTAACTACAATTATTCTACAATGCAAACTAAAACTACAAGCTAACTACATAGGTATTATATTTGAATATCAAGTAAACTGGAACTATATATTACTACGTATGTTATATAATTGAACACAAATTATTGTTAGTACAGTGACTTAGTTTTAAAATTAAAAGGTGATTTTGGAACAGTTTATCATTCAATTAAAATTATGTATCAGATAATAAAAAGATTGTAGAATATTATAGGAAACAATTTAGCTATGCAGCTTAATAAATAGTATTTGTTTGTAAAGAATTAATTTTGCGATAAAATGTTCAAAACACTTTCGTTTAGTTTTGCCAGTGTAAAGGTAGGCATTTAGCTAATTGTGTACTATGTTGTTAGTGTTCTGCTAAGTATCTAAAATTGCTAGGAATAAATTTTGCTAGGATTCCTTTTTATTAACCTCATATTATATTAAATGTATGATTAAAAAATGCGACAAAATATTTTTCTACGGTATACGTCAATTCTTTTTAATTCGATAGTTTAAAAATGATAGAATACCATAAAAAGTGCGTGGTTTAAAAAAATTAAATATACTAACGGAGTGTAGTTTGCTATACCAACTTAACAAAACAATAAATGAGCTACTGATATCCATATCTAATCTCCTTATGGATCAATTTCAAAGGAAAAATAAGATGCATTTATGAGAATGCTAAAATCAACAAGGAAATCCTTACAAAAACATTCCTAGCTCTTGTTAGTTCTACAAACAACTGTTGAGGTAGTTAGTGACACGAATAAGTACAGTGCAAGATTATATGTATAAATGTGACAGCAATATTATTGGCATAATAGTATTCTATATAATATCAACCTTGAGCCTTGTTAGCGTAGCAATAATATCGACTATACCATAGATGTCAATTTATTCAGGTTACTTTGAAGCAAGCAAATATAGATTCATTTTTATGATCGTTAAAGTGCATTGTTCTTTGATTGTATTTGAGACTATCAGTTTAAATTGACGTGAAAATTAGTATTAAATCAAGATAGATTTACATTAAAAGCCATATTTTTTTTTTATTAAATAATTAAGTAGCTAGTGTTGCCAGGTGGGTATATACTCGTATTTGGCAAGAATGCTTTTCAAAAGTTTGTGACTAGGTATTTAAAAGTAGTAGTTTAGTGTTTTTTAAAGTAATAAATTCGTTATGTTACCCTTTACCCTTAAGTTTAAAGTTTCAGCGTTTCGTTTCGTGGCTTGTAAATAGCCATGGCACTCAAAAATAAGTAAAACTTAAAAAAAATTAAAAGGTATTGAATTTGTAGGTATAAGTAACCGTTAAGATAACTATGATTAGAATTATTTGCTTGGTAAAAACATAGTTTTAATTATTTTCCGTTGTGGAAGATATTTTTCAATTTAACGCGCTTGCTGTGTTGTCTAATCTTTTCAATGTGACTCGAAAAATATTTTGTGACCATAACCATAAAAATTAAAAAAAAGGTACAGTCAGCGTCAAATAACAAGGGACACTCGGTACGCAAGCAGGTAAATAGACGCAACCAAAATACCGGTACAAAAGAATATAGGTATTTGAGTACCCTTAGTGTCCCTAACTATTTGACGCAAACTATACGTGATTAGTAACCAATCTTCAATTAGTACCTTTAGTATGAGTTTGCTTTCGTAAACGAAACGAAACCTCGTTCGGCGTTCTGATTGGTTTGTTTATTCGAGCCGACCAATCAGAGGGCCGAACGCGGTCTCGTTTCGATTACTTTAAACATAAAGCAAATTCATACTAAGGGTACAGGAAAATCAGCAAACGCGTTAAACTCCTTCAAAAATTAAATCATGCCACGTTGGCTTTGGTAGCGGTAGGCACGAAAGGTTTGCACACCATTGGCCAAGCCTAGCATGAAGTTGCAGAGAGCAAGAGAATAGTTTATCGGGATGATAACCAGACAGTATCTGGTCCAGATCAGCCCCGTAGCGGAGAGACTAGCCGACTGACTGACGGACACCTTGTCCAAAGGTCGGGTGTAAGCGTCCAGTGATGCTGCTACCAGAGCCTGTAAATATCGCCAGGAAAGTGTTAAATAGATTGAACCCAGATTATGAATAGTGCTAATGGAGATGACGTTCCGTTGATGCACAATTTCGATACCATTTAGTTTGAATAAACTGTTTTTTATATTGGGTTGTATAGTTTTGACATTGAATAATTATTTATTGGATTGAAATTGTATTAACTTGAGATTAGTTTCAAGAGTATGCGCTGATTTTTTCTTTTTTTATCTGTATACTAAATGACATGGCTGACTGTACTTAGCTTATTTTTAACCTAATAATGTTTTTTGTTACCTTGGTATTAATTTAATTCGTATTAAGTTTTTTATTAAACATTTGCATCAACGTTAGGCTCTCAATCAAAAGCACTATCCATCTTTATCCCTTCAACACACACCCACACACAAAAGTAGATATGATTTTAGGCCCAATATATTAGGTCGGTAGGTCTTAGGTAGATAATCCCAGACAATTTTCTATGTCTTCGTGGTTTTTAGGTACCTAAGTGCGCTCAAATAATGTCACAATAGTTTCTTGAGTTTAGGTACCTTTATATCTACAAACCTGGTCATGTGCAACATGGAAAACAGTTCCTACTATTTGAATCTTTTTTTTTTTACTTTTTTAAGCAGACGTCACAAATCCTCAATCAAACCTAATTAATTAGGCATAAATTAGTACACCTGGGTGCCTACCATAAGGTAGACAGTGGGTAAAGGAAGATAGGTCTATGTTTTTAAGAATTAGGAAACAACTTGCTTGCTCATAACATGCATCATGCAATGTGCAGTAGGCATTAAAACGAAGCATGAAAACATGCATGCCCCAGACCCATGCAGCATATTTAGGTACCTACAACAAGTAATTCTTCCAATAATCACCAATTATTGGAAGTAGGTACTTACGTGATTGCTTAACAAAAACATGCAGATAGACCTGCTCCATAATAATTTTCCCCTACATTACAAAAAGAAAAAAAAACATAGCTACCTATCTAACGCTAAAACAAACGAGTTGGGAGAAGATTGATTTGTGACATTCCAATGACTGGTAAATATTTAGGTAGGTAGGTATTTACGTACAAATATTCGCTGTACATTAGCTATTCGTAAGTACTTGATACCTTTATTGAAGGCAAATGTAAGTAAGTAGTAGGTTACCTACGCGTATTTTTGGCGTGTACCTAATACGATCGCAATAATAGGCAAGTCGGTACAATACACACCTATAGGTTCCATGACGTTAAAAAAAGAACAGAAAGTTAAAAAAATATAGTGTATTTCAACGTAATTCAATAAAACTTAGGTATAAATTATTTATCAAATAAATAAATAAATACTGCGAGCGTAAAGGTTCTAAGTCAGTCCTTTACGACTGCTAAATGTTTTCAAAAAAAAAAAAAAAAACAGTGATAGGAAAGACGCGTTCTATGAAATCCTACAGATTTCATTAAGCTGCAGCTACTAAACGCAATAAAATTATACCCATCTTCGCTACAAAGCTTTGTAGATATCATTTTTGGTAACTTACTACCGAACATAAGTACCTAAAATACTAATTAATAGGCACCTAATACTTCATTTTTTCTCTTTTGCCTTCTCCAGTTCTTGATTGTAAACATACCATCTGTATACCTGGTAAAAATTTGTCAAAGTAACAAATATATTGATACAACATAGGGGGTAGTTCTTTGGTATGATGACGGTACACCATCGTGCCCAAATGAGACCGGTGATGCCAAGACTCGTGCACTGACGGACAGATATCTTTTCGGGCGGTCTGTCCAAATCACCAAGACCTGCTACTACTAAAGTCTGAAAGTAAAAAGCTTATTACCTACTTGTTGGTGGGATGTAATGCAAATGAATAGACGGGTCTCCTGATGAACCGCCCATGGACATCACAACATCAGATAAGTCATAAGCGTGCATATTCTTTTCATGAAGGTCTTATCGGTTGTTTCTCTTCTCTTTTGTCAACTTTTAGAGTTTCTTGCATGAATTTCTGCGACCGTTCGAATTATATAGTCTGCTAGGGTCATTTGTTATGCAAACAATGCCCATAATATTTTTTATTTTGGATTATAGAGAGGAATATCCTCCAATGACGTCTCCCGCCTTGGTCGTGGCGAGAGAAAGTCAGACTCTTACTGACTAAAAACCACCCTGTTCCTACTCTTGCTTTTCGAGCCGGAGGCCCGGTAAACCCGCCAGGTATTTCGCAGCTCCGGATTAGGTAGGTATCAGTCCTACTGGGTCCCATCTGTGGTGGTCTTTTACCAACTAGGTTTTAGTGGATATCCCAAAGTTTACTTACACTTTTGCCAAGTGGTCCCCAGAAGAATATAGTCTTAGGACCTTAAATGAAGAAATTCGACTCTTAGTCGCAAACCAAACCATTGGGTAGGTACAGAATTAAGTAGAGGTACTAAATAGTTACCTACCAATAGGATGGTTCCACAGTGGCAAGAAAGAGTTTGGCACAAATGGGTCAATGGTACTAATAATTTTCTTGTATAATCTAGACATTTATTCTTTTTTTGTTGAATATCATCATTTTATCACTTTACTTAATTTCTCAAACAAAACTTTAACTCGTGCCTTAAATATTTACTATTGATGATTGACACATTTCATAGACATTGTTACTCTGTGCTTATTTTCTCTTTGCGTCTGAGAGTAGGTATTTCAAAAAGTTCCAATGACTTCTCTCGTCTTGGGTGACGAGTGTCGGACTATTCTGACTAAAAAACACCCCGTTTGCTCTTCTAGCCGAAGTACAGCACCAGTAACCCGTTTGGCTTTGTATCGGGCATAAGACCTACTGGGCCCAATCTGTGGGTGTGGTCTTGATGGTTCTGATGTGGTGGTAGTCAAAAATGATTGATTGTAGATTGTAGTAGCATTCCTTTTTATAATTCCGAAAAATCGATCATTCATGCTGTGCATATGTGTAGGTACGAAAGTACCTACCTACATTATGTTACCAATCATGATGTAGGTATTAGTACCTACATTATCATTCCATTACGTAGGTACTTGTGTGCCTTTTATGAGTTACACTTAGGTATTGTTAAACAAATTAGACGAGATAATGCGTAGGAAAATAAGTTACCAGTAAAGCGTTGGTAAATAGTTCAAGGGCCGTAAGTATAAAATATTCAGCGCCAAATACGAATTTAATAAAACATTATATTCATGCATCCTTTTAGTTTTAATAAGTACGTAGGTATCTTAATCTAGCTGAAATTGGTAAGAGTTTGTGGGTACCTACCTACCTAAATATTTCACCAGCAATTTATTTTCGGTAGTCAAGGAGTATAGTTAAGTTAAGAGTTTAAGTTTCACGTGGATAAAACGTAATCTGAATCTGTATTTTGTTATAAAACTAAATCCAAGAAGACTATTTCATTAGGAAACCATGGTCACACAACCAGTGGCGCCATTGTAGTTCTATCGTGGAATCTGTTTAAAGACGCGTACAGACTTACGTAATGTAACACATAATCAAAGGATATTGCGTCCACATTGTCGCAAATGCAACGTATCATGTAATGTAACAAAATTCCCACACTACGCGGGCGAACAGAGCATTAAGCTGGGTACTCAGTAAGCCGTGTAGCACGTTACGTATCAGATATAGTATCCAGTGAGTACGTAAGCACGAGTCCGATGACCAGCCGAGTAGCGCTATCACTGCGAACGTAAAGGCGGCTCGAAGCTACGCTGTGGACCGTGGACTAGCCGTACCGACTTGCAGATTGATACTGTATCTGATACGTTACGTGCTACACGACTAAGTGAGTACCCAGCCTTAGAATTCGTGATTGTCGCCGGGATCTGTGTTCGTCGGTAGTTCGCCGAACGTGTTGTAATAAGCAACGCGTGTTCCCGGCAGACTAAGCTATGTCCGCCGCGCGCTGATGGAAACAGATGCGAGTATGACATGCTCAGTTCGTGGATCTACTTAAAATGCTCCCTGCTCCGCCTCATGTTACATTTAGTAAGTCTGTACTGTAAGGAAGAGACCAAAACCATGTATAACCAGGACATGCTAATGCAATTGAAGCCTTAGAATTTACACTTAACACTAAATTAGTAAAGAAGACTGAAAGAAATTAGTTATAAGAGAAAGTAAATAGAAACAAGAAATATTATGAAATATATATTTCCATAATCCAAAAATAAAAGGTTTTACAAAAATAGACAAAATTCATTTACAAAATATAATGATTTAATAACGCCATGTTACAACATAGGACAGTGATACATAACAATACTAACTTGTTAGGTTAACATCAACCACATTTTATGTCTTATTATTATCACAGTTAAGAAAATGGTTTAATCTGAACTCAAGCACCTATACATCTTCATTTAGATAAGAGAAACTATACAAACTGTTTGTAGTATTTTTTTTTCACAGAGCAAAACGTTACTAAATTGTGTTAAAAAATTGGCAACATCATTTTGTATTCTTACGCTGCACTGTAACATTAACAATTTTGGGCGTATTCTTTTTTATAATTAACCGTAGCGGATCCAGATAATTAAAGGACAATAAAATGCGAATTTATTCATCGATTAAATCGTATACTGAAATAATCAGCGAAATATTCAACTTATTCGATAAAAATCATGCAAGAATTGACAGGCAGTATGCTCCCAAAGCCATTTCAAGTCCCGCCTAAACCTGTATCCGCCATTGAATATCACGCCATCTAGTGGCACAAGAATAAACCTTCCTTTAAAATTGTTACGCATTCAGCTGTAATGCAGTCACCAAACAGTTGTAGAATATTCGGCCTTCATTTAAAAAAAAAAGATAGAACTCATTTTAATCTTCGTTACGATAATTCTCTTTAGTTACATTATTAATTATATCAAATGTAACGTAGTCTCCAAAATTTTGAAACTACTGCGTTTTGTAACTGCATTAAACGTTATTGCAAAAATCTTATACAACCAGTATTTTATAACAAAATTGTGCTTGTTATCTTTAATCGTAGTCTAAAAATCAATAATTTTATTCTACCATCTACCCCCAAATTTACTAACTACTAACATTATAATCAATAAATAAATCTTACTATACGCATTAATACCCATCTCTATAAAATTGCATTGCTAATCAACAATAAAATATTGTCTGTTTCAGAAGATTCTATCGAGTGAATAAAGAGCAATCATACATTTACATAGTACAAACTAATAAAATTAAAACTGCTATTCAAGCTACAGGCTACAAGCGCGTAACTTCCCGTAACTATCGACCAAACCAAATTCCTAGTGATGTATTTTGTATTAAATACAGGCGACACAGATGAAACAATCACTTTTCTTTATTCTTTGCCTTTCTTTGCCTCCAATTCCTTGTGGTACCTGTATGCTCTGAGTATTTGGTACGAACTTGTTAACGCTACAAACACATTGACCGCAAAAAGACTGTAGTTTTTAGGTATTATAACTAGAGAGTATCGCGACCAGACCAAGCCCGTGGCCGCTAGAGATGCGGACTGGGTCATAGACAAGTTTTCAACTGGCCGATTCAAGTCACCCAACCCAGCTATCACCAAACTCTGAAAGTGACAATGAAGTGATGAGTCAAGGCCATTCAGTTTGCTGTGAATATAACTGACTTCTGTTTCAGATAGATTCTTGCACTTATTAGTATATGGTAGCTTGGCTTTAACAATACAATGCAATGCCCTATCGCAATACTATAGTTACATAATGGTTTTGTTTCATGATTTGGATGTTATAATTTTTATTATTTTCCATTTTAGTTAAATAGTTTTTGTGGAGGTGACTTTGTTTCTCCATTTCAATGTGTCTACCATGTAAGTATGCATTTCATACACAAAATCATGCTCCAGTAAGAAGTCAGTTATATTCAGACGGACCAATAACCTAAATGAAAGAAGTATTAGAATGAAAACATTTTCACAATTACAAAAGAGGTTAAATTAGAAGTAAACACCTCATGAAGTACAATAGGACAAGTAATCAACACCGCACATAATATTATGTAATGAACAATAATAATGATTCAGAAAATCAAAGGACACAGGCTTAGAAAATAATGGGAATTTCTTCATCAATTAAATCGTATACCGAAATCATGCAACCAGTTGCAGCTTTGGTCAGCCATAGCCATATATTTGTCCCGCCTAAACCTGTATCCGCCATTGACTGTAATGCCATCTAGTGGCACAAGAATCAACATTCCTTTTATTTATATTTTTACGCATTCAGCTGTAATGCAGTCACAAAACAGTTGTAGAATTTTTGGGCTCCAATTTAAAATATATAAAGCCAATTTTAATGTGTTACTTTTTTCTAGTTACATTATTTAAAAGTAAAAATTTCGAATTCAATGGCTTTTACTGGGTTTTATAACTGCATTAAACATTACTGCAAAAATCTTATACAACCGGCATTTATATATCAAAATGGGGTTTGTTATCTTTAATCGTAATCTAAAATCAATAAACTTTAACCAATTTCAATTCTACGATCTACAATCCCCAAATTTACTAACTACTGAAATATAATCAATAAATATTTTTACGTTACTCATCTCTATAAAGGCACTGCTAATCAACAATAAAATATTGTCAATGTGTCAATAGATTCTATCAAAGACTGTATAAAAAGTATTCATACATTAAACTACATAGAAACTAATAAAAAGTATGTAACATCCTGTAACTATCGACCAAACCAAATTCCTAGACGACTCTGCTTAAGTGATCACTTTCCTTTTCCTACTTTTTTTGCTTCCATTTCAGTCTGGTACTTGTATACTCTCCCTAATTGGTATACATTTGTTAACGCTACAAACACATTGACGGCAAAAAGACTTAAGTTTTTTGGGATTATAATTAGAGAGTATCGAGACCAGATTATGCCAGTGATCGCTAGAGAACTGCACTGGCGGACAGACAACTTTTCGACTGGCCGATTTATATCACCCAACCCAGCTATCACCAAACTCTGAAAGTGACAATGAAGTGATGAGTCAAGGCCATTCAGTTTGCTGTGAATATAACTGACTTCTGTTTTAGGTAGATTCCTTCTCTAATTAGAATAATCATGCTCCAGTAAGAAGTCAGTTGTATTCCGATGGACCAATGACCCAAATGATTGAAGTATTAGAATGAAAATATTTTTACAATTACAAAAGAGGTTAAATTGGTGGAAGAAGAAACCTCATGAAGTATATCACTGCACATACTACATAATGAAAAAAAATTATATAAGTAGGTGGTTTATAGCAAAATAAGTTTTATTAAGTATTTGTAAACCTGTTATAAATAAACCACCCTATACATTTATAGAAAAAAAATGTATCATGAATGCAATTCAATGTTTATTTTTAGAATCGCAGTCCACCTTGCAATAGCTAGCCAGCATTTTCCTGATTTATCTATTCATTTGCCTTGTTTTATCTACCGGGGGTTTTTAAATTTTTATTAGAATCGCAGTCCACCTTGCAATAGCTAGCCAGCATTCTCCTGATTTATCTATTCATTTGCCTTGTTTTATCTACCTCTTTTAGTTAAGTTTCTGTTAGTTGAAGATTTATCAAAATTGTCAATGGGTCAAGTACACCCTTTATCATAATTATTAAACTCACTGTATTATAAGGCCCATTCCTATAAAAATTTAATTGTAAAACTCAACTCCAGTTCGTCCATGATTATGGCACTTACAACAGTGCCGAAATATTGGAAACTCTCAAAAACTAATAAACATGGTAAATATCCCATTTTAAGTTCTAATGATAGTAAAACCCTGGCCCTTAAAATTAATGTCATAATGTCTTAGCATGCATTCAAACTGTTAGTTCACAATGTTATAAGTTATAAATCTTATCGTTTTATCTGCGTAAACATGCATGAACTTGGATATTATCTGTGGTAATAAATTTTTATCTTCCAACTGTCTAGTCTAGAGCCCATGTTGTTAAAAAATGAGTTTAATCATTTTAGTTTTTATTATTATTGATAAACATGTTAAGTGAAAATTGATGCACACAATATGTATTGTATTTTTATAGAAAGGTATAAAACATGTTCAAAGTTTGAATTAAACCTCTCCGATTCCTAAATAATATTTTCTTTACTTAGCTACTAAATAAAGGATCTTAGTAATGTCTTGCTTTCATTGATAATTTTAGGGGATAATAATTTGCAAAACATGTTAATATTACAATATTGAAATTGTCTGCGCAACAAATTTGCCCTTACGCAAGGTCTTTTCAGTATAAATAGTGTGACCTTGATTCTACGTCCGCATTACTTACCCATTTGCATGCAGGCGCCCAGAAGAATATAGTTTTTGGTCCTGAAATTAATAATCCGAGTGTAAACAAACCTCTTTTTTGTATCAAATAGATGTAATAGATCGTATTCATAGTTACCAGCAGGATGATCCCACATTGGACGCAAGGCACCAGGGACAAATCTGTCCGCAACGCTGATAACCGCCTTGTATACTTTTGACATTTTTGAGGAATTTCTAATTAAAGATAATGGTCAAAATATTCTACGTAGGTCTCGGAACGGCGGAAATATGGAAAGGGAGATAGTTACGGTGTTACTTAAATTAAACTAAATTTACATGGCACCACCAATAACAGCAGCCAACTAAGGCAAAACGTAGTGCTCTTGAAAAAGTCCGTCCGTCTGATAAGATAACATGGACATGGACGTCATGGGCTGTCAACGTCAACGTCAGCGTCGACATTATTGTCATTTTAATCAATGTGACCAGGGTGGAAATGGGTATTGGAATATACTATGTACTGTAACGACTTTTCTAGGAGCATTTAAAATATTAATCTAAGGATGCATCACAGTCTCTACATGGTGGCGTGCAGTTATAGTACGAGTAATATTAATCAATAATGGAATTGATTAATAGAAATTAAGAAAAAAGAAAAAAAAATGGAACGACCAAAGAGTATAATAAGTATAGGGGAACGCATTTTTTTACTCTCTAAGTAAACGTTGCGTTCAGATTTTTTGCTGTAGGTTCCTAAATATTGTCGTCAAATCTCTATAAAATTATTAATTATAAAAAACTATGATTATTATTACGAAATGAAAAGTCATTATTAATGTTGTGTAAGGATAAAAAATAGTTTATAAAATCCTTCAGTTTTTTTTGTTTTTAGTAAATATGAACGCAACAACTAATTTTTTTTTACAAACAAACATGGGTGCGGATGTGCGTGTGATAATATGTGTCAACGCTCAAGAATTTCTGTTTCTTTGTTTATTTTAACTTAATCTTATTTTAGTATTCTACTTCTTTGAACTTTTGTTTATATTAAGTGTTATGGACGTCTATTGACTTATGTTTTGTGTGGTTTAAGTTTCGTTACTAATATGGGTACGAGCACAATGGGAAGCGATTTGCATTCTGATAAGCAGGACAAATTGCTCAAGCTGCAAGCTCGGAAGAAGGAATTAGAGCAGCTCCTGGCAGCAAAAAACGAAGAGCTTTACAAATTATGTGTTCAAGAAGTGCAGTTAACTGGCATTATGCCCCCAGAAGCGCCCCTAAGCCCTGAAGTGCCTCAAAGAGAAAGATTAGGAAGTGTCAAAAGTGTTGATAGGTCAACAGACGGTGCCGACGTACAAGATGGGTCTGATAACTCATCTAGACGCCTCAGAGCCGCCACAGGTGACCGTTCGATGGAGACAGAAGCGAACTTACGTAAAAATCTATCTCACAGATTATCAACACCATCGATATCGGGTGTTTCAACTAAAAGTGCACATTCAAGACATGTTCGACGTCCTGAAACTAGTTGTTCTAACTTTTTTCCTTCACCTCCACAAGAGAGGAACACAGATACGTTTTCTATACATACATCTCATACATACCCAGCGCTTGCTGGTCGACATGAAGCTATGAATGAGAACCTTCAGAACGACATGCAGCCAGGCACCATGTACAGACACCATACCATGACAACTGACTATATGAACAAGATTTACTATAACAATACTCCAGAAGCTCACAATGTGTCCAAGTTACGAGAAACTCATTTCAGTTCTAGCCACCCTGATATAACTACGCATTATACTCATGGAACTATGGCTCCACATCCAGTACAAAATGGGATGCGCAACACTCCACTATTATACCAGTACGCATCACATTTGAAGGCACAGAGCCAACACTTGACAGGAATAGCTCACCAGCACCAGATGCAGCAATCTAAACGCCGCACAGATGGTGCTCGGAGAAACACATTACAGAGAACCCAGACTTACCATTTAACCTCACACAGTGAATATAACCAGTTGCACTTAGAAAATATGAAGCATGAGCCACCAATGCTTGTGTATCAGCATCGATCACAGCCTGATATACAGGAACAGCACCATTTGCCCATGGAAAGAACTGTAGTAGTGCCAAACACACTTCCGCTACGAGAACATAATTCTATCAAACATCCTATGCACATGCAGCTACAAGTATCCACGGACGACTATATGAGAGAAGACAGACGACACTACCCAGACCAGTTGACCCCAGTTAGTAGCAAATCTTATAATTATGATCCAATGGGCATGAAGTTCTCGCCACTGTCTCAAGCAGACATGAAAGTGAAAGAGAAACAGTGGTATGAGACATCATTAGACTCCCCAACAAAACCTGAAGCACCTCTTCTGAAAAAGAGCTCAAGCTTAAAGCGGACTTCAAGCGTTGGAAACTCACAAGCTTATGAAATCATGATCTCTACTGGCCGACACTCTGCCATGCAAAGTCCTAATCAAATCCCACAGAGTCCTCCGGTTTTATCTCCTGGAGCAGTTTCTTTAGAGTCTCCAAAGAACCTTACAGTGATTGAACAAGGGAAATGTATACCATACAGAGAAGAGACTAAACCTTTCGAAATGTCTGATTTTTACAAATATTCTACAAAGTTCAGACAAAATAATGTTCAAAAAAGTGCTCCAAATAATCCAGGGCCAAGTTTGAATTCAGGGTATAACAAGTTGCCTATGGAGTTGCCACAATATGCTCAAGACCATTGGCATGGACAAACAAACTGAATATTTATCTAAACAACCTGTAAATTGTAATTTTATTCTAATGTCTATTAACTTATTTGACTGGAATTGGTGTGAGAATTTATAATAGTTTTAAAACTTAGCTCATAATATGGTACTTATATTAAATTGTTATCTTCATATTTAAAATGGCAAAATAATGTAAAAAAAGGAATGTCTGTTTGTTCGAATTAATCATTAATATTGTGTGAAACACAAACGAAAAGCAAGGAATAATAAAATAACTATATAGATCTATTTTACTAGATTATTGTGATGGAATGACAAGGACGATGGGCCCAGATTTTACAATATTGATAAGATTATCACTGTGATAACAATGTGCAAATTGTTCATTTATATTGTGACAATAAAGACGCTGCATAATATATCATGTGGTGTGATGACATCTGATGTGTTATAGTAGTAGAAATATGAGAATTGTGACTAACTATAATCCTGATCTCGTTTGATTGCCGTTTTACTTAGTTACAAGTACAAGCCCTTAGTATTACCACTTGTTGCAATTTGCCGTAATTTTTAAGTATTTTCATTGCTTTGCCCACCGCTTTTAGGTTACAAAAACTGAAATTTCATTTAACATGGCCGCTTTTGTGATAATAACTTAGTAATAATAATTTCAAGACTCAATTTCCTGTGTAAATGTTCAACAAAATAGTGGATTTAAAAATTTTAACTTAGAAAAATGTTTGATGATGATGAAAATGTTGATCAATGCATAAGATAATAATTGTTAACTGTTTTTCTATACACTTAAAGACTTATTAACTTGCCAAGCAATCTTTAGACTTACTGCCAATGTCTTCGTCCAGTAACAAAAACTATTTGGTAGCTAATTTCACTAAAACATTTGTAAATATAATTTAGCATTTAGTATAGTGTTAGCGAGTCAACAGTGAGAACACTGAACATTTTAAAATTATTTTTATAAAGTGCCTATGCAAGCATCTTGTGCATATAGCACACTCTATGTAGATCTTATATAAAATAAAGTTTTATAGCAAATATTGTATTTTATTTTGTTCTGATATTTTTTTAAAGGGGCGTGCAGGTGCGTCACGCTTTACCCGAAATAATAATTTTGCAGAGTTCTATACAGGAATTGATCCCGCACTCGCAGCACGTTGCATAGCAACAGGCCCCTATCGACTGCGCCAACCGGACAGTAGAATTGTTACAGAAAATGAAAGAATGTTGTAAATAGCAAGAAAAATGCCAGGATCGTAAGTTATTTATTATCCCAGCGACACAATTGTTAGAATCTGCATTGCCTACACAAGGAATTTAACAACTTGTACAAGAATTCCTATAAGAATGTTATATTATGTCTACAGTCCACATCTTGTTACTTGCTGGCATCCCTTGTCAGACCTACTGACTAAAAACCACCCAGTTTCTACTTCTGCTCTTCGATCCGGAGTCCTGGTAACGCGATAGGAGTCCCCGGCTCCGGACCTCTGTCTGTGTGCCCCCAGATAGGTAACATTGTAAAATGGGTACTTATCTGGGGGCACGGTAGTACGTCTGCCGAGTCGAGCGTGATGTACATAAGTACAATGTATGGTACCTATACCTGTACCTGTACCTGTACCTATACGAATAATTAGATTTCCAAATAAAATCGAATTCAGGTAGTAGTAGTGTAAAAATAAACCAAGTAATTTTTTTATACAGTTTATTGAAGCATGAATAAATTATTACAAGCGATGAGAGGAGTTAACCCTAAGAAATAAAAGAAAGCAACAAAAATCTAATAAAATAATAAAAAAGCAAAATAACTAAGAATAAACTGGCGAGCAGTGGTTGCGGGAAACTTCTACGCGTGGTGTCCGGATTTCTTCAATTTTTCTAGCAGACTGTGCAAAGATCTTTTGCCAGGATTAAAACCGCCATTCAGGTAGTCGTCGTCGTTGCCTGAAATTCATAATTAGGTACAAAGTTTATTACCAGATACTGCCCGATAGCATACAGTACCCTTAGTACGAGTTTGCTTTACGTTTGACGAGATCAAAACGAGAACGCGTTCGGCGCTCTGATTGGTTGGTTCATTCGCGCCGGCTAATCAGAGCGCTGACCACGTTCTCGGTTGGTTTTCGTTCAACTTAAAGCAAACTCGTACTAAGGGTACACGATATTTTATTTCTTGAATTGTTACATGTGGGAATTGAACTCGCCACACGTTACACTGTAGTAGTCGGTTGCCTGCAGTGGCTGACTGCACCAACTGTAGGTACCTAGGTCTCGGGTACTAAAGTATCTGTTCTCATAAACTTACCAGCTCCATTAAGTTGTCCATTGATACACCCTTCGTCCCACATGTTGACACATCGCTTGCCGGGGTTGAAGCCGCCGTTCAAATAGTCATCATCATTACCTGAAACATATAAACAATTTGCAAAAACAGAGGAAAGCTAAGCATTAGCAGTGAAGCGACCTTTGGTCGACAGTGACAGGTGTGCGTCGAGTCGCGGGTTCGGTTTCCATACTGAAGAATTTTTTGGTTCTCTTTTGGTGAATCGTGCAGCTAACAGAACATTCCGCTTGGCTATCTTGTATTAGCAGTGCCGGCGTAAGGGCCACTGACACCCCGGGCGAAAATAATGTGGCGCCCACTTGAGGGAAGCAATATCAAGTGTTAACAGTAGTTTTTCATTTTATTGACTTTACAGACTTTGTCGCCCTGGGCCATCGCCCATCTCGCCCCCCCCTAACGCCGGCACTGTGTATTAGTATTTTAAACAAATGTCGTCAGAAGAGAGGAGTTCAGAATCTTATCGTCAGTCGTTCGGGAGTTGCGTGCATTTGCATATATTTACACAGTACCTAAGTCCATTTCGATGTTTATTTTTATTTACATAAGCGATAGGAACCGCGTGGCAATTGTACAAACATCATTAACTAATATTTACCCACTTACTTAACAAATACATAACTACAAACTTTTGGAAACGAAATTTTTAAATGTTGAACCTTGGCACACTACGTGCCACGTGCATTAGGTATGAATCTGTCACAAATAAGTACATAAAGTTATTTTCTATCTTTTTTCAAAAATATGACTACATAGTGGACCATTTTCTTGTGTCGTGGGTGAGTTCATCGGTAACAATAATATAATTTGTGCATAATATACATTGTTTAACCAGTTATTCTTTGAAGGGAATCCCACCCCAATCCAATCCAATCCCATCACTGACGGATGCCCATTCACTACATTGTCGTGTAGTTCAACTTACCAGCTCCATTCAGCTGTCCATTGATACATCCTTCGTCCCACATGTTCACACATCGCTTGCCGGGGTTGAAGCCTCCATTCAGGTAATCGTCGTCATTGCCTGGCAAACAAGAAAATTTGTTTTACCCCCAATCCTTAGGGTAAATAGACATTTTTGGATTGGGCATTTTCATGACTGCCTCTTTGGTCGAGTGGTCCCTGGTTCGATTCCCGGGTCAGGCAAAGTATTGCTTGACTTTTTTCGGTTTATCGAAAATTTCTCAGTAGTAGCACGGAGTCTGGAATTGTGCCCAGTATATGGCAATAGGCTCACCTCCTATTAGGTACATGGGACTTATATTAACATAAATGGTGAAAAGTATGTAATAATGGGTGTAGGTAGGTACATTGTACAGTGGCATTACGTTCCGTAATGTGAACCTCTGCCTACCCCTTCTGGGATAAAAGGCGTGGCGATAAGATAGACTATTTTGTTCTCTCATAGAATAAAAAATTCTGTGTGTGCTCAGTGACTGCTCTGTGCTTACCAGCTCCATTAAGTTGTCCATTGATACACCCTTCGTCCCACATGTTGACACATCGCTTTCCAGGGTTGAAACCACCATTCAAATAGTCATCGTCGTTGCCTGAATTCAAATAACAATTGAAATATCATGCAAAGATTAAAATTGAGACAACACTTTATTCAAAGTGTTTAAAATATTATTATTTTTGGCCTTACGTACCAGCACCGTTCAGTTGCCCGTTGATGCAGCCTTCATCCCACATGTTAACGCATCGCTGGCCGGCTGAAAGTAAAACATTACGTAGATAATTTATTTTAATTTTATATCTACATGCACTTAATTTAGGAACTGTACAACTTGCTGTTCCTTAAGTTAGTACATATGCTTAAAAATGCTGGCAACGCATTTGTACATAGGTACATATTCTGGTGTTGCAGGTTAGTTGGTTTTTTTTTATATAAAACGTTGCCCCATACTACGATTTTCTCCTGTGTCGTGTGTAACACCCTGACCCGAAACACCGACAATTTGTAGATCACACAAAAAGTTGTTCTGTGCGGGAATCGATCTCGCCAGTTGCCCAGCCACCGTGGCAATCGTGCAATCAGACCACAGTTTAACACCAGGTGACCGTGTTTACTCATTTGCCCTCATAAAAAATATTCAATTTATAAAACGCAAAAAATAAATTAAAAAACAAAGAACAAATCGTTGGTAGACTTACATCTGTGTAGGGCGGAGTGCGTGCCTAAAGTTTTGCAATAAACTATTGAAATTACACTGCAGAGCACAATAAATGCCTTCATTTCGGTAGGCAAGCTGTTCTGGCGTCTCGTTAATGGTTTTCCGAATGACAAATTGTTGTAATTTCGTATATTTTCCACGCTTTTATAAAGGGAATCGCCACTCGAAAAATTAATTAGCCATCGTTGGTATCGCCCACTTGTGATATAGGTGATATTATTATAGGAATTATTAATATTGCATTCCCAATAGTTTTTGATTATGGGATTTTCGATTTTAATTATAATTATTATCGGAGATTAAATGGCTGATAGAGTTTCATGGCCATATTTTGATTGTTAGTAGGTAAGTAAGTTACAAGGACGTATATAGGTATCCTAGATTCATAAGATCATTCCTTTTACGACCAGCTTTATTGGTTTGGATAAATAAAATCAAATTGTGTCCTTACAAAATTCAGCATCTAACATACCTACGAGTTTGGGTAACTTAGGAATTTATTTATGGTATAAGCTAGATTAGATTACCCATATAATATGAGAAAAAAATATAGTATATACCTACCTAAAACTAGTAGGATATACTCAGCAAAGAAATGCATAGTCATCCTACGTATTTAGTTATTATCTAGCACGTGACATCTATTTACAATAAAATTAATGAATATCGTTCAGATATTGTTGTTAATGACCCAATCAATAAACAATGATGACATAATAGAGGTTATTGCACCAGCGTGCTACTGACTCTGCAAGATTGTATCTTTAGAGTTTTATCGTGATAACATAGTTACAAAAATACCTAGGCACGGTTTTCGTAGTAGACTAAGCTTTCTTCTGTGTAGTGCGTTTATGAATATGTTAAATACAAACCACACCGAAAACCTGAACAACAATGTGTTAACCACACCAAGAATGTGACGATGTGTAGCAGTCAGCCCAGCCACTGCATCAACTGTGCCCGTTAGATATACATATTATGTAAATGAAATGTTATTTATTGTATAGACGACATTGCGTATCTTTATCCCCTAAAGAAAGGGTTTTTATTTTGCCAGTATTTAATACATTTATCGCCAAAAGGAGTCAGTATTAAATTTTTGTCAATAATGTAGGTACTTAATGTTCTCTCCTCTCTCCTTCTCAGAAACATCATTAAGATAATAAATAATTATGGTCTAATGGCATCGATTCGTAGGACAAAGGAATATTCTTGGTGCAATAGTTTGTTTAGAAGATAACGGTCACAATAAATACAGCGTTTCCAAAATTTAAAATTCATTAGTTAAGTTCATTAAGTCTGTTGGGCCTTGTGTAGTTTCGACACACGACACACGAATATGGCAGTTAAAAACAGTTTAAATTATTATTATTAAAGTTATATTCTCTGATCAAAAATTGAAAAAAAAAATGGGGAAAATTATCTGTATTTTGTTTTGTCTCCTTATAATTTTGTCGTCAAGTGAGGCTTATAAGATCTTGGCAGTGCTTCCTATACCGAGCCCCAGTCATGGCATTCTTGGAGATAACTTGGTCAGGCATCTTCTGGACGCTGGACACGAAGTAAGTCAAAGTTTATTGTTTCAATTTATCTTTTTTTTAAGGGGGAAAAATCATCCAATTGCTTCTTCCGCCTTGGGCGAAGCGAGAGGGAGTGTCGTTTTGCGCAACTTGTACGGAGTAGGAACGGGGTGGTTTTTAGTCAGTTACAATCTGACACTCCCTCTCGCCTCGCCCATGGCGGGAGAAGACATTGTATGACTTTCTCCCTTCAAAAAAAAAAATACCTTTTCCTCAGTATTGCTTAGAGCACCTCCTCGAGCAGATGAGGATTACAAAAAATTGGAGACGTTATCAATTGTCAATATAAACCTTTTTTCTTCTGATTACAGGTAACTTATGTAACGCCATTCACGAGCAAACAGAAGAACCACACAAACTTGCATATAGTGGACGTGGATGCCAACCATGTAATATATGAGGGTAAGTTATATACTGTTCATTACGTAGCCGGTAATTATCAAAATGTAAACATTATTATCGTAGAACTTATTTAGTTTTTAAAAGTGATTAGAAATGGTCTGTCAGCGTGTCATGACGTGTCATATAATACATAGGGGTCATTACATGGATAAAAGAAAGAGACATTACATCGAGTACCTCACATCACTTACCTACATCCTACATATCAACAGCCTATAAGTGGACTGCTGACCAAATCTCTTCTTGTACGTAGAAGGTTTGAGCATTAATCACCTAGTTTTCTCAAGGAGGGTTGGCTGGCGATTCCAAACTTATAAGCCCAGGTTTCCTAACGATGTTTTTCTTCACCGTTAATCAGTGGTGTCTAAACAATACTAGAAAGTATATAATAACTCAGAAAAAGACATATTGGTACTTTGCCGTTGGTAGGTTTCGAACCCGCACCATCACGAATGAGAAGCGGGCCACCATGACAATCACATCGAGTACCTACCTATAAACCGTATTTAGAAGGCATAATTATTTAAAGTGCTTCATGCGTAGGTATAACCAGTATAACACTTCATAGATAGTCTAAAAGTCATAGGCAATTTTCACCAGTTCCTCGTCTCATATTTTTTACTTTATTTTAACAGACGGAGAAGACCAGCTGGATTTCCAGCAGATTTTGGACCAAAAGGCAACCGTAGTTGACTCACCATTTTTATTTTGGGTTTTGTCCAACGTTGCTGATATGACACTAAGCAACCCGAACGTCCAGAAACTGATGAGGGATCCACAGCAGAAGTTTGACGTTATTATCGTCGAATACATATTCACAGATGTGTTTTCAGCGTAAGTAATATTTTGGATTTTAATTTAGATCCGTGTTGATTTATCTGCAAACGCCTGGTCGACGTATCTCGTGACCAGAGGGCTGGTCTGTTCCTCGGTCAGAGGATAAGCATTGCCATACAACGTGGCAATGCTGCCAGCCTTCTGTGTACTTTTCTTATTGACGTCGATGCAGACAAATTTTTGGATGCTCTGTAAATATGTAGTAAATTATTTTTATTTTTTAGTTCTTAATTTTAGTTGTAAATATTATGTTGTATATGTAAATATTCTGAATTTTATGTGATGATACTATTTCTGATGATAATATCTATTTTTGGATAAGCTGATATCTGATGGTGACTGTGATAATAATGATGATGTCATGTTTTAGCTTGTCAGCGATTTACCAATGCCCTTTCATCTGGTTTTCTACCATTGGACCTCACTGGATGGTACTGAACCTGGTCCATGGGCCTTTGAATCCAGCCTACAATACTGACTTCCTTCAAGCTCGAATTCCTCCCTTCCAATTCTTGGGAAGAGTCGAAGAACTGTGGACGCAGGTGAAAGGCCTGTATCGTCATAAATTGTGAGTATTTTTATCTTTATGCACCATTTTGTAATAAATGTATCCTTATGCCTTTTATAAAACCTCAGAGTCTTCTTCGAGGTAAGTCTCTGAAATTTCCTTTTATTTTCCAGCAGTCTTATGAGACAAAACTCATTAGACACGATTATTCTTTTATTCAACAAAATGGTAGAAGATTAAGTGAAGTAGTCCAACTAATATTTTTTTATATTTCAGTGACTTTTATTACGAGGAAGAACGCATTTATCAAAATCGGATAGTCCCTATCCTGCAGGCGCAGGGTAAGCCAGTGCTTGATTTTAATGTCATAAAATATAATGCATCATTATTGTTGGGCAACTCGCAAGTAGCGCTTGGTGATGCAGTGCCCTTGCCACCTAATTATAAACATATAGGTGGCTTCCATATTGATGAAGTGGTGAAGCCTTTACCAGAGGTGAGTAATGGGTTACAATAAGTACAAACTGTAACAAAAAAATTATACAATGTTTGAAGCTTTACTTTTACCGCTGCCAGCTTGGTTAAGATACAATAGATTGCTATTATTATTATTTACAATACCTACAATCGTGTATTATTTATCTTATGTACAAGTCAGTAAAGACAATGAGAAAGATGCATTTCCATCACCATTTTTATTCCGTCATGGTTGTTTTTATCCCAAAACGCTCTTTATAAAACTGAATCCACTTGGTTATCTCCAAAAACCAAGCTTTAATCCACGCGATTTTACCATTGCTTGAAATGGCAATCAGTTGTAGCTACAGATATAATCATGTAATTTTTCCAGAATTTACAAAAGATCATGGACGATGCAGAGCACGGAGTCATATACTTCAGCATGGGCTCCAATTTGAAGAGTAAGACTATGCCCAATGAACTGAAGAAAGGTCTGCTTGAGGTGTTCGGATCATTAAGGCAGACAGTCTTGTGGAAGTTTGAGGAGAATCTACTGGACCGGCCGAAAAATGTCCATATCTTGCAATGGGCACCACAACAGAGTATATTGGGTAGGCATTTATGTAATACGGGCGTAAAGAATGTTTATTAACATCAGAGATACTTTGTTCGGTAATACTAAAGTGTTTCTTTTTTCCAGCCCATCCCAATCTCGTACTTTTCGTCACTCACGGTGGTCTCCTATCACTCACCGAAGCGGTCTACTTTGGCGTCCCAGTTATAGCTATTCCAGTCTTCTCTGACCAGTTCCTCAATGCAAACCAAGCTCAACATAAAGGAATTGGAGAACAAATTGACCTCTCCTACAACTTAGATAAGGATCTGAAGGTCACTTTGGATAAAATTCTTGGTGATCTTCCCAAGTAAGTAGCATTAATATTTATTTGCGCCTAATCAATATCCTTTACGAAAGTAATTTCTGAGACATCAAATCTTTCATTCTCTGGCTCTTAATCTAAGAGGTAACTTGCTAATATTTTGTATTCACAGGTACACTGCCAGAGCAAAGGAAGTATCTGCAGCATATCGCGACAATCCAATAAAACCTGGACAGGAGTTGAGCTTCTGGGTGGAGCACGTGGTGCGCACGCGCGGCGCCCCACACCTGCGCTCGGTGGCGCTACAAGTGCCGCTGTACCAACAAGCGTACCTAGATCTGCTAGCTGTGCTGCTGGCAGCTGCTGTTGGTATATTACTGGTGGTAAAGAAGATTGTATGTTTACTTACGTCGAAGAGTAAGAAGCTAAAGAAGAATTGATTTACTTTTAAATCTATGTTTAATGGTGGACGTCTTTTTATAAAAGCTTGTTTAAGCGTGAATTCAATGATTGGAAGTTGATTGCTTTAATAGGAGGGATTTTCAGAAAGACTTTAGACAAGTAATATTGTTCATTACATTTGTGTATGATTCATGCTCCTACGCCGATGTTGCGCCACCAATAATAATGATTACTACAAGGCACAAGTTGATGCACATTATTTTATTGCTATGTCTGATACAAATGATAAATAATAAGTGATAAAATATATCGACGCTGGAAAGGCAAAATGTATTAACCGCCATTATGTGAATTGTTCAGTAGAGCGATTTGAAGTTTCAAATTTTGCAAAAAAAAATCATAACTAATTAATTACTGGAGCTTTTTCATTGAAACTCAAAATAGTTATTACGAATAATGTTTACTATGAAATGTAATAATAGAAAATAATGTAAGTGTCTTCGTGTCCAAGATTTTGGAGTTAATACAATGCAGGCCATAATCTTGGTTAGGTAAAATTGACTTAAGTCAGTTGATCGTACTCACCGTGTCCAGGTAAAACATGTTTTAACGAACAAAAAGCTGCATAAATGAGCTAGATAAAATGTGTTATATTCTGTACAGCATACTAACACGTCTAAGTAAAATGTTTTATCAGGCCCGGTCAAGTCAGACCATGAAAACTAAAATGTCTTATCTTGCATTAAGCTAAAGTTTTCGCTGGGCTTTAAGTATTATCTCACAATATTAATGAATAATGGAAGTTACGGGTAAAACTAAATAACGCAAAAAATTTTTTTAAAAGGACTTTTCATCGCAAAATGAAGAACAAATATAAACCACTTACTTCTGAGATCAATCAGTCTTAAAAAAACCGGCCAAGTGCGAGTCAGACTCGCCCATGAGGGGTTCCGTAGCAGCAAGTAGATGGCATAATATAAAAGTTATAAAATAACTTCGTTATACATAGTGTTTGTATGAACGACAAAGTTATATTTGCGTTTTTTGAAAATGCACTTTTTTATTACGTTTGATGGGTCGACGTTTAGCCGCTATCTTGCCTGGTGGTAAGTGATGACGCGGCCTACGATGGAGCACGTCTGCCCATAACCAACCTATTCACTCGGGCTTTGAAAACACCCAGGTTATACCCATCAGGAAACACAGACTCCGGCAAAGAATCCCACTCTCTAACAGTTCGCACATGGAAGCTTGGAGTTCTAGCGCTTTGATCTGGCATTTAGCCGAGCCGTCCCAAAGGTGAGAACAGTAATCCATACATGACCGAACCTGCGCTTGGTACAGGCTCAGCAGTTGTTGCGGTATGAAGTACCGTCTCACCCACCAGAGGATACCCAACTTTCTACCAGCCAGATGCGCCTTCGACTCTATATAAGAGCCGAAGTTTAGTGTAAGTGATAAAGTTACGCCCAGAAGTTCAAGATGATCCGATCCGCACGCACGGGTCTGGTTCTGGTCGGGCGGCGAGCTACCCTTGCTCGCCGTCCGCAGACCCGCACTTACGGTGGCCGGAGATCGTCCCGCGATCCCCGACGCCCGGAGTGTCTCACGCGACGGCTGGGACCCAGCCGTCGCGTGAGACACTCCGGGCTGGACGGGAGGAGGTTTGTTCTCTCACGCGCCTCGCCTTCTCCGTAGCTAGCAGTCATGCGGATGCCGTCTCCACCTTTTGCGAAGCAGTCATGCTTCGCAAAAGGTGGAGACGGCATCCCAGTCCCCCTCGCTCCGCACCATGGCCTGAACCAGTGACGGGCGCGAGAGGTCACCTTCGCCGACCACATCCCTGAGGACTTGGCGGTGCTCAGCCCATACAGGACACACCGCCACCGTTCACGGACGAGTTCTATTAGTATTATTTCTGAAAAAGTAATAATGATATCTCGTTCAAACCAATTTTCTTTGAAAGTTTGAAATGAAATTTACAGCATATATATTTTTTTTTTTAGTTTTGTCCCTCCCATATTTTAAATGTTAGAGAGGGGGACACTCATTTTTCT
The DNA here is from genome assembly GCF_023101765.2 of Spodoptera frugiperda. Taxonomy (NCBI): domain Eukaryota; kingdom Metazoa; phylum Arthropoda; class Insecta; order Lepidoptera; family Noctuidae; genus Spodoptera; species Spodoptera frugiperda. The sequence goes on along the minus strand of NC_064229.1, from coordinate 3,650,903 downwards.
ACTTTGGAAACGTCTATCTTTCAAACAATTGATTTTAACGAAAAATGGTTTTAGGAACCTTAATGTCTTTTTTAAAGTATTATCGATAGACACCCATCACGAATAGGTTAAAACTTTTTGAATCAGTTCCATGTATGGGGTGCCCCTTTTAATTTATTAATTGTTATTCGAAATCCAAATAGCGGTTACCAGAATACATCAACCTACAAAGTTTCAACTATGTAGGCCCAACAGTTTTGCCATTTTGGTACGGAACATGGAAATGCAATACTTTTAAGTATACCTAGTAGAGATCAGATATCACAAGTTAATAGGTACACTTGTACTTAGACTTATACTAATCAAATACAAAATGAAAAACAATCAGACTTTGGAAACATATTGAAGACATAGATAACATGAAACTTCATCAACATCTTTTGTATCAGTATTAATCTTATAAGTGTAAAATATAATCTCACTTAATCTTATATTGAAATAATGACTGCCTCCTTGGCCGAGTGGTTGCAAGTGCGATTACTGGGCAAGGGCAATACCCGAGTTGGGCGAATTATTGCTGGGCTTTTTTCGGTTTTTCGAAAATTTCTCAGTAATAGCATGGAATCTAGAAATGTGTCCGATGTATGGCAATAGGCTCACCTATTACATGGGACTTACAACATAAATTGTAAAAAGTGGGTGTACATTATACAGTGGCGTTACGTGGCATAATGTGCACCGCTGCCTATCCCTTCGGGGATAAAGAGCGTGACGATATAATAATAAAAAATAATCACATTTTGGAAAATTAAAAATCTTCTTCTATATCAACATCTTCTATATCAGTATCTGGTAAATTCTTTTTGGCATTACACGTTTGCAAACTAAGGTACTCCTCATATTTACGAACAGTGTATTGCGCTAGCGAGCGTGAACTCCCTCGTCGACAGCGCATGGGTGACTGAAGCGCCCGCGCAACGCTCTCGGCCCTGATTAACAGCCGCGGTCTCGGTGAATGACAGTCTTGAACTACCGTCTAACCACCATAGTTTGGTATTTATCAATCTTTTTTGGGAGGGTTAACTCACAAATGCAATTAATTTTACATTAGGTAAATTAATTTAAGTGCTACAAACACATTAGAATAGCTTCAGGTAAAATTGTATTATCAACCATTTTAGTAATAAAATGTTTTGGATAAAATTGTTTTAACGTCCAAATAATTGTAACATGCAGAAAAGTAAAATGTTTTAAACGCAAAAAACATATATTTTATTTACAAGAAAATTGACTTATGTTTAGATTTTATAATAATTGCCAATCTGTAAAATGTTTTATTGCGTTACTTTTTAGAAAAATGGAAAGGTAAAGAGATTTAAAACCAATCTAGTTGTAAACTTAAGCAGGTATAAATGACTTATCAATAGTTTGTTACTATCATGTACGCTTTATGAGCCAAAGTAAAAAAATGAATGGATTTAAAACAAAAAAATATACGAAAAAGTCTAAAATCACCGGTGTATTAACCGCCATCAAAGTGCTCAAATTAAGGCGAGACATAGACCATTCGAAAGAGAAAAATCAGGCGATTCCAACGGTATATATAACTCATTTTCGACCAAAGTGGCGCTTAATACATTTTGCCTTTCCAGCGTCGATATGTAATAGGTGGAATGAGCTGTCGTTGGTAGTATTTACAAACCGATACGTACGTAAAAGTTGTAGAATCCAAGGTGTAAAAGTTACACCAGTTCGAAAATCCATAATTTTAATACAATTATTGCTTTCTAAAGGTGCTAGGAAGCGCGAAATAATATTCGATATAGCCAGAATAAAGTACCTGAGGCAATTGTGATAACAATGCGAAAAATATTCGATGTCGAGTTTGTTTTGGTGGAATATCTTCGATTTAGTCCCCTCGTCCTGATGAAAGTGTGATAAAAGAAAATAAATTATTAATTATGCTACTTATTGTATTTTTATTTGATGTACCTATATATTCACCATTATTCAAGTAACCTTCATAACAGCTATAAATTATTGGGTACGTGTATGTATTCTAACCTAAATTTAATTTGAGGGATACTACTGCTTGACTGGAGCCCACACTCGCTTCAATTAAAATGGAAGTACCTAATTATTATTATTGAATACTATATCTGTTACTTATCAGGAATTACCTACATATTGTAATAGTAAATAATATTTAATGATTTTAATCTGTTTACAAAAATCCGAATGACAAGTTCGAGTATCTTTACTCGTACAATGCTATCTTTTTACTAATCACTATAATTGTAATATGATTATAATCACGGTGTCTGTTAATAATTTATACAATTGCATCAGCCAGCGACTATGTCTGCGTTCCAGTGCGATAAAAAGTAGCCTATGTGTAATCTAGGGCTGATGCCTGATCCGGAACTGCGTACTACCTAGGGCTCCAGCTCGAAAAAGCAGTATTTAGTCAGTAAGAGTCTGGCGCTCCCTCTCGCCTCATCCAAGGTGGGAGAAGGCATTGGATGATTATCCACTTTCCAAAAAAAAAACATAATTCACCCCGGTTCCAAGTTTCATCCCGATCCTTTCAGCCGTTTTTGCGTGAAGACGTACGTGGTGGTACGACGTACGTGGTGCGAACGTGTGGCACCCCACACCTACGCTCAGTAGCGCTACCAACAAGCGTACCTAGATCTGCTAGCTGTGCTACTGGCAGCTGCTGTTGGTATATTACTGGTGGTTAGGAGAATATTCAGTTTAGTGACATCGAAGACCACGAAACTGAAGAAGAATTAAATGATATGAAACAAAATGTTTGCCCCCACATGACGCTTTGCTGTAAGATATGAGAAAAGAGAGATTAAATTTATTCATTATTGTAATTAATACATACTTTGTAATAAGTTGTTATTATTAAAAGCAACTATTCAATATTATTTTTTTTGTTTCTGTTTATTCATAAAGCGAAAAGCACCAAGCAGAAAGAGTCAGGCGGAAGGTGCCGTGGCGACTCTCTAGCTACTCCTCAAAGAGGATTACTCATAATGGCGTTATCATGGCAATTTGGGTTTCCCTACTACAATCATAACTATCTTATCTACGTAGATTTTTTGTAATACCTTGATATCACCAGGATTTTGGTCTACCAGTGAATTATCAAGTGTTTTTTGATTGACTGAGATATGTATCTTATATTGTTTAATATAAGACCCATAATATAAACAACTGTGTCACTGTCTTTCAGTATCTTTGATAAAGATAACGATTACAATAAATACAACAACTTTAGCTGTATAATTTTAAGTTAGTTGTAACTGCCTGAGAGAGAAATGTGCTTATAAAATTGTTTTTTCAAAATCTTATCGAAATATTTACGAGTTTGCTCTGATCAAAACTGTCAAAAATGGAGATAATTAAATACGTTTTGTTTTGTGTCGTTGTAAGTTTGTGTTCATGTGATGCTTATAAGATCTTGGTCGTGTTTTCCATGCCGAGCCCCAGCCATGGCATCCTTGCAGACAATGTGGTGAAACATCTCCTTAAAGCTGGACACGAAGTAAGTATAACTGTGAAAATTATATTTCAATTTAATAAGGTATCACACCCTTAAAAAAAAACAGTTTTACTTTATTTTCTACTAGCGACCCGCCCCAGCTTCGCATGGGTGCAATGGTGATATATTATACCTGTATTATACATAAAAACCTTCCTCATGAGTTACTCTATCTATTAAAAAAACCGCATCAAAATCCGTTGCGTAGTTTTAAAGATTTAAGCGTTCATAGGGACATACAACATGACAGAAAAAGCGACTTTGTTTTATACTATGTAGTGATAATACTAGCTTCTGCCCGCGATTTCGTCCGCAGAACATTAAAAAATTAGGGTTTTACTACCCCTAACATTCATGGGAATGAAAAATAGATGTTGGCCGATTCTCATAGATACCGGATAAGCACAAAAATTTTCATCAACAACTGTCCTTAGAATGAAAGTGACCGAATCAAAAAACTGCAAGTCGTGGGAAATGACCCAGAAAGTCTCAGAATATTATAGTATTGAATACATTTTAGTACATCTCTTCCGTATTCCATAACATACGATTGAATTTTACTAGACTTATGGATTAGTTCTTTAGTTGTAGACTGTATTTTATAACGCCAGTTTATGAAAAAATCTGAACAGAAATTTTGAGTTAAGGCACTTTAATTCTGAGGGTGCGAATTATCACAAAGAATCTCTCATTCTTGGGCATGACATAACATACCTAAAGGAATATGAATCGTGGTTGTGGTTAGTGATGTGCCTGATGGAAATATTCCCACTACCGGCAATATTCCCAATATTCCCGCTGCCGGTAAAATACCAATATTCCCGGCAACATTGGGAATATTCCCAATGTTCCCTATCAAATAATACCTACATATTTATTTAAAATTCTCTAAATTTACATTTTTAAATACTACACATACAAAATAAAATAATATTTAAAAATATAAAAATAGGAGCCGACCAGTAGCGGGAGCATGGTCCAAGCTACCGGTGGTTAGGGCTCCAGGGACAGGAACCTCCTCACAATACGTGCCGTTTCGAGGAGTACTGCCTTCTGCATCAGGCTCTTAATCCATCCGCTCAACCCCAGCCTCCTAAGGTGGTTGTCGAGGCTGTTAGGTATTAATCCATTGGCCGACATAACTATCGGCACAGTGATAGCCGAATTCACATTCCACATGTCGACAACCTCGCGAGCCAAGTCAAGATATTTTATTTGTTTATCTTTTTCAGCTTTCACGAGGTTCTCGTCATGAGGCATGGTGATATCGACTATCATCGCGCGGCGCGCTTGCCGATCTATCTCCACTATATTAGGTTTATTGGCTACAATAGTTCTATCAGTGATGATAGATCGATCCCAGTACAACGTGATATGGCCGTTTTCAAGAACTGGATCAGGCACATACTTGTAATATTGAACCTCAAACTCAACAAGTTGATAGTGCAAAGCAAGTTGCTGCTGGATAATCTTGGCCACCAGATTACGTCTATGCAAATATTCACCATTAACCAAACGACCACGACCAGAAATGATATTATGTCTTATGGATTCACCAGGACTATGACACGCTATCGTGCCCGGCAACATTGGGAATATTCCCGGTAAATTACCGGGAATATTGCCCAAAATTGCTGGGAATATTGGCAATTTTACCCAAAACAATATATTATTGTATATAATGTACACTGTGGTCTTTAAATGCTAATTTTAAGTATTAAACACCGTTTTCGAGGTTAATTTGACTTGAAATTAAGCAATATTCCCCAATATTTCCACTCCCGGGAATATTGCCGGCAATATTCCCACCAATATTCCCGCGTCGGGGAATATTACCGGGAACGGCACATCTCTAGTTGTGGTAAATAATTAAAACGTATTTAACTTTTAAATGGAAGTTTATTCTCAATTGTGAAAAAAACGCGGCAAAACAAAAGAAAGTTAACATGACATAGACATTACATGTGGACAGTGCCACAGATACAAAATACTAATATGGTTGCGTTCTTATTTACTAACAATACCTACAGCGGTTGCACAAAAACAATTTAAAGTACAAATAGTGCAATAAAACTGATTTTATTCCTCAGCTAGGCCTAGGCCTAGGCTATTATGTAACCGTCAATCCGAGCTTTCGAAGTAATCTCGATCGGTCGATCTGTTTCAATTTCGAAATCGCTTTTTTTAGAATAAGCCACCAAATTTGCCTTTGTGACAAATAGGCCTACCCTTCCATCCAAAGGTTGTCTGTAAGAGATCGCTTTTTAGTGATAAGACCGCCCACTGTACTATCAATCTGAATGTCTTCCTTTGTGTCCGGAGCTGCGGACTACCTAACGGGTTTACCGGGGCTCCGGTTCGAAAAGCAGAAGTAGGAACGGGGTGGTTTTTAGTCAGTAAGAGTCTGACATTCTCTCTCGCCTCGCCCAAGACGAGAGAAGTCATTGGATGATGACAAAAAAAAAGGTTTTATAAATTGGTAAAGGTTTAAGCGTCGTAGCGTCTAGACTAGTGACTTATCCAATTAAAATTTGAGAGGCAATAGACATAGATTAATTATTATGGTTTTGTCTTACTCACGTGACTGTTTGCTAGTTGCAACGAGACAGGCGCCGCGTCATGTGTCGCGGAATGTTGCTCATGAATTATGAACCTCTAGATTGGGTTGAAACTAGTCGAGTACATCGTTACACAGTTACGTGAGTAAGTCGAAAACCATATAATTAATTTAGTATGTCTGATTTATAATACAATAGACATGTTGTTGATGCCTACTTCTTTTTACAGATAACATATGTAACACCTTACATAGAGAAACAGAAGAATCAGACAAATGTACATTTGGTGGACGTTAGTCCTGTCCAAAAAATATTAGAAGGTACGATACCATTATTGTATCATTTAAATATTATATTGGTGCTGCTGAGGACTGCCTAGCAGGTTACCGGGGCTCCGTTTCGAAAAGCAAGAGTAGAAGCAGGGAGTTTTTAGTCCAACGGTGGAAGTAAAATGGCTAAGGATAGGTCTGAAAATAAAATTGACAACGAAATAGAATTGACAATAGATATGCCAGAGCCGACTAAGGAGTTAGGGTGCTTTTCCACCAGAGATGTATTATGCTACGTAGCTGTGGATGCGGTTGGCTTTCACCAATCATATTCATTGTTACATATAGCTTAGCGCTGGTGAAAACGATGTGTGCTAAGTATGCTTGCTATCGACGGTTTCCCTACTATCGATACATCGTATTTGAGGTGCGCATCTTCCTCGTGCAGCTACTTTGCGACGGCATATCTTCATAGCACATCTTACTCGCACCGCTATATAGCTAACTGTCACATAGTTTTACAGCTTAGCTATTTAGCTTACATACTCGCAGCATAGCTACATAGCACATCTCTGGAGGAAAAGCACCCCTATACTAACATTTAACAAAGACTTGCCACACTTTGATAAATCTGACCTTCTTGAAACTGTGATCTTTAACCCTCCTGCCAGTCGTAGAGATTTTGGAAAAGCTTGAGTACAGGGGCCTTAGTCTGATAATCCAATTGTATCAGAATGGTCGATCATTGAGCAGTACTCTCGCACTGCTCAGTGATCGACCATTCTGACACAATTGTAATAGCAGACTAAGGCCCCAAGAGGCACATAGTCCAGTAGTGGATTATCACGGGCTGAAGACGGTGATAATTTATAATGTTATATTATTCTACAGACGCTGGTGAAATGCTGAACTTTAAACAGATTCTAGACGGAGCAGATGATATAGTTTATAACAAAAATGTATTGTTTGAGCTTGTGGCGACAGTAAGTAACAAGACACTGGGCAACCCAAATGTTCAAAAACTAATGAGGGACCCAAAGCAGAAGTTTGACGTCATGATTCTCGAATACATGTTTAACGATTTGTTTTCCACGTAAGTTAGTTTACTTTTTTATGGCTTTTGTTTAATGTATCGCTTGATTTAGTAACATAGGTATAACAGGCAAAAACAGTAAATGATCACCAGAATTAAAATCCCATTTTAATTTAAAGCTGTAACCAAAAGGAGATTGTCCAAATCTGGCTATTTTTGAACAGGCTGCTCAACAAAAATGTAATTTACCAATAATTTTATTTATATTTTAGTAAATGTCTGACACTAATAACTTTGTGTCAATTTGTACTTTAAAAAAATCGATTTTTATTGGTATTTGTTATGATAAGACCAAGTATTTTTTTAGTAATTGGCTTTGAATTTGACTTTAGTGCTGCCAATCTGCTGTCAATCTGTCGTGTTTTTCGTCAAAATGACAGATATTATTCGCTTTGTTCTTTTGCATTGTGAGTGTTGAAACTCCAATTTATTGCGTGGGAAAATACAAAGTAGACACATTAGTAGGAAAACATATTTTGTATATATATCATATGAAAATAACACTAAAGACAGGACAGCCATAAAACATTATTGCTGCAACTGCATGGTGGGTCATAGAACAGTAGGTTGATGTGCACATATAATAACTATTATTTGGTTTTTAAGCTGGGCAAGGTACCAGAAAATTATTAATCCACCTGCCGAGTTCCTTGACCATATTTTAATTACATATGAATCGGATTAATAATGCAATTTAATAGAAAAAATATGTTTCATTTCATGCATAACCAGTTTCGATAAAATGTAAAAAAATATCTAAATATAAATCTTGATACAAAACTAAGTTTGTATCTTCATTCTTACTGATATGATCTAATAAATCAAACATATATTATTAGCTGAAGTGCTTGTTCAAAAATAGCCAAAGTCCCATACAAGTTGGTCAATCCCCTTTGTACATCTTCTAATCCTATAAAAGCTTCCAAACAAATCATAGTTGACCCAAAAATAGTCAACAACCACCAAAATTAGAACGGCAGTTTGGAGGTTTTTTAGTCTAGAGCTAATATCGAGATGGAAAACTAATAAAGATGGAATGTTATCATGTTTCAGGTTCTCAGCAGTATTCCAATGTCCTTACATCTGGTTCTCCACTATAGAACCACATTGGGAAGTTATAAACATGATAAGTGGTCCTATGAACCCAGCCTACAACAGCGACTACCTTCAAGCTCGAATACCGCCATTCACATTTTTGGGAAGAGTTCAGGAGCTGTGGACGCAAATTAAAGGATTATATTATCATGAATTGTGAGTATAACCTTTTACCTACATAATTCGTTTAGCGACTAATTTACATACACATCAACAACCTACTAAGTGGCCACTGCTGACCAAAGGCCTCTTCTCGCACATAGAAGGTTTGAGCATTAATCACCACGCTTGCTCAATGCGGGTTGGCGATTTCAAACTTACAATTAGAAACTATAAGCCCAAGTTTCCTCACGATGTTTTCCTTTACCGTTTGTCAATGGTATCTAAATAATCTTAGAATGTAGGTATTCGGACGTACTCGGAAGAGGTCACGTTGGTACTTGCCGTTAGTAGGTTTCGAACCCGCACTCTCATATATGAGAAGCGTCTTAAACCTCGGGGCCACCACGACTTACAAAGCGACTACTTAATGTACTTTTAAATAAAGAAAGTTCTTGTCTAATTAAATTCTTAATGTTTACATTACTCCTTGATTTCAGTGACTTCTATTATGTAGAAGAAGCCATATACCAACAGCAAGTAGTCCCTATCTTAAAGGAGCAAGGTAAACCAGTACCTGATTATAATGAGCTAAAATATAACGCGTCGCTAATGTTGGGTAGCTCGCAAGTCGCGATGGGTAATGCAGTGCCACTACCACCAAGCTACAAGCACATTGGAGGTTTCCATATTGATGAGGAGGTGAAGCCATTACCAGAGGTCAGTAATAAAAATGGCTTGTATAAAAATAACTCTCAACAATGTTTTGGTGTTGTTTGTATATTAATCCTTTTAACAATTCCCAGGATCTGAAGAAAATTATGGACAATGCCAAGAACGGTGTGATTTACTTCAGCATGGGTTCCAATTTGAAGAGCAAGGACTTACCAGATGAACTGAAGAAAGGTCTGTTGGAAGTATTCGGGGGACTGAAGCAGACTGTGTTATGGAAGTTTGAGGAGAATCTACCGAACCGGCCTAAGAATGTCCACATTGTGCAGTGGGCACCACAGCAGAGCATATTGGGTGGGCTTTACTTAATTCGTATGTCACTCACACTCTAACAATCTGTGCTATGATGTTTAAGTCTTTGACTGCCAATAAAAAAAACACTGTTAAACGCAAATCCTCCGCTAACGTCGGTCACCAGTGTTCACGGCGTTCAATGTGTTAATTTTACTTCTTTTTCCAGCCCATCCCAATTTGAAGTTGTTCATCACTCACGGTGGTTTCCTGTCATTTACCGAGACGATCCACTTCGGCGTCCCAGTCATAGCCATCCCAGTGTTTGCAGACCAGTACCTCAATGCAAACCTAGCTCGAAAGCACGGCATTGGAGAAAGGGTTAACCTATCATACAACTTACATAAAGACTTGAAGGTTACTCTGGACAAAGTTCTTGGTGATCTGCCTAAGTAAGTACCTAACAGAGCTTGGAAAATTTTATATATCGTATTCCAGACGCAAATCTAAATTAAGTTAGGACGTGACTCTAAAAAGAAGATTTGCTTAATTAGCCCGAAATTCCTACTTGGTAGTCAAGATTTAACAGAATTTGGTAGTTTAAATTTAAGAACAGCTGCTAAGTAAGTTCTGATTTCACAGATACACGTCCAGAGCAAAGGTGGTATCTGCAGCATACCACGACACTCCGATGAAGAAGGGAGAAGAATTGAACTTCTGGGTGGAGCACGTGGTGCGCACGCGCGGCGCCCCACACCTGCGCTCAGTGGCGCTACAAGTGCCGCTGTACCAAAAACTGTTCCTGGATTTATTTGTTCTACTTCTGGTTGCGGCTGTAGTTTTACTACTGGTGGTTAGGACAATTATAAGTTTATTGACGTCGAAGAGCCCAAAACTTAAGAAGAATTAAATAGTTTAGATTTTAGAAGAAGTCATAATTTTTGTAGATTAAGTATTATTTGTTACAAATTATTTTTAATAAACCTAAATCGCCATACAGTTATTTCATTTTTATTTTTGGTAATTTATCATTCTCAAAATGGTCTACGAGTACCGAACCCAACTACAATTCATATATCTGGATAAAATTATATAAAAACTACTCTATATATCTGGTATTTTTGAGTATCCTTATTTTCGGGGACACAATTTGCGTTCCCACTTAAATATCATTTATTAGCACCATCCACTTTATTTCTCACATATACTTTCCTTTATACTTCTATACCGATTGATTGAGATGTGAATCTCATATGAATTGATTACTCTTTACAAGTAGAAAATCTAATTTTTTATCATTTACTAAGATTCAGTTTTTTTACATGTTACATTTACATTACAGTCAGGTAAAAGTATTCGGAAAACGAGTGGTGTACCTATTGGTTAGAACAACGACGACAACTTTTTTAACAATGATTAACCGGTTTATTATTTTGACAGCTATGGATCTTATTTTGTATTCTAATAAGAATAACATTTGCCGTTAAGTCACTATTCTCATAGAACACGCTTTTAAAGATAACGAGTTACAAAAAATAGTTGAACATTAGCCGTTCTTAATTTGAAATTCGTTAGTCGAACAATCACTTTCAATGTCGTCAGTCAGTGACTCAGTGACGCCTATCAAGTACAGACAGACAAAGTTAAAAATAATTAAGTAATTGGAATATTCCAAAGAGGTTTTAATAAAGTTTAAATAACCAATATTCCAAAAAGGTTTTAATATAGTTCAGTGAGTGTCCAAAAATTGTGTCGATAATGGAGAAAATTAAATGGTTTTTGTTTTGTGTAGTTGTAAGTTTGTGTTCTTGTGATGGTTATAAAATTTTGGCCGTGTTTCCTACGCCGAGTCCCAGTCATGCTATCCTTGGAGACAATATGGTCAAGCACCTCCTTAATGCTGGTCACGAAGTGAGTACATCTATAAAAATATTTTTTAATTATAGTAATTTTTATCTGATGTATTATTTTTTTTTTATGGGACATGCCGGTAATCGAGCAGACGTATTACCTGATGGTAAGCAATCGCCGCCGCCCATGGACACTTGAAATACCAGAGGCTTTACAAGTGCGTTACCAGCTTTTTGGGAGTTAGGAATTTAAGGGTTGTTGTTCGGGAATGGGAATGGGGAATATTGGGAAGGGGGGAATTGGGCCTCCGGTAACCTCACTCACATAACGAAACACAATGCAAGCGTTGTTTCACGTCGGTTTTCTGCGAGGCCGTGGTATTACTCCGGTCGAGCCGGCCCATTCGTGCCGAAGCATGGCTCTCCCACACTTATTATTATTAATTTTTATCGCAAGTGCGACTACGGGTCTCGGGTTCGATTCTCGGGTCGAAAAAAATCTCAGTAGTAGCACGGTGTCTGGAATTGTGCCCAGTATATCGCAAAAGGCTCACGCCCTATTATATGGGTCTTATAATAAAAAATGGTAAAAAGTGGCTGTACAAATTGTAGCGGCATTACGTACCGTAATGAACACCTCTACCTATCCCTCCGTGATAAAAAGGCGTGACGTTGTATTATTATATCATGTAGTTTTTTTGTTACTTATTCTAAATGTATACCTATTCTAAATAGGTTCTATGACTTGTCATAAGTACTATATTGTATAGTAGTACATGAGAACTTATACAAATACATAGTACCTACACGTTGCTGATACCAACCACTTTTTCCAGGTAACTTATGTAACACCGTTCGCACCGAAAAAGAAAAATCAGACCAACGTACATTTAGTGGACGTTAGTGATATCCAACCATTTTTTGATTGTAAGTATTAAGATTAGATTGTGAGATCAAACATTTTTTTTATGGAATAAGCCGATAAACGAGCAGACGGATCACCTAATGGTAAGCAATCGCCGCCGCTCATGTACACTTGAAACACCAGAGGCGTTACAAATGCGTTGCCGGCCTTTAGGGGGTGAGGAATTTAAGGGTTGTTGAAGAATCGGGGATTGGGAAAGGGGGTAATTGGGCCTCCGGTAACCTCATTCACACAACGCAAGTGTTGTTTCGGTTTTCTGTGAGGCCGTGGTATCACTCCAATCGAGCCAGCCCATTCGTGCCGAAGTATGGCTCTCCCAGACTTATAAAACATATTATGTTATAGCTTTTGCCCGCGACTTCGTTCGCGTGGAATAGTGACTTCCGGCAAATTTTTGGTTTTAACCACATAGTTCCCGATCTCGCGGGATCTCTTCAAAAATGAGATGTGGAAGATATTCCAGGGAACTCTTCAAAAATCAACATAATGAGCTCTGCGTTTGAATTTAATAGATGTATACTCACTTAGGGCATTGAAAAAATAGTTTAAAAACGGACTTAAACTAACTTAAAACTAAAGAAAGCTACGAATTACGAATTTATAACAATTAAAAAAGAAAATATATTACAACCTATCCTCTATGCTATAATAACCAAGCTTAAACTAAATAATTTAAAAGAAACGACTTAAATCTAATCTAATTAATTTATAAATTAGACTTACAATTTTATTAAAAAAACTAACTACAGTAACTACTAATAATCGATATCAAACTAAACCTACGTTAAATAGTTTAACCAAAAAACCAGGAAAACCCAACAAATAAACTTATTAATTGACAAATACAACGAAACCAATTTAGAATATACGAAACAGCAGGACCACTACAGACAAATAATCATACGACTGATAATACACTTTTTCTACGATAGTACCGAAGCGCTCGGCCGATACCCAACCAAATGAATGTAACGAAACCATAGCGCGATCTATTTCGATCCCAACGCCATCTATCGAGGATAAAGACAACTTGGATTATTTATTTATACTCCGTTCGGGCATTTTCTTTGTACTAAAAGTTTAATTATATTGATATTATTTTTTTCATACCTTTTTACTATTTATTTACTTTTTTTCGATGAATTAAAACAATAACATGAACCGAAGTCGTGTAACGATCGACATAGAATTATCTATACTCCGTTAGAGCATTTTCTTTGTACTAAATGTTTTATTATATTGATATTATTTTTTTCATACCTTTTTACTATTTATTTACTTTTTTTCGATAAATTAAAACAATAACATGAACCGAAGTCGTGTAACGATCGACATAGAATTATTTATAAATAATTTATTTCTTATTTTTATTTTTTGATTTTTGAAATAAAAATATGAAATAAATTATTTATGTCCTTTCTAAGGTTCTAAACTATATCTGTACCAAATTTCAACCAAATCCGTCAAATAGTTGCGGAGATTAATGGTATAAGCATAGAATGTTCGACGTGATTCTTTAATTTGACATAACTTTTTTATTTATGAACCGATTGACATGAAACAAACACTAAATGTAAATTTAAGCATCCCACAATATATTCGTGAAAACCGCATCCAACTCGGATCAGCCGTTTCTGAGATTAGCGCGCACAGACGAACAGACAAACAGACAAACAGACAAACAGACAAACAGACAAACAGACAAAAAAAAAGTTAATTACATTTTTGGGTTCGACATCGACATAACAATAACCCCTGCTATTTTTTTTATTTTTATTTTCAATGTACAGACAGCACTTTTCTACGATTTTATTATATGTATAGATAGATATAGATTAGTGCTTTTAAACAGATCTAGTCAGCAATGACGATGATGATTGATAATGATCATGAAATGGTTCAATTATTTCCGGGTTGTTCATTTTTTATCATCAGAATGTCAAATGCCTATGAGGCTGGTTCTTGCTCGAGTAAAGGCAAAAAAGACTTAAGACCTTGGCAAACACATAATGAGATATTTTAAGATCCGTATTTTTTCAATAGGTGAGTTTAAAATTGCCTAGGGTATTGCAATAGGTTATTCTGTACTAGCTTCTGCCAGCAGCTTCGTCCACATTTCCGTGGGATTAAAAAGTATCCTATCACCCAAATCAGCTCATACCCTGTCTGTATACCAAATTTCATCAAAATCCGTTTTGCAGTTTCAGCGTTATTGACGGAAAAACATCCAAGAAACAAACTTTCGCTTTTTATGATATTATAGTGTGAAGTATGTATGATTACTCAGGTATTACCGAACAAAGTAAAACTAAATGTAACATCTTTTACAACAGCGGCAGAAGAAATGCTGGATTTCAAACAAATTCTAGCTGGGTCAGCCGATCTGCATGATTTCAAAGTGATATTTGAATTTTTTTCAACAATCGCTGACATGGTACTGGGCAACCCAAATGTTCGGGACATGATGAGGGACCCAAAGCAGAAGTTTGACGTCATCATTGTCGAATACATGTTCCATGATTTGTTTTCCACGTAAGTTTTTTATCCTTATTTGAAGTTTATTACAACCTATCTAGGAAGTTCCGCTGTATTTTTTTTATTTATTTAATTCTTTATGCACATGAATATGTACATGAGGTGGGCTTAATGCCGTAGGCATTACTTTAATGTACTTGTATATTGTAGGCTGTACTTGAATGAACTGAATTGATGGATTTAATTGACACAAGTCATATTATTGGTTGGATTTATTTGAAAAAGCCATTTTAGTTTATTATTTTTTCGCTCTACAATTTTCTCCTGTGTAGTGGGTGCGTTTACAAACACACAAGTTCACATAACCATTACACCCAGACCCGAAACAACGATTTGTATATCACACAACGATTTGTTCCGTGCGGGAATCGAACCCGCTGCCTGTTGCACGCCAACCGTGTTTTTCATTTTTGCGTTTTTCTTTCCTTGCTTTGTAATTAACATGGGATTGTACGTTTCAGGTTCTCAGCAGTATTCCAATGTCCTTACATCTGGTTCTCCACTATAGGACCACATTGGATAGTTATGAACCTGGTGAGCGGTCCTATGAACCCAGCCTATACTAGCGACTACCTTCAAGCTCAAGTGCCTCCCTTCACTTTCATGGGAAGAGTTCGGGAGCTATGGACGCAAATTAAAGGATTATATAATAATAAATTGTGAGTATTTGTGTCAACTGATTTGTGAGTTAAAGAAGTTCTTGTGAGGTTTTCTATTGAAACGAAAGGATTATGGGTATAGAGATTATGGCGATATTAACCGACGAGCTTGCATAAAAGAATGATGACTGTTGATGAAGCGAAAGACGTGTGTAAGAAGCGTAGCAATTGGCGTTTAATTGTCTCTGCCGGGTAGGCATGGTAGACATACGTGAGGTTATGTATGGAAAGTATAGATACAATAAATATCTACTTATTAAATTAATTAATTATTAAAAATTGATGATCAAACATAATTATCAACCCAGTCTAAATAATTTAGATAAAAAGTTTAAAACACTGTTTTATTAATTTCAGTGATTTCTACTATGTTGAAGAAGCCATATACCAAAAGCAAGTAGTCCCTATCCTAAAGGAGCTAGGAAAACCAGTACCTGATTATAATGAGCTAAAATATAACGGATCACTACTGTTCGGCAACTGGCAAGTAGCCATTGGTAATGCGGTGCCAATGCCACCAAGCTATAAGGACATTGGGGGTTTCCACATTAACGAAGAAGTCAAGCCATTACCAGAGGTGGGTAAAGTCTAAAATAAGGCCAATTTTGTTTTGTCAGAAGTTTTTAAAACATTTAATACGATGGTCTTTGAGAGAAAAATGAAAAAGCTATATATATAGTAACACAAAATAAAAAAGTGAGACTAGAGGCCTCATTCACATTGTCAGATATCCGTTATGTACCAGAAAAATAATTTAGAACATAATTTGTAAGGACTATCTTGTCATAGAAATAGTCCTTAAGTATATTGGGTACTTAAATGAAAGTGATGTGTATAGTCCCAAATATTAAGATCATTTGGTTTGGGCTTTGTCGTTTTGATTTTCTCTTAAATAATATTTAGACACTTCATTAGCATAGCAACATTTATTTTGGAATTGGAGAAACTGGATATTAAGATAAAAATTATAATGTGATAAGATGTGTACACACATGTGTAAACACATCTTATCTATTTACAAATTGTCAAATATGAGTATTGTTTAATGTTAACAATATCTATGTAAAGAAGCTTATGATGTAAGGAAAGATTTTTGACAGTGTTGTGGTTCCTAAAACTAAAATTTGTGTAAAATGTTCAGTCATTAAATATCGACGATCGGTAATTATAACATCATCGGTCTAAGCTAAAGTCACTATCAGAAATCTAGGATCAATCTTTATTGATGTTATTCCACTTTCAGACATATATCTTTGATTAATCTGTTTTAATATACCTACGCAATAGTTTAATATTTGTATTTAATATTTGTATAGTCATTCTGAATATAACATTTTTGCAATAGGCACTTAAATACTAAACACACCAATAAACATATTTGCCATGCCAATTTTCCATCGAAATCATTGTAATTTTCAACCAATTTTTGCTATCAATTGAAAATTCATCAGTTGCAATGTTCCCAGGATCTGAAGAAAATTATGGACAATGCCAAGAATGGTGTGATTTACTTCAGCATGGGTTCCAATTTGAAGAGCAAGGACTTACCAGACGATCTGAAGAACGGTCTGATGGAGGTGTTTGGAGGGCTGAAGCAGACAGTTTTATGGAAGTTTGAGGAGAATCTACCAAACCAGCCTAAAAATGTCCACATCGTGCAGTGGGCGCCACAACAGGGCATATTGGGTAGGCCTTGCTTACCTTAACACTTTTGTGATAATAGTTTTGAATCTGTGATATTCAATTTTGTTCTTTCTTCCAGCCCATCAAAATTTGAAGTTGTTCGTCACTCACTGTGGTCTTCTATCACTCACTGAGGCGGTTCACTATGGAGTTCCAGTCATTGCCATCCCTGTCTTCGCTGACCAGTTCCGCAACGCGAACCAAGCCCGAAATAAGGGTTATGCAGAAAGAATTGACCTTTCTTACAACTTACACAAGGACCTGAAGGTCGTTTTAGATAAAGTTCTTCCTGATCTTCCCAGGTAAGAAGAATGTAGTTAGCTTTCTTTTATTACATTTCGGAGGCACGAAATTTCTCTCTGGTAGTTTACATTTAACAGTCGCCGGAGTCTGTGTTTCCTGATGGATATAACCTGGGTGTCTTTAAGGCCCGAGTGAATAGGTTGCTCATAGGCAGACGAGCTTGATCGTAGGTCACATCATCACTTACCACCAGGCGAGATAGCGGTCAAACGTCGACCCATTAAAAGAATATATAAAAAAAAATAGAACGGCTGCTCAGTAAGTTCTTATTTTCACAGATACACGGCCAAAGCAAAGGAGATATCCGCAGCATACCACGACAGTCCAATGAAGCCAGGAGAGGCGTTGAACTTCTGGGTGGAGCACGTGGTGCGCACGCGCGGCGCCCCACACCTGCGCTCGGTGGCGCTACAAGTGCCGCTGTACCAACAAGCGTACCTAGATCTGCTAGCTGTGCTACTGGCAGCTGCTGTTGGTATATTACTGGTGGTTAGGAGAATATTCAGTTTATTGACATCAAAGAGTACGAAACTGAAGAAGAATTAATAACCCGTTCAGAAGATGAGCCATAACGTAGCGGTAATGCTGTAAGATGGGAGAAGAGTAGATATTATTTATTTTTTAACGTTTATTTTGTTATAAGTGATTGTTAATAAAAAATATAGAATAATATTTTTTATTTATTTCTTCTGACGAATTCGATGCAGATGATGCAGTTCATTACGATCGATCCTGGACGCCATACACAAAGGCTTATTATTAAATCACTATACTCAGTAGTATAGGTTTAGGTTTATAGGCTCACTTACGATAATTAGAAGGTGATAGAGTTCCACATTCCTGGTTCTTTTTGCTTTAATTTTTAGTAGGCGCTATACTTCACACCTCTTACTTTAAGCTTTGAAATATTCCACATCCAATAATGGCAGCAGAGCAGTAGAAGTCCTATAGTTGGTTATAAATAAGGAAAATAAGTTCATTTCAATCTACATGCCGTTCTTCTTAAACGGTTAAATTTGTTTGACCGTGGCATGATACGCATTTATACAGGCAACTCTCATATTTTTCTACCTAGTTGAATTGAAGAGTTCGTACCACACACACACACACACACACACACATTAATTCCAGACTCCAGACACTGTCCCACGACCGAGAATGAGGAAGATGATCATTTTCTTATTAAAGTCCGTCTGGTGGATCATTGAAAACCATTGGATGTCGACGTGGACACGTATTTTTTATTAATGCACGAGTGCCGCTTACCTTGGTACGGGCACGTCTTATTGAAACCAGTGAACTATGTGGGGAGCAGATATTTTTCCACTTTGTCTATGGCGGATTATATGCGTTGAAAAGGCATGCGAAGTGGTGAGAAAAAAGCCGGAAAGCGGACCCTGGGCCCGAAAGGAAGCAATCGGGCTAACGTGAAGATGTTGAGTATTTTGTGGATATGAGTGGTATTTTTTCTAATATTTAATTCTATAGGTAAATTATTTATACTATAGAATAAAACCCACACATAAAAACCTTAAATAAATTTATTTACACTTAAATTATTAACCTAATACAATAATTATGTACATATTAAACAGTCTTTTGCAGTATACTCGTAACTTAGTTGTTCTTCTTTTGGCTTCCTGATTTCTTTTTCGAACATACCGCCGCACAGATTTTCCTCAAGAGTACTCGTCCAGCTAGGAACAGGATGACGAGGACCGCGGCGAGGTCCAGGTACATCTTCTGGTAGAAGGGCACGTGCAGCGCGGGGGAGCGCAGGTGTGGCGCGCCGCGGGTCTTGATCACGTGGTTCACCCAGTGCACCATCTCAACTCCCGGCTTCACTGGACGGTCGTGGTGGATAAGGGACAATTCCTTCGCCTTCTCTGCATATCTGTTAAAGAAAAACATGTCATTAGAAATTTTAAAATAGCCAAACAAATAAAAAGCCTAACCTACCTACAAGTAAACTTCATAGTTTAGTTGTACAATATAAAATCTACTACAAAACATTTATAATCTAAAATAAAAACATAATCTATATAAATGGTATATAAATATGGCTCACTCCACGAAACAAGTAAGTGTATCAATTCATTACCTTTTAAAATTCACCTCTCATAGAAGACAAAAGCTATTAACCTATTAAAGTCTTTATTTTTAATTCAGCTACACACCTTTTATTGCTTGTGACTTCGATAATAGCCTCCTTTAGTTTATCAGCCATGGAATAGGACAGGTCCACTCGTTGCGCGAAACCCTTGTTAACAGCTTTCACGACATTCAGAAACTGGTCAGCAAATACAGGTATACCAATAATTGGTACACCGAAGTGGACAGATTCTGTTGTTGATAGAAGACCACCGTGTGTTACGAAGACTGCAAGATTGGGATGAGCTGCAAAAGAAGAATTATGATTATTATAAAGTCTTCTGAAGTCACTGGAGCTGCGGACAACGTAACAAGTTACCGGGACTCCGCCTAAAATCAGGAACAGGAACGGGATGGTTTTTAGTCAATAAGAGACTGACACTCCCTTTCCCTCTTAAAAGGTAAAAGGTCTAAGAAGTCAAGTAACAAGTCTTTTCATTTCATTCAACAGTCTTTTTGAAGACCAAGGATATATAAAAACACGAAGATGTAAAAACAGTTAATTTACTTACAAAGAATTGCTTGTTGCGGTGCCCAGTCCAGAATGTGAACATTTGATGGGAGGTTCTCCATTTTGTCTTCGAACTTCCATAGCACAGTCTGCTTCAGAGTCCCAAACATCTGCAAGAGACTCTTCTTAAGTTCCTCAGGCATGTCCTTGCTCTTCAAATTGGAGCCCATGCTGAAGTATACGACTCCATGTTTTGCGTTGTCCATAATTTTCTTCAACTCCTGTAAATATTAGATAAAAATCATTGTAAACTTAATAGAACATTTGTTTGAATTAACCGTTCTTATTTAAAGCTAGATAGAATTCAAAGTTTTAAGACTGTAAGTCAAATGAGTTTTCTTCTGAAAAATTTAACGAGAAAGAAAATATTTTCCAAGTAAGGCTAATTTAGTGAATAAATCAGTGTAATTACCGCGGACATTGGTTTGACCTCCTCATCAATATGGTATCCTCCTATGAACTTGTGGTTCTGTGGCAGAGCTATTGAAGCAGCCGTGGATATGTAGGCGTTGGACAGCAGTAATGATGCATTATATCTGGATTCGTCGAATGTTGGTGGTTTTCTGCCACGCTTCAATATTATTGGATGGATCAACTCGTTGAAGGCTCTTTCTTGGACACCGTCCAACCATCTGGAATAGCAGAAAAGAAGAGATTTATTTTTATGTTATAATTACCTATATGGTGTATCTAAAATTGATTTGTGTAACAGAATTTTACTTTATCTGCAAATAGTAAATGTATGTATATTTAAAAAAACTAAAATAGTACTTACACAAAGTTCAAAAACTTGATTTTCACTTGATTCCACAATTCATTAGCCCTCTGCCAGAAGTTCAATGGTGGAGTGTATGCTGACATGATGTCCACTGTGTAAGCAGGGTTCGTTGGCTGATCAACTAGTTGGAGAATCATCCAGTGTACTTCTACTGATGACAGCCAAATAAGTGGACAATCGAATACTGATGCGAATCTGCGAAGAAAAATAGAATTGTTGATGAATGTAATAAAATACAATCAAAGTTTGTTTTTGGCAGTATTTAATTGTGAAAATATATTGAGTCTAAAAACATAATTTGGTGACTTCTCCCGCCTTGGGCAAGGCGAGATGGAGAGTCAGACTCTTACTGACTAAAAATCACCCCGTTCTTGCTCCTCCTTTTCGAGACAAACCCCCCGGTAAACCCGCTAGGTAGTCCCCAGCTCCAGAAACTATGGACCCACTAGAAAGTAGATGAGAAAATATCACTCACCCAGCAGGAACGTCAGTGAACATCCACTCTGCAATAACAAGATCGAATTCTTCTTTAGGGTCATTGAGGAGTTTGTTAACGCCTTCAGTCTGAATTGTGTGCCTCATCATCTCGACCATCATATACAACATAAAACCCATGCTGTCCAGGGAAATACGAGAGTCCATTATAGTCTTAATGCTCATGATATCCACTGAAACAGAAGAAAATAATTATTGTTAAGTTGTTATCAAATATAACTAAAACTTTTCTGCACGGGTATTAAATTATTTTTGGTAATCGTATTATAAAATTATGTAATATTTTTTTAAAAACACTAGGATTTTCTCCTGTATCATGGATGCGTTTACAAACATACAAGTTCACATACACATGACACCCAGATCCGAAATAACAATTTGTGGATCACGCAAAGAGTTGCTCCATTGCGGGAATCGAACCCGCTACACGTCGCGTGGCAGCCGGTTACCTAACCACCACGCCAAACGTACAATATTGATAGTCTATTTGTAATCTTATCTCTTTTGCAAATCACAAATAACTTTTGGGTTTCGGGCCTGTTTAGGTCGTTTAGACAATTTTCCAGAAGAAACAAATGCAAAGAATAGAATAATTAACTTACTTGGCATGATGTCAAAGTTCTTGCTGACATCAATTGTCCGGAGCGTGGGGGGAGCATTTTTGTAGGGGAATGGTGATATGTACGTCACCTGAAAGAAGAATACAGGGTTAAGTACTCTCTGTAGAGACATTTATGGCCGTTTTAACCAATCACTCCTAAGCGGTCACTAAACTAAAAGTCAGTTGCAGAGTCTCGTAGCTCCTAAACTAGCCCCTTTCTTGTAGATTGGTGTAAACTAAAATGACGTTAAATGTCTTAGCTTAGGGTTTCTTTAAAATTTAGAAGTTTTTGGTCAAAACGGGCATTAGTTTTTGGTCCGATTGTGAGCCACAGGTGTAAAAATTATTTTTGCTGATTTTGTTTGCAATATGTTTTTATTTCTTCTTCTTCCTAAGAGATGTGATTATTGTAGACTTGATCTTCAGGTCCAAATCACATAGCTTGGTAACTACAATGACAATATCTTTAAGTATTTTTAAACAGCTTTTTAATGACTACTAACCTCGTGTCCAGCATTCAGCAGATGCTTAACGACACCATCACCAAGGTTTCCGTGACTCCTCGAGGGTAAGGGGAACACCACCAGGATCTTGGAGGCCTCAGCACAGGCCAGCATGAGGCAGACCGCCAACCAATACATCTTCATTCTTTCCATATTCTGAAAATGAATAATTGAAAAAAGATTAAGTATTATTATTATTTTATTTCTACTTAGAGGCTGAAGTATTTTATCAGTTAGGCTCTTCTTTATCAGTAGATAATGAGTGAGCGTTGAAGAAGGTGTAGATGTTACGGTAAGAGTGAATAATTGAAAATTATTAATAATTATCTATTATTATTAATAATTACCGAAACTCGAGGTAAAAGTGATAAATTAATCACATTTGTCGGTTATTATTAATAATTTTACCCTAGTAGTGATAAATGTAATAAGTGGCCAAGATGCTATTTTTATTTCAATTTAAACGGCAATATATTGTACTTGCACAACAAATATTTGTTGAATTCTATGATAATACTTTTAAAATTTTTAATTATTTTAATTAAATTTGATTCATTTATAGGTGCTACAGAAGATTTACAGGCAAACCAAATATGATTGTTGATGATTGTTTTTAGGATTCGTGTTGATTTTGTTAATGAAACAATAATAGTTAATTTTATTTTTGTTACAATTTTATGTACCACGATAGACTTTCTTGCATAAGTTTGATAGATTTTTAAAAGAATTTTATTGTTAATTTTGTGATAAATGTGCCCTTTTTGGCAAGGCGAGAGGGAGTGTCAGACTATTACTGACTAAAACCACCTCGTTCCTACTCCTGCTTTTTGAGCCGGAGCCCCGGTAAATCCGCTAGGTAGTCCGCAGCTCCGGATCAGGCATCAGCCCTACTGAGCCCCATCTGTAGTGGTCTGATGGCTCTTTGAGGCGCGCGCAGAACGCGACGCGCCGCACGCACGGTTCTGGTTCTGGTCGGGTGGCGAGCTACCCCTAGTCGAAAAACCCCTAGTTAAATAGTGCTCTTCTAGGACACTATTTAATATTCTAGTAGTTTCAGAATATGTGAATTTGTTGTCCTTTCGGTTTAAAGCAAGTACAAGTAACCTTGTTTGTGTGATCTCTAATGAATATATTCGTAAGATGGTGTTTAATATTATAAATAAATACATACTGGTCAAAAAACATTGGGTTTATATTTATTTTATTACTTTCACCAATATGTGTCGTGAATTATTAATAATCACTACTAAAAGTAATAAATTTCGATCGATTATTCACATTTACCAAAACGTGTGATTATTATTAATAATTTTGTAAAATTATTAATAATTTTCAATTAATCAGATTTACCGTAACATAGATACCATTGAGATTTACTTAGTGGTAGATACCATTGCAATTAAAATAATAAATAATAAGAAACGTTGATTTTCTAGTATTAAAGTAATGTAGAATAATCATAAATTTGTGCAAATCATATAAATAGTCGGACAGTTGGGTTAAAATATTGTTTTGTTGAGTTTGTCATTCTTTGGTTATGGGTTCTTATGTAAGAAAAAAATAACAAAGATGCGCAGAATAAAACATTCAAGGCAAAACGAAGTTTGCGGGGTCCACTAGTTAAAGATAAATTTTGAGTCATATAAATTATTATATACGGCTCATTCAAATATTATATTTATGTAAAAGATGTACTCATCTATTCTTATGTTTCCAATGGGACTGGTTTTAAATAAGACAGATATATTGTTTACTTTTGAATTGCAAACTGATAAATATTAACTCAGTAAACAAAAACTAAAATTACATAATTACCGTCAATTTGCAGACAGTATAAATATACCAGAGGTTATCTTCCCATTATTCTTGTTTAAACACGATAAAAAATACGGCTTAAGACAATTATTTTTCAAAAACGAATTAACTTGTTATAAGAAATTCAGACGGTTAAGTCAAGTGTTTTGAAACACTAGTGTAGGTACTTATAAATAAATATAAACGTATCAATGCTTTGACAATCTAGTCACATTTAAAAGAATTTTTCGGGTAGAATTAAAAAGTGGTGAAATGGATAATATACTTATATGTATGTGTTGTTTCTATATAGTATTGTATTATATTCTGTTTTCTAATAACAATTGGTAAATTCCATTTTTTTAAGATATTATTTTGTAGATTGATACTACTAGGTCTTTAAAAATCTTTCAAAATGCTTTATTGGTTGGGCTAAAGAAGATTTTCTCCTAAACGCCTTTGTTTACACGGCTTTATGAGGCGTATTTTTGTCCCTTTTCCTTAGTGCCCCGTTTCGCATCCACTGACCGATCCTTCGTATATTATTTCTATTGTAGTTTGAGCAAGGATGCTGTAGGCAAAAGTTGTTCTTTCATCTAGTAATACGTTTTTGTATTACTGGTTTTGACACGAGTTCACACTTTGTTAATAAAAAATCGAATAATGTATGCAAAAACAGGCTGTATTCTCTGTTCTTTACGGCCGATCATTATGGTATTAGATAATAATGATTAAACTCAAGGTCTTCAAATTGGTCCACGGTACAAAGTGCGAGATTTGTTTACGAGCTAATTTTGGTTATCTGTATTCTAAATCGATTTTTAGAAGATACGATTACACTGGTTTAATACTGGCTGGTTTTTAGTAATACTGGCCATTTTACGCGGTTTAGATACCCTATCTATTCTATGAAAAAGTATTTGTTACCGGTGTTCTAAATATTTAAATTAAAATTTTATATTTCGAATGTTCCAATTGCTTTTTAGAGGCAACCATTTTTTTATTACCTGGAATTTGAACACGAGAATTGAAAACCAATATGACTGATTTATATTTGACTGGAAAAATGTTTTGTTTATTTCAACTAGATGTGGATTTTACAAGAGATGTAATTACCTACACCTTATGTTATTTATAGTGGTCGGTACTGTGGGTTGACAGTAATTATTATGACCTTCATCTATCTAACACAATACTGCGTCTCATAAATTCTCTCAATTTAGAATACACTTTTGATGTTTTTATACAAGAGATCTAATTACCTACACTTTATATTATTTTTACTGGTCGGTTCTATGAGATGACAGAGTAATTATTATGACATACTACGTCTTACTAATTCTTTCAATTTAGGACGAACGTCTGATGTTTTAATATTGTTCAAAGGAAAACAATAGAAATGTTTTTATAGTTATATTGTTTGTTTTCTATTTAAAAATGTATTTGTTATATACAAATACTACTATACTAAAAATATTTAATAAGTAAAAATTAAACAAAAACAAAAGACTCACCTCAATTTTTAAAATATAAATCAATATAATCCACAGCACTCAAACTTTATACAACTTATAAATTAAATTGTATAAAAGTCCACTTGTTTAAAATTCCTTTTTTAATTATAAGTCACTTTAAACTTATAAATTATATTTAAATAAGCTTATTTTTGTTAGACACGTACAGCAGACGTGATCAATAACAATGAATGTAAAGCGATGATGCTTGGCAAGTTATATATAGGTGTCAAACATTAGATTATACGGCGCGCTTACACCAGATAAGCAATAAAACAAAAATAGTACGTTTGTATGTAATTCATACAATTATTGAATCAGGTATTGCATATTGTAGTGCTCAAATAATCTTATCTGAAGTACTATTGAAATCTGATATTTACATTATAACAATGTAATATATGTATTGAGACCTATTGTTATGTTAATTAACGGAATGTCACGCCTTTTATCCCCGGAGGGGTAGGCAGAGGTCCGGAGCTGCGGACAACGTAAAAGGTTACCGGGGCTCCGGCTCAAAGCAGGAGAAGGAACGGTGTGGTTTTTAGTCAGAGTTTGACACTCCCTCCCGCCTCACCTAAGGGGGGGAAGAAGTCATTGGATGATTTTCCCCCCTCAAAAAAAGGTGGTAGGCAGAGGTGCACATTACGGTACGTAAGGCCACTGTATAATGTACAACGAATTTTCACCATTTGTGTTGTAAGTCCCATGTAATAGGGGGTGAACCTATTGTCCTATACTGGGCACAATTCCAGACTCTTGACTACTATTGGGATATTTTCTGAAATCTGATATTTAAATTATAATTATTGAGACTTCTTGTTATGTTAATTTTTATGTGTATTTGTATCTTTGATAACGAAAACAGGTCCCTACTAAGTATTTAGCATTTACTTAGTAGGGAACAGAGAATACGGACTGGATCCATAATATTACTTATAGGTAATTATTATTTTATTCATTCATTTATTCATATAAGTAAAAAAATAATTGCGAATATAGTTAAAAAGTAAAATGAATAATATAGTGAAAAATAAACGCATGATTAATAAACTAAATTAAAATTATTAGTAATTACCTTGACTTATAATTTTTTGTTGAGGAGCTTTTTGTTGGAGCGAATAATACCAAGAAATATTTGATGTATCGGACAACTCATTGAGAATTAATATTTTTGATAAGTTAAGTCAATATTTTGTATAAAATATTTAAAACAATGGAAGTACAATGAGAAGGCAAACGTAAGATCCTATTTTTTTTTTGTAAAATCATCTTTCATTAGTATGACTTGCTTGACATTTAAATTCCACCTTAGTAATTATGATATGACAAATAAAATCAACTCTATTATATACACATAAGCCACCGTACCGTAACGTGCAACTCTGCCTACCCCTTTCGAGGATAAAAGGCGTGACGTTGAAAGGTATATACGCATGTGCCATAAAACCCTTAAAACTATACCAGCATCTAATGGAGTAATCTATGAAAAAGTATCTTAATATTTTGAATAAAACAAATAACCGATTAGGTTGAATCTTACGCAAGACCGGTGCGAAATGTGATCAGAAACAATAGTACATTATGTGCTTAGTAACAGGACATCGAAGTAAATAAACACTTTATGTATAGGTGCAGTACATTATCTGATGCAATACCATGCTAAAATCTTGCAAAGAAGTAGGCAAGCATTAGAGGAAACTCCGCTTTTGCTTCAAAGAAAAAATCTATTCGGAACATATCAGAATTTTTCCGCGATCTTTTTTAAACTGGGAACTGTTCGGGTATAATAACTTCTCAACATTCAAAATGCATTCAATCCTCAAGAATAATACAAATCCAGCTAACTGAAAATTGATTCGGAGCTGCGGACTGCCTAACGGGTTTACTGGGGCTTCGGCTCGAAAAGTAGGAATAGGAACGGAGTGGTTTTTAGTCAGTAACAGTCTGACACTCCCTCTCGCCTCGCCCAATACGCGAGAAGTCATTGGATGATTTACCCCATCCAAAAAAAGCTAACTGAAAATAAAATATGATTTTACTGTAACCTTTGTCTCGTACCTATTTGTACAAAAGTCAAATTATAAATAATACTCGAATAATTACAATAAAAATAAAATCATGATGACATGGCAAACCGGATCTAATAAACCTTAAATGTCAAACATAATACATATTATTATAATTACAGGAAAATCTTCACGCTACCTAAATATAGATCATGTTCACGTATATGTATAATATCTAATCTAGTAGATTAAAATTGATAGCCAATAATAGGCCTTATGCAATACTCGTGTGGAGTTTGATCAGATTACAGTTCTGAAACAATTGTTGTCGAGTATTGCTTGTATTGTAAATACATCAGTTAGTGGGTTAATGAATTACGAGAATTTTGATATAAAAAATCTTCTGTTTGTAACATACATCTAACATTCTTCCGTGAGGGATATGAACCCGTGATACACGACACAGCACTCGATTGCCCGAAAATTTTTAATTTAATTATATACAATTTTATATATCTGGTGCTATTGCTTACCATCAGGTGTTCCGTCAGTTAGTTTACCGGCTTATACCCTTAAAAAAAATATGATGATTTGTCCTGTAAATCTTGCAACGAATGAGAAAATTCTACTTCACTAGTGAAAGCCTTTAGATATGTATGGAATCCATCAAATCTATGGCATAGTATGTATTCATTCAGAACAGTGAGGGAAGGCTGAAGATAGCTTTAGAGCTAGTCTCAAAAATTGTGGAAAAAAACACTACCAGTACCTACAAAAAACAATCCATTTGGGGGAAGTAGAGTAGACTATCAAATATTTACTGAATTCTTTAGCAAGTTTTCTTTGTTCGTATAAACACATCGACTAAATTGGTTTAGTACTAAAAGTAACTAACTGACTACCAGAAACCAGATTTATGTATGCAGTTATGGTGAGTTTGTAGACTAAGTAGCGCGCTTATCAGGGCCCCGGCTTGACAAGCAAGAGTAGGTATAAGTAGTTTTTAGTCAGTAAGAGTCTAACACTCCCTACCGCCTCGCCGAGGGCAGGGGAAGTCATTGGATGATTTTCCCCCCTTAAAAAGATGATTTTACTTTCAGCATTCGTTCTCATGGTACTTCTTTCTTTTCCATTTAATTTAGAAAATATCTTAACTATTACTTTTCATTATCGTACCTTAAACAAGTAGTTTGTCTTCATAGTAATTCGCTGATCTTCTCTTTGCCTTGCATGTATGCATGCATGTTAACTGATAGTAGACTTGTCCCAAAAATACATTAGTCCATTAATCAATCAATTGATTAAAGTCACCCTGTTACTTAAAATGTGTGATAACAGATATCACAAACTATATCACCAATCTAAATCAGGTTATATGAACACATTTTAATTCATTACTATTTATTTCCAAAATTATAAGCTTTTCATCATGTCTTTTCAAAAACGACTTTTTTCAGATCATTTCTCAAAACAAACAACTATATTCTGTATTGCACCCACGTTAAAGTTGAAAATTGAGCTTTAGGTTCTTAAATTTGTAGTACGTCATTAGTATTGGATAATACAAGTCATCATGAGCTGGTTGAATTTGTAAATTCATTGTTGACTTCATAAGAAACAACTCATTCAGTCTCTAACTTATCTTATCTGTTTATATTTATACAATGAATGCTTATTGTAATCAAAGAAATTGTAAAGAGAGTCAAAGAAATCATAATGTTTTAAGAATTATTGTGTTTGAAATATGGGATGGAGATATGCGTGATAGAAGTTGTTGGAAACAAATGACAAACAATGTTTAGAAGACTAGAAGTCTGGTTATTGAAAACAATGAATCGGGTCAGTCTGACAATACCAATTACTGATGAACTTGTATCATCTGTCTAAATTTTGATGAATCTGTACGCAGTATCAATTAATAATCTCGTCAGGCTCGTGAACTAATGAGAAAAGCTCTACTAGATTGCAGCCACAGAGAGACTCTTTTCCATAAGCAGCGTGCGCAGACGTGGCGACGTCGTGTAGCCTACTACTACTTTTTTATTAATTTAGCATGTCTCATGATAATTATAGTTATTATAAAAATATAGTTAGAATTGGTTGGGAGAAAAAAGAAGGCTTATATACATATAGTAAACTACAGATATTTGTTGAGACTGGTTTACGCGATAAAATTAAATGTAGAGATAATTCTATTAACAACTTGAATAACTTGCAACCCACTTCCAAAAAAAAACGAGACAATATTATCAAAGTGCAAGTGAAGCACAATAAATTATGGGAGACATTGCTATCTTGCATGCCAATGACTCCCGAAGCATTACTCGGTTCACTGCTCACGTGTCGACCAATGCCAGAGCGTTACTGAGGATAGTCAGTTGCAACACCATTGGCCGCTGGTACGTATAAAATGGTCTGATGAACAGGTAAAAGGCACGAGTCCTGTTTTAGCAGTACAAGCAAGATAACCTAACCAAGATGATGAAACTTGTAAGTATTCGTATATATTGTGTGATGATTATTTAGTTCAGGGCAGTGGTAGCTGCCTAAGGGCTGGGCAAGTCCCTTAAAATATGTTGGAGAAAAGTGATCTTATATGCCTTTGTAACTGTATTCATCATTATCACCAGACCGTACTTCTGGACTGGTATCATCTGTTTAAAATGGTTTTGCCATCATATTTACTGTTTATAAGTCATAATTATACCTACAAGTTCTGTAAGGAAAACAGTTTACATTGTAGTTACTAGAATTTATATTATATTCTTCTTTTCGTTTTTGTCCTGTTCCTTTATTATCGATTCTAACCTCGTTTTTCATTTTCAACAGATTGTTGTTCTCGCCGCGCTAGTCGCCATCTCTGCTGCCAAGCCTGCCTTGGTGGAAGCACCTTTAGTGGCTGCGGCCCCAGCAGCAGTTGTCACTGCCACCAGCTCGCAGTACTTCCACCGCGTCAACAATGGACTAGCCGCCTACGTCGCTTCTCCTGCCGCCTACGTCGCTTCTCCTGCCGCCTACGTCGCTTCTGCTGCTGCGCCCTACGTAGCTGCGCCTTACGTCGCTTCTCCCTACGCAGCTTCAGCCCCTCTCGTTGCCGTTTAAACCAACTGACCTTGCTCTGTGATTCCCTTATGTGATATCAATATGACAATTGTTGCAAAATTAAAGATGTTTTGAAGAGTTATCTAGTGTTTTTCTAATATTTTTGTGCTTACCCGATCTGTTAATCGAACTAGAGATTCTTTGGTTGGTAATTCGACCAACAAGGCTGTCTGTACTGTAAATAAGTAAGTATAATTATGTGATTAAATATATCAACACAACTTTTATAAGGGAGGAAATCATTAAATAACTTCTCCCGGCTTGGGTGAGGCGAGAGGGAGTGTCAGACTCTTACTGACTAAAAACCACCCCGTTTCTAATCCTGCTTTTCTAGCCGGAACCTCGGTAAACCCGCTAGGTAGTCCGCAGCTCCGGGTCATGCCCTATATTATATTTTGTTCATATTATGTAAGCATGTTTGGTTCTAAATTTTCTTTAAAATATTGCCTAGTTTAATTGGAAGCCAAAGTGATGAATGGTTTGTACCCTACAATATGTCGTTATTGTCAATTTCAAATAAAATATGGTTTTATGTCGGATTAGTAGGATTTCGTTAACCTAGATTAAAAATATAGATTTGGAATTGCTGTACCGTAGAAATATTTGTGGCCATTGTTATAATATATTATCGTGACATGTATCTTTAAATCAATAATGTCTGATTTTATATTTTATCGTGGTATCTGCATTGGTAAGATACTTAAACCGCCTGTAAAAATATATGATCAATACGTCAAATTGCACCACCAGTTTTATCTCGCAATCTTAATTCAGGCGCTGTTGTTATAAAACAGTCTTGTAATAAAAGACTGAATAGTGAATTGTGGGTTTAAATACTAAGATTCGTTTCTGGTTGATATTTGTGTATTTTAGGGTAAATTTGCCAAAATTTAAACCCCCTTCCCAATCTATCCAATCTCCGATTCTCCAACAACCCTCAAGTTCCTAATCCCCAAAAAGCCGGTAACGCACTAGTAACGCCTCTGGTGTTTCGGGTGTTCATGGGTGGTGGCGATTGCTTACCATTAGGTGATCCGTCTGCTTGGTTACTAGCTTATACCATACAAAGATTCCTGCATTAGTACATTCCATGCTAAATATAAAACGTTAAACGAGTTTAGTATTTGCGTCAATAAGGCAAACCGTGGGAACGAGGAATAACAATTTATTTGTTTGTATTATTATTATGTCATATGCATACGGATAGTGAAACATTTTATGACAAGATATGACTATTTATAAGATACATTTATTGATAAATTGATAACTTAAACCAGGTGCTAATCTACTGTAATGTCAATATCATTCATACATAACAATGATGGCATACTATGCATGGTATAGGTTTCTATTCAGTTATCAACAGCCTCTTCCAAATTAGGTTTCCCTTTCAAAGTTAAAGTCAAAATTATTTATTTCAAATAGATAGGGAAGACACTTTTGAACGTCAAAGCAAATATTACAATTTATAAATTTATAATTCTAAACAATTAAAAAAAAATGTCTGTCTGTCGGTCAATCCTCTAGTGAAGCTATTTGCTCGCTCGTTCTAAAGTGATTCCTATGGAGAAGAACGAGCAAGATAGGTATATAGCACCATAGGTCTTTTTTCAATCAGGTTCATAAAACAATTCTTGGTTACACGTTCGTTCATTATATTTACGTTGGGCAGGCGTGTTGTGATCGTCGTTTAAAAAGTTCAGGTTTAGAAACAGCTTCGACGGTGCTACTCGGCCAATTCCAAATGCAATGTGTTTAGGTGAATTTTGTATGCAATTGTGTTGCCAACTGCATTATTTTGTAATTATGTAAATTATGAGATTTTAATCTGAAATATTAGGTGTAAGAATAAGTTCTTTTACGTCAGGCATAAATTAAAATATAAGATTGCTTCTTTTTTAAGATAACTTAATTGGCTATTGTACCTAAATACAGGTATGTGAATTACGCAATTGTTTTATTAAAATTACATGTTGGCTTCGCAATATTATCCTCTATTTTCATTGCTTAATCTACTCCTAGCAAATTATAATAATCTATCGTACGTAAGGTGGCTCTAGTTGTGGTTTTACCCATACACATTTCGTTAATGTCAAAAAGAGTTAGAGTCTGCCACTCTCCCTCTCGACTCACCCAAGGCGGGAGAAGTAATTGCATGATTTTCCACTCTCAAAATAGTCATATTTGCCAGACCGTTAAGCAAGTTCGTGCCGGCTAGACTACTTTTAAGTATATAACTTACCGAACAACACAGGATTTTAGTCATCCTGATAATATCGAATCGGTCTCTCGTCTCTATAGAAATAAAAAAATATAATTTATAAGTTTTATACGTAAAAAGTGAGTAAAATCGTTTGAATTATAAACTTATACATTTTATAAATAAGTTATATAGTTTGTGTGCTATTTTAGGTGTTGTTTAGAATTTAATTTTAAAGCTGTGGTGCCATTAGTTTTTGGTCTCGTGTGTGAGTGATGTGTAAATCGTGAATCAGGTTTTTGGTTGTTATTATGTTAATTGTTTCATAGTTCAAAGTTTAATTTATTTCGAACATCGTGTGGGACAACAATAGATGAGTTTGTACTCCCAGAATATGTACATATATTTACGTTAATCTCTTAATAAAGTCAGTTAAATGGCATAGTAACCTACGTTATATTCTTTAAAGTAAGTTTTCATTTGTTGTCATGTAACTATTATTAGAAGTACCTAAATATTATATTAAACTAGCAACTGACGAACTCGGTTTCGACACCAATAATTTTTCCTGTTTTCCTGCGTGAATTTTCTTTGCTATTAACTTTATGGAGTTCGAGACCTATCCAACGAATGCAAAACCATGGAAATCGGTTCGTGCGTTCTGGAGTTATAGCGTCAGGAAGGAAAACCCGACTTATTTTTATATATTAGATTTTTTTATGGAATATGTGGCAAGCGAGCATACAGGTCACCTGATGGTAAGCAATCGCCGTCGCCCATTGACATCCTAACCACCAAGGCGTTACAAGTGCGTTGCCGGCTTTTTGGGGGCTAGGAATTAAAGAACAGAAGCTATTATTTTATAATAATTTCATGGGAAAATCTTTTGACAGTTTATCACGTTGACTATTTAATAGCTAGGTAAATTGAATAATACATATTAAGAAACGAGCCATTATATAGTTCACATACAGATTAATACTTGTATGAATGCTCAATAGAATCCAAAAAAAAATCATGTAAGAAGTGAATCTCAACCTTATTTTGGATATGGGTCGCACTTAAAGTATTAAATTAATTATTTTATGAAATTATTGTAATATTAGGTGTAAAATGATGAAGTAGGTACAGTTTATTAGGTTATTAGGGTTAAAGAGGTCTACATTGCCTGTTTTTTAAGAGTTTATTGAAACCCTTCAAAGAATAACAGATACACAGTGTCAGTCCATTAACAGGGGGAGAGCTATGCTTTGGCACGAATGGGCCGGCTCGACCGGAGTGATACCACGGTTTCACAGAAAGTTGGTTGGTTTAGCTTGGGCGACGGCGATTGCTTACCATCAGGTGACCCGTCTGCTCGTTTACCGGCTTATACCATAAAAAACTATGTACATTGTACGGTATATCAGGCATATTTATAAAATGATAACTATGTTGTTATCACTGTTAGAAAACGAGTTTATTTTCAAATTGATAATCTTAACTTGTGTTGGTGACCTATACAGTATAATGTGTATTGAGGTGACTGTCTGTTTGTCATTAATCGATTTGCCAAAATCTTAATACTCAAAGAGGGTTTAACTTTGAATGGCCCTAAAGTGTATTAATGAAACTTTGGTTCAATTGTTCCTATTATTTATTTGTAAAGTAATTAGTTTTCTCATCCAAGTTTTTCTTACTATTTCCGCGTTTTGCTTTTAGCTAATAAGGAAAGTTTCTTGTCAGGACATCCTCGGATATCAATGAATATTTAACTTGAAAAACACGAATTACAGAAATTACGAGTAGTTTGGCTGTTCTTGAGTTTTGTATTTTGCAGTTACTTAGTAGCCTTATATGAACGAAATCTATATTAAAGTTTATTAGTAAGTTACTTTAATGACTTTTTATATAACTAACTATACAATACACATACCCTGTTGTATATCTCAGTAAAATCAACTATACAATATATTACACATGCCCTGTATGTACATCGAATTTCATTAAAATCCGTTCAGTAATTTCAGCGTTTTTGAAGGAAAAACTTCCTAACATTCAAACAAATAACCTTTTACATTTATAATATTATAGTGTTATTACTTAATTTTTTCACTTCAATGCACATCTGTTTTTATTTATCAAGAGAGATAATTACACCCGCGCGTAGCTTGAGCAGCCCTGATAAGACGATTTAACGTGTATAAATATAATGACGACAAACATTATGCTTAATTACTCCTCAGCCATCATGGAACGAGAGAAGGTGTTTTGTTTGTTGGTCAGCATATTACTGACTTGTGGTGAGGCGTCCAAGATCCTGGTGGTGTTCCCCATGCCTTCCAGGAGTCATGGGAACCTTGGAGATGGTGTTGTCAGGCATCTGCTGAATGCTGGACATGAGGTTAGTTCTTTTTTTTTAGTATGAACAGGGATTTTGATAATAAGTTTTGGTAAACTAGACATGGTTTTACAGTAGCTTAAGTACACTAAGTAAGCTCATACCCTGCCTGTATACCAAATTTTATTAAAATTCGTTCAGTATTGCAACGTGATTGACGACAAAATCCAAACTTATAAACATATTAAAATCTACAAAAGCAGTTACTGTTGTAAATTGATCCCAAGTTGTATGGTTAACTGCATATTGTGTGTTTTTATTATATTTCATATTCGGAATAGGGAAATAGTTTTATGATGAATTAAACCACTGATCTTTAAATAATAATTAAATAATAGTTCTTCTCGTCAGTTTGACTCTTTCCATGAATATAATTAAGTAATACAAAAATAATACTATTTACGTTACGTATTTTAGATAATATATGAACCTTGATTTATTATCGATATTTATCTTTTTCTGGTTTTCAAAACGGATTGCCTTGATGATTGTAAAGATAAAAGTTTTATCAATCAAATTACTTTTGCTATATTATATTCTAACACTGAAGTGAGGTTAATGTTTTCTATACTAACATTTTACATTGTCTTAGGATGCTTTTCCACCAGAGATGTGCTATGTAGCTATGCTAAGAAGATGTAATAGCTAAGCTGTGAAACTATGTGACCGTTTCCATTGATATTAAGCTATTGGTGTGATTAAATCTATCGATAGTAGGGAGCCATCTACATAGCACGCTTCTTTCCGTAAAAAAAACATAGCTTAGCTGAGTCCGTTACCAGTTACAAGTTGTATGATTGGTGGAAAAACGTTACAGCAACGTAGCATAGCCCATTTGTGTGGAAAAAGCACTCAATTCGTCCTAACAATGTCTAATTACTTTGAAAGAGTAATGGTTAATACGTTTCTGGAGTAGTTTGAGCTGAAGTTTGGCGTTTGACCTAGTTGAAAGTCTGGGAGGCTTAAAGCGTAACATATGTCTTAAAGTGACCTAATTTGAAGATAGGTTTGCAATTTTATGAAAGGTTAATATTTTTAGTCTTACTATGCCTATTATACCAAGACCACATGCCGTAAATAATTAGGCTGGTCCTCTCTTCGTCTTTTAAATAGCACGGTGTCTGGACATAATTAGTATTCTACACAAATACTGACTATTTACGTTACGTATTCCCATTTGTAGCACCTCTGTAATACGTAAACCTTGATTTATTATCGATAATAGGTATCTTTTTTTGATTTTCAAAATGGACTGCCTTGATGATTGTAAAGATAAGTCTTCAGCCATCAGGCGAGATAGCGGCCAAACGTCAGCTCATTAATACAAAAAAAAACAGTTTTATCAATCAAATTATAATTACTTTTGCTATAATATTATATTCTAATACTGAAGTGAGGTTAATGTTTTCTATACTAACATTTTACATTGTCTTAGGATGCTTTTTCACCAGAGATGTGCTATGTATGTATGTAATATTTAATAGCTAAGCTGTAAAACTATGTGACCGCTTCCACTGATTCTAAGCTAATATGTAGCTGGGCGAGGGAGATGCGCATATCGATATTAGGAAAGCCATCCATAGCACGCATCTTTTTATAAGAAACATAGCTTAGCTGACTCCGTTTCTACCAGTACGAATCTATGTGATTGGTGGAAGCCAAACGCGTCCACAGCAACGTAGCATAGCCCATCTCTCGTGGAAAAAGCACTCTTAAACAAAAAATTCGTCCTAACAATGTCTAATTACTTTGAAAGAGTAATGGTTAGGGCATGACGTCACGTTCTGGAGTTTGTCTCAGTTTGAGCTGAAGTTTGGCGTTTGACCTAGTTGAAAGTCTGGGAGGCTTCGAAAGTCGTAACATATGTCTTAAACTGTGACGTTCTAATTTGAAGTTGATAGGTTTGCTAATTTTATGAAAGTTTTTTTTAGTCTGCCTCGAGACTGCCTCATTGGTCGAGTGGTCGCAAGTGCGACTGCCGTACAAGGGGTTCTCGGGTTCCCGAGTCGGGCAAAGTATTACTGGGCCTGTTTCGGTTTTTCGAAAATTTCTCAGGAATAGCACGGTGTCTGGAATTGTGTCCAGTAGGCAATAGGCTCACCCCCTATTACATGGGACTTCTAACACAAACAGTGACAAGTGGGTGTACATTGTATAGCGTTATTACATGTCGTAATGAGCACCTCTGCCTACCCCTTCGGGGATAAAAGGCGTGACGTTGCTTTTTTATTTTTTAGTCATATTCGGTAGTATTTGCTAGATAGGTCTAGAGTTACTTTCATTTTTGGGGCCATAGTTGCGAGTGGCGCAGATGAGAGTTTGGTTAAAAGAGGATAATTTCTGACACAAAATAATAGTCAAACTGAGAACCTCTTTTTTCGGAAGCCAGTTAAAAAGTATGCTGAAGCTGTTTGTATTGCGCCACATCTCACTCTGGTTATTCCAAAAAATCACTATGATTATATTATAATTGCAGCTATCTAATCGCAAGCGTAGTAATTGTGCAATAACATCTTCAAACAGAATTAAATGATAAGCCTTAATTTTGACTGCACGGTTGGTGACATGACTGGTGGTTTAATAGTCTCCCCAGATTTTTTCTTGCGTCGTGGGTGCGTTTACAAACATACAAGTTCGAATACACATGACACCCAGACCCGAAACAACAATTTGTGGATCACACAAAGAGTTGGTCCGTGCGAGAATCGAATCTGCCACT
Source organism: Spodoptera frugiperda (assembly GCF_023101765.2). NCBI lineage: Eukaryota > Metazoa > Arthropoda > Insecta > Lepidoptera > Noctuidae > Spodoptera > Spodoptera frugiperda. The sequence continues at coordinate 3,612,582 of NC_064229.1, read as the reverse complement.
CTTTACGCGGTAGCCGGTTGCCCAGCCACCGCACCAACTGTGCACACATGCGTGCAGTACTTAACCCAGTGGTCCCTTAAAATTTAGCAATTGAGCGTTACTATAACACATTTATTTGTACATTACTAGTAAATTATGTTTAAAGTAGAAGCTCTATTATTATGCTTGAGTTTATGTATATTTTTCTCTTTCAGGTCACCTACATCACACCGTTTGTTTATAAGAATCCTCCTCCAAAACTTCGCACAATTGAAGTGAGTGCCACGTTTGATATTATACCCGGTAAGTTCAGAGTTACACTGAAATATTTGTTAGTAAAATTTTATTAGTCCTCACTACTACTACTACGAGCACCTTCACTGACGGACAGACTGACAGATTGATTTTTCAGATTTGATTTTGACATTGACATTTACTTTGACTTTGACATTTACTTTCACTTTGACATTGACATTTACTTTCACTTTGACATTGACATTTGCTTTGATTTTGATATTGACATTTGCTTTCACTTTGACATTGACATTTACTTTCACTTTGACATTGACATTTGCTTTGTCATTGACATTTGCTTTGACTTTGACATTTGCTTTCAGTTTGACATTGACATTTACTTTGACTTTGACATTTACTTTGACTTTGACATTTACTTTGACTTTGACATTTACTTTGACTTTGACATTTACTTTGACTTTGACATTGACATTTACTTTGACATTGACATTTACTTTGACATTGACATTTACTTTGACATTGACATTTACTTTGACATTGACATTTACTTTCACTTTGACATTGACATTTGCTTTGACTTTGACATTGACATATACTTTCACTTTGACATTGACATGCTAGACTTTGACATTGACATTTACTTTGACTTTGACATTGACATTTGCTTTCACTTTGACATTGACATTTACTTTGACTTTGACATTTACTTTGACATTGACATTTACTTTGACATTTACTTTGACTTTGACATTGACATTTACTTTGACATTGACATTTACTTTGACTTTGACATTTACATTTGCTTTCACTTTGACATTGACATTTGCTTTGACTTTGACATTTACTTTGACTTTGACATTGACATTTACTTTGACATTGACATTTACTTTGACATTGACATTGACATTTACTTTGACATTTACTTTGACATTGACATTTACTTTGACTTTGACTCGCAATTGATCATAACGGTTTTGGTACTCACGTTAATGATTGACAAAAGCTCTACTAGTTTCAAATCACAATGGAACTCTTATTCACGAGCAGCATGCGCATTCTCAGTAATTTAGTTCGTTTTGATATCAGCTTAAATAAAGAATATGATACATTTTTTTCTTCTTTGCTCCAAAAGACAGAACAGCAGTTCAACAAAAATACTTATAAATAACCACAAGTCCCTCTCCTTTTTCCAGAGAATATGATGACGATAAAGAGTATCATGGACAGAACTATTGTCATAGAGAACATTGGCTTTCTGATATACATGATGACAGAGATGCTGAAGACCACAGTGGAAACTGAAGCGGTTCAGAAGCTGTTTAATGACCCTAAAGAAGAATTCGATCTTGTGATCGCAGAGTGGATGTTTAGTGACGTGCCTGCTGGGTGAGTTTTAATGATTATTCTGTACGATGTGGACAGAATTTCGTGAAGAAGGGATTTGAAATTGATAATAATATTATTAACATTGAGATAGTTATCTAAAGACTCAATACTGATTAATGCGTTGGCTGGGCAAAAGCCTGTCGCGGAACGTGTAGCGGGTAGGCAACCGCTCGGAGCAACTCTTTGTGTGATCCACAAATTGTTGTTTCGGGTGTGGGTGTGATGTGTATGTGAACCTTGTGTTTATAAACGCACCCACGACACATGTGAAAATACCATAATGGGGCAACGTTTCTTAAAAAAAGGAAAGTATGTAACAATGGTTTTGCCAAAAACTTCATCATTCAATCATCATCCGATTCGATTCGATCAACCTCATAATTCATCATGAGTGATTACTAATCACTCAAAATGTACCTTCCTTGTCCTTGTCTGGTACTATACAAGTATACATATTATGTATACAAGCTTTATCAGTTGGAAGAAGCAAAGTTCTGCTTTCATAGTTTTTCTTCTGTCTTTTAACAAACATTCATTAATTTCAGAATAGCTGCAATATACGACTGCCCACTTATATGGCTGTCTTCAGTAGAAGCACACTGGATGATTCTCCAGCTTGTTGATCAGCCAACGAACCCTGCTTACACAGTGGACATCATGTCAGCATACACTCCACCATTGAACTTCTGGCAGAGGGCTAATGAATTGTGGACTCAAATGAAAATCAAGTTTTTGAACTTTGTGTAAGTATTATACTGGTAGATAGAATAAGCATAAGTTATACTATAAACAAATTTTGTCAAAAGAAAACAATAAGATGAATTATGATGGCGTATATGCTTTAGGTTCGATATTATGTGAAGCTTTAAACTTAAAGGCTATTATGTAATTGACAATTGTAAAAGAAATAAAAGAATTTTTCTTTTTGTTCCTCTATTTGAGAATTTTGTACCTATGGATTTTTCACAATAATAAATCAAAGTAAAAGTTTTTGAGTTACTTTTTAAGCCAGTTTTTCGAATTTGACTAGTTTTAAGCCAGTTTTAGTTTAAAGGTTTTAATTTTTTTTGTTGGTTTATTGTTTGAGAAGTTCCGTTTGCATTTAAACTGGCAGAAGTAATCGAAGTCATAAAAGATAAAGATAGAGACATAGGTACAAGGCAAACGGGGAGAGAATACATGAAATTAACGCAGTTAAAAATATTTGTTTTCAATCTCCAGATGGTTGGATGGTGTACAAGAGAAAGCATACAATGAACTGCTGGTTCCATTTATTGCGAAGCGCGGCAAGCAACCACCATCGTTCGACGAAGTTCGCTACAACGCATCGATGATATTGTCCAATGCATATATTTCTACGTCGGTTGCTCAATCTCTCCCACAAAGCCATAAGTATATTGGAGGCTATCATATTGAAGAAAAAGTGACGGCTTTGCCTGAGGTAATAACAACTACTATTTTCTTTTCTTCTCCTTAAATAACATCTTCTGATTATTTCGTTGCGGAATCCAAGACAGTCATTCATGTTACTGGGACGCGTCAGACTTCAGTGTTCCGGTGTTTTCATTGTTGTATCTACTGTAGATCCTGGCTTACAGGAGTAGCAGCGGAATGGAAGATTGTGGCGGGCTTGTCACAAAAAAATACGAATTTTTTTAAAAGTAAAAAATTAATCTTATATATGCAACTACAACAATACGTATGTGCTATCATCTATAATTAAGAAATGTATCCCGAGAAAAGCTCATAATATCATGCTTTATTATAAACAGGACTTGAAGAAAATTATGGACAATGCAAAGAATGGAGTGGTTTACTTCAGCATGGGCTCCAATTTGAAGAGCAAGGATATGCCTGAGGAGATCAAGCGAGACCTCTTGAAAATGTTTGGTACTATAAAGCAGACTGTGCTGTGGAAATTTGAGGAGCAACTGGCGAACATGCCTTCAAATGTCCACATTCTTAAATGGGCTCCACAACCAGCTATTCTTTGTAAGTTTTCATCGATCTACTTATAGGGTTCCACAATATTTAACTCAAGGAGTGATTCATCACATCATCATCATCATCATCAACCTGTGTTCGTCCATTGCTGGACATAGTCCTTTCAATGACACACAAGGAATGATTACACTGGTGTTTTAAATCAGTTAGAACATGACAGTCGTCTTATGAAGGATCCTCTTACAGACGATAGGTTATCTTATGGTTTACCATAAATCATTACCGTAAATCAAATGACTAAAGACGGTAACTATAATTCGATTTTTAATTTTAATTTTGTTAAGACATTCTTGAGCGCTTTCAAAGAACCTGCCAACCTGTCTTTAGGGAATGAAAACATGAACGACTCTGCTTCGTGGGTTTGATGTTTTATTGTTTTTGCAGCCCATCCTAATCTTGCTGTCTTCGTAACACACGGTGGTCTCCTGTCGACAACCGAAGCTGTTCACTTCGGAGTACCGATCATCGGTATTCCTGTCTTTGCTGACCAGTTTATGAATGTTGCCAAATCAGTAAACAGAGGTTTCGCATTAAAAGTAGACCTTTCTTATTCACTGGCTGCAGAGCTTAAAGAAGCGATACGTGAAGTTACTACTAATCCAAGGTTTGTATTTAAAAGAGATATTGTAAAGAACAATACATATTTTATGGTTTGTCAATTTTTACATACATAATTGAAAAGTATTTTGGTTCATTTGAACACAATGGAAATTCTTTTCATTAAATTCTGTGTTACAATATTCTTCCTCGAGCTTTAAGATCTTGACTACTTATACGACGATAGCTAAATTATGTAATGAAATAAATAAGTAAAAACAGCAAACCCAAAAAGCTGCTTTTTAACCCGTTGTTTGTCAGAAGGCAGATTTACGTGAGACACAATGTGTTTTCTATTGTATCACAAATTACGCATGCTTACTATAATTTTCTTATTAGGTACGCACAAAAAGCGAAGGAGTTATCAGAAATCCACCACGACCGTCCAGTGAAGCCGGGAGTTGAGATGGTGCACTGGGTGAACCACGTGATCAAGACCCGCGGCGCGCCACACCTGCGCTCCCCCGCCCTGCACGTGCCCTTCTACCAGAAGATGTACCTGGACCTCGCCGCGGTCCTCGTCATCCTGTTCCTAGTTTTAAGAGTACTCTTAAAGATAGTTTGTGGAGCATTATGCTCGAAAAAGAAATCTAATACTGGAGGAAAAAAGAAGAAGAATTAGGATGATTTTAATTTGTTTTACTGTAAATAAATTATTTTAAGAATAGAATTGGGTTTCTTTATTTAATTTTACTTTATGCCGCAAATGTTGCAAGCGTTCATAGACCATGGTAATCACTTACCATTAGGTGGACCTTGTGCATTCTTGCCAACGTCGTGGTTTAAGAAAATAAAATAAAACTAGAACATTTATTTACAAAATAGTGTTATTTACCGGATATGAGTTCTCTTTTTATTGTATAGGCTAGTAAACGATCAAACGGATCAACTGATGGTAAGCAATCGTCGCAGCCCATGGACACTTGAAACACCAAAGGCGTTACAAGTGCCTTGCCAGCCTTTTGATGGTTAAGAATTTAAGAGTTGTTGTGAAATCGGGGATTGTGAAGATAAGGAACTTCACTCACACAACGCAAACGTTATTTTACGTCGTTTTTCTGTGTGGCCGTGGTATCACTCCGGTCGAGCTGGCCCATTCGTACAGAAGCGGGCTCAATTGTGGGACAAAACAAAAAGCAAGCAAGCCCATAGCTGCAATACTCTGAAATAGTTCACGTGAGTAAGTATATAAGAATATTTTAAATAAATAAATCATTACTGGGCCTAATTTACTAGACTAGTGCAACGTAGGACTGTAGAACCGCAACTGAGTAACAATTTTAAAGTATAACGAAAGATTTGAAAGATAAAAGATTTATTTTATCAAGAAACGATTGGATTTGGATATCGGCGATAATATTTTCATATAAATATGGTCTGCTTCTTAATGAATGCATTACTTAATATATGTATATTAAGAGTTATACTACCATTATACTCTTTTCATACCAGTATTAAGTCAGCCTGCATCCACGACCTGAGTATTGAATCTGAGACTCTCCACCAGTTACTCTGGTACAAAGCCTGAAATCAAAATTTAGTAAGTATATTATATTTTTACTAGTTTCTAGATGATTACAAAATTTGATTTGTTTCTTCCAATATTTTCAACGTTCTCGCAAGTATTGTTTTTTTTTACTGACGAAATATTGGCAGTTTGAACGAATGCAATTGGAATAAAAATAGGGTGACCCTCAGTTGTAGGTGACTGAGGAAAAACGTACTTTAAATAAATAATACAGTATCTTCCCAATCTTTCGAATCCCCGACTCCCCAACAACCCTTTTGCCGGCAACGCACTTGTAACACATCTGGCAATTGAGTGACTATGGGCGGCGGCGATTGCTTACCATCAAAAACAGAAAAAGATTGCTTCATAAGGAATTATTAATGTATTCTTTCCATTATTTCACGCGAATTAAAATATTATAATGTTAAACATATTTTTTTTGGAAACGATAAAAGCTATTACTTATTTTTAAAGATTAATTATCTAATTATAACATTTGAATAAAAAATATTAAACTTAACTTACTGACTACGTTAAGCTATCTTAATATTTAATCGATTTAAAACTTTATTACATAATGAGAAAGTCTAGTTTGTATATTTTCCATTAAGTTTCTGGGACACCCTATTTTGTGAAGCCCAGAGCTGTCAGTCACACGACCAGCTTGCATTCAAAAATTGCTTTTCTTTTTTTACAACGGCGACGTTGAAGTCAGACCTTTATCCGTTGACCTCCTTTTCGAAAATGTAATTTTAAATTAAACGTTCTTTTTACAAAGTTTTTTCGCAACTGAAATGTTTTTTCATAGAGGACGTAGTAGTGGCTTATGACTAGACTTTAATTTTATAGGTAGTTTTCACGTCCATATTTGTTAGTATAATTACAAAATATTGATGGTAAAAATTAAAGACTATAAGAATGCAATAGTCCAATAATTTATTATAAAACACTACAGAACTATTTTTATAGAATAGGGGGCAAAAGTGCTGTCGGGTCACCTGATGGTAAGCGATTAGTCCCACCCATGGACACAGGAGTCACAGGAACATAATATAACTATACAAATAATACAATACAAACAGCAGTGGTCTATCTGATACTGACACACTACACTTAATGACTGTCGGGCAAATAAAAATAATTATAGAGTTCTTAGAACTAACTTAGCGATTTCTCAGTAGGTACGTGTGAAATAAAGTTACTATATTTTTGTATTTACCAAAGGTACATAACGTACATAATGTATATGGAGCAAATATTGCGACATTGAATCGACAAAAGTGTCGTGTCATCGTGACTAAACAAAGCTTGATCTGAGGGCTTCATATGAGTTTGTTTTAACTCGTTTTCTTAGTCACGATGAGTCCACACGTTTTGGAAAAATAAAAACAACGTAGACAGTCTAAACTCAACATGATTGGTAAACACTTTTTTAACAAATAGTATGTTAGTTTTATCATTAATAATATCAGTTGTAGTTGAATGTATCTCTTGATACCGAAACGTCGTGTTTTTAATTTTATCACATAATATAATATATTTATTTATTTTCAATTGTTACTTAGTAAGTCCAAAGTGGGTGTACATTGTATAGGGACATAACGTGCCATAAAAGTGCATCTCTACCTACCTCTTCGGGGATAAAAGGCGTGACGTTGTGTGTTTATGTGTTACGTAGTAGTCATTTGTTTATTTACACTGGTACATATACAGTGAATAGATAGACTTAATGCTTCGGGCGTTATCTAAGACTCAATGGTTAGTTGCGAGTGACCTTGATCTTGGTGAACACGTCAATTGAATGTGAATCGTAAATATTAGTGAAGTAGATAAAGTTTGTTATTTGTGTAAGTATTGAATAATCGTTTGAAATATGTTTATGAATGTTTTTTTTTATTTTTTTTTGCGGACTCAAGGAAAGGACGTAAGGAAAAAATTAATACTAACATTAACACAATTAACACAACAAGAGCATCTCGGGTTTACCGGGGCTCCAGCTCGAAAATCAGGAGTAGGAACGGGGTGGATTTTAGTCAGTAAGAGTCTGACACTCTCTCTTGCGTCGTTAAGGCGGGAAAAATCATTGGATAATTCTCCCCCCTTAAAAAAAACAAGAACTTCTATTATCTAACGAAGATTATTGTATATAATTAAATTCCGAAGCATAGGCTAAAGATAGTATAGTGCCCAATAGATAGTACAACACACATCAAATAAATATTAGGTCGTGTATCAAGTCGTCAGGAAGATTGTAATAATCAAAGTTTTTATGTTGGTATAATTATAGACATTGAGCGAGGTCATGTTCAGCCGTAAACACATGGCGAACCCACTTGGCTTTAAGTCAGTGCTTAGCGACTGGGCTTCTCCCAGTTGTGCAGTTTCTTTTGTGCTTTTAGGCTCAAGTCATTCTGTCTCCTGTATAAAATTCACCGAGGGAAGTGGAATCTATCGTTTTTTTTTGGTCTCCTCTAATAATATCTTCTGATTTACTGTTGCGAGATCCAAGATCAGAAGCGCCGGACTTCAGTGTTCCGGTGTTTTCATGGTTGTATCTACTGTAGAACATGGCATGGAGTTGCAGCGGTTTTGGGAGGTAATGGCGAGCTTGTCTCATTAAAAAAAAAGACTTTGCATTGCGGCTGCTATGACGATGATGATGATTCTTAAAATAAACTTGTTTGTACCAAGACAATGCCAGTACGAATTTGATTATCATTCAAAAATAGAATATAGGTATCTTATCGGTGGTTAAAAAAAGCAGCTGATGCTCAGATAGCAAAGTGATAATGGTAAATAGATGTTTATTAATAAAATTGACACGACTCTGTTTGTTTTGATCGTAAAAAGCCAGTTGTGACTTCATCGATAAAATTACTTAATTGAATTTTAAGAAAAGTCGGGCAAAATATTACTTAATAGGCCTGCAATTTTAATGAAAACATACTTTTTTTGAGGAGAGAAGATCATCCAATAACTTCTTGGACTCGCCTTGGGCAAGACGAGTGGTGGTTGTAGACTCTTACTGACTAAAAACCAGTAGACTCTTACTGACTAAAAACCAATCCGTTCCTATTCCTGCTTTACGAGCCGGAGCCCCGGTTATCCACTAGGCAGTCGGTAGGTCCGGGTCTGATGGAAACACCTTACTATTTCTTACATTTTTAAAGGCACAACGATGGATATTTGGCACACACCCAAAACACATAATTTTGAATGCAATAACGAGATTTTATATTTTATTTCAGAAAATGGCATTAGCAATATGCCTGTTCTTGGGCCTTCTTCTAAGTTCGTCATGTGAGGCCTACAAGGCTCTGGTGGTGTTTGGAATGCCAGCAACGAGCCACTCTAATTTGGGTAGAGGAGTTGTGAGAAATCTATTAAAAGATGGACACGAGGTAAGTTAATGTTGGTCATTTAGTTTTCAAAATTACGTACAAATGCAGATTTATTGTTTAGTTACCACGGAGAAATACGGTTATCTCTCAAGCTACTCAAAAAGGGGACTTACCGCTGCTGCAACGCAGCTAGCCCATGTTTGGCCATGGGGCCCCATGGCCCTGGAGTCTTTCTGGATGCTTTCATGCGATTCAGATATATCTTTTAAGGTCTTTTTCATATCAGAGGCCTATCAACGTCACACAATGATGTTTCTTCGTCTTGTGTTGTCACGTCTTGCCCGGTCTGGTCACATTAAATGTCAGATTATATTAATAGATTATATTAATAGATTATGTATTTTTTTATTCAGGTGACATTCATCACTCCAATTCCAATTAAGGATCCTCCGCCAAATCTTCACCAGATTGATGTCAGCAGTAACTTCGAACTTCTACCACGTAAGTTGTTATGATTGAATTATTTGGATTAATTAATTATGCTATCGTCTATGTACGTCTTTCTTTCTTTCTCCTTTCTTTCTCCTTTCTTTCTTCTTTCTTCTTTCTTTCTTTTCTTTCTTTCTTTCTTTCTTTCCTTAATCTTTCGTTCTCACTGGATCTTCTATATAGCAATCATTATTGTCCTATTAAGAATTAAGATTCAAGATCGCCGAACGACTTAAATTTTTGAATCTCGCATATAATTTTTATTTGTCTTGGTAAGAGTGACTGCTATTCTGATATGTATAGTTATTAATAGCATTGTTGCTTTGCTTTGCAGTAGACCTAATGAAGATAGAGAGATTCTTTGAACATTCCATGCCGGCTATGCCTCGATTCTTCGTGAAGATGATGATGACGAATCTGGTTTCGAAGACAATGGAACATGAAAATGTACAGAAACTACTAAACGATACTAATGCGCATTTCGATGTTGTCATCGTTGAATGGATGTTTTCTAGCCTTAGTGCTGGGTAAGTATATTTTTATGGTATAAGCGGATCACCTGATTGTAAGCAATCGCCACTGGCCATGGTTATCCGAAACACCAGAGGCGTTAAGAGTGTGTTGCTGGTCTTTTGGGGATTAGGAATTTAAGGGTTGTTAAGGAATCGGGTATCGGGAAGAGGGTAATTGGGTCTCCAGTAACCTCACTCACACAACGCAAGCTTTATCATTAAATAAAAATGTCTCGATGTTAAATGCTATTTTTAGTAAATCATCGTCGTTCAAATAAAATTAACATTTTTATTGTTCTTAGTGTGCCCAAAATATTAATCAATTTGTTTCAGTTAGAGAGATTCCCCTCTTTGATGCTACAATATTCGACTGCCCTCTGATCTGGTTGACGCCGGTAGAAGTCAACTCATTGTCTATTGGGTTAGTCGATGTTCTACCCCATCCTGCTTACAGCACAGATCCTTTGTCATCCTACCTGCCTCCCTTTAGCTTTCTGGAGAGAGCCATGGAAATATGGACGAGACTACAAGAATCAGTTTTAGGATTCTTGTAAGTATACAGGATTCTTTAAGTCTTTAGTGCAGATTATATAAGGTGTTCTAAATGTATCTGCCACGGCTTTAATGGGAGGTAGTGTTGAGTTTGAAGATTACTTATACAATAGTGGAGACATCCCGTACTCTGGATCAGATTTAATTCAATTGATAGCAATTATTTTCATTAACGAAGCAGCAGAGTGAAAGAAATAGCTCTTTCATAATAAACTCAAACGTAGACTTTTTTGTATGAAAATAGAAATTACTTATCAATAATTTATAATTACTATTGTAATTTTCGAACGCAACACTACCTTCCGTTAAATCCGATCTCCGATCCGATCTAACAAAATTTTGTCGTCGGTAAATAAATGAAAATAGACAAATAAGTTAATTTCTACAAATGACTTAAACGATAACATAATACTGATTTTTATTTCAGGTATTATGAATCAAAAGACGCAGCCAACTACGAGAGAATTGTAGTCCCTCAAGTCGAAAAGAGAGGTCGACAAGCCCCACCACTTAGTGAAGTTCAATACAATGCGTCTCTAGTGTTGGGTAACTCACATGTGTCTATGGGGCTGCCACTGAGTTTGCCACAGAACTACAAGTCTGTAGGAGGTTATCATATAGAGGAAGAAGTGAAGCCATTACCTGAGGTACTTATTTGAAGATAAAATCGTTTTGTAGTGAACGCCTATTAACAGGAAAATGGGTTTTGTGGTATATTAATTGCATTGTGTGTGTTGAAATTGATTTGACTAAATCTAGAGTAATGAATAAAATTAGAATGCCTGTTTGTAATACTGAAATAATTAGCTTTTTATTCCATGCATATGAATATGCGAGTAAATACGACACGTACAACAAAATATTTTGTTTTTTACAATTTTTGTCTTTCTGTAATGCATGCGAGCAAAGTCACACGCATCAGCTATTTGTTAATAACATTTCTTTCTTCTTTCTTCCAGGACTTGGAAAAGATAATGATGAACTCCAAAAACGGAGTCATATACTTCAGCATGGGATCCAACTTGAAAAGTAAAGACTGGCCAGAAGAGATAAAACGTGATCTCCTTAAATTATTCGGAGAACTAAAACAAACGGTGATCTGGAAATTTGAAGAAGAATTGCCAAATGTACCGAAAAATGTTCATATTGTGAAATGGGCACCGCAGCCGAGCATTTTAGGTATGTTTTAATTTGTTTAGCAGTGTATGGATACTGCTGAAGTAATGGTACTTCTTTATACCATTATTATTTGTTTTATTTGGCTTCATTCATGGAATGATTTGTTTTTTGTTTCAGCTCATCCAAAATGCATCCTATTTATAACCCATGGAGGACTACTCTCAACCACAGAAACGATCCACTTTGGTGTTCCTACTATTGCCATACCTGTCTTTGGAGATCAGTTCATCAATGTCAAGAAATCAGTCGCTAGAGGTTTTACTCTCCAAGTTAACCTGTCTTACAAATTGGCTGCAGATCTGAAAGTGGCAATTGAAGAAATGCTGAGTAATCCTAAGTAAGTGATTTAATTTATTGAAGTGTTGTTTTGGGATCTAATCTTATACAAAGGGCTAAATTAGTTTCCTTCTTTAAATAACGGAAATATTGTGATTTCCTTTACACTTAATTTTTTGATAAATGTTTCCACTCTGTATTTTCCATTCTGTATTTATGTAATAACCTATCGTGAGACATACTAAATTAACTAAAAATGCTGCTCATGATGAAGAGTCTCTCTGTGACTCGAAACTAGTAGAGCTTTTCTTCATGAATGTACGTAAGTAAACTGTGATTTGTAGTTATTTTAATTCTAGTGTCTAGATACAAACCTGTTGGTGGTTCTACCATTTGTTTTAATGTTTACAGGTATAGACAGAGAGTAAAGGAGCTGTCCTACATCTACCACGACCGACCAGTGCAGCCGGGAGCGGAGCTGCGACACTGGGTGCAGCATGTAGTGAACACACGCGGCGCCCCCCATCTGCGCTCTCCTGCACTAGCCGTGCCATTATATCAACGACTGTACCTAGATTTAGTTGCATTCCTATCTCTAGTCTTTCTTATTTTGTACACATTGATTAAAAAAATATATCGTCGTGTTAGGTCTAATAAAAATGTAGACAGTAAGAAGAGAAATTAGAAATAAATTATTTATTTTATGAAACTTGTTGTTTTTGTTCAGTCCTACCCAGAGAACGCTATTATTACGCAGGATTGTGTACAAAATAAATATATTATAATCCTATTATTTACACCATCATTTGTGTGAGTAACTATCGTTTCGACCGGAATAATTAAAAACAATAGCCATGGATGATTGATTTAGATTTAGGTTGTACATCGATGTATTGCAGACTATGAAAAAAGGTCTAGAACTTGCGAAACGGGATCGCAAAACCGGTCCGTCCGTCAATGAACGGACAAAACAAGAAAGGGAAACCCAAGTTGTATGCATAAGATCGATTTTGCATTGACAAAACTATACTCTACAAGTTTGACCGACACGTTCCTTTTTTTAATATCATCCTTTTTTAATAAATCTGGGTGCTTTCCCTTCTGAGATGTGCTATGTTACGTTGCTGTGGATGCGTTTGGCTTCTACTAAATATATTAGTCATTGGTACATAATAATAACTTAGCACTGGTGGAAATGGACTATGATATGATAATGGACTATAGATGTTGAGCTATGTTTTTTATATGGAAAGATGCGTGCTATGGATGGCTTCCCTACTATTGATACATTGCATACTCGAGCTGCGCATCTTCCTCGCACAGCTACATAGCTTAGTATCAGTGGAAACAGTCACATAGTTTCACAGCTTAGCTATTACATCTTCGTAGTATAGCTACATAGCACATCTCTGGTAGAAAAGCACCCTAACTCAGTAGTGTTTATGTACTGACACGGAGAGGTTGTTTTAAATGATAAGTAAAGCGCAGCGGTTTAAAAATAGTATAAACTATTTTTAAACGAAGGAATAATCCTTACGTCTGTTTCGACTTACGTACAGCCTTGAACTCAGTGATGTGAGTCACCTAGTGTGTTGTATCTGTGATTATTGTTTGTGCCGGTAAGTATTGGGTTATCGCTTTTATTCACATAGTTTTGTTTTTTTGTTTCAACTTATTGATTAACAAACAGACTAACGCTCGAATACTGATATGATACTCAATTTTAAGTTGAACTTAAATATCGTTCCGTCTCTGTCTTTTATAAAGAATTCGCAGTGACAGAACTATTCTTGAGAGCGTCTTGAAATCGAGTGAAATTCCAGTATTCCAGCGATAGTCTGTTTGTTAATCAATAAGTTGAAACAAAAAAACAAAACTATGATGAATGATTGACCATAAGGCTAGTATGATTAAGATAATAATTAATATTGAGACAGAGTAAGTCGCATACTCGATCTGATGATAATGATCGGTTACTTTTATTGCCATTTTATTTTTGCCTGATTCTCAGTTCGACTGATTTTGGTGTGCGTTATGTTCTTGCTGTGAATTGAATGGTTGATAATTTGCCACAGATACGATACGACGGTCATTGCTCTCGCGCATAATAATGGCTTTGAGTCATTGATGAAGTTGCCACAGCCATGAGCTGATTCTTTCAATGTTGTTTTTCTTTTTTTACTGATAACTGTAAACTGAACTAACCGACTGACTGAACTAGAGACCTCGGATATGATAATATTGATGAATATTACGAAATTTTCAACAAAATAAATATACGTTTCAAGTTTAATAAGCTTGCGTGTTGCTATAATAACGGAGATGGATTTAATCTGTACTTCAGAAAAATGTGACGGTTGATTGGTGTCATATCAGCCTATTGAACTGTCAAGTGCAGATTGTGGTTAACCACAATAGTTAGCGTTATCTGTATAACCATAAATAAAATCAAACCATTCTCTGAACTAGTTTTTTCCAGTGACTTTTTCTATGTTTCTTTATTATCTTAGTACGTAACTTCTAGTTTAACATCTTGATTTTTTTGTGACATAAGCAGGTATACGCGCTCACCTGATGGTAAGCAACAACAAACACAACGCAAGCGTTGTCTCACGTCCTCACGTCAGTTTTCTGTGAGGCCGTGGTATCACTCCGGTGGAGTCGGCCCATACGTGCCGAAGCGTGGCTCTCACACACTTGGTTTTGTATACTTATAGTTTGATGTAAAGTCGTGTGTACATAATAATACCAATGTTTATGTAATTAAACATCTATGTGCTGATTATGTTACGTATTCTGTCTGCATACGTGACGGTTGGCATTAGAGAGATAAGACGCGTTATCAGAACAATACAAATATAAATAAGGCAACTGTTGGCTCCATTGTGTATTTATAAACACTAATCTTAAAATGTTGTGTGTTGAATAATATGTTGTTATTTTTTGTTTAAATAAATCAGAGCAGAAATTAAAAGTAAGTGTAATAATTAGAGGTGGGGGTTCGAAGCCTATCACAGTCATGTGACATTTAGATATCACTGACAAACGATGAAGGAAAACATCGTGAGAAACGTGCGCTTATCATGTTTAAATTATAAGTTTGAAATTGAGCAAGTGTGGTGATTAATACTCAAACCTTTTCCATGCGTGAAGAGAGCTTTGGTCAGTAGTGGCCAGTGTAACTAGCGTCAACCAAGAATCTCACTTAATAGGAGTATCAACTTCTTTGGATGATTGTGATGTATAAAATTGTATATACGAGTATTATCGTTTAAATCTGCTTCTATACGGATAAGATAAAATTTCTAAATGAGATTTAAAATACTGTATTTTTCCTCATTCATGACAAATAATTAGTAGTGAAATTTCATCCGATACCAGAATACCTAACCTAAAAGACCCTATACTTTGTTTCAGATAATGGCGTTAGCAATATATCTGTTCTTGAGCATTCTCTAAGTTCGTCATGTGAGGCCTACAAAGCGCTGGTGGTTTTTGGAATGCCATCAAATAGCCATTTCAATCTTGGCAAAGGAATTGTCAGAAATCTGTTAAAAGATGGAAATGAGGTAAGTATCAAAGTATGGCAGTATATACTTGTATCTATCTACCTGTCTCTAAAAATGTCTACCAAACGCTTAACTTAGTTTAGCTAGCATTACCAAGGGATAAAATTGCCTGTGTCCAGACCATAATCTACCCTTGTTCCAAATGTTATCTCAATTCTTTCAGCCATTTTGACGTGAAAGAGTAACAACATACAATTTTTGCATATATAATATTGGGAGGATGAGATAAATACAAAGCTCGTTAGCGTCGTCTCTTACTGTAGTCAGGTATTTTAACAATAATTTAATGATAGTAATTTAGTACGTGTAGGTGTAATATGTTTACTTGATTAACAAAACCATTAATTAAACTGATTCCTGTTTCCAGGTAACATTCATCACTCCTGTCGAATGGAAGAACCCCCACCGAATCTCCGGCAAATCGACGTGAGTAACAATTTTAACGTCATGCCATGTAAGTGGAATTCTTTGGATCAAACATTGATAAACTTCATAGAACTTGAAATCAGATTCGTTGAAAGCACATAAAATTTATTTTGTATTGATACTTTTACATTTTATTATAGTATTACGGTTTTTAAATCATTGTACCAAAAAACTTTAATTTGAAATTCGGTACAAAATAATTGATAGGCACAGAATCATAAATAAATTGAGAGAAATAATAGTTTTACATGGAGTTACTGCAGACCGAAAGGTAAATAGTCAGCGTCTTAAAACAGAATCGACTCACGAGGTAGGAAAACTGACATAAAACCGAGCATAACCGTAGATTCTGAAGCGGTAGTTCCGTTAGCGGAATAAGGGACATCACCCGTAAATTTTTGTTTCGAGAAATTGATATAGGAGAGAGATCGCAACGAAATAATTAATACTATTTTTAGCGTACCTACTAAATATAAAGCATTTAATGGAAGCCCCTACGCCGACTGGCCATCGTAAGTCTGTAAAGACGAGGTTGATAAACCTGGCGAAGACAACGATGGAATATGAAAATGTACAGAGACTGTTGAATGATACCAATGAGCACTTTGATGTAGTCATCGTTGAGCATATGTATTCAGACCTTGGTGCAGGGTGAGTAGAAAAGTAGTACATTTTATTTTTGGTGATAGAATTTTTACAATAGACACACACACTTTAATTATTTATTTGATCCGAAAACTGTTGTTCATTTTAAATATATTTTTGTCAGTAATTAAATGATAAATGATATTTATTTTGCAAATAGGTTACAATGTAACTCTTTTACACGTCAATCTTTTAAATAACTAGATGAGGCCGGCATTTCCTATCGGACTACTCTGAGAAGAAATGCCGAAACAACAAATTAAAAGTTTTTGCAACTGGTAAAAGTCTCATTTGACTTTTGCATCGAACAAAAACCTTACGTTTGCTCTTGTGTTTCAAAATGATAATACTTTTTGATGTACATGTTTCAGCTATGCTGCAATATTCGACTGTCCTCTCATCTGGTTGAGTCCTGTAGAAGTGCACTCACTGTCTATTGGATTGGTCGATGTTTTACCAAACCCAGCTTATACATCAGATGTTCTGTCACCATATACGCCACCATTTACTTTCTTGGAGAGACTGGAAGAACTATGGATAAGAATATACGATACATTCTACGACTATATGTAAGTATAATTTTGATGGTCTTAGCAAAATTTTGGTTTAAGCCTCTTCCACATTTCTACCTACTAATAAAAACTTTTGTGGGCATTATATACATTAGACACCTCATAAAATGTTACCGAGCAATTGCTTTGCATAAAATAATTTTTTTGGTGAATAACTTAGGTATACTTTTGCATGAAGTTTTCGAGAAAATAAGGTTCAAAATAATAGTTATTTTTTAGGGTTTATGAACCAATGGAGGCAGCAGAATATGAAAGATTAATTGTACCGCAAATCCAAAAGAGAGGTCGTCAAGCCCCACCATATAGTGAAGTCCGAAACAACGTATCTCTTGTGCTGGGTAACTCACATGTGTCTACAGGCGTGTCTCTTGCCTTACCACAGAACTACAAGCCTATTGGAGGCTACCACATCGATGAAGAAATTAAACCGTTACCTGAGGTATGTATAAATTTGAACAATTTACAACTTCTTACTGAATAATTTTTTGGCAAATTCTTAATGAGAGCTGACTGATAAGAATCAATAAATCAAGATTTAAATAAAAAACTCTTAAAATAGAGTTCTAATTTCCATAGTAAAGAATTAAATCAATCAAATGACACGGTATTAGACCAGCAAGAAAATGTAACGTAAATAAACCTGTCCTACATTGAATTGTTAGCAAATTTTTATTTTTTCCAGAACTTGGAAAAGATAATGATGGACTCCAAAAACGGAGTCATATACTTCAGCATGGGATCCAACTTGAAGGGCAAGGACTGGCCAGAACAAATCAAACGTGATCTCCTTAAATTATTCGGAGAACTGAAACAAACGGTGATCTGGAAATTCGAAGAAGAATTGCCAAATGCACCGAAAAATTTGCATATTATGAAATGGGCACCGCAGCCGAGCATTTTAGGTATAATTCACCGTTTAATTACTTATTTTAAAGACATTACTAGAGAAAGCGCAGTCACGGGCGCATTAATGACCTGTTAATTATATGTGTAAATACTGTAAGTATTGACTTACAGTATTGCCTTACAGTAAATTCTGTAAGTATTGACTTACAATATTTACACACATCAATTAACAGGTATGTACGTCAATACGTATGAGAAAATAATAAATTGCGTCTGTTTTACTAGACTATTCTGTAACTTTCAATTTAAGATCGAAGTGAGCTCGATTGCGGTTCGCCATGTCATTGGTTGTGACAATACGAGTAATGTCGATCAATGACTAGCGAAAACACGATCGACCTCACTTTTTTAAGGTTTTTAATTAAATCGTTCAGCTGTTCATTAAGTCATAATCGAGTTCTCTGCTCACTTTTTTGCCTTTTCTCTTTAATTTTTAATTTGCGATCTGAATTTTCAAACATTTACAAACAACATTTTTTTTTTTTTTCTAATTTTGGCATTCTTCATTCACTTTCTTGATTTCAGCACATCCAAAATGCGTGTTATTTATAACCCACGGAGGACTACTATCTACTACAGAAGCTGTTCATTACGGTGTTCCTACTATCGCTATACCTGTCTTTGGAGACCAGATCATCAATGTTAAGAAAGCTGTATCCAGAGGATTAGCTTTGGAAGTTAAACTGTCTTACAAATTGGCTGCTGATTTAAAAGTGGCTATTGAAGAAATGCTTAACAATCCACAGTAAGTAATTAAATATGTAGGAGTTGATTTCGCTCTCCAAATGCTGTTTTTTTTTTGAGGGGGAAAATCATCCAATGTCTTCTCCCGCTTAAATTGAGGCGAAACTTTTACAGACTAAAATCCACCCCCTTCCTACTCCTGCTTTACGAGCTGAAGCCCCGATAATTTTATATTTTCTTTTTTTATTAAATGGTGTAAGACGGCTTTAAAATTACTTTTTTGATTCATTAATCAAACTGTCAATTAATTTGAAGCAACTAATATTGGAATCTTAGGGAACACCATTTGTTTGTTATTCTAACATATTTTTTTATGTTTGCAGGTATAGACAGAGAGTAAAGGAGCTGTCCTACATCTACCACGACCGACCAGTGCAGCCGGGAGCGGAGCTGCGACACTGGGTGCAGCATGTAGTGAACACACGCGGCGCCCCCCATCTGCGCTCTCCTGCACTAGCCGTGCCATTATATCAACGACTGTACCTAGATTTAGTTGCAATAGTGTCAGTAGTTTTTCTAGTTTTGTACTCACTCATAGGAAAACTATATTCTCGTATTAGGTCTAAGAAAAGTGTAAGTAGTAAAAAAAGGAATTAGAAATAAATTATTTGATTTTATTAAATTAATTGTTTTTGTTCACTATTATCTAGTATTATCTTCATACACAATATGCAGAAGTGTCGTAAGTTTTAAAATTTCTCTTTTCTACTTGTCATCACCCTGTTCCCATCTCAAAGTTACTTGAAGTCAGCGTAATATGTATTCTTCTTCCATTCTCTAATACCAGATGACATGCTATCATACTTCACTATTTCTGTGACTATCCTCTTTCTTTCAATCCATCCAAATTTCAATTCAGTACCGTACTCATTTTGTCCCATGATTTGCATGCTTCCAAAGAAGTGTTCATATTGACCATACCGATATTATAACAGTAAGTTCTACCAGTCGTGTATTTATTATTCTATCCATTCCTATACTTTGAAGTACTTGGAATACACGTTTAGAATATTAGTAGTGTACATTATCATTTACTTACTAGCCACAGAATGTATATTGCTGAACATAGGACTAGGACCGGTTAAAAAAACTGAAATAATAGACATGTATGACTAATTTGGTCATACATTGAAGTGTGATATAAACATTACAGATTATGGATAGGAGGAAATTAAGGTATAAGGAACAGAAACATTGAAACCGGCTCATCAAACCGGTCTGTCAGTCAACAACGATGAGAAAGCATTTCTGATTTCTGAGAGAAACCAAAGTTTATGTGGTTAAGAGCGATTTTGCGTTGACAAAACTATATCCAACAAAGTTAACTGAGATGTTCATTTTATGAATTATTCATCCGTTAGTTTTATAATGAATAACTCAGTTGGAGTTGACTCCTGACATAGAGTGGTTGTGTGAAATGATATAGAGGTTTAAAAATAGCTTTTTCCTCCAATTCATTGTTTTGACTTATGAGTGACCTTGAACTTGGTGATGTGATTTAATGTAAATATTTGTTTGTGTGTCTGTATTTAGTTGTGCGTGCCAGTAAGTATTGAATATATGTTTTTTATATTGTGTTGTTTATTTTAGTTCTGTAGACTTGTAAGGTTAATGATATTTACATAATTATGTCAATTAACAGACACGTCGTCGAAATCATTGCAAATTACTAATTGTGATTTTAGAAGTACAGTTCCTATAATTTCAACTATAGATACTTTTCCTTGATTTTGGAAATCCATTGATGGACATGTGAAGTCTTTCCAAGTTCGTGCATAAAATATTGAATTTTATTTAAAATATCGAATAAATCCTAGATTATGTAGTTGACTGATTCTGGCCTTCGTTTTATTTCTATTCTGTGAATAATTATGCTAGATTGTGCAATTACGGTAATTTGCTGCTGAGAAGGGTCACTGCACTCTTATAACATAATGTCGTTGTAGATGAGTCATTGACGAGTTGCAAAGTTATGTAAGCCATGGCTGAAACAGTTCAATTTTATTATTTTTATTTATTGTTTATTTCGAAAATTATAATTTATAATTATGTAGTTTTATTCTTTGATTAATTTTAACATTGTGTTGCTTCATGTTCTCTTTTGCTTACAAATTCGTGTGTTTGATTGAAAACATATGTAGTATTTATGTATGTATACATATGTTTTATAGTTCATTCACCCGCATAAACTTTATTCGTACCGTAGTAGTTTTCGTGATGTCACTTTAAGAGCCCATAATTATAAATTCACTCGTTGTTTCCATGACAGTTTAGGCTGATCAACATTTTTTATTTATTTATTTAATATTTAGTTGTGACAGATTCTATATTAACTTTTGAGAGTTAAAAAATTAATATAGTGCACACGACGAATGAAGCGAGCATTACAATTGAACATCAACACACTTGAATAAATATAGTAAACTTAAATAAAAATCTATTGTTCATGACATAATTTAAAACAATAACTTTACTGATCATCTTGAACATTGACTAAAAAACATTACGAAATACGCCATGAACATAACAACACCTGTAGATAAACAGTACGAAAATGACAACGAACAAAAATAAATACTATTGCACAATAGTCATATTAATAAACTCTTTATATTATATGTAACAAATAAATAGTACGGAAATGAAAACGAACAAAAATAAATACTATTGCACAATAGTCATATTAATAAACTAATAATACTAATATTGAACTCGTTAAAACGTATTGTGCAATATTTAAAAAACTCGCGTGTTTCACCCAATCCCTGATTCCTAAATTCCTAAGCCCCAAAGGCCGCCGGCAAAGCACTTGTAACTCCTGTAGTGTTATTCGGAGCCGCGGACTAGCTAGGATTACCGGGGCTCCAGCTCGAAAAGCAGGACTAGGAACGGGATTGTTTTTAGTCAGTAAGAGTCTACACTCCCTTTCGCCTCGCCCAAGGCGGGAAAAGAAATTGGATGTTTTTCGCCCCTTATAAATAAGAGTGGTGACGGCGTCTAAACAAAAAAACTCCTCCGGTGCTGCGGGCGATTGCTTATCAGCAAGCGATCCAGTTGCTCGGTTACCGGCCCTATCTGAACGTAAACTTGTGCGATTTTATTGAAGCAATATTGCATAATTTTCAGTAATTATATTGAAACTGCCTATGTATTTCATACTTACATAATATTTCATTTCAATGGATTGCTCAAGAATTTATTTTTATAAATTGAAGATGTTTTCGCGATGGACTATCAGTTGTGGTTTTGATCGTGCACCAGTGAGGTATCTAGTCACTTAGGAATTAATGTAAACATTTTAGTGAAGTAGCATCTGTAGTGAGAGTGTGAGATAAGAGGTATGTGTATTTTTTTAATATATGAAGTGATCGATTTTGTTTAATTCCTTAGTAACGATTTTGTATCGAAAATAATTGCTAAGGATTGGGTTAAGTAATCATTAAATGACTCTGAGTACGTCGGTTAGTGTGCTTTTCCACCGGACATGTGACACTACTTTGCTATGCGTTGCATTCATTGGCACACATTGCTTACTTCTGGTGGAAACGGACTCAGCTATCATCCACTGACTGACTCCACTGATGTGACCTTTTCCGCATAGGGTGAGGTGAGAGGAAGTCTCAGACTCTTACTGACTATAGCCACCTCGTTCCTTCTCCTGCTCTTCGAGCTGGAGCCCTGGTAACTCGGTTTATTAATTTTATATAATGCTGGTGTCTTTTGGCGGTTGATTGCAGTTTTAGGAGATATTATAAAATAATATTTTATCATGTTATATTGCGAAAGTAAAAAAGTACATAAGTATAGGTACCTATAATTAAACATTCGTGGTAATTGTGTTCCATTTTTATAACTACGTGATGGTTGACATTAGAGAGATAAGACGCGTTATCAGAACAATAAATATAAATTAGGAAACTGTATGCGCAAACAAACAAACTTTATTTCGTTTAGCATAATTATGTAGTTATTTTTTTGTTAACAAATCGACGAATCTTTGATTTTCTAAGCTGGAATGTACAAAAGAGAACTGTGACGCTATGAAATAGACATCAGTCTTTAACCGACTTCAAAAAAGGGAGGTTCTTAGTTTGACTTGAATGTAATATATCTGTTTGTGCGCGATTATCTCATGTTTGGCTGAACCGATTTAGAAGCGGCTTTTAGCATAGTATTTTTCGGGCTTAGGATATAGTTTTAGGGATATTACACTACTTAAAAGAAAAAAAATGGAGGCGGTTCCTTTTCTTACAAAAGTGTTTACAATTGGTTTGCATTATATTTCATTTGAAACTAAATCTTTTTCAATGCTCCTAATCCTAAATTTTCTTTCCTTTTCCATTACCTACCGTCTTTCGTACAATGTTTTTCATTAATAATACTAATATTTTTGTTTATTTTTAAACATTAGGTACAACATCAACTCTTGTTTTGATATCACAATATACCTAAGTAATTAAGGATTGTATTTCTGCTGGAATTAGAGTTTCATGGTATTTGTTGCTCGAGGTTAATTATATACATTCTAGGAATTCAACAACAATAACAAGGAAATCTGTAATTAATATTTATTGTGTATATTTATAAATATAAATACAGACTGCCTCGTTCGTCGAGAGCTTGCAAGTACGACTGCCGGACAATATTATAATAATAATACCGGATAATTATTTTGGCGCTTGAGGATTGACGATTCTTGACGATTCTGGTGTTTCAAGTGTCCATGGGCGGCGGCGATTGCTTACCATCAGGTGATACGTCGGGTCGCTTACTGGCGTGTTCCATAAAAAAAACACCTACTTTTCACCATTTGTGTTAAAATCCTCATGTATTAAGGGGTGAGCCTATTGCCTCATCTGTTGTTACTTCTGAGATATTTTTCAAAAACTGAAAAGGGCCCAGTTATACTTTATAACTGAGTTTAAAGTAATACTTTAAACTAACTAAAATATTACTTCTTTAACTGAGTTTAAAGTATTACTGGGCCTTTCGATACTTCTTACACTTACCTATATAGGTAATTAATTTTAAAACATCAAACACTATCTACTTTATTTGTCTCTTTCAACGACTGAATATTTAACCTAAAAAACCTTATGTATGTATAGTATGTCTCACAAAAGTTATAATAAAACTAAAAAACCTTTTTCTTTGTTTCAGATAATGGCGTTAGCAATATTCTTATTCTTGGGCCTTCTTCTAAGCTCGTCATGTGAGGCCTACAAAGCTCTGGTGGTGTTTGGAATGCCATCAACTAGTCACTTCATTCTTGGCAATGGAGTTGTCAGAAATCTTTTAAGAGATGGACATGAGGTAAGTCTATAAATAAGCGCTTTATAAGTAATTAGTTATATAACTAAAAAAATACTGAAAATTGTCTTAATAAATACTTATTAGCACATAATAAGTGTGGGAGAGCCATGCTACGGCACGAATGGTCCGGCTTGATCAGAGTAATACCACGTCCTCATAGAAAACCGCCGTGAAACAGTACGCTTACGTTGCGATTGCTTACCATTAGGTGATGTGTCTGCTCGTTTACCGGCTTATACCATAAAACAAATCACAAACCAACACAGTGGCGCCATCTTGTATTTTAGATGGGAGAACTATATTACAACTAGCTACTTCCGCGCGGTTTCACCCGCTCTGTTCGGCTCCTATTGGTTATAGCGTGATGTTTTATAGCCTATAGCCTTCCTCGATAAATGGACTATCCAACACAAAAAGAATTATTCAAATCGGACCAGTAGTTCCGGAGATTAGCGCGTTCAAACAAACAAAGAAACTCTTCAGCTTTATAATATTAGTATAGATTACAATACTAGCTAATCATGTTTGTGTATGTTTATTACACACATTACACACTATTCTGTATTAATAAGTTGTTTTTTTTTTCAGGTAACATACATAACTCCTCTTGAATATAAGAATCCCCCACCAAATCTTCGGCAGATTAACGTGAACAGCAATTTTGACGTTTTACCAAGTAAGTGTTATTTATTTGATCAAATATTTATAAACTTTATAGACTGTATTATTTATACACTGTATTTTTATTATAGACTGTATTTCTTATTTATTTTGCACTATAAAAAAAAAAATCAGACGAAAGCAGTTGATTCACACAACTGCCGTACGGCAGTCAGAGTAATTTAATGATTTAACTATTAAACAATTGCTAAAAACTGGATTAAATAACCACCATCAAATGACTTTGAGTGCGATAGTAAATAATATTCACAAATCCGAACTTACTGATACAATAGAAGAGGAATCGTAGTAAAATAATATTTATTTTTTATATTTTCAGCGGAACAAATAAACATAAAGCATTTGATGGAAGCTCCCACGCCGAGTGGCCATCGGAAGGCTGTTAAGCTAATGCTGATAAACCTTGTGAAAAAGACGATAGAACATGAAAATGTACAGAGACTGTTAAATGATACCAATGAGCACTTTGATGTCGTCATCGTTGAGCATATGATGTCGGAGCTTAGTGCAAGGTGAGTAGAAAAAAAACAATTTGTATTGGATGATAAAATTGTTAAAATTTGTCAGTATCAAATAGTTTTTGCAACGCTAAAAGTCTAATTGAATAACTAGAGGGCTTTGTACAAGTTTGTTTTACAAATTACGAGATCGAAACGTTACCGCGCATGGCGCTCTGATTGGCCTGTTCCAATGAACCAACAAATCAGAGGTCTAAATGCGGTAACGTTCCGTATGGCGCGAATGAGTATTTAGATCACGTCTGAAGCATTTGTTGCCAATTTTTTGGGGATTGTGGTAGTTAGGTCTTCTTCTTATGGTATCAAAACACTAATGCTTGTGGTTTCATTTCAGCTATGCTACAATATACGACTGTCCTTTAATCTGGGTGAGTCCTGTAGAAGTGAACGCACAGTCTGTTGGTTTGGTCGATGTTTTTCCAAACCCAGCTTATACTACTGACGCCATGGCGTCATACACGCCACCCTTTACCTTCTTGGAGAGATTGGAAGAGCTATGGACAAGAATCAGTGATAACTACAATGACTACATGTAAGTTCTTGTATTACTTACTTTGGCAGTAGCAAAATATTGGGAATGTCATAAATTTTGTTTAGTCGGAATGTTTAGAGGACACTTAACCGTATAGGGAAGAAATTAAATAACATAGAATCAAGACTAGTACTCGAATTTTTAAAGCATTGGCCTGCACGGTTTGTGCGGTGGCTGGGCAACCGGCTGCCGCGCAAAGTGTTGCGGCATCCATAAATCCATAAATTGTTGTTTTGGATCTGGGTGTCATGTGTCCGTGAATTTGTATGTTTGTAAACGCACCCACGACACAGGAGAGTATTCTAATGTGGTGCAACGTTAAAAAAAGAGTAATAGCTGCCGATCAGTGAAGTCGATGAAAAAAGTATTGTTGATAAATCATTACCGTATTATGTTTGGCTATAGTTACTTTTGCGGGAAGTTTTAAAAAAAGAATTGTATTTTATTAAAGACATTGTTAAACCCAAAAAAACTAACCAAGTCGTTTTTGCCCCTTTCAGGGTTTATGAACCAACAGAGGAAGCAGAATATCAGAGACTAATTGTACCTCAAATCCAAAAGAGAGGTCGTCAAGCTCCTCCATACAGTGAGGTCCGATACAACGCAACTCTAGTGCTGGGTAACTCACACGTGTCTACTGGTGTGCCTCTAGGCTTACCGCAGAATTACAAGTCTATAGGAGGCTACCACATCGAGGAAGAAGTCAAGCCTTTACCTGAGGTATGTATAAGTTTCAACAAATCATGATATCTTTATTTTGTGGTAAATCATTAGGATAAGGTTCTTGTTAAAGGTTGATTTTTTTGAGGGGGAAAAACATCCAATGGCTTTTCCCGCCTTGGGTAAGGCAAGAGTGAGTGTCAGACTTACTGACTAAAAACCATCCCGTTCCTACTCCTGCTTTTCGAGCTGGAGCCCCGGTAAACCCGCTAGGTAGTCCACAGCTCCGGTGCATTTAGTTACTTAAGAATTACATAAATTGTTGTGTCTATACAACATTAAGTCGGTGACTAATTAAAAAAAAAACCTTTCTTGCAGGACTTGGAAAAGATAATGATGAACTCCAAAAACGGAGTCATATACTTCAGCATGGGATCCAACCTGAAGGGCAAAGACTGGCCAGAAGAGATAAAACGTGATCTCCTTAAATTATTCGGAGAACTAAAACAAACGGTGATCTGGAAATTTGAAGAAGAATTGCCAAATGTACCGAAAAATGTTCATATTATGAAATGGGCACCGCAACCGAGCATTTTAGGTATGTTTTATACCGTTTTATTACTTATGTTAAAAACATTACAGGGGAAAGTGCCGACACGGGAGCAATAATGATCCGTGAAACATCAGTCGTTTTCAACGTTGCTATGTTGATATTGATGTGTGTGAATGAGTACTGTAGATATCGGTGTTTGAGAGGATTCTATACTACGTCTTATCGCCGTAATCGAGTTTCCTGACTTTCTCTCTATTTTTTAAATTTTCATTGTTGCTGTTCTCCTCTTCAGAATCATCCTCGGCCATTTTGACATCGCTAACGTCACGCCTTTTATCAGGCAGAAGAGCATATTACAGCACGTAGTACCGCTATACAATGTGCACCCACTTTTCACCATTTATATTAAAAGTCCCATGTAATAGGGAGGTGAGCCTATTGCCATATATTGGGCACAATGCCAGACTCCGTGCTACTGCTGAGAAATTTTAGAAAAGCCGAATAAAAGCACGGTAATACTTTGCCCGACAGTCGGACTTGCGACCACTCGACCTACGAGGCAGTACGTTTGACATCGTCAGTAACATGTTTTATCTTTTTTTTTACAGCTCATCCAAAGTGCGTGCTGTTCATAACCCATGGAGGACTACTATCTACTACAGAAACTATTCATTACGGTGTACCTACTATTGCCATACCTGTCTTTGGAGACCAGTTCATCAATGTCAAGAAAGCTGTCGCTAGAGGTTTTACTCTCCAAGTTAACCTGTCTTACAAATTGGCTGCAGATCTGAAAGTGGCAATTGAAGAAATGCTGAGTAATCCTAAGTAAGTGATTTTATTATTTAGGCCTCGGCCTCGAATTTTGCGGGCAGCGGGGCGGCGGCGGCGGCGGCGCGGCAGCGGCAGGATCTTATGCGTATAATCAAATGGACCGGTTTTCGAAAACAGCGGCGGCGGAGCGGCGCGGGAGCGGGCAACGAGCGGTGCACTCCAGTCAAGCGGTGACCGCCCGCGTTGCGCGTCTGCATTGTAGTATAGTGTTGTGTACCTACATTTTTTTTGTGACGTATCAAAATGTCCTCGGACGTGCAAGAGCAAATGATTTCGGCAATCTTTGAGAGGACACCCATACGGAACAGCAAAGATGTGAACCATAAAAATAGAAGAAAGGCCTTAAAGGTTGTTTTGGGATCTAAGCTTAGGCCTCGGCCTCGAATCTTGCGAGCAGCGGGACGGCGGCGACGGCGGCGCGGGAGCGGGGCGGCGGCGGCGGACCCGTTCTCGAAACTAGCGGGCAGATCGCGCGGCACTACAGCGGTGTAGTGTTGTGTTCGTGGTTGTGTTGTCGAGATATTTGTTTTTATTAGCGAACGAAATCTTTTTGATTCAAATTTATTCCTAACGCTCGATTTACTGTGGGCAAAAGAAGAAGACCTACTATAGGGCAAGGAAAATAAATGGCGAGTTTTATCGAAATTATGAAGAACAGAGACAAAATCCCGACAAATTCTACGACTACACTAGAATGAGTGTAGAAACTTTTGACTATATTCTTGAAACTATCAAGAGTGATTTCAGTTTTTGCTTTAGTCTTCAATATTCAGTTCGTTTTTTATTTCTTCACATAATTGGTTAATTTTTCTTCTATTTTTATGGTTCACATCTTTGCTGTTCCGTATGGGTGTCCTCTCAAAGATTGCCGAAATCATTTGCTCTTGCACGTCCGAGGACATTTTGATACGTCACAAAAAAAATGTAGGTACACAACACTATACTACAATGCAGACGCGCAACGCGGGCGGTCACCGCTTGACTGGAGTGCACCGCTCGTTGCCCGCTCCCGCGCCGCTCCGCCGCCGCTGTTTTCGAAAACCGGTCCATTTGATTATACGCATAAGATCCTGCCGCTGCCGCGCCGCCGCCGCCGCCGCCCCGCTGCCCGCAAAATTCGAGGCCGAGGCCTTACATAGTAGGGCTAAATTAGTTTTCTTGTTTAAATAATGGAAATATTGTGATTTCCTTTACACTTAATTTTTTGATAAATGTTTCCACTCTGTATTTTCCATTCTGTATTTATGTAATAACCTATCGTGAGACATACTAAATTAACTAAAAATGCTGCTCATGATGAAGAGTCTCTCTGTGACTCGAAACTAGTAGAGCTTTTCTTCATGAATGTACGTAAGTAAACTGTGATTTGTAGTTATTTTAATTCTAGTGTCTAGATACAAACCTGTTGGTGGTTCTACCATTTGTTTTAATATTTCCAGGTATAGACAGAGAGTAAAGGAGCTGTCCTACATCTACCACGACCGACCAGTGCAGCCGGGAGCGGAGCTGCGACACTGGGTGCAGCATGTAGTGAACACACGCGGCGCTCCCCATCTGCGCTCTCCTGCACTAGCCGTGCCATTATATCAACGACTGTATTTAGATTTATTAGCATTCCTATTTGTAGTCTTTCTAGTTTTATACACACTTATAAAAAAATTATATCGTCGTGTTAAGTCTAAGAAAATTGTAGACAGTAAGAAGAGGAATTAGAAATAAATTATTTATTTTATAAAACTTGTTGTTTTTGTTCAGTCCTACCCAGATAACGCTATTATTTATTTTATGGAAATGGTGGCAAACGAGCAAACGAGTCGCCTGATGGTAAGCGATCAACGCCGCCCATGGACACCCACAACACCAGAGGAGTCACAGGTGCGTTGCCGAAATATTACCCAGAATTGTGTACAAACATATATTTGGTATGTATAAGTAACGTGGCCCTTACTTCACTTATCATCATCGTTTGAGTGAGTAACTATCGGTTTGGACGGAATAATTGAAAACAATAGCCATGGATGATTAACTTAGATTTAGGTTATACATCGAGGTATTACAAGACTATAACAAAAATGTCTAGAACTTGCGAAACGGGATCGCAAAACCGGTCCGTCAGTCAATGAACAGACAAAACAAGAAAGGGAAACCTAAGTTATGTGCATAAGAGCGACTTTGCATTGACAAAACTATGCTCCACAAGGTTGACCGACATGTTACTTTTTTTAATATCATCCTTTTTTAACGAATGAGGTGCTTTTTCCTTCTGAGATGTGCTATGCTACGTTTCTGTGGATGCGTTTGGTTTCTACTAAATATATTAGTCATTGGTACATAATAATAACTTAGCACTGGTGGAAATGGACTATGATATGATAATGGACTATAGATGTTGAGCTATGTTTTTTATATGGAAAGATGCGTGCTATGGATGGCTTCCCTACTATCGATACATTGCATACTCGAGCTGCGCATCTTCCTCGCACAGCTACATAGCTTAGTATCAGTGGAAACAGTCACATAGTTTCACAGCTTAGCTATAACATCCTCGTAGCATAGCTACATAGCACATCTCTGGTGAAAAGCACCTTAACTCAGTTGTGTTTATGTCCTGACACGAAGAGGTTGTTTTAAATGATAAGTAAAGCGCAGCGGTTTATAAATAGTTTATTCCTCACGTCTGTTTTGACTTACGTGCAGCCTTGAACTCAGTGATGTGAGTTACCTAGTGTGTTGTATCTGTCAGTATTGTTTGTGTTAGTAAGTATTGGGTTATCGCGTTTATTCACATAAGTTTCGTTATTTTGTTAAACTTATTAATAACAGACTATCGCTCGAATACTGAAACGCTACTCAATTTTAAGTTGAACATAAGTATCGTTCTATCTCTGTCGTTTATAAAGAATTTGCAGTGACATAGCTATTTTGGAGAGCGTCTTGAAATTGAGTGACATTCCAGTATTCGAGCGTTAGTCTGTTTGTTAATCAATAAGTTGAAACAAAAAAACAAAACTATGATGAATGATTGACCATAAGCCTAGGCTTATGGTCAATCATACTAGTATGATTAAGATAATAATTAATATTGAGACAGAGTACACCCCGTTCTTTCTCCTGCAATATAGTCTTGTTTTGTATGATCTTTCCACACGTTCAACGGTCAGTTAATACTGGTTTTGTATAGTTTGATATAAAGTTGTGTGTACATAATAATACCAATGTTTATGTAATTAAACATCTATGTGCTGATTATGTTACGTTTTCTGCATACGTGACGGTCAGCATTAGAGAGATAAGACGCGTTATCAGAACAATACAAATATAAATAAGGCAACTGTTGGCTCCATTGTGTATTTATAAACACTAATCTTAAAATGTTGTGTGTTGAATAATATGCTGTTATATTTTTTGTTCAAATAATTAGGGAATATTTGATTATTAAGCTGGAGTGTACAGAGCTGAAATTAAAAGTAACTTTTACCTGAACGGGACTGGTAAGTGCGTGCGTAAGTAACTAGATGACACGGGTTTAAAACCTACCAATAGAAACCAATGTAACTTTTCTGAGTTATATGACACGAGAGTATGTGGGATGACAATGGAACAAGCGTAGTGATTGATGTTCAAACCTTTTCCGTATTAGACGAGGCCTTTGGTCAGCAGTGGCCACTTATAGGCTGTTGATGTCATGTGAAGTGTAAAAATGTATACATGAGCATTTTCATTTAAATCTGCTTTTATTCGGATAAGATAAGATTTCTAAGAAATTTAAAAAACTGTATTTTTCCTCATTTATAACAAATTAGTAGTGGCAAAATTTAATCTGATACTGAGTATTTAACCTAAAAACCCTATATTTGATTTCAGATAATGGCCTTAGTATTATATCTGTTCTTGGGTCTTCTTCTAAGTTCATCATGTGAGGCCTACAAAGCGCTGGTGGTTTTTGGAATGCCATCAAATAGCCATTTCAATCTTGGTAAAGGAATTGTCAGAAATCTGTTAAAAGATGGAAATGAGGTTAGTTTAAAAGTATGGCAGTATTAACAAAAAAATACGGTTTACTAACTAATAATAATTGATTGATAGTAATTTAGTATGTTTACTTGATTAACAAAAACATTAATTAAATTGATTTCTATTTCCAGGTAACATTCATCACTCCTGTCGAATGGAAGAACCCACCACCGAATCTCCGGCAGATCGACGTGAGTAACAATTTTAACGTCATGCCATGTAAGTAAAACTTTGATCGGAAAAGGATATTTTTTTTTAATCCGAAATTAGATTCGTCTAAAACACTTTCAATTTATTGACACTTTGATTAAATTTTACTAAAATATTTTCAATATCATTACGGTTTTGAAATCATTGTCCCGACAAACCCTATTTTAAAATTCGGGACAAACTAGTAGATGGTGTTGACGAATATTAGCTTTACATGAAGTTACTATACAACGTGTAACAAAATACCCATATACATCAAGAAGGGCTGAT
This sequence comes from Spodoptera frugiperda, assembly GCF_023101765.2. Taxonomy (NCBI): domain Eukaryota; kingdom Metazoa; phylum Arthropoda; class Insecta; order Lepidoptera; family Noctuidae; genus Spodoptera; species Spodoptera frugiperda. The sequence continues at coordinate 3,580,055 of NC_064229.1, read as the reverse complement.
GAATACAGGTTGAATAGAGTCTCTACACGAAGTTTCAGCTTAAAATACGATTAAAAAAAATGTACCAAATACTTGGTATCGCATGGTTCTTGATTTTAAATCATACAAACATGTCACAACACTACAGGGGTCACTCGCTAATATTACGAAACATTTCTTCTGTCAATCTGATCGCCTAGTACCTGTATCTACCTAATTTTGAATTACGCGGCGACGCGATTTGAAAAATTCATAACTTCGTTCCATGAAAACATGAGTTTAAAAAACCCTTCCCGTATCGTTTGTTATGTTATCTAGAAGCCGTGCAATTGATATGTATACCCCCTTTTTGTTACACGTTGTATAACAAAATTCAAAACTTAAAACTTGCTTGGAAAACTTACATAAAACCGGGCATAACTGTATACTCTGAAGCTACAACCCTGGTAGTGGAATAAGGGACAGTGGGTTCATCACCCGACAATTTTTGGTTCGAGAAACTAATATAAAAGAGAGATCACTACAAAATAATTTCATTATTTTTAGCGTACCTACTAAATATAAAGCATTTAATGGAAGCCCCTACGCCGACTGGCCATCGTAAGTCTGTAAAGACGAGGTTGATAAACCTGGCGAAGACAACGATGGAATATGAAAATGTACAGAGACTGTTGAATGATACCAATGAGCACTTTGATGTCGTCATCGTTGAGCATATGTATTCAGACCTTGGTGCAGGGTGAGTAGAAAAATAGTACATAATATTTTGGGTGATAGGATTTTTACAATAGATGCAGATAGGTGCAGAGTCTAGGCAAATCAAATACACACACAAATTTATTCTTTATGTGATCCAAAAAATGTTGTTTCGATTTTAGGTAATATGATGTTATAAGCGACTTATTATGGTTGTAAACGCGTTCATAACATACAATTATGCATTTTAGTTTTATGTTTTTTGAAGTTTTAAAAAGTCTCACTTGACTTTGGCATCGAGCAAAAGCCTTTGTTTACTCTTGTGTGTCCAAATTGATGATATTCATTAATTGATGTCCATGTTTCAGCTATGCTGCAATATTCGACTGTCCTCTAATCTGGTTGAGTCCTGTAGAAGTGCACTCACTGTCTATTGGATTGGTCGATGTTTTACCAAACCCAGCTTATACATCAGATGTTCTGTCACCATATACGCCACCATTTACTTTCTTGGAGAGACTGGAAGAGCTATGGATAAGAATATATGATACATTCTACGACTATATGTAAGTATAATTTTGATTGGTTTTAGCAAAATTTTGGTATACGTCTTTCTCAAATTTCTACCAACTAATAAAAACTTTTGTCGGCATTATATGCATTAGACACCTCATAAAATATCACCGATCAATTGCATTGCATAAAATTTTTTTTGGTGAATAACTTAGGTATACTTTTGCATGAAGTTTTCGAGAAAATAAGGTTCAAAATAATAGTTATTTTTTAGGGTTTATGAACCAATGGAGGCAGCAGAATATGAGAGATTAATTGTACCTCAAATCGAAAAGAGAGGTCGGCAAGCCCCACCATATAGTGAAGTCCGGAACAACGTATCTCTAGTGCTGGGTAATTCACACGTGTCTACAGGTGTGTCTCTTGCCTTACCACAGAACTACAAGCCTATCGGAGGCTACCACATTGACGAAGAAATTAAACCACTACCTGAGGTATTTATAAGTTTATGTATAACTTTGAACAATTCACAAGTTCTTAATTCACATTTTCTTGATTACGATGGTTTAATTCTACAAATTCTTAATCAGGGCTGACTAATGACCCAGGGCGCAGTTCCACTCAGGGCGGGAGAGTCGTTTAAAGATTTTACACCCATATAGAAATGACTCATAAAACTAAGGTTCTAATCTCGATAGTAAAGATTTTTTTTTAATCAAATGACGCCGTCCGAAACGCAAAAAAAAAAAACGTAACGTGTATAAATCTGAACTATAGGTATTAATTTCTTAGATTTTTTTTTCCAGAACTTGGAAAAGATAATGATGAACTCCAAAAACGGAGTCATATACTTCAGCATGGGATCCAACTTGAAGGGCAAGGACTGGCCAGAACAAATCAAACGTGATCTCCTTAAATTATTCGGAGAACTAAAACAAACGGTGATCTGGAAATTTGAAGAAGAATTGGCCAATGTACCGAAAAATTTGCATATTATGAAATGGGCACCGCAGCCGAGCATTTTAGGTATGATTCACCGTTTAATTACTTATTTTAAAGACATTACTAGAGAAAGCGCAGTCACGGGCGCATTAATGACCTGTTAATTATATGTGTAAATACTGTAAGTATTGACTTACAGTATTGCCTTACAGTAAATTCTGTAAGTATTGACTTACAATATTTACACACATCAATTAACAGGTATGTACGTCAATACGTATGAGAAAATAATGAATTGCGTCTGTTTTACTAGACTATTCTGTAACTTTCAATTTAAGATCGAAGTGAGCTTGATTGCGGTCCGCCATGTCATTGGTATTGTCACATAATACGAGTAATGTCGATCAATGACGAACGAAAACACGATCAAGTTCACTTTGAAAGGTTTTAATTAAGTCTTTTAGCTGTTCAAGAAACTAAGCCATAATCGAGTTCTCAGCTCATATAAACTTTTTCTCTTTTATTTTATTGTACGATCTCAAGTTTCAAACAATTACTCTAATTTTGGCATTTTTTGTTTTACTTACTACATTTCAGCTCATCCAAAATGCGTGCTATTTATAACCCATGGAGGACTACTATCTACTACAGAAGCTGTTCATTACGGTGTTCCTACTATCGCTATACCTGTCTTTGGAGATCAGATCATCAATGTTAAGAAAGCTGTATCCAGAGGATTAGCTTTGGAAGTTAAACTGTCTTACAAATTGGCTGCTGATTTAAAAGTGGCTATTGAAGAAATGCTTAACAATCCACAGTAAGTAATTAATATGTAGGAGTGGATTTCGCTCTCCAAATGCTGTTTTTTTTTTTTGAGGGGGAAAATCATCCAATGTCTTCTCCCGCTTAAATTGAGGCGAAACTTTTACAGACTAAAATCCACCCCCTTCCTACTCCTGCTTTACGAGCTGAAGCCCCGATAATTTTATATTTTCTTTTTTTATTAAATGGTGTAAGACGGCTTTAAAATTACTTTTTTGATTCATTAATCAAACTGTCAATTAATTTGAAGCAACTAATATTGGAATCTTAGGGAACACCATTTGTTTGTTATTCTAACATATTTTTTTATGTTTGCAGGTATAGACAGAGAGTAAAGGAGCTGTCCTACATCTACCACGACCGACCAGTGCAGCCGGGAGCGGAGCTGCGACACTGGGTGCAGCATGTGGTGAACACACGCGGCGCCCCCCATCTGCGCTCTCCTGCACTAGCCATGCCATTATATCAACGACTATATCTAGATTTAGTAGCATTTGTGGCAGTACTTTTCCTAGTTTTGTATATAGTCATAAGAAAACTATGTTCTCGTATTAGATCCAAGAAAATTGTAAATAGTAAAAAAAGGAATTAGAAATAAATTATTAATTTTATAAAACCAATTGTTTTTGTTTTCTTATATGTAGTATTATCTTCATACACAATATGCAGAAGTGTCGTAAGTTTTAAAATTTCTCTTTTCTACTTGTCATCACCCTGTTCCTATTTCAAAGTTACTTGTAGTCAGTGTACTTCTTCCATTCTCTAATACGATGACATACTATCATACAACACTACTTTTTCTTTGACTATCCTCTTCCTTGCAATCCATCCAAATTTAAATTCAGCACTCATTTTTTCCCATGATTTGCATCCTTCCAAAGAAGTCTTCATATTGTCCATACCAATTTTTATAACACTTAGTTCTACCAGTCGTGTATTTATTATTCTATCCATTCCTATACTTTGAAGTACTTGGAATACACGTTAAGAATATTTGTAGTGTACATTATCATCTACTTATTAACCACAAAATGTACTTATACATATACTCGTACAGCTGAATATAGGACTGGGTCATCAAATGACTTGCGGATAAAAAACTGAAATAATAGACGTGAATGACTAATTTGGTCATACATTGAAGTGTGATATAAACATTACAGATTATGGATAGGAGGAAATTAAGGTACATGGAACAGAAACATTGAAACCGGCTCATCAAACCGGTCTGTCAGTCAACAAAGAGACAGGCGATGAGAAAGCATTTCTGATTTCTGAGAGAAACCAAAGTTTATGTGGTTAAGAGCCATTTTTCGTTGACAAAACTATATCCAACAAAGTTAACTGAGATGTTCATTTTATGAATTATTTATCCGTTAGTTTTATAATGAATAACTCAGTTGGAGTCAACTCCTGACATAGAGTGGTTGTGTGAAATGATATAGAGGTTTAAAAATAGCTTTTTCCTCCAATTCATTGTTTTGACTTATGAGTGACCTTGAACTTGGTGATGTGATTTAATGTAAATATTTGTTTGTGTGTCTGTATTTAGTTGTGCGTGCCAGTAAGTATTGAATATATGTTTTTTATATTGTGTTGTTTATTTTAGTTCTGTAGACTTGTAAGGTTAATGATATTTACATAATTATGTCAATTAACAGACACGTCGTCGAAATCATTGCAAATTACTAATTGTGATTTTAGAAGTACAGTTCCTATAATTTCAACTATAGATACTTTTGCTTGATTTTGGAAATCCATTGATGGACATGTGAAGTCTTTCCAAGTTCGTGCATAAAATATTGAATTTTATTTAAAATATCGAATAAATCCTAGATTATGTAGTTGACTGATTCTGGCCTTCGTTTTATTTCTATTCTGTGAATAATTATGCTAGATTGTGCAATTACGGTAATTTGCTGCTGAGAAGGGTCACTGCACTCTTATAACATAATGTCGTTGTAGATGAGTCATTGACGAGTTGCAAAGTTATGTAAGCCATGGCTGAAACAGTTCAATTTTATTATTTTTATTTATTGTTTATTTCGAAAATTATAATTTATAATTATGTAGTTTTATTCTTTGATTAATTTTAACATTGTGTTGCTTCATGTTCTCTTTTGCTTACAAATTCGTGTGTTTGATTGAAAACATATGTAGTATTTATGTATGTATACATATGTTTTATAGTTCATTCACCCGCATAAACTTTATTCGTACCGTAGTAGTTTTCGTGATGTCACTTGAAGAGCTCATAATTATACACTCACTCGTTGTTTCCATGCCAGTTTGGGCTGGTTCAACATCTTTTTGATTTATTTGTGACAGATTTTGTATTAGCTTTTGAGAGTTTAAAAATTAGTATAGGGCACACAACTAATGAAGCGAGCATTGTAGAATTAAACAGCAACACACTTGAATAAATATAGTAAACTTGAATAAAAATAGATTGTGTTTGACACAATTTAAAACAATAACTGTTCATCTTGAACATTGACTACAAAACATTACGAAATACGCCATGAACATAACAGCTGTAGATAAACTGTACGAAAATTTAAATGAACAAAAATAAATACTATTGCACAATAGTCATATTAATAAACTCTTTATATTATATGTAACAAATAAATAGTACGGAAATGAAAACGAACAAAAATAAATACTATTGCACAATAGTCATATTAATAAACTAATAATACTAATATTGAACTCGTTAAAACGTATTGTGCAATATTTAAAAAACTCGCGTGTTTCACCCAATCCCTGATTCCTAAATTCCTAAGCCCCAAAGGCCGCCGGCAAAGCACTTGTAACTCCTGTAGTGTTATTCGGAGCCGCGGACTAGCTAGGATTACCGGGGCTCCAGCTCGAAAAGCAGGACTAGGAACGGGATTGTTTTTAGTCAGTAAGAGTCTACACTCCCTTTCGCCTCGCCCAAGGCGGGAAAAGAAATTGGATGTTTTTCGCCCCTTATAAATAAGAGTGGTGACGGCGTCTAAACAAAAAAAAAAACTCCTCTGGTGCTGCGGGCGATTGCTTATCATCAAGCGATCGGGTTGCTCGGTTACCGGCCCTATCAGAACGTAAACTTGTGTGATTTTATTGAAGCAATATTGCATAATTTTCAGTAATTATATTGAAACTGCCTATTACTGTATTTCATACTTACGTAATATTTCATTTCAATGGATTGCTCAAGAATTTATTTTTATAAATTGAAGATGTTTTTGCGATGGACTTTCAGTCGTAGTTTTGATCGTGAGGTATCTAGTCACTTAGGTATTAATGTAAACATTTTAGTGAAGCAGCACCTATTGTGAGAGTGTGAGATAAGAGGTATGTGTATTTTTATGAAGTGATCGATAGTTTTTAAACCTCATGAAGTAATATTTTTTAAATCTTAAGGTCCTTTTCACCAGACTTGTGCTATGCTATGTTGCTGTTGGATGGGTTTGGTTTCCACCAATCACATTCATAGGTACACATAGCTTACTTCTGGTGGAAACCGACTTAGTCAGCTTCTCCTGCCTAGGGTGAGGTTAGAGGAAGTGTTAGACTCTTACAGACTAAAGCCACCTCGTTCCTACTCCTGCTCGTCCCGGTAACCCCCTATATTTAGTATATAGAATCCTGCTCTCTTTTGGTGGTTGGATGCAGTTTCAGCAGATATTAATATGATATTTTACTATGTTATATTGCGAAAGTAAAAAAGTACATAAGTATAGGTACCTATAATTAAATATTCGTGATAATGGTGTTCCATTTTTATCCAAACGTGACGGTTGGCATTAGAGAGATAAGACGCGTTATCAGAACAATAAATATAAATTAGGAAACTGTATGCGCAAACAAACAAACTTTATTTCGTTTAGCATAATCATGTAGGTAGTTATTTTTTTTTGTACAAAAATCGTTGAACCTGTGAATTTCTAAGCTGCAAGGTACGAAAGAGGACTGTGACGCTTACTTAAAAAAGAGGTTCTCTGTTTGACCCATATGTATGTATCTTGATATTTCACGTTTGGCTGAAGCAATTTTGATGCGGTTTTCAGCATAGTATTTTTCAGATTTAGGGATATTAGATGGTTTAAAAAAGGCGGTTCTCTTTCTTTTAAAAATGAAGTTTTTGCCATTTGTCTGCATTAGATTGCATTCGAAACTAAATGTTTTCCAATGCTCCTAATCCTAAATTTTCTTTCCATTACCGTCTTTCGTACAATGTTTTTCATTAATAATACTATTATTTTTGTTTATTTTTAAATATTACAGATTCAACTCTTGTTTTGATATCACAGTATACCTAAGTAATTAAGACTTGTATTTCTGCTGGAATTAGAGTTTCATGGAATTTGTTGCTCGAGGTTAATTATATACATTCTAGGAATTCAACAAGGATAACAAGGAAATCTGTAATTAATGTTTATTGTGTATATTTATAAATATGTACTTATAAAGGTTGCCTTGTGACTCGAGAGCTTGCAAGTGCAACTGCCACTGCCACAATATTTTATACCCGAAGGGCTAGGCAGAAGTGCACATTTTGGCACGTAATGCCACTGTACAATTTGTTATAACCCCCATGTATTAAGGGGTGGGCCTATTGCCTCACTTGTTGTTACTAATAAGATATTTTCGAAAAACTGAAAAGCGCCCAGTAATACTTTAATCTCAGTTATAGAAGTACGATACTTCTTTAACTTCTTTGGTTGATTATCACTTACCTATAAAAGTTAATTTTAAAACATCAAACACTATCTACTCATCTTTTTTATTTTTCTCTATCAACGACTGAATATATTTAACCTAACAAACCTCATGTATGTATAGTATGTCCCACGAAAGTTATAATAAAACAAAAAAATCTTATTATTTGTTTCAGATAATGGCGTTGGCAATATTCTTATTCTTGGCCCTTCTTCTAAGTTCGTCATGTGAGGCTTACAAAGCGCTGGTGGTGTTTGGTATGCCCTCAACTAGTCACTTCAATCTTGGCAATGGAGTTGTCAGAAATCTTTTAAGAGATGGACATGAGGTAAGTTTATAAATAAGTAATTAGATACATAACTAAAAAATAGGTAAATATACTGAAAACCATCTTAATGAAAAAATTATTCGCACATAATAAATATGGGAGAGCCATGCTTTGGCACGAATGTGCCGGCTCGACCGGAGTGATACCACGTCCTCACAGATAACCGCCATGAAACAGTACGCATACGTTGCAATTGCTTGCCATCAGGTGATCAGTCTGATCGTTTACCGGCTCATACTATAACAGAAAAACACAAACCACCAGCACAGTGGTGCCATCTCTTATTTTGGATGGAAGAACTATATTACAATTACAATACTAGCTAATCATGTTTGTGTATGTTAATTACACACATTACACATTATTCTGTATTAATCAAGTGTTTTTTTTTTCAGGTAACATACATAACTCCTCTTGAATATAAGAATCCCCCACCAAATCTTCGGCAGATTAACGTGAACAGCAATTTTGACGTTTTACCAAGTAAGTGTATCTTCTTGTATTTGATCAAAAGTTTATGAACTCTATAGACCGTAATTTTTATTTATTTTGCCACACGCAGTCATCTATATCTTTACGATTTTGAAATCATTGTATCAACAGTCAATTTTGAAATTATTTATTTATTTATTTATTTTAGGCTTTTCAACAATAAGTACGCTATTACATAATAATTTGTACATTAATAACTTACGTCTAAGCGCCTCATCACTTAAAGAAAAGCACAGCATGCACTATCTTATGCGCAAATAATAACCTAACCGAATGAAATGATTAATTAAAATTATTAAATTAAATATGATTACAATACGATGCATTAACATAATTAATAAAAAATAATATAAAAACCATTGCAATAAATTATATAAAAAATACATTTATAATTACTTAAATTTGATTATAATATGTTATAATAAAATTAAAATAATAAAATTCAAAAATATAATGATGTAAATTAAACTTAAATTAAAATTATAATAATTTTTTTTTTTTTTTATAATAAAATTTTTGACTAGGACTCAATTATTAACAGTTAGCAGTAAGTATGACCTTTTTTAAAGCTGGAACCGATGAAATAAAGAGGTCAATGTCAACATCCAGCTCATTATACGCAGCACACATTCTAGAGAGGGGACAGTGACGTCTCAAATTGGAATGTGATCTTGGTAAACAGAAGAGTCTCCTATTAGTACTTCTTGGCAGATTATGCGGCACATGGAATAGTACCCTACCGAGCAAATCAGGACAGTTTAGAGAACCAGTTACTAGCTTCTTAAGAAAAATCAAGTCCAGCATGTTTCTGCGATTATTGTACCAACAGTCAATTTTGAATGCAGCACCTCTAATCTAGTTTACAACGCCTCTACCGGTGGAACTAAAATTTGCCATACAAAAAAAATTACATCGTCGCTTGATACTATCGCCAAATACTATTGTTTCAAACTTATGTTAGAGGTACAGACCAAAGCAGTTGATTGGCACTGAATTTATATAATGTAGTACTAAGGTATTAGATGAGAAATCGCAGTAAAATAATATTTATTTTTAATATTTTCAGCGGATCAAATAAACATAAAGCATTTGATGGAAGCTCCCACGCCGAGTGGCCATCGGAAGGCCGTTAAGCTGATGCTGATAAATCTGGTGACGAAGACGATAGAACACGAAAGTGTACAGAGACTGTTGAATGATACCAATGAGCACTTTGATGTCGTCATCGTTGAGCATATGATGTCGGAGCTTAGCGCAAGGTGAGTAGAAAAAAAATATTTGTTTTGGATGATAGAATTAAGAGAAATTATCAAACAGTTTTTGCAAGGTTAAAAGTCTAATTTAACTATGAAATCAAATCGTCGCTAACACCGCAAAGGTGAGAACCTCAAATAAAAATTGTATTGTATTGAAATAACCATAGGGTTACGTACGAGTTTGTTCTACGTATAACAAGATCGAGATATTTCCACGTTCGGCATTCTGATTGGCCTACTCCGATGAACCAACCAACGTTTCATATGGCGAACGTTTCAAATGAGTACCTATTTAGAACACATCTGATGGAAACATCGGTGTCCGCAACACCAGATGAGTTACAAGACAAGTGTGCTATCAGTTTTTTGGGGATTGTAGTAATTAGGTCTTATTTTTAGAATATCAAAACGCTAATACACATGGTTTCATTTCAGCTATGCTACAATATACGACTGTCCTTTAATCTGGGTGAGTCCTGTAGAAGTGAACGCACAGTCTGTTGGTTTGGTCGATGTTTTTCCAAACCCAGCTTATACTACTGACGCCATGGCATCATACACACCGCCCTTTACTTTCCTGGAGAGATTGGAAGAGCTCTGGACAAGAATCAGTGATAACTACAATGACTACATGTAAGTATTACTTACTTTGGCAGTAGCAAAATATTGGGAATGTCATAAATTTCATTTATTCGTCCGAATGTTTAGAGGACACTAAACCGAAAATTTGGGGAAAAAATAAAATAATATAGAATCAAGACTAGTACCTACTTGAATTTTTAAAGAATTGGCCTGCACGGTTGGTGTTGTGGCTGGGCAACCAGTTGCCGCGCAACGTGTAGCGGCTTTCATAAATCCATAAATTGTTATTTCGAGTGTGGGTGTCATGTGTGCGTGAATTTGTATGTTTGTAAACGCACCTACGACACAGGAGAGTATTCTAATGTGGTGCAACGTTTGAAAAAAAGTAATAGTTGCCGTTGCACTCGATTAAAAAGTATTATTGATATATGATAAGGAACCGCATTAAGTTTGGCTATAGGTACTTTTGCGGGAAGTTACTATTGGAGAAATTGTTGAACACAACAATACTAACGAAGTAATTTTTGCCTTTTTCAGGGTTTATGAACCAACAGAGGAAGCAGAATATCAGAGACTAATTGTACCTCAAATCCAAAAGAGAGGTCGGCAAGCCCCATCGTATAGTGAGGTCCGATACAACGCAACTCTAGTGCTGGGTAACTCACACGTGTCCACAGGTGTGCCTCTAGGCTTACCGCAGAATTATAAGTCTATAGGAGGCTATCACATCGAGGAAGAAGTCAAGCCATTACCTGAGGTATTTATAAATTTGAACAAAATGATGATATCTTCATTTTCTGGTCAATCATTAGGATAAGTTTTTGGTAAAGGTTGATGAAATAAGGTTTGAATTTAGTTCCTTTTGTTTGAGGGGAGAAATTCATCCAATGTCTTCTCTCACCTTGGACGAGGCGAGAGTGAGTGTCAAACTCTTTCTGACTAAAAACCACCCCGTTCCTACTCCTGCTTTTCGAGCCGAAGCCCCGGTAAACCCGCTAGGTAGTCCGCAGCTCCGATGAATTTAGTTAATTAAGAATTAAATAAATCAAAGAATATACCAAATAAAAAACAAGAAGACTAATGTCGTATTCTTCAATACGTCATAATTCTTGTTTGTTACACAAAGTCGGTGACTAATTAAAACAATTCTTTCTTGCAGGACTTGGAAAAGATAATGATGAACTCCAAAAACGGAGTCATATACTTCAGCATGGGATCCAACTTGAAGGGCAAAGACTGGCCAGAAGAGATCAAACGTGATCTCCTTAAATTATTCGGAGAATTAAAACAAACGGTGATCTGGAAATTTGAAGAAGAATTGCCAAATGTACCGAAAAATGTTCATATTATGAAATGGGCACCGCAGCCGAGCATTTTAGGTATGTTTTATACCGTTTTATTACTTATGTTAAAGACATTACTGGGGAAAGTGCCGACACGGGAGCAATAATGATCCGTGAAACATCAGTCGTTTTCAACGTTGCTATGTTGAAATTGATGTGTGTGAATGAGTACTGTAGATATCAATGTCTTAATGTTTTAGAATCCTCCCAAGGATTCTAAACTGCGTCTTATCGACGTAATCGAGTTTCTTGAATAAATTAATTTAAGTGTGGGAGAGCCATGTTTGCACGCACGAATGTTCCGGCTCGACCGGAGTGATGCCACGGCCTCACCAGAAACCGACGTGAAACAACGCTTGCGTTGTGTGAGTCAGGTTACCGGAGGTCCAATTCCCCCTTCCCAATCCCCAACAACCCTTAAATTCCTTACCCCCAAATGGCCGGTAACGCACTTGTAACGCCTGTGGTGTTTCAAGTGTCTATGGGCGGCGCAATTGCTTACCATCAGGATCACCTGCTTACGTATGCTCGTTTCCGTAAAAAAAAACTGTTTTAAATCTTAATTTTTGTTATTCTCATTTTCGGAATCATCCTGACCCACTTTGACATCGTTAATTACATGTTTTTCTTTTTTTTATTACAGCTCATCCAAAATGCGTCCTGTTCATAACCCATGGAGGACTACTATCTACTACAGAAACTATTCATTACGGTGTACCTACTATTGCCATACCTGTCTTTGGAGATCAGTTCATCAATGTCAAGAAAGCTGTCGCTAGAGGCTTTGCTTTGGAAGTTAAACTCTCTTACTCAATAGCTGCTGATTTAAAATTGGCGATTCAAGAAATGCTAAACAATCCTAAGTAAGTCTTATTTTACCATTTTTCCACGTATCTTTTTATTCAATGTGATTATAGTTAAACTGGAGTAAGGAATTCCTGGTTTTCTATTCTTCAGGATTACGCATACCTTTAATTTTTAAAATAATAATAAAGTATTTAAATTCGATATTCAGAGAGTTCTTGATCACCTTAATGTATTAGAACCGCTTTAAAGGGGAAGCCTTCAGCAGTGGACGTCTCTCGGCTGATGATGACGATGGTGATTAGAACCGCTTCAAAGAAAAAGTATTTGTAGTCTTAACATTTCTTTTAATATTTACAGGTATAGACAGAGAGTAAAGGAGCTGTCCTACATCTACCACGACCGACCAGTGAAGCCGGGAGCGGAGCTGCGACACTGGGTGCAGCATGTAGTGAACACACGCGGCGCCCCCCATCTGCGCTCTCCTGCACTAGCCGTGCCTTTATATCAACGACTGTACCTAGATCTAGCAGCCCTACTATTAGTAGTTTTTTTAGCTCTTAAATTATTCCTAAGGAAACTGTACCACCGTATTAGACCTAAGAAGTTTGTAAATAGTAAGAAAAAGGATAAGAAGAATTAAATAGTGATTTGAAAAGTTTTGTTGTGTTTATTTTTTGTTTATGTTCATACTAAGGTCGGCTAGCTGATGATGACCTAAAACTTGGTGTTTGTATCTGGAATGGCGTATGAATGTTTTACATTTTTAACAGATATTTTTTTGTAAATTAGATGTTTCGTCTGCCTTCTATTTCGTAATGTTCATGGTGATGTGCTAATTATTTTTTTCCTTTTATAAAGACCTAAGTATCTAAATCTAAATAATAAATAAATATCCAATTCGGTCGATTGCATCAGAAGTTTCGGTAATTTATTTTTACTTACCAAAATTAGTGTAGTGACTACTACGTGCATGTATGTGCATGCGTACTTTAAGTGCATCCATTAATGAGGTACATATCAGATATAACAGTCAGAAATCGTGAATTGATTTTTATGAATATGAAAATTATGTCAGATCATCATTACTTTAGTGTATTTTTATTGTGTTTAAAGCATATCATAGTTGCTAATCATTGGCAGATTATTATTGATACAATATTTCCGTATTTATGCTATAAATAAATCAAAACAAAGTCTGTTATCGACACGTAGTAGGTCTTTAAGATTATGTTGAACTACTTGATGAGCTCATTATTAAGTTCATAGTTAAAAGTCATCCTGACTTGTTAATTGGTTACACGCTAGGACTGAATGAGCTAATGAATTCAAAGGTACTTGAATAAATATACTTAAAGCTAAATTAGCACAAAAAATTTAATACTCAATCAAACGAGAAACAGAATGTATATGAAATATTAGGAATGTTATTTCGGGAAACCAATGCGGTCAAAGTCAAAATCACATTTTTTTTATAAGACTATTAATTATAAAAAAAGGCTAGTAGAATAGAATGGAATATAAAAAGTCAATGTAGGTATTTGGGTTTGGCATACTCTTGCAATACTAAATCTTTCATATTATTTGATTTAGCTATAAATGAAAACATTACTTTTCTAGTTTGCCGAATAGTTACAGGCTGCATGACAATGTGGCTTTTTTTTAGGGGTTAAAATCATCCAATGACTTTTCCTGTCCTGAGCAAGGCGAGACGGAGTGTCAGACTAAACTAAAACTGTTACTGACTAAAAACCACCCCGTTCCTACTCCTGCTTGTCGAGCCGGAGCCCTGGTAAACCATAACAATGTAGCTGAGCAAGGAATCTCGCGTTTGTTATAACAAAAAAAAAACACTACTTTGTTTTTAAACGTACAAGTATTTTTATTAGATTTCATATAATTTATTTACAAAAAATACATACACCAATAGTTATTTAGGACATAGCTTTACATTTCATTTCTAACATTTGTGGTCAAATCAATAATCAAATATTATTTTTTTACTAGTTTCATCCCTCCGTTTAGTAGCTATACTTTTGGTTACGTTACACTATATTGTACATACAGGATTTAAAGGCAACATTTCATCATCACCATTATCATCTACATAGCCATTATCAACATCTGCATCATCATCATCATTCTGAAATTGTTTTTTATCTTTTGCTTCGGTCCAATTTCACAAGACTATTCTAGTACAACCATTTATTTTAGTTAGTCTTTAGTATTTTTAACCTTTTGAACGACACGGTTTGGCTATAAATGCCAAACAATAGATTTTTTGGGCAATCGCCGACAGAAGCAGGTTGGTAATGGTTCATCTAATAGTAGACCGTAGCATCGCTCAGTAGATTATATATATATTACTATTAATATTTTCCAACTAACTTGACCTTCAATCGTGACAATGTCATAATAGCTATTATTAACAAGCCATTAAAGTATTATTTTAATAAACACATGCGGTTGAAGAACTAAAACTAACATACAATATTATTATGGACAAAGTACTTAAAAGATAAGTCAATAGCATTTGTATTTCAAGTAAATAAGGAAGTGTCTATGATGTTTTTTAAGGAAACCTGCCTAATAGAATACGACGAGGATACAAAAACATGTCTATTATTACCTGTGCTTCTTATTTGAACCATTGCGTTGCTCTTTGGCCATTTTTTGTAGGTAGGTACACAAAAATAACACAGTTTATTTCATTGTATGAATACAAAAAATCCATAAGTTTTTATATTTTCAGAAATAATCACAGTTAGTTCTTTATTTTATAAGTAAGTTTACCGCTGAGTCAGTAGTTAACCTATAAATATTTTCCCCTAATAATAATATTCGCTTGAAAATAATCATAGAAATAGCACTCTGAATGTTACAGGCATCAGAGTCCTTAGACATTAGCATACAAACAACATACAATTCCATAAAAATAAATTAATATTCTCTATTTTATATAGTCTTCTCTAATTCTTCTTCTCTTTTATATTCTTCTGAGGTTTAAAGAAGCATAAAATCTTCCTAACCACCAGTAATATACCAACAGCAGCTGCCAGTAGCACAGCTAGCAGATCTAGGTACGCTTGTTGGTACAGCGGCACTTGTAGCGCCACTGAGCGCAGGTGTGGGGCGCCGCGCGTGCGCACCACGTGCTCCACCCAGAAGTTCAATGCTTCTTTTGGCTTCATCGGACTGTCGTGGTATGCTACAGACATCTCCTTAACTTTGGCAGTATACCTATAAAGATAAAGGGCATGTTACTTGCAATTGAATTGAAGTTACAAAAATATATCGACGCTAATTCGATGGAAAAGCTTTTTAACCATCGAAATCTATTTTATTATCTTTTTGAAACAGTATATTTATTTATTTTATTTATTTATTTATTTAATATTTGGAGGACCAACAGCATTAACATTAAATAATTATAAAGCGACTTATGAAGAGCAATTATAGCCCCACTTTTAAACTATTGATAATCTAATTATATCTTGTTCATACATGAATTAAATTACACAGTAATACACACTAGCTAATATCCAATATGAAAGTAGATATTTTTTAAAGAAATCACGGTCGTCTCACTGTTACACGGTTCAGCATTAAATATTCTTTCCATTTTATTCTTTAAAAAGTTATTCATGAGGGAGAATTTTATGATACGTAAAGAACTTCAAAAGTCCTTAGCTTTTTGGAATAGATTTTTTACGCGAATTAACTTACCTGGGAAGATCAGCGAGAACTTTATCCAAAGCGACCTTCAGATCCTTGGGCAAGTTGTGGGAAAGGTCAACTTTTTCTCCAATTCTTTTATGTTGGATTTGGTTTGCATTGAGGAACTGGTCAGCGAAGACTGGGATGGCAATGACTGGAACTCCGAAGTGGACTGCCTCGGTGAGGGATAGGAGACCACCGTGAGTGACGAACAACTTCAAATTGGGATGGGCTGGAAGAAAAATAATTAAAATGAGGAAATAATCAACTTGTGTAAGAATTGTAGATTGTGCTACTACCACAGATGGGGCCTAGTAGGGCTGATGTCTAGTCAGAGCTGTGGACTACCTAGCGGGTTTACCGAGGCTCCGGCTCGACAAGCAGGAGTAGGAACGGGGTGGTTTTTAGTCAGTAAGAGTCTGACACTCCCTCTCGCCTCGACCTGGCGAGAGAAGTCATTGGATAAGTTTCCCCCCTCAAAAATAGACTTTACTACTACTGGAAAGTATCTAATGTTGCTTAATACGAATAGTAAAGTGCACAATTTAGAGATAGGTATAACATTAAAAGCTTATTTTTGATACCAATACAACATGGATAAACATCGAAAGCTTATTCCTTGATACGAATTCACTTGGGACCATTAACAACTGCTTTGCTTTGGATAATATTTCTTTTATTACAATATAAAATCCTCAAAATAGAATAAATACCCTTTGTTCTCAATTTCTTATCTACATCCAAATTAAACACATTAAGGTTACTATTGTTAAAAGGGAAAAATACCGTGCCCTTGAAATGATATATGATACAAATAAGAATGATTTATTACACATGGTCTGTACATGAAGGTAGATCCCATGATTATAATGACATATGATACGATTACAAATATAACTATGGTAATTTTTAATGAGGGCAAGATCCCACAGAATTTTAATCATGGCTACATACGTGACATGTGTACGAAAATAAACCATTGTTTAGAATTTTAATACACAAAAAGGTTTAATAACGACACTAAATTATGTTGCAAGATTACCAACATCCTGTCTATTTCTTTGATGGTTTTAAAATTGTCATCTAATGACGTCTCTACCATGTTATTTGCGTTGGAGTTGCATGTCATGTACTTTGTCAATTAGTTTCAATTTGTATTCATTATGGATAATATTTACTTCTTCAACAATGCACGAGTAATGCTCTTGTGTGTACCTAGGGCTTTGTTTGTTGTTAGTACCAGTGCTACCATTGGTAGTAATAATAGCTTGTTCTGATAAGCAAATTGATATCAGGTGAACTTTGGTTTTCTACAAGTATGTCTATTGCATTGCATTATATTATAATGTTTGATTTGCAATTTACAATATTATTTAACGATTTTTCTTCGTCGTTATTAAGGACCTTACTTCTTTCATGTTTAATTTTTTTATTATAACTTTCGTGAGACGTACTAAATTAGTCATTATTATGATCTTTCATGTTTGTTCTATAAGTTGACTATTCTTACCTAATAAACTCTGCTGTGGTGCCCACTGCACTATATGAACATTCTTAGGCTGGTTCGGTAGATTCTCCTCAAACTTCCACAAGACAGTTTGCTTCAGTCCCCCGAACACCTCCAACAGACCCTTCTTCAGATCATCTGGTAAGTCCTTGCTCTTCAAATTGGAGCCCATGCTGAAGTAAATTACGCCATTCTTGGCATTGTCCAAAATCTTCTTCAAATCCTGGAAAATATTGATTGATGATATACAAATTTGATTGGTATTGGCTACATCACAAGGGTCATAATGGCATATAGCATAACTATATTTAAAAAAATCTCACCTCTGGTAAGGGCTTAACTTCATCATCAATATGGTAACCTCCAATGTGCTTGTAGCTTGGTGGCATTGGCACTGCATTACCAATCGCCACTTGCGAGTTGCCCAGCAGTAGTGATGCATTATACTTCAACACATTATAATCAGGCACTGGTTTGCCCTGCTCTTTCAAGATAGGGACTACATGTTTTAGGTACACTGCTTCTTCTCGTTGGTAATAGTCACTGAAACGAGGAAGAAATATTAATGTGTAGAGAATCATATTTCAGCTTATTGGAAATCAAATCATCCAAAACTAATTGTTAGTAGTACGGTGACTCTTTGGGCAGTCTTGTGCAGCATCTTATGATATATTTCCCTCAATAGACTAGCATTTTTTTAAGGGAGAAAATCATCCAAGGTCCTCTCCCGCTTTAGGCAAGGCAAAATTTGTAGTGTCAGAATGTTATTGAGCAAAACCACCCCGTTCCTGCTCCTGATTTTCGTGGCGGAACCCCGGTAAACCCACTATGTAGTCCGCAGTCCTAGCTTCGAGTTTATTTAATGTATAGTATTTTGCGTGATTCTTCATTAGTTCTATGGGGCAACATATACGTCCTGGAGTAGAGTAGCTTTAAGGTTGTATCACACTTTAATGGCACGGCTCCGGCACGGCACGGTGTCGTTTCGAATTTTGAACGCTGGGAGCGTGCGCAAGCTTAGCTTAATTTTTTGTATTGACGTGATAAAATATATCATACGACATATGATTTAAAGTTCAACATTAAATACCGAGTTAATTGCTGTTAGAGCGGTGCCCTTTAAGTGTGATTAACCTTTACTGAAGAAGAGATAAAACAGTTTTGATTTTGTTTATCTATCACGTAGGTCATTAATGAATATCATAATTATTATTATCTTCAGACTATTACTACTATCTTGTCAATAAACCTTAATGTGAAATATATCCAAACTTATTGGAATTCATACGACAGACTTGCCAAATTATGAAACAAATTAAATTATGAATGATAAAAATATTAATTGTCATTTTATTGTTATTGCTTTAGTAGATTATATTATTGCTTATTCATAATGTATTGCTTAATTACTGTACTCGTGGATTTGTAGACGTGGAACTGATTTTTTTGATTTGTCATTCTGATTTGTAGTATGATGCAAGCTTAATATTAAAGTTATGCCTTAATAGATGCCTAGTAAAATGCCTAAATAGATACGTAAGTATCTATTGTAGCATTTTCAAAGGGATTACAAAGGAAACCTATATTAGAAGCAGTACCTATTCAATTTGTTTGTAACGTCTTGTGCTCCCCGTAATATGCTTATGCTACGCATTATGTTAAAGGGAAATTCAGTTATGACATCTCTTCTTTGCATTTGCTTCAGGGTTTTATACATGATGAACCAATGATATACGATGATTCTCATTGGTACCATTATCATATTATACCACCTCAGTTGCACTCGTTACTCACTTGTTATGATGATAAAGTCCAGTCAATTGAAGCCACAGTTCCTGGACTCTTTGCATGAAGTTGAATGGAGGTATATTGGCATACATATAGTCTCCATTATAAGCTGGGTTCATCGGACTATGGACCAGGTTCATTACCATCCAATGTGGTTCAACTGTTGAAAACCAGATGTAAGGGCATTGGAATACTGCTGGGAATCTGAAAAAGATCAAAGTTGAAATGTAATTTAAATATTAATTAAAACACTTTTAAAATATCGACTACTGTTTCAAAATGTTAATTTGTATAAAAAATGGTACCAAAAAGAAATTCTATCGTTACTCTTTAAAATGATATTTGAATTTGTGACTAATATTAGGAATTTTTGTGTTTAGAATTAGACCGTGTTAGTTTCAATTCCAAATTACGTAAATAAAATTTCAAATCGAAATAAACCTAGTAATATGGTTCTTGCTACTGACAGCTACTTATTAAAAAAGACAAGGCAAATAAATGGATTTGACCTTAGTAATCATACGTCGTTTGAATACAAGTTAAGAACAAACGTCACATGAATAGATAAATGGAACAGATCAATGAATCCATTAAGTAATATAACTTTAAAAGTGGTTTCAAGGAGACTTGGCTTTAAAAAAAATTAAAAAGACCTGTAGTAACCAGAAATAGGCAATATAAACGTGGCCAAAAAAATGTGTAAAATGTACAAATATTTTTTTCAAATTATTTAAATTTATTCTCCCGTTTATTCAAAATAGGAGATTCGCTAGATATTTTAGGGATATTACCTGACTTAAAAAAGGGAGGCGGTAAAGAAAATTGAAGTTCCTTTTTAAAACATAAGGTATATGTTATTTGTATGTTTGGGTCTTTAGTAATTGAATATATTACCTCCTTCCTGACGAAAGATCTATCTTATATCTGGTACACATTATTAATCTTGACCATACAATATGATCTAATTATTTCCATAACTTTCTCCATTATGGATATCAAACGTGAGCATTTGATTGGTGGAATAGAGCTCATTAAAACTGTTGTTTATTTATTTTTACATGTAAGCAACTATAGCATTTGCCATGCATTAGGTCGACCATGGCTGAGAAAAAGAAAAAAAATCAACTTACGTAGAATACAGATCTGTAAACATGTACTCGCCAATGATCACATCAAACTTCTGTTGGGGATCTCTCATCAGCTTCTGCACATTCTTGTGTTCTAACGTCATTGCTGCAATGTGCATCATCATAGAAAACACGAAGTTGTGGTCCTTGAAGTTCACTGTCCCTTCCAGTATCTCTGTGAGGTCTAAGATGTCCGCTGTTGAAAATAATTTGAGTCAGTAAGTGGTGGATAGGCTTTATGAAAGGATATCGTGGTGACTTGTATATTATGTCACCCTTTAGGCTTTAGGTGTCCACATCTCCACGTCACGACGTCGTCAACGTGGAATGATGTAACGTGCCACGTTACATTGACGTGACGTGCAAATTTACGTTAACGTAACGTAAAAATGAACGTCACGATGCAGAAACGTTACACGTCGACGTGGATTGTAAAATTCTGGTACATTCTTCGCTAACATGCGTCAGTCTCAAGAAAGAAAGCAAAAATGGCTGGACATAATAACAACTAATAAAACCTTCGATGAAAATTACTTAAAACTTTAAAAACATACTAATAAAAACTTAAACTGATGTGTACCTTTACAAAAAATTAAATTAAAAACAAATCTCAAAAACATTGGCTAACAAAAGGCATCAAAATAACGTGTAAAAACAAAAGACTACTTAAGATTATCACAATGAAAACTAGTGAACCCATCCTGACAAACTGCTATAAACGGTAATAACATCAAAAAATAGCAAATTATTAAGAAACTAAAGAAATCAACAAATAAAACTAAAACAATGTGGGGCATAATACACGCAAAAACAATAAAAAGAGAAAAAGTAACTTAAAACTTAAGATAGACAATAAGACAATTACTGAACCAAAGCATAATTATATCAAACATTTTTAATAACTACTTTGTATCTATACGAACTTACACTACCCTTTTACCTTTTAATTAATCGATCATTTGAAGAAGGAATATTCCCAATAGAATTAAAATTGCTTTAATAAAACCTATCCATAAAGAAATGCATCCTCAAATACTTACGATTAAAAAAGCTATGATGATCGGTGACATCCACTATATGTAATTTCGGATTACTTTTCTGTCTGCTTGCATACGGCGTTATGTAGGTTACCTGTAAGTAAAATTACGTTACATGAAATTATAGATCAATAGCCCGAGACAGTCCACTGTTGGAGTATGGATCTCTTTTACATATGAGGGATACTCGATAATACATTTCTTCTCAGAGTAGTCGGATAGAAAATGTCGGCCTCATCTAGTTATTTCAAAGATTGACGTGTAAAAGTGTTATCTTATAACCAACTTGCAAAAATAAATATCATTTATAATATTTTAGGGTTCAGAGATTGACATCGTAATTAGAAAGGTTCAGGTTTATGCCAATTTTTTTTTTAAAGGGAGAAGAATCATTCAATGGCTACTCCCACCTTGGACGATGCGAGTGGGAATGT
The DNA here is from genome assembly GCF_023101765.2 of Spodoptera frugiperda. Lineage (NCBI taxonomy): Eukaryota > Metazoa > Arthropoda > Insecta > Lepidoptera > Noctuidae > Spodoptera > Spodoptera frugiperda. The sequence goes on along the minus strand of NC_064229.1, from coordinate 3,557,981 downwards.
CAGACTCTTACTGTCTAAAAACCACCCCGTCCCTACACCTGCTTTTCGAGCCGGAGCTCTGGTAATCCCAGGTTAGGTAGTCCGCAGCACCGGATCATGCATCAGCCAGCCACTTCGTGGGAAGATACTCGCAGATATTTCGCTTCGATAATATCAAGAACTTTTTTTTTATTCTTATTAGTTCTCCACAGAATGTTGGTCCGTGCCCTTGTCATTGATACTTATCATAACTGGTGAACCTTTACCCAAATGGAATAAGAAAGGCGTCGTTGTGTTTACGTTATCGATAGTAACAATAATTGGGCCATTCATTCAGTACTGTCTTAGAAACACGACATTATATAACACCTTATCTCAATTGTATCTAGGTACTACCGGGGTTATCAATAAATTGATACAATTTGCTGAATATTCATATTTAATTAATAGATTCTCTTTGACGTTACAGCACAGAGTCGTGTGCAATGCGTCCGTGAGCAATTGAGCGAGCGCCATCATGTGCCAATTTCAATAACCGATCTCAATATACAATCTTAAAATTATGATCGGTTTTTGACATTAGTTCCATAGAGTTTTTGACAAAAATTAAGATCGATCCAAAGATTTTGGATTAGGATCTGTTATTGAAGTTGGCAGTTAATAGGAATGTTACGTAACATAACGTAACTGGCGAAAATGTTTAGATTGTATGTATTTTTTTGTGGTATAATCCATCTTAAGTTCTAATGGTAAGCAATCGTCGCCGCCCATGGACACCCGAAACATCAGAGGCGTTATAAGTGGTTAGGAATGATAGGGTTGTTGGAGAATCGAGGATTGAGAAGATTGGGAAGGGGGTAATCGGGCCTCCGGTAACTTCACTCACACAACGAAATACAATGCAAGCGTTGTTTCATGTCGGTTTTCTGTAAGTTCGTAGTACCACTCCGGTCGAGCCGGCACATAAATGTAATAGTATGCATATTTCTTTACACGTCGCGAGGGAATGTTCGTGTGGCATGTTTTTTGTGTCTTCACCGAAGTAGTTAAGAGCTTGGATTACATACAGGTTACTGTTTACAAGTTATATTTAATTTCACCTGTCCCGATGTTTTAAGCCGTGTATCCATTATGTGCTCCTGATATCTTTAGCTTTAGATATCTTTATCTTTAGCTTTTAATTAAATCACTCGGACAAAAGTTAATAACTGAATATCCTGTCGACTTTTAAGTGAGCAAAGATTTGTTTTGCACTGAGAAATTCATAAATAGATTTCGAATAGGAAACAGTTTCGTTGATCGAGCTATTTCAAGTGCAGTATTGTTTTATGCTCTCGATTTATGGTGGACATTCCACCTACACGCATGAAGCGTTTTGCCTCCAGTTCGTTTATTAAAACAGATGAGGAGTGGAATTCTTTGCCAGAATCTATATTTCCTAGCGGGTATAATCTGGGTGTCTTGAAAACGTAAGTGAATGGTTGCTTATAAATGAACATGCGTGCTCCATAGTAGGGCTGTATCATTGCTTACCACCAGGCGAGATAGTGGTTAAACGTCGACCCATTTCCAATAAAAAATAATTCGCTATTATAACAACTTGCAAAGGGCGATTATATTTTTGTTTAATGTTATTATATTATCTTTCTTGTTATTGTAATTAGGTACAAATTGCAATGATTATAATATTCTGCATTTTTAGAATAATCATAAACAATGGGCCATTCATTCAGTACTGTCTTAGAAACACGACATTACGTAACACCTTATCTCAATTGTATCTAGGTACTACCGGGGTTATCAATAAATTGATACAATTTGCTGAATATTCATATTTAATTAATAGATCTCTTCGACGTTACAGCACGGAGTCGTGTGCAATGCGTGTGTGAGCAATTAAGCGAGCGCCATCGTGTGCCAACTTCAATAACCGATCTCAATATAAAATCTTAAAATTATGATCGGTTTTTGACATTAGTTTTTGTCAAAAATTAAGATCGATCCAAAGATTTTGGATTAGAATCTATTATTGAAGTTGGCAGTTAATGTGAATATTACATAACATAATGTAACTGGCGAGAATGTTTAGATTGTATTTTTTCATGGTATAACCCATCTTAAGTGCAATCGTCGCCGCCCATGGACACCCGAAACATCAGAGGCGTTATAAGTGGTTAGGAATGTTAGGGTTGATGGGGAATCGAGGATTGAGAAGATTGGGAAGAGGGTAATCGGGCCTCCGGTAACGTCACTCACACAAGGAAACACAATGCAAGCGTTGTTTCATTTCGGTTTTCTGTAAGGTCGTAGTACCACTCCGGTCGAGCCGGCACATAAATGTAATAGTATGCATATTTCTTTACACGTCGCGAGGGAATGTTCGTGTGGCATGTTTTTTGTGTCTTCACCGAAGTAGTTAAGAGCTTGGATTACATACAGGTTACTGTTTACAAGTTATATTTAATTTCACCTGTCCCGATGTTTTAAGCCGTGTATCCATTATGTGCTCCTGATATCTTTAGCTTTAGATATCTTTATCTTTAGCTTTTAATTAAATCACTCGGACAAAAGTTAATAACTGAATATCCTGTCGACTTTTAAGTGAGCAAAGAGTTGTTTTGCACTGAGAAATTCATAAATAGATTTCGAATAGGAAACAGTTTCGTTGATCGAGCTATTTCAAGTGCAGTATTGTTTTATGCTCTCGATTTATGGTGGACATTCCACCTACACGCATGAAGCGTTTTGCCTCCAGTTCGTTTATTAAAACAGATGAGGAGTGGAATTCTTTGCCAGAATCTATATTTCCTAGCGGGTATAATCTGGGTGTCTTGAAAACGTAAGTGAATGGTTGCTTATAAATGAACATGCGTGCTCCATAGTAGGGCTGTATCATTGCTTACCACCAGGCGAGATAGTGGTTAAACGTCGACCCATTTCCAATAAAAAATAATTCGCTATTATAACAACTTGCAAAGGGCGATTATATTTTTGTTTAATGTTATTATATTATCTTTCTTGTTATTGTAATTAGGTACAAATTGCAATGATTATAATATTCTGCATTTTTAGAATAATCATAAACAATGATAGTATTATTTATTAAAGGTATGTGCCTATAATGACTTATGTATTTACTGGTCACAATCAGCTGTGGAATTATTTTGTTTGTAAATAAATAGGCTCAAAGATAATTCCTGTTATTGTCCGTAGGAACGTAGTTACTATGTGCTTTAATAGCAGTTCACTTGTATCGTAATAGTAAAGTATGAGGTTGTGTTAAACAAAGGACAGTCACAATGGACATACCACAACATGTTTATATACCTAAGTATAGATATATATTTTTATGGTATAAGCCGGTAAACGAGCAGATGGATCACCTAATGGTAGGCAATCATCGGCGTCCATGGACAGTCGAAATACCAGAGGCGTAAAAAGTGAGTTGCCGGCTTTTTGGGGGTTAGAAATGTAAGGGTTATTTGGGAATCGGGGACTGGGAAGGGGAATAATATGGGTAACTCTTATCTAGATTAATAAATAAAATTGAAGTGTTTGTTTGTAATATTGAAATTAGCGGTTTTTACTACATGTAAATGATACTCGTACATACACCAAAATAATATATTTTTTACAGGTTTTGTTTGACTGTCTGTTGGTCGGTCTGTTTGTTCTTGTTAATCTCTAAAATGGCTACTTTTATTGCTCAGTAATCTACGTGAGCAAAGCCGCTTGCATCAGATAATCAAACACACTAACACTTTTCCGTAATCCAGCATCTGAGAAGTTTAGAATTGAGACAAAACTACTGAACGTGATCAAGTTTTTCTTAATAATTGTAAAGCATAGAAACATATCTATGACGTAGATACCAACATATATAATAATATGTTGATACAAATTAACCTATAAATACATGCACGAACTTTAAATACCTATAGTTTTTTACAATTACAAAAAGTTTCACCTTTAATCTTGAGGTGTAATGTGCTAAAAATAATATTTATTCTGGTATCATAATTCAATGTTATTGGTCGTCAATTAGAAAACAAAACTAGATTTGCTAGTTGTACGGTACTTAAATCCCGGAGCTGCGGACTGCCTAGCGGGTTACCGGGGTTCCGGCTCGAATAGCAGGAGTAGGACCGGGGTGGATTTTAGTCAGTAAGAGTCTGACACTCCCTCTCGGCTCGCCCAAGGCGGGAGAAGCCATTGCAAGATATTCCTCCATCAAAAAAATAAAAAATACCTAACCTACCTAACCGCACGAAGAAATAAAATTTGCGTGAATGCTTTTGTCGCACCGCGTATCGTCAAATTTGTATGAAATCACAAGAAGCGTGTAATTTTATCGCCTGTGCGGATACTTTCATAAGATTTATTGTGAATTGTGAATTTAATATCGTTATGCGGACAGGCATTTAATAGAACACCGATTAATTCGCAAGCTACATAGCTTGTGTTATGCTAGCTATGCTATGTTATAAAAAGTTTTTTTGTGTACATGATAGACTACAACATACTCTTGTTCATACATTTGGTTCGACACGCGTTTCACACGTTTCGAAATATCTGCTCGACTTCTACAGGTCATAGCGTGATGTTTTATACCTTCCTTTTATAATCTTCCACGATAGATGCACTATCCAACACAAACATAATGATTCAAATCAGACCAGTAGTTCCAGAGATTAGTGCGTTAACAAAAAAAAAAAATCAATTTTGAGGTTGTAAACATTTCCGTCATAGTTCTTATTATTGTTTATGTTATATTTAAGCTTCGTAAAAAGCTGTTTTTAATACATAATAAAGTATGCAAAATGACTTTAAAAAGAAGTTTAATTATTTTATTCTATCACACTATTTTTGTCGGGTTTTACGCTATATTGTCAATTTGTCAAATTAAGTTGTGTCTTCTACTTTGTACTTTACTGTACAGGTACTACAAGTGACTGTACTGTTAGAAATATCAAATTTATATAGATTTTTATTTATTTATTCAATACCTGGAGTAGATAAATAGGCTTGCAAATGTTTCTCAATTATTTATCTCTTATTTAGGTAAACATATATTTACGTATACCTAACAAGAAAGAATTTAAAACAAAAACTAATTTTATCGAACGAAAATCATATTATTATGTATTACTTACTTCATGTCCAGCATTAAGAAGATGTTTAATCATATTGTCTCCGAGGATCCCATGGCTGGGACTCGGCACCGGGAACACAGCTAAGATCTTGTAAGCATCACATGAACACAAACTTACAACCGCACAAAACAACAAACATTTTAATTTCTCCATTATTATTAAAAAAAAATCCTTCAAAAATAAAATAAACTAAATAATCACTTATTAAAAATAAAAATAAACTACGTGACTAATTTATTCATAAATTTATTTTAAATAATCACAGAACACATTCGAAGTTTAAATTTGAAATTGTACGTTATGCTGTCTGTAGCGTTCACATACGACACGGAGCGAAGTGACCATGCGACTGGGTTTAAATTTAGAATGACCGCCTATTTCTCAACGATGCGTCTAGCAGTTTGAACTATAATGTCTATTTGATTACCCTCAGAATGCGTTGTTCTTGTAAACATGATACAATCGAATCGACGATACAATAGCTTAGGTCTATAGACATAAGTTATCTAACTAGCTTCTGTCAGTGACTTCGCTCGCGGTCCTGTCGCATAAAAAGTGCGGTTTTTACCGGATACATTTCGGAGAGTGTGCGGGGGAATTGCACAACTTGATTCCTCCTAGTCCTTTCCATCATCGAACCACAAGACAATCGGCGAGGCGTCACCGATTCATGGTGGATATCCCACCCACTCGCACGAAGCGCTTCGCTTCAAGCTTCCTTGTGCGAACTGCTAGGGAGTGGAACTCCTTGCCGGAGTCTGTGTTTCCTGATGGGTATAACCTGGGTGTCTTCAAAGCCCGAGTGAAAAGGTTGCTTATGGGCAGACGTGCTCCATCGTAGGCCGCATCATCACTTACCATCAGGTGAAATAGCGGCCAAACGTCGGCCCATTTAACAATAAAAAAAGAGTGTCTGTATAATATACCTCTGTTTTCCATCAGCTGTTTTTGCGTGAAGAATTAACAAACATACAAACATTTATGCGTTCGAATTGGAACTTAAAACGGGATATTTACCATGTTTTTCAATTTTAACGAGTTTTCGATATTTCGGCACTGTTGCAAGCGCCATGATCACGGATAAAACGGATTACGGATAAGTTCCAATTCTAGTGTTGGCGACCATGTCAGTTTAAAAAAAAATTGGGTTCGCATTTATAATACTAGCTTTTGCCAGTGGCTTCAACCTTGGTCTCTTGGGATAAAAAACAAATAAACAAACATACAAACTCTCGTCTGCCTCGTTGGTAGGGTTGTCGCAAGTGCGACTGCCGGGCAAGCTCGGGTTCGATTCCCGGGTCGGGCAAAGTAATGCTGGGCTTTTTTCATTTTTTTTTAATTTCTCGTAGCACGTAAATGTGCCCAGTATATACTGGACAGATTTCCAGACTCCTATTGCCATATGGCAATAGGCTCACCTCCTAATACATGGGACTTATAACACAAATGGTGAAAAGTGAGTGTACATTGTATAGCGGTATTACGCGACGTAATGTGCACCTCTGCCTACCCCTTAGGGGATAAAAGGCGTGACATTATTTATTTTATATTACATACAAACTTTAGCATTTATAGTATTAGAAGGATTGGCACGTTCATGGTAATTTTGCTACAAACAGTGCTGATTACTTTTGGAGCATAAAGTATGTATTCAATATTAAAATTTGTAAATGCAGATATATTGTATAGGTAGCATCATCCTCGCTAATTATACTAGGTAGTACGCACTTATTAGGGCACGCTGTCACAATATTTAAAGATGAACACATTCATAAAAAATATTTATGCTCTGTGGTCATCTCTTACCACACTGGCAACATCATTGTGCTATTTTGTGCACGAGCTGTCACTTCGTACCTGAGAAATTTTCTATAAAATTTAATGATTTTCCCACTCAAATGGGACAAAATAGCCGTAAGCAGATAGAAAAGTTGATGGAGCGTGTGCAGGAGTCGAATCCACGGGCGAGACCGGCGAGAGGACGCATTAATTGTCATCAGTTGTGCAAGTTTTTTCGTGTAGGTACCTACACCGAATAAAGAAGCCTTTTCCAATACTTAGCTTTTAGAAGCAATAGCCATGAGACTGATTGTGTATTTAATATACACACTTGAAACGTACCATAAGAGCTCCTACGAGAGGTGAGTCATGGGTTACACGTTTACTATAGATCGGACCATTAGAGCCTTCACGAGAGGTCGGCCGTTGGTTACTCGACTATAGAATGAACCACAAGAGCTTTCACGAGAGGTCAGCCGCTGGTTCCTTGACAATGAAACTGACCACAAGAGCTTTCACGTGAGGTTAGCCGTTGGTCACTTGACTATGAAGCAAACCACAAGAGCTTTCACGGGAGGTTAGCCGTTGGTTTAAGTCACATTCAGTTTCAGTCACATACTTCCTACTGCAATCCTAGAGCTTTCACGAGAGGTAAGCCGTGGACCATTGAAATAGCAGTTTGGAACTTATTATCAGTTCTCGTTGCCACAGAAGAACATAAAGCTAACTGCAGTCCTGCAAAACTGCTCACCGTGGCATGGCACTGAGGTTGATCAATATGGAAACCATTTCCACAGTCTCACTCTGATCTGTAAGTATGCTCCAGTGCTATCACTGCCTATTTTATTGGGAATCCTTATTCCCTTGGCCAGCCATTCGCCCTTAAAGTTGCATGTGGACAGAAGCCACTGTCATTCTTATTGAATGATTAACCCGTCATATGTTGTGAAGCTAACATCAGTGCAAGACACAATGTGTATTCTATTGTTGTCTCATATACCCGCAAACGAGAGGTTAAGCTTAATTGCCCTCTACTATAATCTAATTAGATTATAGTATAATCTAATTCCTCCCAACTTTTTTAAAATAAACAAGGAACCAAGGGCTTTACGGAATGGAAATGGGATTGTAAATATTAATCCTATTGGATCATAAATATTAAATGATCCTAGGAGCAATAGCTACTGCCGGCTTAAGTATTTAACATACCTATTATAGTACTTTATAATACAGTCAGACACATCATATAGATTGTTCCATGAGAACCTAATAACATGAGACCCCTTAGTATAGACATAAAGGTCAAATTTCAGAACATAAAAGGGAGTGTTACATATACATATATAGTATATTTTTTAAATATAATGTTAGTCTGAATGTAAATTGGAGAACTATATCACCTAATATAACAATTTATTACTTAAGCCTGTCACCACATCCAAGAAAAGTCCATATCAAGTATGGTGCGTGAGTGAGTAGAAGCCCAAACTGAACTGGGTTTAAAACATTAAGATCAACAACTCCGAGGAATCCTCTGTAGAACTTCCAGTATTACTCATGTTGCTGTGGTCCAGATCTTCGCCTTCACAGGTAAATCACATTAATTGTCTGAACTATGGAGTTTGACTATAAGTCCCCCAACCATACTTAGTTGGTTTATAGGTATGGATTACCTTCAATGATATTCCTGTTCCGACAAATATACCACAAGATACTCATAAAAGCAAAATAATTTTACTCCTGAAGGAAAATTATTAAAGCTAAGGTGCCGCAGTACCATGCGTACCTGTAGATAAATGATTTTTTGCCAGTATCTTACATCCCGGATCAAGTAGTACTTTAGGCAATTATGCATAATTCCTAAAGAGCATTACTATTATGCGATTACTTATTATTTTAACTACAGATCTATGAACTGGTCCTAAACTCATGCATTGAAGTGTATTTTCATAGGTGTGAGTGAGGATAAAACACATGATAACAAAGAATTATGTTTTCTATTCTGGAGATTTTTATTCAATATGACATTACAGCACCATTTGTTTTCCTAAAGAGGGGCCATGCCATACACATTGTATATTGCTGGCTACATGCTGCTATGTTGATATTCTTTGCCTTTCGAGAATATAAGAAATGTCTATACTTTAATACTATGGTACTGTACAAAAGTATCCTTGTAGACTTGGTAAGTATTACTTACTAATACTGAAAAAGGTAATCGTTTATGCTCTAGACATTTGTCTATAAAACTACCACATAGAAAGGTGGAATTTATCAAGAATTTTGATTCGGTTCAACTTTAAGTTTAACATTGTATGTTTGGCATATCCAGTTATAGAACTTGGCTGGTTTTACCATAATATATATATCATGGAAAACCACCAATCAATGGCCTGGGATAATAATAATGGAAATTACAAGGCCCAAATTGTAACTATTACGCAGAGCAAAGATTCTTCGTAAACAATGTTTATGTTTTTTGTTGACATATTTACTTACATTGGAAACGTCAGATGTCAGTTACGTTTGTTTTACCAAAAACAACTTGACACATGGTATTTTAAGATTTTCTCCAATATTGAGACCAAGAAAATAAATATTTAGATTTTAAAATACCTAAATTAAAACGGTTTTGACCTGAGAGGTTTCCATGGCTGATGTCAAGTTCTATTTATAACTAATATTTACATCTACAACTGTAATAAAACCTAAGTTACGGTTGATGTTACCCTATGGTTCTAATATTTGAAATGTATGTACATTACACAGTAATTGAATAAATAAATATTTGATACGAGATTTCCAGTTTCCAAATTTGGTACTTGGAATCAAATCAATGTAAAATACGATATCGGAAGATAGCATAATGTAATTGTGAATCACTTGTTGGTGGCAGTCACGGAATACAAAAACTATTTTTTTGTATTCCATGTTGGTAATGCAGTAAAATAATAGATTCTTGGTAATGATTGTTTATTTTAACACATTGCATGGTTACTTGTTCTCATTTTATTAAAGCTAGATAAGGCCGGTATTTCCTACTGACTACTCCAAGTAGAAATACCAATATAAACTCAGATCCTAGTCTCTGAGCTTGAATTTGATTCAAAGTTCGCCTTCTAATTTACTTTGCGTATCATACTACATACGTATACATACATGAGAAAACAAGTACAAGAGGCCGAAATATATAAATAGCTTTCTGACCCTGATGTCTACTTCACTGATGCCTTCATTGTTCAGTACAGGAATATTTTGTATATCCCTTTCTCCCTTTTCAGTACTAAGAGACAAAAAGGGGGGGGGTAAAGAACAGCTAACGGGGTTCGTGAGTGATGTGATACCCATGGTGCAACTCAAGCGTAGAACTCCCAGGAGTCCATCATCTTTATCATCTTTACACAAGAATACACACTGATTGTTATTATATTATCAGGAATGTTTTCCTAAGAAAAGGAGTACTTACTACTCCATTTTATGGGAATAATGTTGGTATTTCATATTGTTAAATGAAACAAAACGCTAATATGATTTTACCTTGGATCACTTTTGACATACACTCTTTTACAGCATAAGTATATCATGTGATATTTTTACTTCTAAATTTAATGATGGCTTATCATAGATATTTTTTCAATACTATCAGATAGATAATTATTAACATGGTTTTTTAGAAGTGTATTCAAATTAAGGCCAGAGAAATCCTCCAGGCCTCCATTATTATTCTAAAATACATAATATGTACCATTGTTATTTAAACCCTAAGGGTGACTGGCAGAGAATATTGCCATTTGAATGTTAATTCACTTTATGTACCTACCATTGTTTTTATTATATGGTACACACAAGTCCAGATAGATAAGATATATTCAACAAATAAATATAAATTATTTATTAATTATGAAATCATAGCTTAAGTATAGTTTAGGACTGTTAACTATCACATATATAATTCAAACTATATCAATATTGATAGCATGAATGAAAATGAAAATCATAATGATCTAGATCATTATGATTTTCTTTACTTTAGTAACTACTATTTTTATTAAGAATAATTATTAATTGTCCTGGGACAAATCTGTCATAAGTTATTTGGATTTGACAAAAAACATTAAAAAATGTTGGAAGTCAATTTTATTGTTACCAAAGTAAATCTTATGAAACAAAAGCTTGCTGCTATTAGCAGGGACAATGCAAAGTTTGAATGTCAGTGAAATGACTATTTTTAGGTTTAAAGCTGATGAGGAGTAAACTTAACAATATGTTTTCTACAGTTTGAAGTGAATACATCTCTAGGTAGTGGACATGTATCTACTGCTAAAGTCTCAAATGGATGCATCTGTATTGAAATCATTTAAATAATACAACTGCCTGGTCAGTCAATCCGTCTTCTTTGGTTGTTCTTATAATAGATCCATTGTCAACAATCTTGATATTGGTTGGAATAAGTTCTGTAGCTAATGATGTGGGATTTATGATCAGGTTATAGTTTTACTGAAAATTGGGAACTTAAACATTTTAAACTAAGTATAGAATATTTGATAATTCTTAATAAGTACCTAGGTATCTTATGAAAGATCTTAGATTTTCATAATAGACTGGATTTATTTAAACATAAGATTATTGTTCATAATGCACACAATAAGTGGCGCCACTAGTTATTCCTAATCAATTTTAAAGCGTTTGATACATATACTAATGAATAGATCGCCTCAATTAATATTGGTAAAATACCTACTAAATAATGTAGGTATAAGTGGTTCTGATACTAGAAGTATTTTTGGTTCATAAAAATGGTGCAAACCACGAGTGGTTGTAGCACTAGTTATAGAAACGTTTTAATGGTTTAGGTACATCTTGAGAGATTCTAAACATAATTTGATTTAGTATTGCTTACTTAATTTTCTTCTTGTACCTAACAGTACTCGGGACATATTGATTTTATTATACTATAAGTCTTGTATAAGTAGGTACAACAATGTTCAAATGTTTAAACAGTGTTGTTTATCAACACAACTCTTTCTTTGAACAGCTACCTAGTATAATTAGCGAGGATGATGCTACCTATACAATTAATTAGATCGGACTAACTTACCTGTGACGTCCGATCCTCAATTGTGTAGGTAGCATCATCCTCGCTAAGTCCCTACCCTTCCCGGATTATAAACATGGAACCTGTTTATTTTTGCCCTGTTTGAGTTGTGTTGCAGGTATGCTTTGAAGTAAATGATGTTGCCAGTGTGGTAAGAGATGACCACAGAGCATAAATATTTTTTATGAATGTGTTCATCTTTAAATATTGTGACAGCGTGCCCTAATAAGTGCGTACTACCTAGTATAATTAGCGAGGATGATGCTACCTACACAATTGAGGATCGGACGTCACAGGTAAGTTAGTCCGATCTAATTAATTATACTAGAAATCTAATCAATACTCATATGAATACATGAGTACTGATTAGATTTGTAGTACCCACTAATGCACATGTCTAGTGAAACACGTTTGCAGTAATTTTGAATTGGAATAATAATATTTGTAGACCACACTGTACACTATGGATGCATTAAAGTGATTTGATTGATTGATTCAAATGATAAGACTTTTTTTTAAAAAACGTTGCCCCACATTAGGATTTTCTCATGTGTCGTGGGTGCTTTTACAAACATACAAGTTCACATACACATGACACCCAGACCCGAAACAACAGTTTGTGGATCACAAAAAGAGTTGCTCCGTGCGGGAATCGAACCCGCTACCCGTTGCGCGGCAGCCAGTTGCCCAGCCACCGCACCAACCGTGCAGTTAATAGACTATAGACTATGAATAATCATTTACATATTATACGTAGTATTTACAAGCGGTTTCACCCGTGGGATAAAAAGCCTAGCCTATGCGTTATTCCAAACAATAATCTACCCCTGTTCCAAATTTGATCCCGATTCTTTTATCTGTTTTGACGTGATTGAGTTACAAACATACACACATGCTTACATTTCGCATTAATTATAATATTAGTAGCGTTAACCTTAAATAATATTCATATCTGGAGGTACGGTAGTGGCCTTGCCAAGATGATACATAATGTGTCCCATGAATGTAAATGTCACATATTGGTTTAATTTTATTTCACCATCCCTTGTTTACATAATCGTCATTCTAAAATGAGGTATTCGAAATTAAATGAGAACAACAAAAATTCAAACACACAAATTATAATTCAGTTATCATGACATTCAGTTATAATAAATAATATCACTTAAATCTCCAATACACGCAAATTAAATTACCTAAATGTTAAATTCTTCACACACTTCACATTTGTATACTAGTATACTTTGGTCAAGCATGAATCGAGAAAAAGTGCCACTGGATCATCGTCATTATCATCGCTTTTTCAGTAGTTTGGCAGTATTTAATAATTTTTATTTTTAATGTATGTGGTTCAGTTCAGTTAGGAAGTTACTACTACTAAGATGCATTAGGGATAATACTATCAAAATCTGTCCAGTACCCTTATTACGAGTTTGCTTTATATTTAAAGTAATCGAAACGAGAGCGCATTCGGCGTTCTGATTGGTTGGTTTGTTTGAGTCGGCCAACCGACTACACGTTTTGATTATTTTAAATGTAAAGTAAACTCATACTAATGTTACAGAAACAAGGTCCATGCTTAAACAAACATGCATTTATAGAAAGCTACGTCGATATTTGTTGGTACAATATTAGAATTTTTTAATTCCTTTTTAGTTTAGGACTTTCTGATGTGAATAAACTTAAAATCCTCTTAACCACTAGTAATATAACAGCAACAGCTGCCAGTATCACAGCTAGCAGATCTAGGTACGCTTGTTGGTACAGCGGCACTTGTAGCGCCACCGAGCGCAGGTGTGGGGCGCCGCGCGTGCGCACCACGTGCTCCACCCAGAAGTTCAATGCTTCTCCCGGCTTCATCGGACTGTGGTGGTATGCTACAGATATTTCCTTTATTTTTGCAGTGTACCTGTAAATATAAAGTCCATTAATATAGTTGTCATTACACTACTTACCAGTAATTATTTTTCAAGTATAACCCCAATCCCAACCTTTTAGTATCTTCGTTACCACCTTTTCTCCAATATATTTTTTTATTATACCTATATAATGTATTCATGCTTTTTTTTTTTTTTTTGAGGGGGGAAAATCATCCAATGACTTCTCCCGCCTTGGGCAAGGCGAAAGGGAGTGTCAGACTCTTACTGACTAAAAACCACCCCATTCCTTCTCCTGCTTTTCGACCCGAAGCCCCGGTAAACCCGCTAGGTAGTCCGCAGCTCCGGATCAGGCATCAGCCCTACTGGGCCCCATCTGTGGTGGTCTGATGGATCCGATCAAGTTAGAATTTTCTATCGATTCAGTACTTTTTTGTCAAACTCCACAGAGTAATGAAGTATGTAAAATGACTGGCTAAAAGTTGGAGTACTTTAAGTTCTACGGCGCTTTTAGCTTACCCAATAAACTCTGCTGTGGTGCCCACTGCACTATATGCACGTTCTTAGGTGTCTTGTCCAAATTCTCTTCGAATTTCCAAATAACAGTCTGTTTGAGTTTTCCAAAAATCTCCAAGAGACCTTCTTTCATGCTGTCTGGCAAGTCTTTGCTTCTAATGTTTGATCCAAGACTGAAGTAAATAACACCGTTCTTCGCATTATCCATTAACTTCTTTAGATCCTGAAAAATGAAATATATTTTAATTAATAGTTATATCAAGTTACTCGACGAATCAAGGAGTTTCTTGCTCGTTCTTCTCCATTCGAAGCTACACTTTGGAACGAGCACCTAGTTTCACTGATAGACAGACTGACGGACATCATTCAATTTGACGTTTCGAAAGTGCTTATTTAGGATTCATTGAAATAAAATGCTTTGACTTTGACTTTGAATGATTTCGACGCAGGCGGAGAAAAATCGAGCATGTTTGTTTTTTATCAACTAATTAATTTCCCATTGACGGTCTTGAAACGTTCTATTCACAAAAAATATTGTAATTATTTCTCATACTTATACTAATCATACCTCTGGTAAAGGTTTGACATCTTCATCAATATGGAAGCCTCCGATGTGCTGGTAGTTTGGTGGTAAAGGCACAGCGTTGCCAAATACCACTTGAGAATTTCCTAATACCAGAGACGCATTGTATTTGAGTTCCTCATAGTTGGGCACTGGCTTTCCTTGAGCTCTCAAAATTGGAACTACGTGTTCCTGGTATACTTTGTCTTCTTGTTCAGGATTGATACTGAAATGGGTAGAAGAGGTTAGATCATGTACTAGAACAGCCTACAAGTAGCCACTGCTGACCAAAGGCCTCTTCTCACACGGAGAAGGTTTGAAGATTAATCACCACCCTTGCTTATTGCAGGTTGGCGATTTCAGACTTATAATTAGAAAATATAAGCCCAGGTTTACTCAAGATGTTTTCCTTCACCGTTTGTCAGCGGTGCCTAATCTTAGAAAGTATAATATAACTTGGAGAAGGTCTCATTGGTACTTTCGGTGGCCTTTGAAGAAATAACGATGCCATAGCTCATAGTTGGTTCATAGTAAACCTGTGTGTATTTAAAATGGTGATAGGTAAAATACTTACTATTTATGATAAAACAATCCTTTCAATTGGTACCACAGCTCTTGAACTCTTTCCTTAAAGGTGAATGGGGCAACGTTGCCAATGATGTAGTCACTGTTGTATGAGGGGTTTAGGGGTGCATGCACCATCTTTAGAATCCCCCAGTGTGGCTGTATTGTGGAGAACCAGATGAATGGACACTGGAATACCGCTTGGAAGCTGTAACAAATAATTATGTTTTCTTAAAAAACTCGCAGCGGTAAAAACTGTTTAACTCAATAGTACGATTTTGGTGAATTATTATTAGCGCTATACATTCTTCGTATTGGTCTTAACATGTGTAGTACAAGTACGGTCCTAATAAACAAGATCAAAATTAAGTACGACTAGTACGACTAGTTCAATTCAATCCTATATCTCTATGGTGAACATTTGGAAAAGTATGGTCAAATGATGAAAAGTGGGTGTACATTGTATAGCGGCATTACGTGCCGTAATGTACACTTATGCCTACCCCTTCGGGCCTTCGGGGATAAAAGGCGTGACGTTGCACTTGCACCACACTGGTTGAAAGGGCACCAATAAATTCTTCAATTAGTAGACAGATTTTCAAAAGCACATGTCTTTGACTACCAATCGTCTTCGTATTCTAACTATAGGTAAAATTCAATATTAAACTTACACAGAATACATGTCGGAGAACATGTATTCTCCAATGATGACATCGAACTGCTGATTTGGGTCTTTCAGGAAACTGTGGACGTTTGGATTACCAAGTGTGGTGGTAGCCAACATGATTGTGAGCTGCGCCATTAGTACAGGGTCTTTGTAATCGAGCGCTCCTGACATAATCATCTTTATGTCCGTCAGACTTTCTGTAAATACATTTATATTATGAGTATACATTATCTTATGATGACAAATGATTTTGTGTGTATGTTTGTTGTAGGGATCGGGATGAAATTTGGAACTCGGGTAGATTATGGTCTGGAAATATCCATAGCCTTTTTTATGGGAGAAAATCATCCAATAACTTCTCTTGATTGTATATTTTAGTTGTCACTTACCATCAAAATATTCTTCATTAGCAGACACGTCTACTATTTTCAGATTGGGATGATTATATTTCTTCGTCTTGATGAAAGGTGTTATGTATGTAACCTGTTAACAAAATAATATAATTTATATTAGAATTGTAATGTTTTCTTCACACCCATAAACCGGTAAACGAGCATACGGATCAGCAGATGGTAAGCAATCGCCACCGCGCATGGACAACTGAAATACCAGAGGCGTCACAAGAGCATTGCCGGCCGTTTAGGAGTTAAGAATTGAAGTGTTGTTAAGGAATCGGGGATTAGGAAGATTGGAAAGTGTTGGGAGTTTGGGTCTTGGGTCTACATTAAGTGATCCGTCTGCTCGTTTACCAGCTTAATCTATAAAATACTTAAGTTTACAATGAAAACTAGTAGATACAGGATAATAATATAAATATACTTTTTACTATGTGCACCAAACCTAAGTTTGCTTTACGTCGAACGAAAGCTGGTGCGAAATAACTAACCAATCAGAGCGCTGGACCCACTCTCGTTTCGATCTCGTTAAACGTATTGCAAACTCGTACTAAGCACTTGGCTACAAAGGTTCTTTGGTTAAAAAAAAATATATATTTTATGGGTCGACGTATCAAAGAAAAAACTTTTGTTTTGGTATAAAATATATTATTACGAAATAAAACATGCGTAATATGAGTAGTATCATTTTTATATAATAATACATGCGTTCTAACGTTAACATTTTAATCGCAATCATGTGATCATCATCCAAGAGTGTGTTGATTTGATAATTCAAGTAAGGCCGGACAGAAATTAGTTGATAAGCCTATATTTTTTATTGGTTTTATTTTAATTGTACTAAATCCCTTGTTTGTTACAATTGCTTATGTACAATTTACAATATGAATTGGAACATTGTGAATTTGATCTGTTATAAATAAAATAAAATGTGTTATTAGGCGCAAAATTTGAATTTTTGGCATTGGCTTGTGACACATTCTGTATAATATAAACACACACGCCAACAACTGTATTTTACATAGATGAAGTTAGAAGTAATATATTTATAAAATACTAGCGGACCCGACAGACGTTGTCCTGTCTACACGTCTTTAATTTGAAAATTTTAAACTTTTTTTAATAAGCTAAAACATTCTGGACCTTTTTGATGAAAATTGTTATTCAAATGTTATGACAATATCTAACGTCATTAATATTTGACACTGCGATGGTAGCGCCGTCTGTCGGATCCAATGTAAAAAATTCCAAAATCAACAACTACTAATAAATTAAAAACTAATTAAAAAAACATTGTCCAGCGGACAAAATTGTGAATCTAAACCATTCTCAGATCCCCTTGAACACACACAAAAAAGTTCATCAAAATCGGTCCACTCGTTTAAGAGAAGTTCAGTGACATACACACTTACAGAAGAATTATATATATAAAGATTTACCTCATGTCCAGCATTCAAAAGATGTTTAATCATGTTGTCTCCAAGGATACCATGACTAGTACTGGGCACAGGAAAAATAGCTAAAATCTTGTACGCTTCACACGAACAAAACATAAGCAATACACCAAACAAAACACTTTTTAAATCCGCCATTTTTGTTCTATTTATTTATATATAACTCACTATAAAAATAAATATTTCATTTATAAAAATTAAATAAAAATTTTGGTGTGTCTATCTCAGCAAACGTATCGTTTCATTATACGCCAAGATCTTCAAGCCAGTTTATATAATTCAGATTTTTTTTCGATAAAATCTGACTCATATCTATTTTAATCTTGTTGATATATTTGGATTGCCCGATAGTAGCAGCTAAAAATGTACAAAGTCACGGTTGATATACAATACGTAAGGTATATCGAACGACCTTATTATATAATAAAGATTTATTTGTAATTCTTAGCTGTGGCTATATAAACCAGTTTACTAGTTGCAACCAAATATTAAGTCTTTGACTGCCAATAGAAAACTGTTGAAGGCAAGTCTCCCGTTAACGTTGGTCACCGGTGACCCCCGTAAAGTGTTAATGGTTGTTGATTGGTTACGTTGATATTTCGGCCTATTGGATCATGAGAGCCAAGGAGCATAATATTATGTTCATACATATAACCTTCGCATATACGTGTGAAATATTTAATGTCTGCCATATTTAGCCAGTCTTGTTCACAGGCTACTTTAAATTGAATATTGTAAGCATATAAAATGTTTTTGGATACTTCTATGGAGAGACATTGAGCAAAGAAAGGTTGAAGGAACGAGGGTGTGCAGTTTTATATCATGAAGGCTTTAAATAAGACCTGCATCTAATGATCCGTTTGACGAATAAACACTCAACGAGGAGTATGACAAGGATGGAGTAGAAGACAGTGATTGATATTGTTCAATTCATTCATTTATTGATCACTGCTCATGATTTGCAAGATTTGCGGAATGGAGATGCCCGTTTAACACATTGAACGCCGTGGTGGTCACCGGTGACCGACGTTAGCGGAGGATTTGCCTTCAACCTCCTGAAGGTACCTTAAGTCTTTGACTACCAGTAGGCCTGAGGCTCGATCCAGCGCTACGGACAACCTGTTTTATTGGGGTTCCTGTTTAAAGCAGGAGTAAAAACCGAGTGGTTTTTACTCAGTAACAGTCTGACACTCCCTCTCGCCTGAACCGGGCGTGAAAAGTCATTGGATGATTTTTCCCCCTTAAAAAAACCGCCAGAGAGCGTTGCTGCTTGGTTGTTAATCGGTTTGTCGGTAATGGTGGATAGTAAACTTCTAATACGCCCAGGGAAGACTAGGATTGTGACGAATGTCTTGTATTCTGTTGTCACCATACGACACAAACACAAGCTGCTGAAAATAAGGTTCTGTACTGCATGTCATTTATTAAAAATATTTTATTCAACCTTTTCAATAATTTTACCGATTTTGTAACTTTTTTTTTAATTTAAGTTAATTGTATAGTTATAATTGTTATTATATTATACTAGCTGTGCCCGCGACTTCGTCCGCGTGGAATAGTTATTTTAGGCATTATATTTATTTTTGCAAACAACTTTCTCAGCTTCATAAATTATAGCTGTTACCCACGGTTAATTTGTGCATTGAAAATTCGTGATAGCACTGAATTATGATTATAAGGAACAACCCACACTCATTTCTATACTATATGTGTTTCCACTGTTTTCCGGAAACCTGCGCCTATAGGTTGGGTAACCGCCACCCCGGTTTGTGTTTCAGAAATAAAATTCCTAGGCTACTTTTTAGATGGGCTCGCTACATACGCGTTATAGCAGTGATAAGTCACCTCTTTGAAGAGTGGCTTGAGAGGTGTCACGGCGTCCTCACCTACCGCCTGACGCAGGTACTTACCGGACACGGAAGTTTCGGTTGGTACCTGTTTCGAATTCGGCGGGAGGAGCATACAGTGGCGGTGTGCATTGCATGTGCTGAGCATCGCCATGTCCTTAGGGATGTGAATGGCGACGGTAACCTCTCACGTCCGGCTCTATTTCAGGCCAAGGTGCGGAGCGAGGGGGAAAGGGATGCCGTCTCCCCCTTCTGCGAACCAGTCATCCTAGCTAAGGAGGAGGCGGAGCGCGTGAGGGAATGATCCTCATCACGCCCCAGCCGCCGCAGAAGACACTCCGGGCGTCGAGAATCGCGTGACGATCCCCGGCCACCGTAAGCGCGGGTCTGCGGACGGCGAGTAAGAGTAGCTCGTCGCCCGATCAAAACCAGACCCGTGCGTATCGTGCGTCGCGTTCTGTGCGCGCCTCAAAGAGCCAGGCCACTACAGATGGGACCCAATAGTCTAACAGACAACGTAAAAAATTACCGGGGCCCCGGCTCAAATCAGAACGGGGTAATTTTTACACTCCTTCTCGCTTTACCCAAGGCAAGAGTAGCCAACGGATGATTTTCCCCCCTCAAAAAAAAAGAAAGAGTACTTTCTAGAACAAATGTTTTCTTTCATACATGGTGACGCAAGGCCTCATCTAGCTATTTGAAATATGTATTGACGTGTAAAAGTGTTATTTTATAATCTATTTACAGAAATAAATATCATTTATCATTTAAGGTTATGAAATCCTGAAGGACCATATTTTTATACCCTATCATATTTTTATGACAATAAATTGAAGAATTGGATTTTTTTGTTTGTCAAATGTTTCAGCCGATATTATTGCACTATACGTAGTATCTGGTTGTACTTTGTTAGACAGCCACAATAAAATGTGGGCGTGTGGTAAACCGCTTTTTTGCCATTCTACGCTGTAAACAAACGCTTTCGATGGTCAATGATGAAAAAATGTTTTACTTCGTTAGTAAGACTATATTTTTTTTTAGTATAGTTACACCAGGCTCCGCGTCGTTCGCAAACAATGCCTCTCCTCCTGGCAGCGTCGTGTTTCGCACATCATGCGGCGCGGGTGAATTTTATATCGGAGTTATTTTAAAATTGTAATATCTTCTAAGATGTTTATTGAAGTTTAGTGATGTCAAAGACAATTTTGTTCACAATTAAATACTCTTAATGAACAACACATTTATTTCGATAAAGATTAATATTTTTTCGTTAATACAACTCTTAACAAATAATGCATTAATTTCGACCTAGTTTGATTACCATAAAAACGATTCTAGTAAGTTAATCCTAAAAGATAGACATATACTGTCGCGGACTTTTTTTTAGATCATTTTAAGAGGAATAATTCTTTCATACATATAATTTTCGTATCTTGAACCATTTTCGCAGCGCACGCAACGGAAGCCCTCAAAAATTTATAAATTCCCCCGTTTTGTCCACATTTTCCTTTATTTCTTCGCTCCTAATAGTTATAGCGTGATGTTTTATAGCCTATAGCCTTCCTCGATAAATGGACTATCCAACACAAAAAGAATTATTCAAATCGGACCAGTAGTTCTAGAGATTAGCGCGTTCAAACAAACAAACAAACAATCAAACAAACTCTTCAGCTTTATAATATTAGTATAGATTGTTATTTTAATATTTTGTTGTTTTACTCTTTAAAATAAGACTGATTATTACTACCAAAATACTACCAAAATACACCGACCGTACCCAAATATACATTGCACCCGAATGTACATTATGTAGTTCCTCATTTGTTTTTCTTTTTTTTTTCCTTTAGTGGGTCATTCGGACGTAGCTGATTTCTGTTTACGTCCGAATGGCCCATGGGCCATTCGATTTGGGCCGTTCGGACGTAGTACCCAATTTTGGCTTTTTGCGACAATTATTGTTTTTAACCGGAAAATACCTAAGAAATATGAAATGTCATTGCTTCAGCATATGTTACGTATTAAGGGTTTTATGACAAAGAACTTATCAGACTGAAGACGTTGCTACGCAGAACTTAAAGTGCAAGTTTGCGTGACACTACAATTTTACTATTTCATCATCCTATAAATTGGTATCAGGATAGAATTTCGTCAGCCTATCAGTATATAATAATATTATATTCTTTCATTTCTATGCCTAACGTTAACTGTGGTACGTACCTGTGATTAAGATATTAAAATTGTTTTGTTTTCATTAGTATTTAATGATCCGAGTGATTACATGTATAGGTATTAAAACCAGAATCGTGTATATATAGATTTATTAAGTTATTTAAATAATTATTTAATTTTATATTCTGAGAGTTAGTTTAGTACTTAATAACGAGTAGTTACTTAAGAATACGTGCTCATGAATCTATGATATATTGATATATAATTATAATACATATTATGCTAATATTTTTAGTATACAGTATAATACAAATAAATATTTCATTTATACTAGGTTGTATTTCTGGCGTAGTTGGCAAGTATTTGAAGAGATATTGATCACTGTAAGATATAAGTACATCCGAGCAGTTACGGCACAGTAGAATACATTGATATCTACCAATATTCTTCTTACGGGTGCCGTAGATCGAGTAGTAGCGCTCCCTGATTAATCCACCTCCAACCCAGAGTTAGGATAATGGCAAATAAGAGAAAGAGGAGGTAGTCTAAATGACTTGACGTTACTTAATATTCTGTCCTCTAAATGGTACAGAGAGCTTTCACAGAAGTTCTTCATCACCATCTGTCGTCAGCGTCTTCAGCTTTGCTCCACACCGTAACGATGTCTGTTGCTTCAACCGCCAACACGGCAACAACACGCCTCACCCAAGGCGGGAGAAGTCATTGAATGATTTTCCCCCTCAAAAAAAGCCTTGCGGCGCTTAATCTTACAGTCGATGGGCCTTGGCCTGTAGCATTTTTGTTAAAATTTCGAAAACCTATCTCAACTGGAGACATGAAATAATATTGTTTAACGTAACAGCGGTCATTGTCACTTTGATAATAAGTTATGGAAGGGCACCGGATATTAATAGTGCATTATTTATTATTGCTGCCAATCAAAATATGATATGATACTATATTGAAGGAAAAGGATCTGGTTATAATAATGTAGAAATGTCTTTCAATGATAACATATCAAAGTTAAAACCTTTATTTCTAAATTTATCCTTAAACGTACTGACGTTTGTCAAGTAACTAGAATGGTGGTTCAATAGCTATTCTTACGATAGTGGAAATTGACGTAAATCTTAAAAGAAGTAACTATATCTGATTATAATAGGTATCTATTGAAATATAGAGAATCTTGACACCGCGATTCAGAAAACGATCACAAATAAAAAGCGCCATCTATTGACGAAAGTTCGAAACAATATTATTTTCTCTGCATCGCGAGTTTCTTACATATTAATTGCTATGCGATTAGCCATCCATATTTTATTTTACCTACAGATAGCAATCACTTACATTTTTATTACTTGTGTAAATTAAACACACGTTTTACCTACATATTTATCATATCTATCTATTTACGCACGAAACATTTAGCTTTCTCACAATGAATAAACAAAATATATTTTTGTCTTTAAACGTAAGAATTTGATCGATGATTTATCCTTTTACAAAAATAGAAATAAAGACAGATTTATTTACTGATTCCTTCCATGACTTTCAAAATTTAAATTAATACTTACAGTTATCTTATTTGTTTTCTTCATATAGAAGTACCTACTTCAAGATTACGGAAATTGTGTAGTCATTATTTAATCAGCTATTTTCCTAAGCAACGATATCTGCCTTGTGACTTAGGTGTTATCAGTCTAAATATCATTAAGTGATAACGTATCTGACTGCGTAACAACAACGCACGGGTTGTCTGTGAAACGTATCTGATTTTAGGTATACGCGGTGTAACAAAAAGGGGGTATAAGTACATATCAATTGCACGGTTTCTAGATAACATAACAAACGATACAGGAAGGGTTTTTTAAACTCATTTTTTCATGGTATCAAGTTACGAATTTTTCCAATTGCGCCGCCGCGCGAATCAAACTTAGGTAGATAGGTTCTAGGCGATCAGATAGACAGAAGAAATGTTTCATAATATTAGCGAGTGATCCCTGTAGTATTGTGACACGTTAAGAACCACGCAATACCAAGTATTTGGTACTATTTTTTTTTAAACGTATTTGAAGCTGAAACTTTGTGTGGAGATTTTATTCAACCTGTATTCATCAGCGTATCTTTATGTATATGGTCATTTGGTTACACGTTGTATATGAGTTCTTAAACTGCACTTATGAATTTTATTGCCTTCTTGGTATTGGGACAAGCATTTGACACGTATGGATTACAAAACATATTAATATTCTGTGTAAATAATGCCAATAGTTATATGAACTTGCATTTGGCTAGATTGCTTTTAAATTTCGATATAGATTAAAAGAGTAATGCTGTGATTTAATTGTCTTTTAATTTGCTCTTTACTTTAAGCGTATATAAATCATTTAAAAAAACTACTACACCATTATTTGGGCTTAAATTAATAACCACAAAATAAAAGAAATGTGTAGACTTCTAGTATTTTATTCGAATGTAACAAAAACAAAAAGTTCACTGACAGACTCCAACTCCAACGTGTCATACTAAATTAATTAATGATTATGGGCTTGCACCCATCATTGCAATAATCGCCGCGCCGTGTGTTGCGGAATGCGGAATGCTGTAAGGACTACGAGCCTCTAACATGGTTTGAAACTAGTCAAGTTCCTCGTCAAATAGTTACATGAGTAAGCCATTATAATTGTTAGTTTTCTATAAAACTGTACAATGAGTATTATAACTAGAAAATTTGATGACAAATCTTAACCATGTACAATCTATAATCCAGGTAGATATTATCTACATAATCACTATCTTGTGACACACTTTTTTTTAAAACATCAATTTCTTTTCTTCTGATCATTTCTTTTAACATGTTTCTTTTTGCATATTTTACTTAGAATATAAATCAGTACAGACACAATAGTCAAGATTAAAGCTATGAGATCGAGATAAAGACGTTGGTATAAAGGTACGTGGCGTGCTGGAGAGCGCAGGTGATGAGCACCGCGTGTGCGCACTACGTATTCCACCCAATGCAGAAAAACTGCACCAGGTGCAGTCAAACGATCGTGGTAAAGAGCAGACAGCTCTTTGGCTTTATTGGCGTAACTGAAATAAATTAAAGAACATTAATAAGCATAGAATATTGAAAATGAAAGAAGAAATGCTAGTGGAGTTTTATGCAGATGGTAATTAAATAATAGAGTTAGAAACATTGGAAAATTTTAAAATTGCTAGACTGTTGAGCTCAGTAGTGAGGAGGATACTATGTAATTTAGCAGTAAGGTGGATCTAGCAGAAGATCACAGTAGATCATTGATAGTGATGATTATGTAAGGAGATAAACCACAGTATGGGGTCGATATTGCGCAAGCTATAGTATAGCTTACTACTTAGATTATAATAGCTATTTTCCATTAGAACAGTAAACTTATTTGTCACTTTCATAGTATGTATGTATAATAATTATGATCATGAGTTGGGAATTCTCAATGAAAAATATTCCAACATTACTTTAAGCAAATTCAGAACCGCACCAAGAACTTATGCACAAATGTCGATGTTGCATAGCTTCGGTCGCTATAATTATCCGGCGGTGTCGTTACTGCTTACCACCAGGAGATCCATCTTGTTTACTTCTAATACAGACTTAGACAGTAAAATATTTTCACTTACCGATCATCAGTTAACATCAAATTAATGGCAGGTTTCAAGTCTTTTGGCAAATTTTGGGAAAACGGAACTTTGAGAGCATATCCATTTTGAACTGCCTTATAGATATTGGTGTACTGGTCGAAGAATACTGGTACTCCAATGATAGGCTTTCCAAAGTGGATGGTTTCTAAAGAAGATAGTTGACCTCCATGTGAGATGAACATTCTGACGTTGGGATGAGCTGAAAGACAAATATGACTTTGGTTAATGATATTAATTTACTTAGAATCAGCTAGCAACCGTGGATCACCTGATGGTAAGCAATTGGCGCCGCCCATGGACACTCGAAACACTACATGAGTTACAAGTGTGCTGTCGACCTTTTTTAGTTAGGAATTGGAGGATTGGAGATTGGTAAATGGGTCTCCGATTATCGAAATTTCTCAAAAATGTACAACTGAAGGTATCAAGCCCCTAAAATAATTTAGAGAATTCCAGATGACTTGCTTGTATTTGGTAAGCTGAACAGCATAATTTTGACGGGATGTTGATATCGAAAACTGTTTACAGCAACTAGTCACTATAAACACAAGCTTGAAACGGGAATACCAATTAAAAATAACAATTTTACCTAAAATACTTTGCTGTGGAGCCCAGTTCACGATTCGTACATTCTTTGGAACATTAACTAAGCTATTATCCTCGAATTTCCAAATAACTGTTTGTTTGAATTCGCCAAACATCTGAAGTAATTCCGTGACTAGTTCCTTTGGTAAAGACTTGCTTTGTAGAACCGATCCCATACTGAAATATATGACGCCATTCTTCGAATTATCTATAAGGTCTTGGAGATCCTGAAATACAATATAAAGTACTATTTTAGTTTAACAAATTCAGATAACTTATTAACTGTGTTGTCTGTATTTATTTTTTTTTGAGGGTGAAAAATCATCCAATGATTTCTTTCCGGCCTAGGGTGAGGCGAAAGGGAGTGTTAGACTTTTACTGACTATAAAGGACCCCGTTTCTACTCCTGCTCTTCGAGCTGGAGCCCCGGTAACCCGCATGGTAGTCTGGGTCCGGCGTCAGGCCTACTGCAAAATGTATGTTGGTCTGATGGCTCTTTAAACCGCGCACGGAAGGCAACGTGCCGTACGTTCGAGGTTATGTAAATCTTCTTTGTTAACCTTGACATTCAGAACTGGTAAAAAGTGGTTCTGCTATAAAATATTGTGCATGTAACGTATGTTATATTCGTAACTAATCTATGCCCTTAGTATGTGTTTGCTTTATGTTTAAAGTAATCGAAGCGCGTCCAGCGCTCTTATTGGCAGATTCATTCCTGCTGGCCAATCAGACCACCGAGAACGTTTTCGTTTCCATCTCGTTGAACGTAAAACAAACTCGTACTAGGACTCCTGTATAGATAAAAACAGCGTGATTATTGTAAGGTAAGCAATTAATGCAATCCAGTTATTGGCATAGTCTGTCTAGGGTTATTACAAAAACAATACTATCGTATAATTTTATAATGAGTAAATCTAATATGAGTGTGATATGTTGTAGTAATGTTTATACAGTTCATTATAATTATGCATCTCGTTATTTCCTTCTTATGTAATCGAATCTTAGTTTATTTTATAATAAAATGTGAACAAAACCTGTGTTTGTTTGATTATTTTATAGCGTTCAACCAGCTTCAATATATGTACCACCATGAAGGCGGAGAATCATTCAAAACGCTCTAATCTAGCAAATACAATAACAAAGAAATATAAGCTTTCTGGAGAATCAGAAATCGGAGTATTTGTATTATAACTTTCGTACGATATACTACATTAATTATTATCTTTATTTAGCTTACCACGACACAAGACAAAACGTAATGCGGACTGTCTCACTGCTACTTTGAAATATGAGCTTCTAGTATGAGATGAAACTGGTCAAGTTCCTCGTCAAAAAGTTTCGTGCGTGAGCCGAAAAACATAATAATAAATCGGAATATTATTTTACCTTTGGCAGTGGCTTTACAGGTTCCTCAATATGGCACCCACCGATGTACTTAAAGTTCTGTGGTGTACTCGCTCGGTTGAGTGTAGCGTCATGCTCATTCGCGAGTATTAGTGACGCATTAAATATGACATCTTCATAATCTGGTAGCGTTCTTCCACGTTTTGCTACTAGAGGACCAAAGACTGCCTCGTATATTTTGCGCTCCTCAGGTTGCGTGTAGAATCTAGAATGCATTGAAATTAAAATGAAAATTAATTTATATAAGTATACTAATACTTAATATGCAAATCTGAAAAGTCTGTTTGTTTAGTTGTTTGAACGCGCTAGTCTCTGAAAGTACTGGTCTGATTTGAATAATTATTTTAGTGATGGATAGTACATTTATAAAGGAAGGTTATAGGTTACAAAACATTACACTATATTCGGATGAAAATGCGCCGGAGTCGTTAGAGTGGTGTAATACTACACATAGCATTTGAAGATCATGAGAAACACATATATTATTACAGTAAACCTAATATGATAATAATTAAAGCCATGTCGTGATGGAAGAATACAATTGAGAGCTGAACGCGCTTTCGTTTCGTTTCGTACAGAAGAGTCTTTGTTTACACTTACGTTTTAAGGTATTGCCAATAAATCCTCGACCACAGTTCTTCCACTCTTTGTGCGAATGTGAATGGAGGCATGTTTGGTGATAAGTAGTCCGGGTCGTAAGCAGGGTTCGAAGCCACGTCTATCAGTCGCAGTACTTGCCAATGCGCCCCCATAGAGTAGAGCCATACCATGGGACAGTTGTATAAAACGGAAAATCTGAAAATTGAAATAAGTTTTCTTTTACAAACCATGAGCATATTACGGCCTGTTTCTCTCATTCTCTCTCTTTTCAATCAATGTTCTTAATTACCACTGTAACTGAAAAATGTTACACTGGTAGAAGAGCAGTAATAATGGAGTTCTTCTCAATAGAAATTTTTACTTTTTAACTATAATATAAGTTACATAGCCTTTTTTCAAAATTGAGTGAAGAGTGACGAGAAGTATTATCAATTGTAGAAAATTCTGTAACGGCTGATATGAAGATGACGAGAGAGTCAGGAATTAAACCCAAAGTATATTATATTAAATGGTCCTGGAATTAAAAAAAGTATTATGCTATGTTATGTTACTCACCCAGCGTACACTTCTGATTCAATCAAGTCGGCAATGATAACGTCAAAACGCTCATTCGGGTCTTCCAGGAGTTTCTTCACGTTTTCGTGGTTAAGAGTCATTCTAGCAGCTTCTAGAGCTATTTTTTGAAGCTGATATGGATGGTTTCTTTCTAGTTTATTATGGAGAAAGTATCCCATTGTCATTGTTTCGTCATCTGAAAACAACAATAATTCATTATTGAATATAATAAGTTAATAAATTGTATCGTCTATTGATAAAGATTTTCTACTATTTGCTTAATTACACTGTCTTGCAAGGAAAATATCGTGGTAGATGAAGGTTTAATGAGGCCTCTTATACATGAGGCTGTTGCGTGAAACCTACCAACGGTATGTACCGATTTCACTTCTTCCAAATTCTTCCGATTTTAGAAAGGTCCCTACATATATCCCTTCATTTAGACACTACTGGCAAACAATGAAGAAAAACATCGTAAGGCAACCCGAGCAAGCGTGTTGATTAATGCTCAAATATTCTACTACTTATAGGCTGTTGATGTGTTTAACTGCCCTAGTCACTGGAAATTGTCCCATTTACTAGTCTTTCTTTAATATCTTTATAGGATGTTATTTGATGAGGAGGAGAGTAGAATTACAACATATACAGTATTTTGTTGAGTAATTTATGTATAATTGGGATAAAGGCAAGAAGAGCATAATAATTCTCATGTATTTGTAATAATTCCAAAATATATCATTCTATGAACACAAGAAAAATAGTATAGTTATGCAGTTACTGGCCAACAGAGCAGTGTTGCTGCTGATATCAATTTGACGGAGATTTTTCGCTTTTATGTTCAGTGGATACACTGTTATGTATGTTACCTGAAATTAATAATATATTTATTTTCAACATTGAATACATAAATCTAAAGTCTAAAGGTGAACTTTTTTTTATAAGATCTCTTATTTAATGAAGACACAAAAGTCGTGCAACTGGGTCTACCACTAAAAGTATGTAGGATATTTTGCATCGTATTAGCTTGGTTGCCCTACCAAATTCTGCCCGCGGCAACCAAATGAACTCCAATGTCTGCTGCGGATTGCTTAACAGGTTATTGGGGCTCCAGCTCATAAAGCAGGAGTAGGAATGGGGTGGTTTTTAGTCACTAAGAGTCTGACAGTCCATCTTGCATTGCCAAAGGCCGGAGAAGGCATAGGAAGTGTCTGTTTTAGTCTCTCTATAGAGATTTCTCTATGATTCACGTATTAAAACATTCGCTAGTTAGGTACCACTACTATGTTAATTCAAAGATAAATATAGTCATACCTTACCAGTTATATAATATTATGTATGTAAAACAAATAAAAATATAATCATAATGAACAAACATAGACTTGTCACAGTCAAGGTTACACTTATTCACATTTATATATTATGTATATGCAAATTGTCGTTTATTTACCTAAATAAGATTAGATAACAATATTAACTTTGACATTTTCTCGTTACTATATAGTTATCATATTTTATTATCGTTTTGTATGTTATATTTTAAGTTTCTTTGACCATCGTACTTGTAGATATAATACATATAATTTTGATAAATTTTGTAATAAAAATTGATTTTTATTCATAATTTTGAATTCAAATTGACTCGTTGGTCGAGTGGTCACAAGTGCGACTGCCAGACAAGGGGTCTCGGGTTCGATTCCCGGGTCGTGCATAGCAAAGCTGGACATATTTCGGTTTTTCGAAAATTTCTCAGTAGTAGCACAGAGTCTGAAATTGTGCCCAGTATAAGGCAATAGGCTCACTCCCTACTACATGGGACTTATAACATAATTGGTGAAAAGTGTTTGTACATTGTATAGCGACATTACGTGCCGTAACGTGCACCTCTACCTCGCGTTCGCGTTCGCGTAACGCTCGTGACCTATTAGCCATTTTTATTAATAAGCAGACAGTCTGCAGACTAATTATTATCAATGAATACTTACATCATCTAGCAATTGGCGGTCCATTGTCTCTGCCTACCCCCATGGGAGACAGGCGTGAAGTTATGTATGTATGTATGTACTTACATCATGTCCAGCTTCAATCAGATGCCTGACTGCTGCTTGTCCCAAAATGCTTATACTCTTCATGGGTAAAGGGTAACATACCAACACTTTTAAACCTTCCACATCACTTAGATAATATATCAGACTTAATAATAACACCCACTTCATTACGGCACAGTTTTACTATTTTATTGATAACAAAGTATTTTTTATTTGATTATAATGTTTGATTACAAAACACGTCCAATGCTTGTCGATGTAGGGACGGCAGTACGATCGCCACATGCTATTATTTTCGTAGGAAGCGGCGTCTACTGGTCTGTAGTATGGCAGAGAAAAAAATAAAAGCAGCTGCTTATTAAACTAGTTATTCAAACATGTGCTACACATTTAGTGTTAGCTACAGTAATGATCGTTCAAAAATAAATGGCTGGTTTAAATATGCTATCCATTGCTAGTGTTATTAATTGATAATTTAAAGAATATTATTTATGAATGCTGTGTTCGCCTGTAATCGATTGTAACATTTTACGTAAAGATATTGGAAATGTTTGTTATTAAAATAAATGTAACAATGTATGTATACAATTGTTAATAGCAACTTTTACTGGTTATTGAAATACGCACAAAAAACGTTGTGAAAAAATTATGACAAAGTAATAAATACCTACTTAAAATAACTTTTTTTTTTGAGGGGGAAAAATCATCCAGTGACTTCTCCCGCCTTGGGCGAGGCGAGAGGGAGTATCAGACTCTTACTGACTAAAACCACCCCGTTCCTACTTCTGTTTTTCGAGCCGGAGCTCCGGTAGTCCGCAGCTCCGACTTAAAATAACAATGGCCTATTTTTTATTTCGTATTAGTTAAAGACCTCAGTGCCTCACGCTGTGTTACAAATTGCGTGTGAATCATCTGCAATTATTCTGCTAATGACTGATTGTATTTATCTACTGTTTTTTTATTGACAGTACTTAAATATCGCGACCATACACAGATTAAGGCCAAGATATTATGTACATAAACAAATGTAGAGTATTAAACAAATTAGGTTTTGTCGGACATCGCGATTTTTTTTGAATTTTTCCATTTTTTTGTGTTATCTATAATCTTTTAAGAATCGACATATCAAATAATTTACTATTACCAGTAGTTTTAGTTTTGTTTGAGATTTCGAGTCTAATTATTTTTTTAGGTAATAAGGTGCATTCTGTACCATGTTACCATGTGGATTGTGTACCAAATACTTTTTGACATAGGTATAAGACTTATAGCACCTGCTTAGACTTAAAATGAGAGAATAATAAGGATGGACATAAATACATATCTTAAACTTAGAACTAGTTTTTGTTACTCAAAAAACCTTGACAAATGACTCGTAGTCAGACATATCAACAAAAAATATAATAACACACATTATCTGTACAATCATTATACGCCAGAATTTGGAACATAGGATACATTAGTATCCTACCTACTTTGATATTAAACAAACTCAAAAAACATGCAATCACACTTAGAATTTATCGGATTGTTTCAACATATAAGTGACACCAATCAACAATAGTCGAATATAATCGAAATAATAGTATGTGTATTTATCTCCTTCAATTCCATCTGCACTTATTTAGGGCCAAAAGCAAGTGTTATTTATAGAACACTAGCGATCCGCCTCAGCTTCGCATGGGTGCAATGGTGAGATATTATGCATGCATCATACATATTAATCTTCCTATTGAATCACTCTATCTAATAAAAAACCGCATCTAAATCCGTTGCGTAGTTTTAAAGATGTAAGCATACAAAGGGACATAAGGACAGAGAAAGCGACTTTGTTTTATACTATGTAGTGAACTACTATGAAGCAAGTCATAAGTACAGTAAAGAAAAGAAAAGTTTAAGATTTTACAATTTTAATTAAATATAACTAGACTATTTACTACATACTAGTACATAATTCTGTACAATATATATATAAGAGAAGATATCTTGGTTCCCGTGACCACAGTGTAAAAAAATGCCCTTCCAATTCCTTATAATTATTATTAATCTAAAATCAATTAGTTTTTTTGCGATCATTTCTTTTTACATTAGTTTTCTTTTTGCATATTTTCATTAGCAGTAACATAAACGTAGATACTATAGTAAGGATTATTGCTAAGAGATCGAGGTAAAGTCGTTGGTATAAAGGTACGTGGAGTGCTGGAGAGCGCAGGTGAGGGGCACCCCGTGTGCGCACTACGTGTTCCACCCAGTACACGAGAGCCGGACCT
Organism: Spodoptera frugiperda; assembly: GCF_023101765.2. NCBI lineage: Eukaryota > Metazoa > Arthropoda > Insecta > Lepidoptera > Noctuidae > Spodoptera > Spodoptera frugiperda. The sequence goes on along the minus strand of NC_064229.1, from coordinate 3,524,784 downwards.
GGCTTCGTCAAACGATCGTGGTAGAGGGCCGACAGCTCTTTGGCTTTCTTGGCATAACTAAAAAAAAAAAAAAAAAAAAAATTTCAATATTTCATGGAAACAAAGGCATATAAGTTTTTAAACTGACATGGTCACTAACACTAGAATTGGAACTTAAAACGGGATATTTACCAGTTTATCCGTGATCATGGCGCTTGCAACAGTGCCGAAATATCGGAAACTCATTAAAATTGAAAAACAAGTTCCAAAACAAGGCATACCTTAAAAAAAGTAAATATTATAAAAGTATTACTTACCGATCATCAGTTAACATCGTAGTAATGGCAGGTTTCAAGTCTTTTGGCAAATTATGGGACAATGGCACTCTTAGAGCATATCCATTTCGTTCTGCTTTAAAAATATTGGTGAACTGGTCGAAGAATACTGGTACTCCAATGACAGGCTTTCCAAAGTGGATGGCTTCTAAAGAAGAGAGCTGACCTCCGTGTGAGATGAACATTCTGACGTTCGGATGAGCTGAAAAACAAATGATAATTCTTTGTTCAATATGTGATTATGACCTGCCCGTAATCCTTCAAATCATAGTCTTATTGAAAGTTGAAGAGTGATCAAAGTGACGCGAATTTGCAATTCGCTCTAGTATGTAATGTAGCATTTTTGGGTGAAGAAGAGTAATAATTACTCATTAAAGGTTACCTAAAATACTCGGTTGTGGAGCCCAATTTACAATATGAACGTTCTTCGGGACATCTTGCAAACTATTATCCTCGAATTTCCAAATAACTGTTTGTTTCAATTCTCCGAACATCTGAAGTAATTCCATGACCAGTTTCCTTGGCAAAGAATTACTTTTCAAAAATGAACCCATACTGAAATATATGACGCCATGTTTTGAATTGTCTATGAGCTCTTGAAGATCCTGAAAAATATGTAAATAATGTTATTCTAGTTCTGCAAAGTCATGATCACTACCTAGTGTCTCAAGGTGATGTCAGATTTTTCGCCTATAGGTCCCTTGTCATCAACATTATTAGCATTGTAAGGATGACAACGACCAGTTGGATGGCTACTTCGAAATTCTCATGAAAGACTTTAACACAAAATTGGATATCCAAGGCTGCCAGGCTGCCAGTAAGCTGAAAGTGAGACAATAGAATCCCAGCAGACAGAGACTGGTAAAATTTCTGGCAAAGAAGGACCTCACCATGATGAATTCCTTCAAACCGTCTAATAGGTAGTAGACCTAAATGGTTCCACAAACACCAGAGAGATCTACTTTACCAGAACCATGTAGCATCTCCATCAACGTCTTTGCATCTCACCTTTGGCAGTGGCTTCACCGGTTCCTCAATATGGAATCCACCGATATACTTGAAGTTCTGTGGAGTACTCAAGCGGTTGCGTGTCGCGTCATGTTCATTCGCAAATACCAGTGAAGCATTGTACATGACATCTTCATAATCTGGAAGCGCTCTTCCACGTTTAGCCATCAGAGGGCCAAAGACCGCCTCGTAGATCCTACGCTCCTCAGGTTGGGTGTAGAATCTAAAATGAGTTGAAATAAAATGCTTTATAGGATATAGACCACGTGATACCACGGTCGTTGTGTGAGTGAGGTTACCGGAGGCCCAATTCCCCCCTTCCCAATCCCCGATTCCCCAACAACCCTTAAATTCCTAACCACCAAAAGGCCGGCAACGCACTTGTAACGCCTCTGTTTTTAGTGTCCATGGGCGGCGGCGATTGCTTACCATCCGGTGATACGTCTGCTCGTTTACCGGTGTTCCATAAAAAAAGACCTAACATAGTCGAGTCAGAAGATCCCTTTAAAAAGCAGTTACAGGTTTTGTATATTTTTACACTTACGTTTTAAGGTATTGCCAATAAATCCTCGACCACAGTTCTTCCACTCTTTGTGCGAATGTGAATGGAGGCATGTTTGGTGATAAGTAGTCCGGGTCGTAAGCAGGGTTCGAAGCCACGTCTATCATTCGCAGTACTTGCCAATGCGCCCCCATCGAGTAGAGCCATACCATGGGACAGTTGTATAAAACCGCCAATCTGAAAATGTTTATAGGTGTATAATTTTGTTATTCATCTGTAAGATTATTTCTCTCCGTTTTTCTTTCTGTCTCTCTTACTAATTGCTCTTGCTTTGATTAAGTATTTATTGCAATTATAAGTAATAATTAATTAGTCATGATTTATTTACTAATAAATCAGTCATGATTTATTTACTAATAAATCAGTATTGCTTGCGCTTGCGTTGTGAGAGTGAGGTTACCGTAGGCCCAATTCCCCCCTACCCAATCTTCTCAATCCCGATTCCCCAACAACCCTTAAATTCTTAACCCCCAAAAGGCCGGCAACGCACTTGTAACGTCGCTGGTGTTTCAAGTGTCCATGGGCGGCGGCGATTGCTTACCATCAGGTAATACGTATGCTCCTGCAGCTCCTGCTGAATTTAAAAAAAAAACCGGTATGGTGTGCCATGTTATATTCCTCACCCAGTATACACTTCTGATTCCATCAAGTCCGTAATGATAACGTCGAAATGGACATTTGGGTCTTCCAAAAGCTTTTTCACGTTTTCATGGTTAAGTGTCATTCTTACGGCTTCTTGTGCAAACTCTTGAATCTGATATGGATGGTTTCTTTCCAGTTTATGATTAAGAACGTAACCCATTGTCAAGGTTTCATCCTCTGAAAAATTATTGTTTGTTGTCAAAAATAGTTTTTTTTTATATGTAATAAAATTACCATCATAACACAAATTCCTGACAATTTTCTATTTTTGGAATAAATGTACTAATAAGTCAAATAAAAATTGTGAAAAGTGGATTTGTCTATAATGTACAGCGGCTTTAAATGCCGTAATGTGCCTCTCTGCCTATGCCATCGGGTAAACAGGCGTGTCGATATTTATTTACTATTATGTAATTAGTGTTATATTGTACATAATATGTAGTTATGTAATTACTTACTTGCAACTAGGGCAACGTTGCTGCTGATATCAATTTGACGAAAATTTTTCGCTTGCAATTTCAGTGGATACACTGTTATATATGTTACCTGAAATTATATTATATTAATGAAACATCTAATTGGTGAATTTTCACAAGCTATGAGTTCCTTGTAAAAAGGCATAACATGTATATCTACTAGCTACTTCAGCGCGGTTTCCCCCGCACTGCTCGGTTCCTATTGATCGTGGTGTGATGATTTATAGCCTATAACTTTCCTTTATAAATGTGCTATCCAACACAAAAAGAATTATTTAAATCAGACCAGTACCTAGTTCCTGAGATTAGTGCGTTCAAACAAACAATCTAACAAACAAAGTTTTCAGCTTTATAATATTAGTAGTATTAGTATAGATTACAGCTTCCGTGATATTTTTGAGAAATCAAAAAGCAAAAACATCTCGACAACACTTTATCAATATCAAAATAGACCCTGAGGGTCACATTATTTGCTCGGCGCCTTAGCGACCAAACGACAAACAAGTCACTCAGTGCAAAACGCAAAATATAAATAGAATGCAATAAAAGGACTATTAACTAATCTTTATTAATTAGTATTAATATCACCAGTCTCTACAGACATATTGGAGTACTTACATCATGACCAGCTTCCATCAGATGCCTGACTGCTCCTTGTCCCAAAATACTTAAACTCTTCACGGGTAAAGGGAAACATACCAACACTTTTAAACCTTCCACATCACTTAGATAATATATCAGACTTAATAGTATTAACCACTTCATTACGGCACAATTTTAGTATCTTTTTGATATTTTTTTTCTGATACAAAAACACGTCTAGTGCCTACCAACACACGGACAGTAGTAGTATCATCGCATTTGATGTAATAATACCTATTTGCAGGAAGCAATCTCTACTTGTTTACCAGTTTAAGTACGGCTTACAAAACAATTTTATAGTATGATTTAAATATTTATTTTCAAAATTATCCAAACAATGTGTGTTTGGATAATTTATATTGTGTGGAATTGGTGCCAGATATTTAAAAAAAACGTAAAAAAATCTTTTTTTTTATGGTATAAGCCGGTAAACGATCAGACGGATCACCTGGTGGTAAGCAATCACCGCCGCCCAAGGACACCCGAAACACTAGAGGCATTACATGTGCGGTACCGGCCTTTTAGGGGAGAAGAATTTAAGTTTTGTTGGGAAATCGGGGATGGGGAAGATTGGGAAGTGGGGCAATTGGCCCTCAGGTAACCTCACTCACAAAACGAAACGCAACGCAAGCGTTGCTACGTCGGTTTTCTGCGAGGCCGTGGTATCACTCCGGTCGAGCCGGCCCATTTGTGCCGAAGTATGGACTCTCTCACTTTGTGTTCACTCGTTCAATTGACGTCTTATTGCCTTCGTCTGGAGGCAGATCATGTCAGGGTCAACAATACTGCGCGTTATTGACATTTACAGTGAAAATAACCGAAGAAACATGAATGCAGTACCAAAACTGTAATGACCAATGTTTTTTCCTCAAAGTTCATTCCGATACCTCAGAATGTAATTCTTTTTTACAATTAAGAAATATTTTTTGCTTACTAGTTTTTTGTTGATAGTACTTGAAAAGACATATAACATTATAACAGATAGGCAAAGTGATGCCAAGATATTGCACGTACTTAAGAGTAAACAAATTAAGTTTAGCTTGAAATCATAATCGCGTATCTTTCCATTCCCATAAAATCTTAGTTCTTCCTAGTTCTTCCAGTTAGTTTCCAAAATGTTGTACCTAAGTTATTACTTATTTATTTTCCGTTTTTAATGTTTCTTATAATTATATACCGTACCTATAGTTTTTTTTATTTAGTCTATTTATGTTCATGTTATGTCTATTCTAGTGTCCTAAATAAGTGGACTTTGTTAAATTGTATAAATATCCATACGTATAACAAAAAACAAAATGAATATAGTTTATTTGGAAAACAGATTTTGATCCTTATAAAATGTGATTGGAGCCTCCTTTTAAACCAGATATGCCTGTGTTAGGAGACGTATGTACTTCCACTGGTCTGTAGGTATTTATGAAGAGACCAAACCAAATTATTTATAGAGCAAGAACTACAAAGGTGTCTCTTAAGGTTGAAAAAAAATATGGTACAAGAGTAAAAAAAAAACGTTTTAAACGTTTGTTTTTTTAATAAAATATAAATGACTATAACAAAACTAAGCACTAGTACTCTACAAAACTACAGTGTACAATATAAATAGTAATGACATAATATTATCTCTTGCATCTGTTTTTCTTGTATTAAATTATCTCACTTCTTATAATAACCATCGTGAGACATACTAAATTAACTAAAAAAATCACGTTTTACTCACGTACGTTAATAGAAAATAGCTCAACTAATTTCGAGTCTCGCGGGGAGTCTTCATCATGAGCAGCGTGCGCAGATACGAAGACTGTACTGTGCAGTAGGCTGCTTATGATAAAGACTTCAATTTTATTGTAACTTTCGTGAGACATATTAAATTAATTATTATTTTATCGGCTTACTCACGTAATGTTTTGACGAGGAACTCGACTAGTTTCAAGCCATGCTAGAGGCTCATATTCATGAGCAACATTCCGCGACACATACACTGCACACTGCGCTAGTCGAGTTCCTCGTCAAAACATTACGTCAGTAAGCCGATAACATGATAAAGACTTCGTAAAGTACGTGATTTAACCGTGATCTTTTAGTTTTTAATGATGTCACTTTTCATATAGATTCTCCTCCAATCAACTTCAATCAATTAGTTTTCTTCTGATCATATTTTGTTGCATTACTCTTCTTGCACAGTCTTCTCAGTAAGAGAACGAAAGCAAATGTAGTAGTCAGGATTATTGCTAAGAGATCGAGATAAAGTCGTTGGTATAAAGGTACGTGGAGTGCTGGAGAGCGCAGGTGAGGGGCACCCCGTGTGCGCACTACGTGTTCCACCCAGTACACGAGAGCCGGACCTGGCTTCGTCAAACGATCGTGGTAGAGGGCAGACAGCTCTTTGACTTTCTTGGTGTAACTGAAATAAATCAAAGTATTTTTATTATCATCACATAAGGATAAATGTATTGATTGCATAGCAATCGTAACGTCACGCTTATCCCCGAAGGAGTAGTCAGAGGGCAACATGTAATGTCACTTTACAATGTACACCCACTTTTCACCATTTGCGCATAAGTAATACTGTATAAGTGAACCTGGGCACAATTCTAGACTCCGTGCTACTACTGAGAAATTTCTTCTACTATCGAAAAACCCAAGAACGACTAGCAGTACTTTGAATCGAACACTTGCGACCACTCGACCAACGAGGTATTCGCATACATTATACATACGCATACGCAACGAGAGATTGCATAATATAAGTAAGTAATGATAGAAGAAAAGGAAGTGTCTGGCTAGATGATATCTAATAGGAAATGATACGAGTCGTTTTCCTCTAATTTGTAACAGACCTGTATTTGACCGGTTTTCTTTAAACAACACAACCACGTAAGAAACCAATGTAATCTCGATTTATATTAATCTGGGGGCACGGCAGTGCCAGTGCAAGGCCGAGTCGATCTATTTTATTTAAAACGAAAAATAAATATAATATTGATATGATGACCATCTACATAATAACTTAAGACATAGGGCCCCTTAAATAGGGGCTAAATAAATAACCGACTTAGTACTACATAGATCTCACTACTTTTTACGGTAGGAAAACTGAGGTGCGAGACTTGGACTTTTTTACAGGATGTTTTTGATGGTATTTTACTTACCGATCATCACTTAACATAGTACCAATGGCAGCTTTCAGGTCTTTAGCCAAATCGTGGGACAATTCCACTTTCAGAGCATACCCATTTAGTACCGCTTTATTGACATTCGTGATCTGATCGAAGAGTGCTGGTATTCCTATGGTCGGTACTCCGAAGTGAATAGCTTCTATTGATGAAAACAGGCCGCCGTGTGTGAGGAACATTTTAACATTTGGATGAGCTAAAAAAAAAGGATTAATATAAATGGTAAGTTATTATATAAAGGCAAAGGAAGACATGGTAGACGAAAATAAATATTTACTGCTTCTTTTAAAAAACTTCTTGTATACCTATAGTATAATGTTGAGAAACTATAGAATACTAGCTTTTGCCAGCGGCTTCTTCCGCGTTCCCGTGGGATAAAAAGTATTCAAGCACGCAAGTTAGTTCATACCCTGTCTGTATACCAAATTTCATCAAAGTTCGTTCAGTAGTTTCAACGTGATTGACTGACAAACATCCAAAGATTGAAACAAACAAACATTTACAATATTAGTGTGATAGGGTGATCAGATTTTTTATTTATTAAATCTTTAATGTACATACACACACACACACATCATACCATCAGCCTATAAGTGGCCACTGGCCAAAGGCCTCTTCTCACACGGAGAAGAAATGAAATAATGGTACATAAGGTGATCTTAATACCATATGGTATTCTTTACTAGATAACAATAAATAAGTAAGATGGTAAAAACTGACCAGCGTGAGACGAGTGACAAACTAGTAACAAAACTTGTACCTAAAATACTTTGCTGTGGAGCCCAATTTACAATTTGAACGTTCTTCGGGACATCTACCAAGCTATTATCTTCAAATTTCCAAATAACTGTTTGTTTAAATTCGCCAAACATCTGGAGTAATTCCGTGATCAATTTCCTTGGCAAAGTCTTGCTTTGTAAAAATGATCCCATACTGAAATATATGACGCCATGCTTCGAATTGTCTATAAGGTCTTGGAGATCCTAAAAATAACAGTAAAAATAGTTTTTGCTTGACAAGATAGACAAATAGAAACTTTGCTTACTATCTATAATTATTCTTGTAGTATGTGCTTCAAGGTAAGAGTCCACATATCCGCATCGTACGCATCGCATACATCGTACGCATTCCGTATGACGTCATCAGCAATACTTACATGCGATGCGTACTGATGACGTCATACGGAATGCGTACGATGCAGGCCTGTGGACGCTTACCTTTAATGATACAAATCAATTATGTCATTCAAGGTCATGTTTTAAAAAACTATTGCGACAACACTTTTAAAAATTTGTTCCACCATTGTTTTTACCTTTGGCAGTGGTTTTACGGGTTCCTCAACATGAATTCCACCGATGTACTTAAAGTTCTGTGGAGTACTTGGTCGATTGCGTACAGCGTCATGTTCATTAGCAAATATCAGTGAAGCATTGTAAATGACTTCTTCATAATCTGGAAGCGCTCTTCCACGTTTGGCTAGCGCTGCACCAAAAACTGCTTCGTAAATTCTACGTTCCTCAGGTTGAGTGAAAAAACTGATAAAAAGATTTTGAGTTAGAATTTTTTTATGCCGGTATATATTATAGCCGGTAAACGAGTAGACGGATCACTTGATGGTAAGCAATCACCGCCGCCCACGGATACCCGAAACACCAGAGGTGTTACAAGTGCGTTGCCAGCCTTTTGGAGGTCAGGAATTTAAGGGTTGTTAGGGAATCGGCGATTGGGAAGATTGGGAAGGGGGGTAATTGGGCCTCCGGTAACCTCACTCACACTGATACACAACGCCGTCGTTGTTTTACGTCGGTTTTGTGTGAGGCCGTAGCGTCACGTCAAGTCGGCCTATTCGTGCCGAAGCATGGCTCTCTCACACTTTTTATAGTCAACTATTTTTATTGGTGTGTAACCTACGTTATAAGGTCAGGTGACCGAGCTAGGGAATGTTTCTGTAAGGGTTGCTGCCCAAGAAACCCGTTGCGTTGCTTTTCTTCTAAATTTTATTTAATGTTTACGGCCAGTACCTCCTCTCCCCTGCAATTCAAAGCCTCAAATACCTAACCCCCAAAAGACTTGTAACTCCTCTGGTGTCTCGGTGGCGCCGATTGGTTACCAGCAAATGATCTATCATGCCATGGCCGCCATATAACATAAACATTTTAAACTTACGTTTTATAAAATTGCCATTGAATCCGTGTCCATAGTTCATCAACCCTTTCTGCAAACGATAATGGAATTGTGTTTGAAGATAAGTAGTCTGTGTCGTAAGCAGGGCTCGGAGCAACATCTATCATCCTTAGTACTTGCCAATGTGCCCCCATAGAGTATACCCATATCATAGGACATTCGTATACAACTGCAAAGCTGAAAACAAAGGAGAATATCTGGTCAGTATGGAGCAAGACTGTAGTAGAACTCGTCTATAGATTTGGGTCTACATCTTATTTGATATTGATATTTTTTTTTTAGGCAACGTACTAAGTTGCCCTCCAGCATACTAAAATAAGGTTAAAACATTAATTCGAAGGCTTGACTTACTCTACGGTATACTTAAAGGTAGCAACGTGACGGTGATATGTCGTGATTGCCCGGAAATTGAAGGCGTCAGTCTCTCATGCATGAGATACATGCCGAACAGGGTTCGAAACCTACCAACGTGATAGCACCAATGTGATATTTTCCTAGTTAATGTACTTTCTAAGATTATTTAGACACCACTGACATACGGTGTAGGAAAACATCGTGAGGAAACCTGAGCTTATAATATCAAATTTTAGCAAGCGTGGTGATTAATGCTCAAATCCTCTCTGTGCGAGAAAACACTTTTGGTCAGCAGTGGCCATCTCCGTACGAGAAGAGGCTTTTGGTCAGCAGTGGCTACTTGTAGGCTGTTGATGATGATGATGATGAGTGACGTATCAATATAGCAAAAAAGCAAAATGCACCTCACCCACTATACAATTCAGTTTCTAATAGGTCACTCAGAATAACATCGAAGTGTTCATTCGGATCTTCGAGAAGTTTCGTCACATTTTCGTGGTTGAGGGTCATTCTGGCAGCTTCTTGACCGAACAATTGAATATCACGAGATGGAGTCTTCTCAACTTTGTTGTTTAGGATGAATTCTATTGACGGCATGTGATCACCTGTAATTTATGAAAATTTTTGGGTAGTTTATAACTTTATTTTTCGAAGTTTTAGCAGGAATTTGGTAAGTTTGGTGGTGGAAATGACTAAGGTGACGAATAAAATATTTTGACGTATTTATTTGAATATGGTTAAGAAATAGTGTTATAGGTGCTCGAACAGGAATTAGGATGCTTTTCCACTAAAGATGTTCTATGTAACTATGCTACGGGAGATGTAATAGCTAAACTGTGAAACTATGTGACCGTTTCCACCAATACTAAGCTATGTAGCTGTGCGAGCAAGATGCGCAGTTCATAGCACACATCCATAGCACCTTTAATATTCCATTCTAAATAATATTTGTCTGGCATATCCTTTAAGTAAAAAGGCATAGGCAAAGAAGAATAACGGATTTCGGACGTGATTTTGAGTTTCTTACCTGCAACAAAAGCAGTGTTGCTGCTGATATCAATTTGACGGAAATTCTTCTTTGGTGGATTTTTTAGAGGATACACTGTTATGTACGTCACCTGAAAATAGAACATGGCTAATCACGACTGTATATTTATATGAATATATATCTTAGAATCCATATAAATCACACAATAAATCGTATTACAACCTTTCGTATCTTTTGAAAATAAAAACACGGAGTCTCCGGCAGTTACTACTTTTTAAAGGGGTATAATCTTCCAATGACTTTTCTCGCCTTGGGTGAGGCGAGAGGAAATATTAGAATCTTACTGACTAAAAACCACCCCGTTCCTACTCCTGCTTTTGAAGCCGGAGCCCCGGTAAATCCACTAGGTAGTCCGCAGCTCCGGATCAGGCATCAGCCCTACTGGGCCCCATCTGTGGTGGTCTGATACCTCTTTTAGTGGCGTGATCCTCTAGGATCACGATTGTGATGGAACTTTTCATTAAAACAATCAAACATTTTAATTTGTACTCACCTCATGTCCAGCTACCAATAAATTTCTAACCACACCTTCTCCCAAAATGCTTAAACTCTTCACAGGCAAAGGAAAACAAACCAATATTTTTAGACCATCTACGTCACATAAAAAATAATATAACAAACACAATAACAGTGGCAACCTCATTGTGACACAGTTTAATTAATCTTTTAGATAACAAAAATATATTTTTTTCACATAAATAAACACGTTCAAACCGTATCTACATGATACCGGTAATAATTCTGATTGGTCTACACAGTAGTATAAGAAGTTAATGAGCCGTGCGTAATAGTACGGTGAGCAAAATAAAAAAAAAAATACAAAGATTTATTGTACGTTATAAGCGACAGTAAATATTTGACGTAAATAAAATGTAAGCTTATAGGCAATGGTATTTAATGATTTTCGCTAATGCTATTAAATTGGCGTCAAAAGGTATTTTTTTATTATTATAAACATGTGGATTTGCTTACAAATGTAGTTTTTATTGTAACATAATATTATAATCTTTATATACTTCTTTTTATCTTATTTGTAAAAAAAACTTAGCTTTGTCTCAAACGCTGAACAAAATTGGGCAATTTTGCGTTTTGCGAAATAGTTTCTAATTTACAAAAGGCCTTAAATGAGTTGCCTAAAATCATCTAATTTTCTTCTGATAACATGATTTCTCCTTTTTGTTTTTAGATATAAATAGATATCGTTCATAGAGTCTACATATTAAAAAGATTAATGTAGAAGTTGCAATCAGGATTATTGCTAAGAGATCGAGATAAAGTCGTTGGTATAAAGGTACGTGGAGTGCTGGAGAGCGCAGGTGAGGGGCACCCCGTGTGCGCACTACGTGTTCCACCCAGTACACCAGAGCCGGTCCTGGCTTCATTAAACGATCGTGGTAGATAGAGGAGAGTTCCTTGGCTTTCTTATTGTAGCTGAAACAAAACCATCGATACTATCACTTACTGTGTACTATCTTTTTTAAACAGGTGTGGGATAGGCATGCTAGGTCACGAATAGGCCGGTTCAACCGGAGTAATACTATTGCCTCACAGAAAACCGACCGAGAAAACCGAATGAGGTTACCAGATGACCAACCCTACACCCTAATCTTCCCAATCCCCGATTCCCCAACAACCTTTAAATTCCTAACCCCCAGAAGCACGGCAACGCACTTGTAACACTCCTGGTGTTTCAGTTGTCCATGGGCCCCAGCAATTGCTTATCATCAGGTGATCCGGCTGCTCGTTTACCGACATATACCATAAAAATACAATAGGAATAAAGGCATTATTTATAAAGCATGCACAATTTTACTTACCAATCATCATTTAACATAAAATTAATTGCAGCCTTCAAGTCTTTCGGAAGATCATAAGACAATGCCACTTTCGAAGCGTATCCATTTAGTACTGCCTTATTGACATTCGTGTTCTGATCGAAACGTACTGGTATTCCTATGATCGGTACTCCAAAGTGGATGGCTTCTATAGAAGAGAATAGACCTCCATGCGTGATGAATATTTTGACATTTGGATGAGCTGAAAAAGGGTGCCAAAGATAAATAAGTGACTTCAGTGATTAGTACTCACTGTACTGTTACCTTAAATATGAATTTTCTTTACAAAGTAATCGAAACGAGGGCGAATTTGGCTCTGATTGGCCGGTTTGGATAAACTCGCCAATCAGAGCGACTGAACGCGCATCAACGCGCTAAAGCAAACTCGTACTAAGGGTAGTTACTGTTTTGCCCTCAAGAATAAGTAGTCACAAAATAACCAACACTTGACTTAAGCGATATACCAGAATTGCTGAATAAAAGAAGAATAAAATTAATAATCAATATACCTAAAATACTTCGTTGTGGAGCCCAATTTAAAATATGAACATTATTTGGGATTCCTCGTAAATTGTTATCTTCGAACTTCCAAATAACGGTTTGTTTAAGTTCCCCGAATATTTGAAGAATTTCCTTAGTTAAATTGGTTGGCATAGAATTGCTTTTCAGAAATGATCCCATGCTGAAGTATATGACGCCATTCTTCGAGTTACGAGTATGTATAAGGCACTGGATATCCTGAAATGAATATTAAGACAGTTTTTCTTTGACAAGGGATATAATTATGTCTTTGAAAAAAAAAAAACTTCTATTTACATTTGGCAGTGGCTTCACAGGTTCCTCAATATGGATTCCACCAATGAATTTAAAGTTTTGTGGAGTACTTGGTATATTATGTGCAGCTCCATGTTCATTTGCAAATACCAATGAAGCATTGTATATAATATCTTCATAATCTGGAAGCGTCCTTCCACGTTTAGTTAGGAGAGGACCAAAGACTGCTTTGTAAATCTTGCGTTCCTCTGGTTGAGTGAAGAATCTGGTAAAAAATTAAATCTGTTGCAGTTCACATTGGTCAATATTCTGCAAACATGCATTATCTTGAAGAAAAATGACTTCACTTGCATGCCACGTCACTCCTTATATCCCCGAAGGGGTAGGTAGAGGTGTATATTACGGTAAGAAAAGATTACTTAACTAGCTGAATAGAGAATTTTACGCATACGTTTTGAAAAATTGCCACTGGACTCGTGTCCATAATTCTTGGACTCTTTGTGCAAACGACAGTGGACTTATGTTTGATGATAAGTAGTTTGGGTCATAAGCAGGGTTCGTAGCAACGTCTATCATTTTCAGTACTTGCCAATTTGCCCCCATTGAGTGGATCCATATCATAGGGCAATTGTATAAAACTGCTAATCTGGAAAGGCAAATATTATGATCAAAATAGACTTCACAAAACAGATGAAGTAGTAGCCAAAACGGCGTAGCCAAAACTGGGTAGGAATCATTAAAGTTGTGTCGACTGGTAATGTATCTTTGATTTCATTATGTTTAGAAAAAGAAGAGCAATTTCCCTACTCACCCAGAATATAATTCAGTTTCTAGTAAATCGGCTATAACAACATCGAAGTTTTCATTTGGATCTTCAAACAGCTTTGTCACGTTTTCATGGTTGAATGTATTTCTTGCAATTTCTTGACTAAATAATTGAATATCATGTGGTGAACTATTTTCCAGTTTATTCTCCAGAATATAAGCTAATGATAGTATTTGAGCATCTGTAAAACATTTTTTATCATATACATTTCTGGTGACGTAGTTTTAACTATCGGCAATTTCAGTTCGACCATTTGGATGATGTAGAGATTTTCAAATTAGTGGAACAAGAGATAATCAAAATGGCCACTAAATTTGCGTAGTACAAAAAAAGAAAGATTAGTTAGGCTTATTGTTGTCAGGTGACTTACCAGCTACTAAAGCAATGTTGCTGCTGATATCAATTTGACGGAAATTTTTAATTGGCGGGTTTTTTATCGGGTAAACTGTTATGTATGTAATCTGAAAAAAAAAAACAGTTAAACTACCGCACTCGATAGACACTATTCAATCGATGATCATGAACTGATCGCAGCCTAACCAATCAGCTCTAATTGTGAGCGCAATCAAGTCAAACCAAAACCTTAATGGAAACTTTCCAATGAGTCAACGAGGTAATAATAGGAAATTCGTTCCTTTTTTATTCCTTTAACGATTATCTTTTATTAAATTAGATGTGGGATCCACACTTTATATTCCTGGGGAACCTGAAGATGTATTGCTTAGGCACTAGTCTTTATTGTAAGTTTTGATTTACATATTTACATGAGTGACCGTTTTAGATCACTAAGCCTGTAAATTTTGGAGGTTTGGTGTTTAATCCAATGATCACAATAGCTGTGACTGAATGTTGTATCTTGTCAGTATTGGTGATTTGCTTTGATTGATTAATTTCAGTTATGATCGACCCACTGCAGGGCAAAGGCCTCCCTACCTTCCTTCCACTCCTCTCTGTGGTAATTCTAATAAATTTTTACTTACCTCATGTCCAGCTTCTATTAAATACTGAACCACACTTTGTCCTAATATACTGATACTTCTCACGGGTAATGGAAAACAAACTAGCACTTTTAGACCATCTACGTTACACAGAAAATAAACTAAACTTAGTATTAATATCGATTTCATTTTTAAAGGTCTTTTTAAAATATATTAACGGAATAAAATATAGGTTATTAATAAATGCATCAATTGGAAACTCGTCCAATTGTTATTAGTTCGACACCAGCTATACACCTATCTTGTGAGACGCTAATTGTATGCAATTAAATTCGAATTTAATGATCTGAACTTGTTAGTATGGTAAACAGAAGAAATTTAGATTTCGGGACAATCTTCGTATTGGTTTAGAAATAATAATTGACGCTAGTAAATCTACCTTTTTCTTATTACCTGATGGTAAGTAATCGCCGCCGCCCATGGACACTTGAAACACCAGAGGCGACAAATGCGTTGCTGGCCTTTTGGGAGTTAAAAATATAAGGGTTGTTGTTTGGGAATCGGGGATTCTCTCATTCTAATTTTCCCATCTCTTTCAAACATCGTCGTAGTATTATTATCGATTCCGTTTTCTCCATATTATTGACATTTTAAATCTCAGCTTATCTGTCACCATTTCTTCATCTTCTTACTCTATCAAAACAATAGGGTAGTTCTTCAAAAACAAAATCTTCGATGTCTTTGGGAATATTTTTGAAACCAACTAACAAAACGGCATGTAATATTTTTTTAGTATAGTTTAGCTATATCAGTTACTAGGACAAATAATATTTTTTAAATAATTGCAGTCTAGGTACAAAATATTTTTTTTTAAAGCTTGTTCTTCTGATTCATATGGCGTGTCCGTTTGCCATTTTCCGGAATAAAGTAGTCGATTTCGCATTTTCCCTTTGATACTTAAATATAAATTATAATTACATCGAAAGGAGATGAGTTGTCCTCTTCAAAAAAATATGCAGTCGTTATAACTATGTTAGTATGATTATAAATAAATAAATAAGAAGTGTCCGGCGTATAATACTGATTAATATGGCGTAAGCTACGAATGCCCATACTTGGTCTGGTATTAATTATGAGAGTCTGGTTCCTGTGCGGAGGGAAACCAGGCGTACAACGGACAAGCTAGGAGGCCGACGTGCGGCTGGTTGGCTTAGATCCAGGTGTTACTAAGGTAAATATTTGATTCATCTGTGTTTGGTTTACTTGGCATCCTGATTACAATGCCTATTTTATAAAATGACAATGCCAGAATCTCTATAGAGCTTTGCCCCACTAAAAAACTATATTGTACAGGCATGCCAAATGTAGCATTCTATTGCTGCTCTATTAGTGATAACTAAAAACATGTTTAAAAGCCTTTAGAAGTTGCGGTTTTTATGTAAATCTAAGAAAAAAATACCACTTTTAGGTTAAGTTAATTGCAGTTATAATGGTAGAAATAATTAAATTAAGTGCTTTATATTATATTACAATATTATTTTTTATATCATAGGGTGTTTAGCTATGAAAGGCAGGAATGTTATCACCAATATCACCTTTAGTAATCCTACTTTTAATTCATAGTCATAACGAAACAACAATGTAAACAGAACAGACAGAGCGAATGTCAAATAATGACTTTTTGGACATAAGTTGACATAACTGACACACGCACGCCAATGACGTTTCGTTACATTTAATCACTAACGTTCAAACACGAAATAATAATTAGAATATGCATTCATTATAATATATATTATAAAAAAATTAAATTAACTAACAGTATGTATTAAAACCAAATTCATATTAAAATCCGTACACGTTACATTAATAAATCTTTTTTTTATTCAATAAATCGTTTTCTTCCTCGTGTATGCGTACTAAGAAACGCAGATGGTCGCCATAGGAACAGAAAATAGGCCTTGGGTTTTTTAAATTCTTTTTATTTCCTACTTTTTATCCGCAACTTTATCAGAATAATTATTAAGTAACCAAGGGTCCTATTTTCATTGCATAAATTTTGATTAATTTACTTTTCTTGTACATTTATGAAATTGAGTGGGGCAGGATCTGGCATTGTAATTTACTTTACAGTTTTAAAACTTCAATCTATGTTTCGAGTGAAGCTTTTTGGTTATACATTCGTGTAGAAAAATGATAAGAATGAAGTCTGTATATACGATGAGTTATGCATGATTGTAAGCAAAATCCTGATTCATCTGTGCCTGATTCGTATGGTCAAAACCGCATATGAATCATAAAATAATGCTCTTGTTGCGTTGTCCATTTTTTTACTAGTCTTATTTTTAAATTAATTTAGCTATAAATGTTATAGTTACAATTTAAAAACTTTTATTTTGAGGAATGTAATTAATATGAGTCTGAAATTGCTAATCCGCCCTGAGCAAGCGTGATGATGAATGCTCGTGACTTATCTGTGCGAAAGTAATCGAAAATGGTATGCTAACAATTAAAATAAATACAGAGCTCATTTACATACAATTTTCAATTGTTCAACAGATTCATCTGTAACAATTTCTGATTCATCTGGGCAGAAAATATTCGAAGGTCGATATCTCGAAAACTATTTTTTAATAACGAGTCCCTCATTCGAATATACGTTATTTGGTATACCTATTTTCATATGAACACGTGTTACAGATCTTAAAGTGGAATTAAATTTTGGCCATATGAATCAGTCGAAGAATCAAATTTCGAAGAACTACCCAATAACATAATAATAATAATGCTTTTGTTGTGACTTTTAAAATAATAAAAAAGCATAAACGTAGCACTTTTTTGCTGTCGTTACTTACCAAAAAGACCAAGGTCACTTCGATTAAAGTAAGGTACATAAACAAACGGTTCATTCAGTAAATCATATTTCTTTCTTTGAGTAAAACTACTTTATTAGACTGCTGAGCAAGACGGTTTAGGCACAGGTTCAAGGTCAATTTAAATTTTCATACTATAAAATCTGGGGGCTCCCCTGGTCGCTTCCAAACCGGCTTTGAAATCATTGTGGGAAGCTTATGTTCAGCAGTGGATATCTTATGGCTGATATAATGATGATGGTGACTATAAAATCTGGGAATTGACTCGTCACAAAACTAGTGAAAATTGTGTATTTTATTTCATAATAATATATGCAACTTTTCCTTACTCTTTGGGTCATATGAGACGTATTATTATGTCATGTTATAAAAATCAAACTTCGTTTTTATGAGTTAGTTTAAAACTAGCATACTCCTCTACCTCTCTGCAGAATGAATAACAAGCCCATCACAATGTTACTGTATCGTTTCAGACCAATTGTTCAATTGATGTAACGGTTGACTGGCGAGGCAATGATGCGTGATGCTGTATGCACTTATGTCTGTTGCCTAGCAACTAAAGCATCGTATCCATTGGGCAACATTTGTCGCGATATTTTGTACTTGTTAAAGCCTCGTCTCCACTAGGAAAGTCGAGAGACATGTTAACCCAAAGTCGAGTGATGTCGAGAGACGTTGGACGACATCGCCGCGACATTGTTGACTGTGCGGCAAAGAATAGTTTCAACAGTGTCGCTCGACAAATGTTCCTAGTGGGGACGAGGTTTCACTTTATACCCACAGCGACTTTCGTTTAACAACGTCGTCTGTATATATATACAACATTTTGCTCGCAGTCGACGACAACATGATAACAGAAGAATGATTGTTGGTTAAAGAAGCACTTACTTCTTCGTTGCATTCTAAGTCTTCTGCACCACCTCGCACCGTCAAAAACAACAAGGTTTTTTTATGGAATAAGTGGCAAACGAGCAGACGAGTCACCTGATGATGATGGTAAGCGTTCAGCGCCGCTCATGGACACCCGCAACACCAGAGGAGTCACAGGTGCGTTGCTGGCCTTTCAAATAGGAGGTATGCTCTTTTCTTGAAGGTTAGAAGGTACGCATTATGTTGGGCTTCGGTTAGCAACGTCACACGAAGACGTGCAACGCTGCCGTATGTTGAATATCATGGATGACGGATGACATCAATTGTTACCTATTGAATACGGAGCTTAATTTTGACCTTGAATGCTACCTAGTTTGATATTGCTGACAGTGTTGTTGATTCAATTATGTAGTACTGTGTTATCGTATGGTAGGCTCTTGTTCATTCATATTACGGTTTGATTTTTTGGTCTGTTTGTGATTTAAGATATAATGCTCAATTTAGAAAGCGGTTTTTTTATTTGTTTAAAAATCTTTATGCTCATTAATAAATGGGTGGGCATAATGCCGTTGGCATTTTCTGCCTACTATTATGCCTAATTGCGTATTGATATTCTGAACAATTAAATAATTATTTTCTTGGAGATTGATGCCTGGCTTAGGCAAAATAACCAAAGTAAAATATTTTTCTCTGAATGAATGTTACTGAACTCGTTTAAATACACGATAATAACCTAACTCAATCTGACATCGAAGCAGAAGTCTTTGGTCAGCACCTTGAATCAATCACAGTGTAAGTCTGTAATGCAACAGCCATTACTGAAAATTAATACTGATGCTGACTCCTGATAAAAAACTAAACGCAATACACATTTTGTCACCAATGTAGTTAAACCGTATCTATTGCTACCTAGTACAATAATAATTAAATTACTTTTTAAACGAAACCAAATGAAAAATATTTGCCATTTCGCCCCACCTAAGAATACCACGAGAAAATAAAACAAACAAATAATCCAAGAAGATATCAATGACTCTTCTCTTTTTTATTATTTCTCTTCTTCATTAAATATTTCACAGCCTTTTTGAGTACAATTACAACTACAGCTATGAATGCTGCTAGATCTAAGTAAAGCTTTTGATACAGTGGGACATCGACTGCAGGGGATCGGAGATGGCGAGCACCATGCGTCCGCACAACGTATTCTATCCAATATGGCACAGCAGCGCCTGGTGTCATCACACGGTCATGGAACAGGTCTGATATTTCTTTGGCTTTTTTTCTGTATCTGAAAATTGAAATGGAAAAATATGAGTTTCGTCCCAATTATTTGTCTTGTGTGTGTATTATGATAAAAGTACGAATGTGGTCAAACTAGAAATGCGTTGACGAGGGTAATTATTATTAGTCTAACTGGTTTAATGTTTGAATTAATACCGCAGAAATATTTTATTTATTAAACGTCACTGTAGCTATCAATAAATTTATTGACTGAATTCAATTACCAAATACATTTACTCTTATTGGCAGAAAGACATGTCAAGGAAGTTACAATGACCACTTTAGGACAGCCAATTTTTTAGACAACTAGGTTCAAAATAATTACGTCTTTGAAGTCACAGAATTTTTCTATTCTGTGGTTTTTTATGGAATAGAATAGAGGGCAAACGATCAGACGGGTCACCTGATGGTAAGCTATCAGCACCGCTCATGAACACCTGCAACACCAGAAGAGACAAAGTTACGTTGACGACCTTTTAAAAAGGAATACGATATTTTTTGGAAGGTTTGAAGGTCGTATCGGTTCGTTGCTGTGTGAGATTGAAGTAATCAGCAATCATCAACTTACGCGTCATCAGTCAGTACTTTTCTGACAGCTGCATCAAGTTCTGGTATCATGTCTTCAGATAAGGTGACCTTGACTCCAAAGCCCTTGTTCTCCACGGAAATCATGTTGAGGACTTGGTCAGCCATCACTGGGATACCAACTAAAGGTATTCCGTAATGTATGGCTTCTGATGTGGATAGCTGACCGCCATGTGTGATGAACAGTTTGAGGTTAGGATGGGCTGAAAATGAAGTAAGTATTTAATTCAAGTAACTAGTGGATAAAGATGTATATTATATTACTTTTTTATTTGTCCTTTTTAATGTTCTTTATTTTCCACATTTTTGGATTCACAAAAACTTAAAATCTGATGCCGCTATACAATGTACATTGTATAGCGGCATTACGTGCCGTAATGTGCACCTCTGCCTACCCCTTTGGGGATAAAAGGCGTGACGTTGTGTGTGTGTGTGTGTGTGTTAAAATCTGATTTGTTAAGAATCAGGAGAACGTTTAAAGTACGATATTTCTACTTAAGAAATATGATTCATAGTATTTTGTATTTAAGATATTTAAATCTGGTATAATGTAGACAGAAGATTTTTCTCACCTAATATACTCTGCTGTGGAGCCCATTTCACAAGATGAACGTTAGCAGGTACATTGTCCTTCATGTCACTCTCGAACTTCCAGATGACAGTCTGCTTATATTTACTGAACATATTCAGAAGAGATTTCTGCATCTGTTCAGACATGCCATCGCTTTGGACGATAGATCCCAAGCTGAAGTAAATGACGCCGTGTTTCGCTTCGTCCATTATTTTTTGCAGATCCTAAAAATCATCAAAAAATCACATTTAGCTAGCATTAACTACTTTGCTAGTGATGACGATAAAAAGTGACTTCTTATGTGTATAATAATGACTCTGTCGCACGACAAATAACTACTTAAAGATTTTGATTTTCAAAATGAATATGAGAAACAGTTGTTCGATTTCAAATTGAATGTTTCGAAGAAGCTGGAATAAAAGCAGAATAATGGCACCTAAACCCTATATACGTTCATGAGTACTTTTCATATTTTTTTAATCTAAACTACAAATTAAACAAAATATTACATTCTCAAATAATGAACCAGCTGCAAAGATACAGAAATGAAACCAACGACTTTCCCAGAGGATTTTCCCCGCTAATATTTGGACCAACAGACTGAACGTTTAGCACGTGCTATGCAAACAAATTAGTTCCGCTGCAGTAAGCAGATGAAGTTAAACCAAGCAATCTACAGCATAAGATTGCAGATTTGCAGAGCTGGATAAAAATCCTCGGAGACACAACGTAGCGCTTGATTCCCTATTGTTGTATTAAGTCCTTTGAGCGGTTGGAAAGATTAGAGAGAATAAATTCAGAGCGTGTTGCTTTTGGCTAAGCTCAAACGTTCATTTTATTCTGCCCGTGGGAAATGGCGTGATTACGTATTAACCGAGTTGGTGATGTACGGTACTGTGTAAAGGCTAAACATAATATTTTTTTATGGCTTCGAAGTTAAAAGGTGTGGAAAAATGTGTTTTGCTTGATTTTGTTTTTCTAAACTGTTTGACCTTGTTATAATATTAAGAGAAACGAAGGTATGTGTTATGTTTGCTGCGGACTACCTAGCGGGTTTACCGGGGCTCCGGCTGGAAAAGCAGGAGTAGGAACGGGGTGGTTTTTAGTCAGTAAGAGTCTGACACTCCCGCTCGCCTCGCCCAAGGTGGGAGAAGCCGTTGGATGATTTTCCCTACTTAAAAAAAATGTTATGTTTGCTTTCCCTTGCTAACTATTTACCGAGTTTATATGAGTAATTATTTACTACTGGTTATTTAAATATGCAACACATGATAGATAAGTCTAAGTATTAGATACTTTAGATAAAGGATGTCTACACTTATAGAATACAAATACAAATGATTACTTAATCGGTTAGTCCGTACATGTGCACTGCAGTAGAGTCTTTGTTCATCGTTTAAGGAAGTCAAATAATATTTTATTCTGTTTGTCTGTCTTTAACTTATTAGTTACATAGTATATTTTTCAAAGAATGAATGAATTATTTCTTTTACTTTATTCTTTTTGAGTCTGGTCTGCCAAGTTATTGTTTTAGTTTCTCAGATATAATCATAATAAAGTTAATATGAATAAAAATCTTTAGACGTTTTATTTTACTTGTAATAATTATTCCAACAAACGTCTGTAAAACCAACTTCAAGATTACACTTTTTAAATCTTTATTTGTTTTCGAAACTTTTAACAAAACGTTGCTAGTTCCATTGTAACTACATACTTGATAACATGAAATTTAAAACTTATAGCAAATAAATTGATTCCATTCTTAAAAAGAAAGACCTAAAGAGGATTTTTCTGGAACAGTGGGCATACGAGCATAAGTGTCACCTGATGGTAAGCGATCAGCGCCACCCATTGACACCCGCAACACCAGAGGAGTCACAGGATTATTATATATTATTATTTATTTATACACTACCTTCGGTAAAGGTTTCAGTTTATCTATGTGGTAACCAGCGATGTTTGCTGAATTTTGAGGGAGCTTTATGGCTCCTCCAATGGACGGATGAGCGTTAATCAGCATGAAGGATCCATTGTATACCGCCTCTTCATATGAAGGCATTGACACACCTCGCTTGGCCGCGATCTCAGGGTATATAGAATAGTACGCCCGTTTTTCAAACTGGTTGAGAATTAGCCTGGAAAAAAAGAAGAGGGAGATTAAGGGAGCGCTCGTAGTAAGTGAATTTATCTTCAGGGTTGATTGTATTGTGTAACATAGGCTATAGCACTATACAATTACTGATTAGGTTATTATTGTGAAGAAATGTATGACAAGGACACAGACCAAGAGTCCGTGAAGAACTAATAATATTATAAAAAAAAAATCAGGGAAAATTAGGTCATGCTCATCATCAGTCCACTTCTACTGTTGTATTGTCACTAACTGTGCAAAGTTTACCACATTCTAAGCTTGGCAAGCAGGTCAGTGATCTCAGCTTGCATGCTTTAGTTTATCAAAGAGCAATGTAGCGCAGAGCAATGCAGTTAGATATGGCACTGCATATCTAACTGCATTGTACGATAACAGTATATACAACATTATAATAACTATCGCAGGAATTTAACTAAAGACAATGCTTTACTCAAGTAAATATTTTGAAAAATGCTCTACTAGTTTCGAATCACAGGGCGACTCTTCATTATGAGCAGCGTGTACAGACGCAGCATCGCCCCACAGCCTACAGGCTTGTAGGGCTGCGTGTCGTATTAGAAAAATATGTAAAAAGACGAAACTATATTACTTACACCTGGGCAGCTTTCTTCACAACCTTCCACAATCCTTCAGCACGTTGCCAGAAGTTCAAGGGCAGCTTGTTGTGTGTGAATATGTCTAGAGTGTAGGCTGGGTTAGTGATCCCATCCATCACTCTCATGGATTGCCAGTGAGGCTCCGTCGAACATACCCAGATTAGAGGACAGTTGAACAGCGCTGGAATTCTGTGAAGAACATGGAATTATTAGATAGATTTGGTGTTCTTTTTTGCAAACGAGCTATACATCAGTACGAGACTATCTCTATGCCAAAATCTGATCAGGAGAAAGTAGAGGGAACCAGATCACGAGGCAGATCATCTATGTGCTGGACGGACCAAGTCAAATCGGCTATGTGAAACCCTATGTCAAACTGCGCCAGACAGACCAGAAATAGGGAAAGATGGTGGTAGATGGCGAGAAAAGCAGCATCTACCTCCAATACAAATATAGCCGCCTCAACGGGACCAAGAGAGAAACGATAGAGAAGAAGAAGAAGAAAGTCTGATCATTTAGCATCAGAATTAGGTTTCTAATTTTACTGTAGTACGTGATGAGCTTATTATTAACAAACGTATGAACGTGGCTAAGACTACCATGTATTATTCTGCGACCCCGGTATGGAGCAGAAGTTGGAACGAGCTGGTTTTCAGTGAGGAAGAGACTAACACTCTGGAAACGTATTTCTAACTCCTGTGATGTTCTGGGTGTCTATAGATAGTGCTGATTGCGTACCACCAGTACCTCTATCATGAGTTAGAAGCGATAGTATTTATCGCTAGTGACGACGTAAATTTTTTGTATGTCAAATTTTACAACGTCTCTGCTGGTCACCCGTGGAACTAAAAATTGACATATAAAAAAATTATGTCGTTGCTAGCGACTATCAACAAATACTATTGCTTCAAATTCATGGTAGAGGTTCAGGTGATGTAGTTTAGCTGTTAGCCCTATACCAGAAAAAAAAACCCAGTAATAAACTATGAAACATACCCAGCATTCATTTCATTGAAGAACCACTCCAGAACAACAGCGTCAAACTTCTCTTTGGGGTCACTGAACAATTTCACAACACTGGGCTCTTCCAAAAAGTTTCTATGTATTGTATAAACGTAATACAAAAACAGAGCGGAGTCCCCAAAGTTGCCCTTTCCGATTAAGTTTTTCAATTTGAATGCTTCAACTGGAAATTAATATTTAGGTAAGGAATGAATAAATACTGATAACAAACTTATTTTTTTTCTTTTTTAAAAAACGTTGCCCCACGTTACGATTTTCTCCTGTATCGTGGGTGCGTTTACAAACATACAACTTCAACAGCACATGACACCCAGACCCGAAACAAGAATCTGTGGATCACACTTATGTAAAGTTTATTTTTGTAGAAAACAAATAAAGGATTTTATTATTATTAAAAAAAAAAAAAAAAAAAAACACTAAGAGTTGTTCCGTGCGAGAATCGAACCCGCGACACGTCGCACGGCAGCCAGTTGCCCAGCCACCGCACCAACGTGCGTGCAGTTGTAGTAAACTTAAAACTAGTAGTATTAAGCTGATTAGTTTGTTTGAACACGCTAATCTCTAGAACTACTGGTTCGAATTGAATTTCTGTATTACAATACTGTTCAATATTTGAACCTACCTCCATCGGCATCTTTCTTGAATACATCTGCTATAGATGATACATCGATTTCAGTGAGGTTTGGTACCACTTTGCCATTAGGAAATGATGTTATATGAACTACCTGAAATTTAAAACAATCTACTTATATTGTACAATTTTGGGATTAATGAAACATAACTGATAAAAAGACATTTTTAATTGCGTAGGTTACTTTGCGGAAAATTGGTTGCAGGGAAAAAATAAATCTAATACATTCCACATTATTTTAAAGTACACTACCTCATGTCCAGCTTCCAGCAGTCGATTGACGATACCATAGCCTAAGATACTGTGGCTCTTGGACGTCATAGGATAACATACTAGAATCCGTAGAGCCTCGCTTGATATTAATAGACTTAGTATACAAATACTGGTGATTATTTTGTGCTTCATCTGTAAAGAGAAAAGATTTAGTTAAAGACCTTTTTTCGTTTGCTAAGCGTCGGTCATCAGTGTCCGACGTGGCGGTTAAAGAGTTAAGGGTACTTATCCACCAAAATTGTGCTATGAGTTATGTCTATGTAATAATGTCTAATCAATTTTTATGCGAAGGATTGTATACAGTGTCAAAAGGGTATGTTGCCGTGCCCTAACCGGGTTTCATGTTGAGACAAATGTGCCTAATAATGTATTATCCAAATATACACATGAATGCAATAAATAGTTTGAGTTTGTATTAACTAAAAAAAAAAAAACTCTGAAATTCCAATGCTGGCTAAACAAGTAACATTGTAACATTTAACAAACTATACATAACTAGTTTACAGTTAGTCTAAAACAATTGTTCACGTATTCAAAGCACGAAATCACTGAAATAACTGTATCACAACAAATTTGGCCTTCGCAACTAATAATAAAGCACGCTCGGATTTATCTATAGCTACAGCTACTGTTTTCGTTGAGCAGAGAATCAGTAAATAGCATAGTAGCTTTCGTATGTTTTCGGTTTACCTATACACATTTGCTATTCCTAGCGTAAATAAAATACGAGATATTTCGGTTAACTAATCTTACAACCAACTTTTAGATAATTTGTTTTGAAATTAAGCTAAACATTTATGGACGTGCAAACTAAACGTGTATATGTTACGATAAATCTGATTAATTGAAAATTATTAATAATTTTACAAAATTATTAATAATAATCACATCATTTGGTAAATGTGAATAATCGGTCGAAATTTATTACTTTTTGTAGTAATTATTAATAATTCACGATACATATTGGTGAAAGTAATAAAATAAATATAAACCCATTGTTTTTTGACCAAGATGGGGCCCAGTAGGGCTGATGCCTAAGGGCCTACTCTAATTCAACGAAAAACGAAGTTTCGTCCGAAACTTCGCAGATTGCATAATACAATTCTATTTTTTGAGAACTTTCGTGACCAAAAATAAACGAATGAAATGAAGATAAATAAACAAGTTTTGACATGAAATTAAAAATAAAACGTAATTTCAAGTATTTCTATTAGTAAGTAAATCAATAAAATCTACGGCCGAAGATTAAACGAAACTTCGGATTCGAGAACCGGAGTAGGCGGTTTTACCGGGGATTTACCTACCAACAACGTAGTTTTAGTCTGTAAGAAAGTATTATGACAAAGACTGACACTCCTTCTCGCCTCGCCAAACAAGGCACATTTATCACAAAATTAACAATAAAATTCCTTAAAAATCAAATCTACCATCAAACTTATGCAAGAAAGTCTTTCGTGGTACATAAAATTGTAAAAAAAAATATTTTTTTTTCAATAATAAAATAAACACGAATCCTAGAAGCAATCATCAACAATCATATTTGGTTTGCCTGTAAATCTTCTGTAGCACCTATAAATTCAACAAATATTTTTTTTTAAAGTATTATCATAGAATTCAACAAATATTTGTTGTGCAAGTACAATATATTGTCGTTTCAATTGAAATAAAAATAACATCTTGGCCACTTATTACATTTATCACTACTACTATCATCACTTTAACCTCGAGTTTCAGTAATTATTAATAATAGTACATAATTATTAATAATTTTCAATTATTCACTCTTACCGTAACATATATAAAGTTTCAGCTCAATCGGTTGATGATATCTGCTTCAAAAAACATTTGCAAAATTTCGTTTCACACACATCACATCCACCGCCTATAAGTGGTAATTGCTGATCTAGGGCCTCTTCTAGTGCGGAGTAGGTTTGAGCATTAACCACCACGCTTGCTCAATGCGGGTTGGAGGTTTCCTCACAATGTTTTCCTTCACCATTAGTCAGTGGTGCCTAAATAATCTGAGCATATAACTTTTTATGCTATGAACAGGTAAATGAGCAGGCGGATTACTTGATGGCAAGCAATCGCTGCCGCCTATAGATAACCGATACACCAAAGGGGTTACAAGTGCGTTGCCGGCCTTTTGGGGGTTAATAAGATTGGGAAGAGGGGTAATTTTTTTCAGGGGGGAAAATCATCCAATTACTTCTCTCGCCAGGGCAAATGTCAGACTCTTATGACTATAAACCACCCCGTTCCTTCATGCTTGTCAAGCCTGAGCCCCGGTAAACCCGCTAGGTAGTCCGCAGCTCCGGATTAAGCTTCAGCCCTATCGGGCCCCATCTGTGGTGGTCTGAGGGCTCTTTGAGGCGCGCGCGGAACGCGACGCGCCGCACGCACGGGTTGGTTCTGGTCGGGCGGCGAGCTACCCTTGCTCACCGTCCGCAGACCCGCACTTACGGTGGCCGGAGATCGTCTCGCGATCCCCGACGCCCGGAGTGTCTCTCGCGACGGCTGGGGCGTGAAGAGGTTCGTTCTCTCACGCGCCCCGCCTCCTCCTTAGCTAGCATGACTGCTTCGCAGAAGGAGGAGACGGCATCCCAGTCCCCCTCGCTCCGCACCATGGTCTGAACCAATGCCGGACGTGACGTATCCTCCGGGCGGTCCACACAGTGATGACACCCGGGCGTTTCCTCCCGCCCAATCAGAAACAGGAACCTACCGAAACTTCCATGTCCGGTAAGCACCTGCGTCAGGCGGTAGGTGAGGACGCCGTGGCGCCTCTCTAGCCACTCCTCAAAGAGGGGACTTACCGCTGCAATGACAGCGAGCCCAGCCCTCGGTTGCGACAGTCTTGCTGCCATTCCACCATGAATCACGCCGTGCTCGTCCCGCCACGCACTAATCTGGCGCGGCAGCGGAGTTTCGCCCCGGCAACGCGCGTCGGCGTGCAAACTAAAGACGCGCGCAAGCACCTTTGCCTCCAGATCCCATGGCGGCAATCCGGCAAGGAGGTTCGCCGCTTCCCCGGAGATCGTACGATATCCAATTATTCGGATGGCCATGACCCTCTGGGACGTAAGTAGCGCCCGAGCTGGCCGCCGCATCAGACTCGGGGCCCATACAGGGGCGCCGTAGAGGGCCATGGACCGCACGATCCCCGCGTACAACCTCCGGCAGGAGGCGGGTAATTTGGCCTGCAGTAACCTCACTTATAACTTAGAAATAGTCATGCATACCTATCATTGTTAGTTAAATAAAAGCTTGTAATAAAATACCACCGTCATCATCATCAGAAACTATTAGTTACATCGTTAAACTGCTTCGTGAGGAAACCATAAAAAAATAATTATGTAATAGGTATCATCTTCACCATCATCAACAGCACGTGGAAGACCACTGATGGATCATGTTGCACTTTGAGATCTCAGTTAAAATGGTTCAGAGGATTTTAGCTATTGCAGTTATTCATTTCTTGCAATATAATGTCGTAGTGGCCCTTCACCGTCTGTCAGTAGAGTTTAAATAAACTTAGAAAGTACATATAACTCGGAAAAAGTCACATTGGTACTTGCTGTTGGTAGGTTTCTAACCCACACGCTCATGCACGAGAAGCTGACGTCTTAAACTCTCTAGGCCACTACGACTTTAGTGAAAAAAAACACACACACAACGTGTGTGTGTTTTTTTTGTTTGCAGATTTTGTTGTTGAACAACCCATTGGGTATCAATTTAGAGGTATAATTATTATAATTACAGCTGAAAGAATAGTCTCTCATGATTTTCTAGAAAACCATTTTATTTATCTAGTGCTAAAGTAGTTACTTATATTTTTACTCAAGCTGGAGATCAAATACCAAATATTTTTCCTCAAACATTGGTAATTAATTATTGGTATTACTATACTAACAGTGGGAGAAATAAAACAAAAACACTTTCAACCTTGAAAAATAGGAAAATAAACAGTTTTTTTTTCGGATTGTTCTAATCGTAGTCAGAAATAGCAATCGCAAACTAACGCCATCTCGTATCGATCCAGTGAAACTTATTTTATGCAATTGTATGGGAGTGTGTTTTAAAACCTTCATAATATATTTAAAGAACTAATAAATAACTAATAATATTCTTAGGCATTCATTCATTCATTCATCATCATCATCATCATCAGCCGAGAGACATCCATTGTTGAATATCAACATTTTATCATTCTTAGGCATTGCCCTTAACTTATTTCTTAATTAGTACTAGTTTCTACCTACCTTTTTTCCGTAAGATGTTATGAAAATGCATAAAAAAAATCCTATGTCCATCAGCCAAAGTGATTTAGCCGTTCCTGAGATATAAATACATAGTATAACAGATTTTCATTACACGAAAGATAAAGCTAATAAAGTACCTTCCCAAAGCATATTTTTTAAACCTTTAATCCCTATAAAAAGTTATAAAAATACGTCATTTAAATTAAGGTAAATCTGTTTAATGTCATTGTACCGTTACTATTGTTATTACATCACATACATATATTAATCGCGTGCGCATGATTTTGTTTGTGCGTTAAATAACAATTAGAATAATTATCATGACCAAATTTACAAACACTGTTAGTTTGACGCTTATCATGTAGGAAATAAAATAAACGAACTCAAATATGTAGTACACTATACCAAATTAAAAACAATAATTTAATACTATCAAAACTACATTTTAAAAATCAAAATCATACTTACATTTACAAAAAATAAAATAAACTTATTCACACGATTATTTATTACACTTAAGAATAAATTCTCAAACACATTTATTTTTGATCTCACATTGAAACACCGTGCTTCACTATTGGCAGGCCACGCTGTACTGAATTGTTACAAGACAGATATATAACTCGAGTGTCTTCCTCTAATTGCTACCGTTTGTAATATAAATAGTAGTGCCTATATAAAATAGCAATTCATCGTGATTTTGTGTTCATAAAACTAATGTTTTTATCAAGAAACTCTTTGGCTTAATTGTTGAGAATACAGTTAACTATCTTTGTCGTAGAAATCAGTCATAATGTACACAAAATAACATCGTGATATATTTTTGTTTTGATAATGATATTAAGTCACTGATATTTGGTTTCATTAAAATTTTATACCATTAGGTAATTTTTTTGTGTCATTTTTATGTAAAAATCTTAAAAGAAAAATTTGTTCTGTACCCTTAGTACGAGTTTGCATTACGTTTAAAGTAAACGAGAGATATGATTGGCCGGCTCGAATAAACCAACCAATCAGAGCGCGGGACGCGCTCTCGTTTCGATTGCATACCTATGGTCCACAATAAAGCTGATTTGATTTGATTAGTTTAAACGTAAAGCCAAACTCATACTAAGGGTACTGCTCTATGAGTGCGAAACGTGGAAGGTGACCAAGCACATCTCACGCCAACTTCAAGTCTTCTACAACATCGGTTGGGAGAGCACTAACAAACATTGGATTGACACATTGATACAGCAATGTCTTACATTGACATATTAAATATAGATGAATTGAAAGTAAGTGATCATGTAAATTAACGAGACCTTATCCAATGTAGAGATTTTCGAATACGCCATGAAACCCCGATCGATCGACAGATCAAGCGCCACAAGTGGGGATGGATTGGCCACACGCTCCGAATGGATCCTGACCACATTCCTAAGCAAGCCTTGGACTGAAATCCCCAAGTTCCAGCTTCACTCAAGTTCTGACTGACAGACATTAATTTTTACGGGTTATTCCTGCGCGGTTTCACTCACTCTACTCGAATCTTGTTGGTTGTAGTGTGATTTTTTATAGCCTGTAGACTCGATAAATGGACCACCCAACACAATAAGAATTATTCAAATCGGACCAGTAGTTCCGGAGATAAGTGCGTTCAAACAAACTCTTCAACTTTATAATATATATTATCAAGTACAGATTTGAACTTTATAGCGTCCCAAAAACGTCCTTTTTAGTCTAAAAGACCTTGACCAAATGCCCTTGCCCAAGGAGTCGGTTATGCTCCAAAAATAAATTCTTAATTCCGTCTGGTAGTTGCAAAGATTAGCGCGCTCATCCAAACAGTCTCAGGCTTTATTACATTAGGTTAAGATAACAGTAGTCATTTCCACTATTTGCTCAGTATTTTTAGCGTTTTGAAGATATTTTTGTATTATCTGTATTAGCATTAGCCACTTACTGTTATCTTTTTAAGCAATTATGTCTGAAGGTCTCTGATTACTTAGTCTAGTTTAGTCTGAAGTGCTGTTGAATGTAGCATTAGACGAGGAAATACTAACAAAATAGAACCGCCGCTGCCGGTTAGATTTCAAACTAATAATTAGAAATTATAAGCCCAGGTGTCCTCACGATGTTTTCCTTCATCGCTTGTCGGTGGTGTCTAAATATTCTTAGAAAGTACATATAACTCGGATACAGTCACACACCACCACCACAGTGGCATTACGTGTCATAATGTGCACCTCTGCCTACCCCTTCGGAATTAAAGGCGTGACGATATGTATGTATGTATGTACAGTCACATTGGTACTTGCCGTTGGTAGGTTTCAAAATTCAACGCTCATGCATGAGAAGCGGATGTCTTAAACCTCCGGGCCACCACGACATTACCTACATTGGGTAAGCCAATGTGGCGTGGTGGCAACATATAACCAAATTCGAAGGGACAAAATTCTAGTTCAAAGTTTCTGCAAAAATTAGAGTGAATTATGTACACGTCGCGGAATGCTGCTCATGAATATGAGCCTCTAGTATGGCTTGAAACTAGTCGAGTTCCTCATCAAAACATTACGTGAATAAGCCGATAACATAATATTTAATTTAGTATGTCTCACGAAAGTTACAATAAAATTAGAGTGATTGAGTGAATTAGTGTGCATTGCGTGTGGAATAAAATTGTAGATAATAATTACAAGGCTGAACAAACTCCCAAGTTCAAACACCATGACCTCCGCCCACCATTGTCAGATGTGGCGACCGATAATATTTATGAGTGACGTCATAGTGACGAGCATTAGTTATCTGAGTCAAATAGGTGCAAGGACAGTTGTAAATGAGGTATTTTAATTGCACCGACTGCACGGTTGGCGCAATGGCTGGAAAACCGGCTGCCGTGCAACGGGTAGCGGGTTCGATTCCCGCACGGAGCAACTCTTTGTATGATCCACAAATTGTTGTTTCGGGTCTGGGTGTCATGTGTATTCGAACTTATATGTTTGTACACCCACGACACAAGAGAAAATCCTAATGTGGGGCAACGTTTAAAAAAAAATAACAAAATGCAATTGAAAGGAACTGCAAACAGTTAGATTAACGGCTGACAGCCGTACTCAGAGTCATTTAATGATTACTTAAACCATTCCTTATTAACGATTTTATTCCGAAAACAATTGTTAAGGACTGGATTAAGTAATAATTGAATGACTCTGAATACGGTAGCAAGATTTATAACTGATCGGAATCAAAAGCTTTGGAAATAGATTTTTGTCACCAGTTGTTGTATAGAGATTCTCTCTTATACATAAACTTTAGAGCAAAGAAACAGAGCCACTAGCGTTGTTTTTTCACTGTATAGAATCCTCTAGAATCGTAAAAAAAATCTCATTTAAAGATAATTAAATTGCCTTCCTTGGGATTAACACCGCTTATTTTTTGCCGTAAAATACCTAAATTACAACTGGTTTTACTTAACAAAGTAAACAATTGACTGAAAACATAAATTAAATCAACAATTAAGATTTTAATTCTTATTGTTGCTGTCATCAAGTCATTTTTACGCGTTGTATTTTATTCCTACATACGAATTTATGTAGTTTTAAAAAAACTTTTCCACATCACCTCTCACAATGACCATACAATTTGCACCAAACAAGTTTTCTTTGCCTCCTCTTCCCCATGTCCTTCAAACTTCCATAATTCATTGCACTTTGCATCCCATCCATTTCTCAAACCGGTTTAACTTCATGGAGTTCCAGTGACCCTTTTTGTTCCTGCGAATTTGTAGCCCACCGTGTTTTACCGTTAATGGCTTTAAGAAAGTCAGTTTCATGTGTGTGTTTTTACCTTTGGAGCCTGGCGTACGAGGGCCCGAAGTCGTAGAGGCCCGTTGAACGATTTTAATCTAAATAAATGTAATGGGACATCAGCCGACTAGGCATTAGTATGTTTATCTATTAGTTTGAATTTTTAGTTTGTGACTGGTCGGTTAAGGAAATTTTAGTAATAATAGTAAATGGACGGATTTGGCGTTAAATATTTCTATGTATGATACTGGACTGGATTTAAAAATCTTTAGTAAAATGTTGTTTGGAATTATGTCAGGCGATTGACATTAAAAAATCTTTTAATGCTTCAATGTGGATAATACTATAATTATTGTTAAAACTGTTTTTTTTCCTCAGGTACAATGAATGGTAGGTGTAAGATGAGTACATTGTTAAATTACAAATATCTTAACATATCCTCTAGAGAATATTTATACTCTTGGAAAAATATACATCTGTATTTATATGGCTGAAGTTATTAGTATTGTATTGTTATATATTTTCCTCTTCCAACAGCCAATGTATAAAGTAAACGGGGTCGGCCTTGCGGTCTGCTCTGGCGCATCGAAACATAATACTGTGTGACGTCACAGTGTGGCTCGGGATATTACCTGAGTTATGTAGTAATAAATAGTTTAATTGGAAATAATAATAGGTTGTGGTATTTATGTGATGTAAGTACAGTCAGCCAAGTTAGTATGTAGGTAAGAAAAGTTGTTATACAAATATTCACATTTATAATATTAGTAAGGATTTTTACTGACAATGGTAACTTAACAGAAAACCGATTAAATACAAAGTTATGCTTATAAAACTGGACATTTACGGTTAAATTAAATAATAAACTTGACGTCATATTAAGATGAACGCTCAGCTCGCTCAATCAGAACCTGTTACAAACGGTTGAGTGGGAATAACAATGTGCCTGTAATAAAATTAGTAAAGAATAGCTAAGCACAGGGTAATACTAATGATAACAAACAACTTTTTCCAAAAAAAGTTATGTTCTAAACTCATTCATTTCACTTTTATCTCAAATTCAAATATTTAGGTATATTGAAATTCATAAAGATAAAAATAGGTATAATATTATCCTATATAACGACAGAAACAAATTCGTTTATGTTTAAATAGTTTCAAAGCTTACAGATCGTTCTATTTGCATGTACCGTCATAGTGGAAAGCAATTTGAAGCGCCTGGCACTCCGTTCATAGCAATCTGCGAACGGACGGCGCTGTTTCACGCTGCTTTCTAGTTTGTTAAGGCGCTAAAATGTTTCTAGAAGCACCATTATTGCTAGTGGAAATTTTATTTTTATTTTAACTTGTTTCATATAGGAATGGTTGATAAAAAAATATATATTTTTAATGTCACAATGTTTATTTTGTAAGATTGGTTGTAGGTAGTAATTGAATGGATTTGTTAAAGCAAAGCTTAAGAATTTGTTTCTCAGTCTTAGCATTGAGTTGATTTTAATACCTAAGTTTTGAGTGTACTACAATAGGTTCACCCATTTTTCATCAACAACAGCTTATTAATGGCAAGTATTGACCAAAGCCTCTTCTTCCACGGAGAAGGTTTGACCATTAATCACCACGCTTGCTCAATGCGGGATGACCATTTTACATGGGGCCTCATTATAGACAAGAAAATTACATTTTCATATTGCCTTTAAATCAACAACCAGATTCGTAGCAATACAATAAAAGAGTTTACATAAACAGTATTACCTAAGAATAAACTAAGAATTCTAGAACTAGATAGAACTAAATAGAAAATTGAGGTAGATCTCTATACGATACGCAAGTCTGCCACTGTAGACTGGTTTATAGCCCTTTTATCGACACTTTTCTACGTTTTATGATTCTTTGCTGTGGTTTATAGTGTTCAAAGGTGCTAACAGATCAAGTATTGATGGCACTTGTAGTTTTGTGGCTAATAAAGAAGAATTTACGGCGAGAAATAAATTTACAATCAGATGCCATCGTGTTGTGAACAGCTGAGTCGCAGAAGTCAGCAGTTTACATCAGAATGGATCTATCTCTGCTTTATAATGCGGCCATCAATCGCACAAGTTTAGCTGAGTTGTATGAGCCATTTGATTGACGTGTGCATAATATTTTTAGATGGGATTTTATATTTGAATGCGAAATGTTAAGAGCCTGATGACAATTTCAACATCAACTGCTTTTAACTATACACTGATGGGTTATGTGTCTCCTCTTATAAGAGGTTTTCCTTTTAACTATATTTGGCAGTCATTTACTTGTCTCTCACACAGGACACCCGCGGAAAGAAGAGGGATAGTGACAATTAATGTATGCTACTCTACTATCAAATACATACCATACAACTACCATTTTGTGTAATGTGTTTTTTTTAAAGGGTGAAAGAATCATCCAATGACTTCTCCGTAATCTCCCGCCTTGAGCGAGGCGAGGGAGCGTCAAACTCTTACTGACTAAAAACCACCTACTTCTGCTTTTCAAGCTGGAGCCCCGGTAAACCCGCTAGGTAGTCCACAGCTCCGGATCAGGCTTTATAATGTGATGAGTCAACGTGGGTCTACGATGAAGCACGTCTACCCATAAGCAATCTATTCACTTACTTACTGAAATAGATTGTAAAATACATCATACATTATTATTTTACTGGTCAACCTCCCTTCAAAAAAGCTACCAAGTTTTATATCGATGGTAAACACATGTAGCACCTTTAGATCCTGTTGGCACACGTCGCTTTACAAAGTATGGATGAGTTTCCGAGTACAACGAAAAGGGGATCCATTGTGTCCCGGGCGTATGGGAAGCAACATAAAAAGTTGAACTCCGGTACTGGAATTTCAATGGCTTGGAATATTGGTCAATAAGTTAACAGATTTTTGACAATTTATCTATAGTAGGATAGGGAGTTATTGGCTTAGGATGACCTGATTAAGGTCGCAGGGAGTCGTTGGGGATACAATTGCTTCCAACCGGCCTATCTGGAAGTCATTGGGGAAGCCCTGTGCTCAGCAGTGGACGTCTTATGGCCAACTACGCTGATGATGATGATCTGTGATTGGTTTAGAAAATGTTCTTGGTGAAAAGCTGATAGAACTATTTAGAACTCCAATAGCTTCGCCCGCGTTCCTGAGGGATAAAAAGAATACTATCACACAAGTCAGCCCATACCCTGTTTGTATACCAAGTTCCATCAAAATCCGTTTAGTAGTTTCAGCGTGATTGACGGACAAACATTTAAACAAATAAACTTTTACATTTATAATATTAGTGGGATATTAAGTTAAAGACCGAGGAGTTACTAATTTTCCTATTGTACGCAGTTTGATTAACCCTTTAAATAAAACATTTTATCCCGTTTTTAATAATCACGTTTATAATAATTGCCCTTCGCTAACAAATAATTAGAAAATTAGCTGTAAATATCAATTGTATTATAATACTTCTAGAAAACTTTAATTCTTTGTACAGGTGCAACAATTTAAGCATTCAAAGGCTTATTCACAGTTAAACGTTTTATAAAGCAGGCAAGAATCTGTTCCTAGATCTAGCAAATCCAATACAGTTAGCATTTTTATTTGATTAGTCTTGCCACTAAAACGGATTTTATGTTTTAGCTCCGTCTTTACGATTGCTCTTTCTACTATCTGAAGATTGTTTTGGACGCCATTACTGTTAGGATCAACGCAAAAATGTTTTTTGCTTTGGAAACTATATGAAAATGCTCTAAGTGCGGTTACAGGCTTTTTGATTGATGTTATGAAATATAATCATAAGACATAAGATTAAGACTGCCTTGTTGGTAGATTGCGACTGCTGGAGATTTATTTATTTATTTATTTATTTAAAGTAAAATAGTATAACATTACAGTTATTACACCAAAGCGTGTAATATATGGGGTTTCGGTTTCGATTCCTGGGTCAGACAAAGTATTGCTGGGCCTTTTTCGGTTTATAAAAAAATCTCAGTAATAGCATGGAGTCTGTGCCTGGCATATATGGCATTAGGCTCACCTATTACGTGGGGCTTATAAACACAAAT
The DNA here is from genome assembly GCF_023101765.2 of Spodoptera frugiperda. Taxonomy (NCBI): domain Eukaryota; kingdom Metazoa; phylum Arthropoda; class Insecta; order Lepidoptera; family Noctuidae; genus Spodoptera; species Spodoptera frugiperda. Next base: position 3,487,037 of record NC_064229.1, on the reverse strand, counting down.
ACTTATGACATAAAGACGTAATGTTCAATTCTGCCTACTCCTTCGGGGATAAAAGGAGTGACGTTGCATATGCATACGATTAAATGTTCTTTGCAAAATAAATACAAGATTGAAGCATCAGTTATGAAACCTCTTCCAGAATATTATCAAAACCGTTCTATTTACGTTTGTCAGTTTAATATTATGAACAACGTGTAAACAAGTATTTGGAACTAAAGCTAAAGTACGTAAATACGATGTTGCAATGTCGGAGTCCTGGTTGTGCCTTCAGACCGAAAACTGATGGCGGTTCATCGTCTTGTATTATTGAGTTTTGGGGAGAAACTTACGGTTGTGGACAATGAGCAGCAAGTATATTTTGTATTTGATTGTTATGCTTTTATTTATGAAAAAATATATGCAAATACACTGTGAAAATGGCGGACTTAATGCCACGGGCTTTCTCTAACAGTCAACCATTGGGTGGTGCAGACCAATGAAGTGGTCGGTGCAAAGTTACAGAAGAGAAAGCATAAATTAGTAGTAGTACTCTTAGTTGGTCCTTTTAACATCCATAAAAAGACTAATAAAAGGAGGTAATTCAATCTTCTCTGCTGTGCCCGCGTTATTAAATAGATACATAATAATTCAAGTCTATGAAATGCGGATAAAGTATTACAACACACAACACACACGCCCCAACAAGAAAAATGACCAGTTAACCCTTGTTTAACATCGTTAGTACCCGTATGTCAGCCAAAAGTAACAGACATTTGTATTGATGAGTGAGCATGGCGCAAAATCCAATGTTTTGATATCAGCCCATTGAATAACTTCACTAGAACTTGGAATACATTGGACCTCGGAAGAGGATATTTATGCGGTAGCGGTATTTTCCATCGCACATTCCATTAGCAATTTTAGTTGGATGGAAAGATGTGTTTTGTGATCTTTCTGGATGATATTGTTGTTTTTAGAGGTGTTAATACTCGGACTTATTTAAATAATAAACCACTAGATATTTTAAAGTGTGGAAGAGCCGTGGTTCGTTACGAATGGGCCGGCTCTACTGGAGTTATACCACGGCCTCGTGAAACAACGCTAGCGTTGTCGTTTATTGTGTGAGTGAGGTCTGATCTTCCCAATCCCCGATTCCCCAACAACCCCTTAAATTCCAAACCGCCAAAAGGACAAGTTGGCCAGGCGAAAAGATTTGGGTGCCTTGCTTACCATCAGGTGATCGTCTACTGGTTTACCGGCTTATAACATATAAAACATAGAGCAAATGTAGCAAGAAGTGTCTTTGTCAAATCACTGCAGCTGTCCAATATTGAGATAGCTAGAGCACCATTGAACTATTGGACATTTAAAACGAGCTAGTTTCCTAAAACACTAATTCACACTAGTGTGATTTGGTGAGGAAATATTCAGTAGCCTCTATTAAGTACAGCATGTATAAACACAATACGTTACGAGTACTTTTATTAACATCTGCTATATTCTCTTTACTCTCATTCATGATGTGACCACAAAAACCAGAACACCCCTCATGCAATCACCTTCCTCTACAATTCCAAAAAACACAAAATACCCACCCAACAATTAATCCGCTTAAACAGACCTCCATTCAACCGTAACTTAAACGTTTGCAAAGAACTTCCGAACCGAGATTATTAAAAACCCTATACCAGTGGAGAAGGCCTTAATTACGTAACACGGGGAGCTCATATTAAATTCCCTCAGATAACGTTGTCCAGTTCCCTACAAACCAATCGGGCCACGAATGGCAATCTCTGGCGATGCCGTTTAAATTAAAACGATCGCCGATTGAATCGATACGACTGTTAGGAGTCTGTCCACAGTGAAGTGTTTAAATTAGTGATGGATTGTCTTCTTTTTGGACTTTTATAAATCTGTCCAAAGCCGTGTGGTGGTGATGGAATAGACTTTATTGGCCTTTCATTGAACGTCCCCTTTTTGCCTTTTTTGAGGGGGAAAATAATAATGTAGGTGAGAGGGAGCGACAAACTCTTGCTGACTAAAAACCACGACGTTCTTACTTCTGCTTTTAGAGTCGGAGCCCCGGTGAACTCAATAAGTAGCCCGCAGCCTCCTCCTTTTCACATGGATGTCGTAATAGCCAGCTAAGAGAATAAGCTAAATGAGCTTACACATTTGACAGAAATCCAGCAACATCTGAGTTCCTTAAACTGTAATCTCCTACTCGCCAGCCAAGAATAGAGATAATGATAATTTATTTGAAACCTTCTCTTGCCTACGCAGAGTGCTCTTACGTAAAGACGGCTTATAATCCAGCTTTTACGTAAACCAAAACAAAAAGCAAATAAGATTTGACAAATCTTTTCCTCAACATTAGACAGCTATGCAACCGTTTACTTTTATTCAGTAAGACAGTTTCCTCACTGTCTCCAAGTAGCCCAAGAGACTGAGATCCCATAAACAAATTACAGGCGACTCCTAACCGTTGTGGATTTGTCCCTAGCGAGGACAACATGCGACCCTTTGCATTTCAAATAAGGATTCCTTGTGACTGGTTGTTTTTGGGCGGACTTGGTACCCGCCTAGTCTCCGTCGAATCTATGCAGTGCTTGGTATATGTAGGTATGGTGGTTGAAACGTTTAGTTTTAATTAGGAATTGAATTAAAGTTTGGAAATGTTATGGATATTTTGCTGACATTAATAGACTCACACATATTTCTTCAGTAAATAGTGCAGAATCAAATAAGCTTCAGTATTATTGAAAACTAAAAAATATTGGCGACAACAATTATAATCTGCGTACATCTTTCTCGGGCATAGTGATAACGGATACCATGTTTTTAGTCATGTTAAATTTGAAGGCAGTAGATAAACACCTAAACCGTAACTCTAAGCTTGTACAAAAATAAATCAATTTAAGATTAGCAAGATGTACAGAACAATTTACTGTAGATAACTTGACTACATAGTTCATAACACGATAACATGATCCTTTTGGGAACACACAAGGAACTAGGTATTATATCATTTACAACACACATGTTCCTTAAGTCACTAACTAGTTTTGCAACCTCAGTGTACTACAGTTTGCCCACTTGCTAATTCTGTTCCTTCATGCGGTCAGACATAGTAAGAGGCCTGTTTGTCTCGTTCCTCTGTCCTCTAGCCTCCGTCCTCTGTCCGTTGGTCCTTGTTTAACATAAACTATTGTGTTTGTGGGAACAACTGTCTGCATCAGAATTGGATTCATGTTCCTTTCCTCTAGTTGTTGTTAGGTTTCGGTATCTAGAGTGATTATTGGTTTCAATTGATGCAACGTCATACCTTTTATCCTCGAAGGGGTAAGCAGAGGTGCACATTACGGCTTGTGGTGCCAATATTCACAGCCATTTTTCAACAAGTCCCATGTAATAGGGGATGAGTCTATTGCCATATTCTGGGCACAATTCCAGGCTCCGTGCTACTATTGAGAAATTTTCGAAAAACGAAAAAAGCCCAGTAATACTTTGCCTGATCCGGGAATCGAACTCGAGACTCCTTGTCCAGCAGTCAGTTTCAATTGATTTCAATTGATGTATAGTACAATATGACACTAATATTTAATAACAATTCAAATGATATTTATTAAAAGATATTCCGTTTCATAATTAAATTTTGGCTGAGATAAAATAGTAAAAATATATATTTAAAATTATTTTTCATCTAAAAATATATTTACATTTTAAAAGTTTTTAAAACTAAACTAATCTGTTAAAATTGCATGAATAACATAAATGATCCTAAAAACACATGAATAAAATAAATGACGAGTTTCGAGTTTGGAAACTAAGCTATCAAGCTAAACGCATCAATATTACGTCAACACCACGTTGTAGTATTTTATTTTGTTAGGGTCATACTTCTCAGTCACATTCAAGTTGCATAAAGCAGCTAGGCTCAAACGATTCATCACAGAAGTCACATTAAACAAAAAAAAAAAACAACAAAAATATAATTTTTAAAATAGTCCACGTGAAAAATTGCCAGCGGAAAATTTCGGCAAGAGTTAAAAACAATTCCACCTTGTTAGACTGCTGGTAGCTAACTACTCTGTGGTTAGACTGGACTAATTAAATTGCACTGTGACTTTGACAGCTGTCGGCGACAGTACTTTATAGTCCAGGAGTTTGCCCGTGTGCATATTAGTACAATTATTAATTAAAATTTAATTTGCAAAAAGTCGAAAACAGGGATTTGTATTCGTAAAGTAAAATGTTTTCAGGTTTGCGTTCCGTTTCTTTTTCTTCTCCTCTAATAACATTTTCTGATTTGTTTCGTTGCGGGATCCAAGACTTCTCTGTCATTCATTTCCCTGGGACGCGCCGGACTTCAGCGTTCCGGTGTTTTCATGTGTGTATCTACTGTAGACCCTGGCTTACAGGAGTTGCAGCGGTATGGGAAGTTGTGGCGGGCTTGTCCCTTAAAAGGTTTGCGTTCCGCGCGTCAAAGAGTCATCAGACCACCACAGATGGCACTCAGTAGGGTTGACCCGGAGCTGTGGACAACCTAGCGGGTTACCAGGGCTCCGATTCGAAAACCAGGAGTAGGAACGGGATGATTTTTAGTCACCCAATGCGGGAGAAGTTATTGGATGATTTTCTCCTATCAAAAAAAAGTATTTCATATTTTTGAAACTTACAACGCAGTTTACGCAGTATTATTCTAAATAAAGTCTTGCATAAAGGTAGATACAGGTATAGTAGTTAGTGTAAATCTGCATACTCGTACTCTTTCAAAAGCGGCAATTAAAGAACTTAATCGTATTAGTTTAACAAATCCGAAAACTAAATTCAATTAAAACAATTCCACAAATTATCGACAAACTCTCCAAGTAAAAGTTCGAAATATCTTAATAGGAGAATCGATTAAACTTATTTAAAATGCATTGAAATTGCTATTCATAGCATCGAGAGAATTTGATTCGATTGCATATTAATTTGTCCATTGTCGAGTTTTATTTCATTGGAAACCGATAAGATAGGTATTACTGGAATATTGTTTTGTTATTCTATTGTTATTCCAAAATTATAACAGTAATTTAATATTTTAAACCGATTGAGTCCTAAATAAAACATGATAGCTATTGTGTTTGAATTTGGTTGTAATTTAAGCTTTTAGTGATTAACGATATTACACATATTTCAATTTACTGATGTTAGTATTTAGTTTTCCAATACACATTGTGTTTATGGACGTTATAAAATGTATGTGTTATGAGATCTAAAAACCTTTATTCCAAACAAATGTGTAGTTAGGAACAAACATATTTTTAGAGAAGGTTTGCGCATTAATCAATATCAATACGGATTGGCGATTTCAAACTTATAATAAAAAATTATCATATTCAGGTTTCCTCACAATGTTTCACTGTTCCTTCACCGTTTGTCAGTGGTATCTAAATAATCTTAGAAAGTACATTACCGTTGGTAGGTTTTGAACTTATTTAAATCTCCTCCGTAGAGAAACATCTTCCTCCGGGCCACCATCGATATCGTTTTTATATTACCAGCTGTGAGACCAAAAATACAACCATAATAATTACAATCCATAATAATTAAAAAAAAACGAGCCTAACCCGAGACACCAAACATTACCTCATCGTTATTTCAATTAAGCCACTGCCTCGTTGGTCGAGTGGTCGCAAGTGCGACTGCCGGATAAGGGGTCTCGGGTTCGATTCTCGGTTCGGGCAAAGTATTACTGGGTTTTTTCGGTTTTTCGAAAATTTCTCAGTAGTAGCACGGAGTCTGGAATTGTGTACACCTCTGCCTACCCCTTCGGTGATAAAAGGCGTGTCGTTGTGTTGTGTGTTTTAAAAGTCGAACCTAACACGATAGTACACGATACACCAAACATTACCTCATCGTTATTTCAATTAAATCATATTTCACAAAAGATATTTCCACTAATTACGTGCCCAGCTCCTAGTCTAACCTCTTCAACGGACGAAGTTCAGTGAAGGAAATGCGCTTCAGCGAACACCTTTCATTTCTCGCCGACGACTTTATGCTTTTTGTTAACTATTTCTAGCGCCATATGTCTGTGTGCATTCTATTGAAAACGAATTAGGCTGATTCGTAATTAAGTAATTTTGGCTTTTTTTAATTAGGTGTTGGGTTTGTTATGAGACTGATAGATTCTATGTTTATAATATAACTAGTGGATCTGCGTATTTTGTCGCCTTAATTTTTTTTTCGGCATTTATTTTTCTTGTAGAAACTTAGTCGAACAACAACAACATCGTGAAAAAAGGAATTAGAGAATCCAGTTCAGCTATTCTCTAAAGCGCTTAGCAACACAACACCTTCAGCGGCATTTATATTATAGACCAGATGAATTCTCAGTTAGAGCTGCAAACTACCTAGCGGGTTTACGGAATGGTGTAGTTTTTAGACAGTAAGAGTTTGACACTCCCTCTCGCCTCGTCCAAGGTGGAAACAGTCATTGCATTATTTTTCTGGATGGATGGTATTCCTCTATTAAAAAGGGGGATGATTTAAAAAAACCACTGCTTCCACTAAAGACTTTAGAAAACATTTCATCTAGCGGGTCAAATATTTTGATTTTAGCTGTTTACTTAACGTTTTTGTGTGTATATTATTCAAATTATTGTTTGTCGTGGGTGTTTCAGTACATAAGAAAAGTTGTCCCAAAGAATAAATAGTAGGACCTACGCTTAACAAAGAATAATACAATATTCCTTTATGTAACAACAAAACATTCTTTTTAACTAGATTCTTTATTTCTTATGAATAAATATAATGTTTTTAGAGTTGTAAGAAAAATATTCAAAGATATTTATTTTTCTTAGTTCTTTCTGTTTAGTTTATATAGACGAGTATTTCGTAATGAAAATAATAATATGTATTATACTAAGAAAAGTCTCAGTTCTAGATTTAGAGCGTTGTATTTTTGTAGGTAATATTTATCTACAAATGTTATTGCAGTGGGTCTCAAAATACATAAAATGTTTGTCTGTCGATCTGTCTGTCTGTTTCAGCTAATCTCTGAAATGGCTTGACCGATTTTGACCAGACTTTAATAGGTAAGTAGCTGATTTACTAAGAAATAACTTATGCTACTTTTATTTTGTCTTCTTGTCTTCCAATGGGAATAATATCAAAAAATCCTTTTTCACAAATCCAATCAAATATTTTTCATAAATAATACACATTTTACCACATGATAATAAAAATATTGTTATACCAACCTCTCACTATAACACAAGTTGATACTTTCAAAGAAGGAAAACTTCCTTATAGCTGAATACATCAGTTTTTCACCGCAAATAAGAAGCGACGACGCTTTGTATTTCCCCGTAGAGTTTGCCATAATATTTGCGTAAGTTCTTCGCATGAAGTCGATATTTTATGCCCGTGGGGAAGGAACAATCTTCTGCTTGAATCTCAGAAGAATGTTGTTCTCGCTTGGTTGCATTAGGGTGATTTTCCAGCAGAGATGTGATATGTAGCTATGCTATGAAGATGTAACAGCTAAGCAATGAAACTATGTTACCGCTTCTACTAAGCTTTGTAGCTACATAGCTCCTGTAATCAAAATTCCAACTGGTTAGTTAACTAGTTGTCATTAAAAACCATGAAGCTAGACTGGCTAAGCTAAGTTAGCCAGCAATATCTACCAAAAAGCGGTCTATGTCTATGTATGCTATGTAGCTACATAGCTTAGTAGAAGCGGTGTACATCTTCATCTTCATATGTGCAGCTCAAGTATGCTATGTATCGATAGTAGGCATGTATCTATAGCATCTGTCATGATATCTATTTTCATATAAAAACATAGCTAAACTGAGCCGTTTCCACCAGTGCTAAAGCTATATGTACCAATGAATATGATTGGTGGAAACCAAACGCATCCACAGCAACGTAGCATAGCACATCGCTGGTGGAAAAGCACCCTAATAGGGATATACGAACGAACATTGAAGTGTACACACCGGTGCGTCGAATTATGCACGCAATTTGATATTTCGTGGAAATAGTTTTCTTTTGCTTGAGATTTTTTTTTATATATTTTAGTAAGGAGGTCTCGAGTTAGATGCCCGGGTCGGGCAAAGAATTAGTAGCCTTTTTTCGGTTTTTTGATCATAATTTTTTTTTATGGAACACCCGATGTGTTCCATAAATTATATTAACAATAAATATTAACGAGCATACGTATCACCTGATGGTAAGCAATCGCCGCCGCCCAATAACACTTGAAACTTGTCGTAATGTGCACCTTTGCCTACCCCTTCGGGGATAAAAGGCATGACGTTCTAAAGTTTATTATGCATACTTCGCTCTTTCACAACACGTCTTGTTGTGAAAGAGCGAAGTATACTAATTCAGGCATATCATGCTTAATTTTAAAAGTACCATATTAATACCTGTTTTTTTTTAATTACAATATCCTAATAATAAATCAATCTTGGCTGCAGCTGAAAAAGCTATCAAGATGTCATTAACACAATGTTTTTGTTTATTTACCGACAAAAGTTTGTAAACTCAGATTTTACTTATAATCAAAATGGAATTGGAATTTAAATAACATTTAGTTGTTCGATTGTTTGAAACGTTCGCCACCCGTTTTCGACAACTAGTCAATAAACCGATAACGTTGTCTAACAAAGTATAGTCCGGTTTGAGTATTAATGTTACCAGCTATATTTAGCCGTGGCTTAAAAGTGAAGTCAAATTATTCATATTTTAAAATTAAAACTTTGGGGTATTTGTGTGAGATGTCACAAATGCAAATCTTTCATCTTTTATATCTTTTTAAATATGTAATTATTGTTGGTAGGTTGCTTGTTTACCATTTCGTCTGGTGGTAAGAGTTGATGTGACTAATGATGGAACGTCAGCTCATGAGCAACCTTTTTTATGGAATAAGTGGTAAACGAATGACGATGCCCCTGGACACCCGCAACACCATAGGAGTCACAGATGCGTCGCTGGTTTTTTAAAAAGGAATACGCTCTTTTCTTGAAGGTTTGAAGGTTGTATTGGTTCGAAAATGCCGCCGAAGACAGCTCATTTCACAGTTTTACTGTGATTTGTTTTCACCTATTCACTCAGAATCATAAACTATAGTCAAAACTGCAACTAGTTTAGTCAACTAATTGTTATTAAAAATCATGAAGCTAAACGCCTTGTGTTTTAGGTGCCATATCTACCAAAAAGCGGTATATCTATGTCATATTAATACTCAAACGTTTCGATACAAAGTGAGACGAGGTACTAAACTTCATAAATTAATTAATCTTGATTAATCTGTTTAGTTGCGTTAGCTAACGTTTATTGACCATTAGTTCTGCTGACAGTTGCTTGACTTATAGCATCGGTTTGACTTCGTTCTGTTTCACTTTTGATTGAACGGTTGATGTAGCAAGAATATTTATGTTAATAAATAAACTGTATATTGTTATTATAGATACATAAGCAATACTCTTTATTGCGTTTTACTCTTAATTATGCATTATTAGCTTCTGTCACCGGTTTTACCTGCATTCCCATGGGATACAAAGTATCCTATCGCCTAAGCTCAGCTCATACCCTGTTTGTCTATCAAATTTCACCATAATCCGTTCAGTAGTTTCAACGTAATTGGCGGACAAACATCTAAATAAACTTTCACATTTATTGAATTACTTTGATTTCGGACACTATGCTTTTATGAAATGCTTTGGAAATCATAAAGTCCATGTGATTATTGCTACTTTAGTTAATCACGAGATAGTCATAATCAAAAGTTATGGTCAAGAACCGCTGATTTTTAATTCAAGTAAATAAATACGGTAACCAAAGTTTTTGCAAGCAATACCAAGAAAAAGCTTACCATACAAGGTTGACAGATAGTAGTATAGCTTACTGATAGCTAATATTAAAACAGATCTGACTATATTCATCTGAGTCTAAGATGACATGAGTAGACACCAGCTTGTCCAAACACGGTCCATCCGAGAAAACGATTAGCAATATCGGCCATTCAGTATGATGCTATACAACCGTTGATGTTAGTAGGGCCACAACCTGTAATAAAACGCTCAGTTTACTTTTACGAGTCCCGTTTAAGGCAGATGCTTTAGTATAGGAGGAGCGGATAGAGAGTCCAAAGGGCGCCTTGGGAATTGGTGCGTCTGGGAGAAGTCAGTGTTCCTCATTGCTTGCTTGCCTAACTATGTTAATTATTGCATTTTATTTCTTCTACTAACCTACCTACCTATACCTGTGTGAAAGTTACAGCATGGCCGAACTGCTGTGTAAATTAGTTTCGACATGTTTTGATTTCATTTGATTTAAGCGATTAGCCTTCGTGGAAGGGTTTACCGAGGCTCCGGCTCGACAAGCAAGAGTAGGAATGGGGTGCTTTTTAGTCAGTCAGAGTCTGACACTCCCTGTCGCCTCGCCCAGGGCGGGAGAAGTCATTGGATAATTTACTCTCCTTAAAAATTTCCTTCTCGGAAATGAAGGTGCAATTAAACAGATTCCTTCATAGTTTGCAACGTGAAGTAAGTACAAAGAGGAGATGCCATAATGTGATTGTGCACTGTGACCGAAAACAAAATTAGCCCTGCCTAACGATATTATAAGTAAGAAAGTGTAGATAAGTTACAAGCGTTCAGAAAGTGTCATATTAAAATAATTATGAACAATTGGTAACGTGTTTGTAGTATGACACTGCATGTTAGATAATAGAGAGGGGCGTTGTTTGCAACGTCTCACGCTTCCCCGTTAAGTGCCATTAAGTTAAAGGAAAATTCAATTAAGACATCTCCCCTTTCCATTTGCTACATAGTTTGCAACGTACTTGTAATACCTTTGATGTTGCAAGTGTATCATAAGTTTTGTTGGAACAAAACTTATGATACACTTAAGACACGAAGGGGTAGGCAGAGGTGCACATTACGGCACGTAATACTGTACAATGTACACGCACTTTTCACTATTTGTTTTATGATTTTATTATAACTTTCGTGAGACATACTAAATTAATTATTATGTTATCGGCTTACTCACGTAACTGTTTGACGAGGAACTCGACTAGTTTCCGCAACCCGCAACGTGCTTTCCGCGATTGTCGCGGAATGCTGCTCATGAATCTCTTCGCCTCTAGCATGGCTTAAAACTAGTCCTCGTCAAACAGTTACGTGAGAAAGCCGATAACATAATAATTAATTAGTGTTATAAGTACCATGTAGTAAGGGGTGAGCCTATTTCCATATACTGGGTATATTTTGTTGGAACCAGTTGTGATATAAAAACAGGTCGCTCTGCTTTACTTCGTCATTTCAGCCTAAAGGGTGGGTTTGCGATGAAAATGAATGGCTTTTTATATTGCCGACTATACTGTTAGGGTATAAATAAAAGTTCAGTTTTAATCAAAATAACTGGTTCACTTTTATAACTGATGTTATTTTCGGGGTGATGTTCTTTGAAATGAAAACGAGTTTGGGTTTTTAATGGTCAATGTCTAGGCTTTTAGCTTGTAGGTCAAGTTAAAGAAAGTGAAATGATAAACAACGGTCGTTTTGGAATATATTTGAGCTAAAAGAAATAATTGTGAGTGAAAAGGGCCAGTTTAATTTTTGAATTCATAAACATTCAAAGTCAAAGCGTTTATTACATTCGATAAATACAAGTTATAGTTAATTATTACATGATTGGTTGACAGATACATACATGGCCTCTTTGAATTTTACCAGCCTTATACACTATACAATCCAGTAGAGGAGCACCAGCGCTTTCTAGTCTCTTCGAATTTCAATAATCTTGATATTTCATCATCATCAACAGCCGTCATCCACTGCAGACGACCTTAGTCCGCCACGCCGAACGACAGCTCGCCAGCTGCATCCACTGGCTCCGCGCGATTCTGGCGATGACTGCCGAGGACTGGGGGCCGTGTGTGTAAGTTGTCGTTCATAATGAAGGAAGGGGCGGGGTATCATAATCCCCACGCTTGGCAGGTAGCTTGGGGATCGCAGTTAAGTCACCGATGTTTTTATGGAATGCTGCTGCCTCGTTGTCACAGTTTTAGGACGTAACCGGATTCATTTCTGGTGGTTCAGCATTTAAAATTTAGTAATTAAAAATCAGTATAATCTCGGCTCCTATAACAATATAACAAATAATAACCTTGTTAAAAGTGTTTGTATTAACAATAAGTCCTAAGCTTACCCCTTCAGGGATTGTAAGTTAACGTAATAAAGTTCTCATATTTCTTGAACATTACAATTTTCTTGATAGAAATAACTTCGCAACTTGGCTCCGAAGTAAATAAACCAGTTAGTGTGTTAGTACAATTCAAAGTTTCTTATTTCATTTATGTCGTTCATAATTTGTTCGTCTTTGCGAAGAAAAATTATCCGGAGCGCAGTGGGAGCTTCTTAACTGAATACTTTTATTTTAAAACGCGAAAGAGCTTAATAGTGACAGTTGTTTCTAATTAGTATTAACATTAAGATTTTGTATCAAACCAGATACATCATTCAAGAAATTGAGATATTTAAATAAACCAAATAATTCTGATATTTGGTAAACGAGTTGCCTTGAAATGGTGTTCCTTTTTGTCACCATGTCGTGGTGGCGCAGATGTTTAAGATGCCCGATTCTTATGTTTGAGGATGCGAGTTCGATGCCTACCAAGAGCAAGTATCAATGTGACATTTTCCAAGTTATATATGCACTTTCTAAGATTATTTAGACATCACTGATAAACGGTAAAGGAAAACATCGCGAGGAAACCTGGGCTTATAATGTTTAATAATAAGTTTGAAATCGCCAACCCAACAATGAACAAACGTGGTGTTTAATGCGTGAGAAGAATACTTTCTGTGTGAGAAGAAACATTTGCTCAGCAGTGGCCACTTACAGCTTGCTGATGTATGATGTATATATTTACAGATCACAAACCACTCATAATGCATCTGATGTTACCGAGACAAATCAGGCGTGTTACGTAACAGAACCATGTCATACAACACCTATGAATGCTGCTAACGTCTACTGCAGATCGCAACGTAGGTTAATATGGGCGCATTAGGCCCGCACTAGCGCTCAATTGTGGCATAATTGCCAATATTCCGGCAAGCCTTGTCTCAGCCAACTGTCGTTTACATACATACATTATTAATTGGTACTGGGTTATTGAAGCTCTTTGAGGTTATCACAGAAACTATAAAGTGGAAAGTTTGTTTTCGAAAATTTCTCAGTAGTAGCACGGAATCTGGAATTGTGCCCAGTATATGGCAATAGGCTCACGTGAAGAGTGGGTGTACATTGTACAGCGGGATTACGTGCCGTAATGTGCACCTCTGTCTGCCCCTTCGAGGATAAAAGGCGTGACGTTACACTTAGTTTGTTTGGCCGTGAATAACGCTGAAACTACTGACCGGATTTTGATGAAATTTTGCATGCAGACAGGGTATATATGAGCTGACATGGGTGATATAATACTTTTTATTACACGGAAACGCGGGCGAAATCGCTGGCAGAAACTAGTGTATTTAATATGAATGAATTTTAGTTTGTAGTTGCAGATTAAATGGCCCACGGTCTGACTGTTAAGTAATAATTTTCCACTGAATTATATAACACCAATCTATTATTGTATCATTCATTGTTTTTCTCTAAAGTCTTCAACTGTTTTTGACAGTTTTGGTAATTACTTCCAATGGGTTTCCTTTATAGACGTTGTTAGTACAAATTAATCTATTGTTTGAGTTATTTGGGTAACATTTCAGGTATTCATAACAATGTAGTAAGTAAATTAATGACAATTGTTGTAGACATCATTCTTTAACGTATTCCTATTGTTTTCTGAGTGTTCTTAATTAGAGAACACACTTCTTTTTTTAAGGGGGGAAAATCATCCAATGACATCTCTTGCATCGAGAGGACGTGTTCTGACACTCCCTCTTACTGACTGAAAACTACCCCGTTCCTACTCCTGGTTTTCAAGCCGAAGCTCCGGTAAACCCGCTAGGTAGTCCGCAGTTATCAGCTGAAAAGGCGTGACGATACGATACTAGTTGCAATTTGAGAATGCTCATGCTCACTATTATTTCTATTGACCACAAGACACGACTGATGAACAAAACAAAGAGAGGAGTTCTGAAATAAAAAAATATCATAAATAAGATATGTTATTGTACGATATCTTGTTTCTTCCAAATAAAAATGTGCCTTATGATCCATATTGAGTAGTAATGTAATACAAATAGCTTTACCACGGTTTCTAAGGTTCAGTATTGTGTGGCAAGATATTGGCGTATTCGTGAACACTCTTCACTTACTTGCGTTCATCGATATTCATCCTTCATGGGAAGTTTTTGGTTTCACGCCGTGCTTCGCATACATTGACTTGGCGGAGCGGAAACTTCGCTACTCGTACCTATCTCTACTAATGTTGTAAATATGAAAGTATGTTTGTTTGTTTGCTTGTTCATTGTACGTTGTTGTAAGCGTCAACTTTGACGCTTAAAGCAGTCGAAAAGCAACATCTCTAGTCCGTGTCATTCCAAAGCTGGAACTATATACGACATTCCATTGCTGGACTGTGGGCCACGTCTACATGTTTACAGGTTATTACAGGTTACTGGTTAGGGTACAGGTTATACAAGTTACAGGGTATACAGGCTTGCCACAATCGTTAATAGGCGGTTTGGATATCACAGTTTAGGTTCATAAGAGAGTCTTTGAGATATTAGACCTTTAGTCTCTTACTTCATTAGCAAAATGAGTTGGGTTAGTAAAAAGGCACTTTATGTTTGCCATTTCCAGTCTTTCGATTCCGATGAATTTTGATATGACATTGAAAAACAGTTTTTATGTAAATTACATATTAAGAGAATACCAAAAAGGAGGAGGAATAAGCGTTAGATTATCTGGAAAATGAATATTAATTCGAGCAAACCCGCGGGTAAATGTTTATGTAATATATAATATTGGAAATATCCGCGCTATCACGGAATCTGTCTGTAGTTTCGGTATTTCTAGTGAGAATGTTATTATTAGTGGTTATTCGTTAAGGAAAATACGTATGTTATTAATAGTTAAACAGTGATACTCAGGTCTTATATTAGAAGTTATTACATAATAGGTATCCTAACATCTAGGCTCGCTGTTATTTCCTGAGAAAGTAGATAAAAGTACCTAAGTATATGCTAGTTTTTATTATATATTTTTACGATTGACCTATTTTGATTGATCTACTCACACGAAGAAGAAATTGACCATTACACTAACAGCTCAAAGTGGCTGCCAAATATTGAATATACACCGAAATATTTTTTATACAATTTTTGTCTAGGTGTCTGTTGGTTTTGGCTAATCTCTGAAATGGCTGGATCGATTTTGCCGGGACTTTTATCGGCAGGTAGCAGATATACTACGGAGTAAATTAGGCTATTTTTACTTAGTCTGTAATCCACACATGCGAAGCCGTGGGCATCAGTTATGCTCAGTCAGTCAGCTTAATAAATTCATAATCTAATTAAACATACCTAAAGTTCAATTACTAAACGTTTCTATGAATGAAAACCTATTCACTCCTTTATAGAGGAGCGTAAATCTCTCTAGCGGTTAGTACTAACACCGATTACAATTGTCCTGCGGCACGGGTAGGCAGAACAATTGCGTTCCGTAATTGCAATACCAATAATAGGCAAACGCAATATCGATAGTTTGTCTATGTTGCTACAAGTTAATTACAAATGGAAAAATGTACGGGTTTTCTGTGGGAGTTTAGAGAACAGTGAGTAAAGTTCCCTAAGAAAAGGAGGATCCTCCGACTAAGCGAGGTGATCGTACCTGGTGGGCTTTCTGCCCAACTGTTGTGCGTTGGGATATTCTATCCATGTTTATTCGCATGTAAACTTCAAGTTTGTAGCTATACTGTGAGGATGTAATAGCTAAGCTGTGAAACTATGTGACCGTTTCCACTGATACTAAGCTATATAGCGGTGCGAGGAAGATGTGCTATGAAGATGTACCGCCGCAAAGTAGCTGCATGAGGAAGATGCGCAGCTCGAGTATGCGATGTATCGATAGTAGGGAAACCATCCATAGTACATATATATAGCACGTATCCATGGCAAATATTCATAGCACGCATCCATAACACACATCCATCCATCTTAGTTGAACCTGTTTTCACCAGTGCTAAGCTATATGTACCAATTAATATGATTGGTGGAAGCTAAACGCATACACAGCACCAGCGTAGTATAACACATCTCTAGTGAAAAGCACCTTAAGGAATCCCTTAATCCGTTCTAACAAAACCCCTTGGGATGAGTGGGAGTGTCAACAAACATTCCTATTCTACTCTGCCACACAGCTTATTTTATTAATAATAATTTCACTTCCAATTAATAAATTGACGAAGCACGTTCCACAGGAATTTCGGCACAACATCTACCTTTACAATGAGAACCAATACCAACCCTTTCCCCGACAACCCGAAAATGACCGCAGAATTGTTCCGAGAATGACACATCATAACAGCAACAATATTGGATGTCTATCTATAGGCCAGACAAAGACATTTATTAAGTGTCGGGACACGGAGGTATGCTAGTCATTTTGCCTTTATGAGGTTAGAAGAAAAACGGATAGGAATATCTTGTTAATGTGTTTTCAAATTCACAGCAGTACGATTTAGGGAAAATCCATTTGGTAATATTAATGAACAATGTTCGATAGGGTAGACGACTAATTTTTATTTTAATGTCCGTGTTGTAGATTATTTCAAAATATTAGACACGTATTTTTTAATTTCTTACGGAAACAAATACTTTCGAAAATGTATCGATTTGAAATATCGCGTGACGTCACTTCTAGATATGCTTTATTCGTAGAAATGACGTTTTTGCTCCCACTTCTAAACTTTGATTCGTTTGATCTAAGTGTTCTTATCTTATGTTGCAAAATAAAAAAATACGTATCTAATATTTTTTCATTGTCTAACTGACGGACTAGACAGATTATTAATTTTCATACCCCGTCATTATCCCAATTGGTGGCAACTGCTGCCTAATGCAAATACATTATAATATATGCTGTCACCTTACGGCTTAACTATCAGTGCTGTGGCTTCACAGTACAATGTTTCAAATTGAATTCGAGAGGCGGAAAAGGTATCGAACATTTTCGAAGTAGATACCTAGCATAGAGTTTGTCTTTGATACTAGATTCAACCTTTGTTACAAAGGCTGTAGATATCAGTTTGGCAAACATTTTTTTTATACATGTCACAAAATTTACCACTACCTATATATACGAGTAATAAAAGACCTTGTTTTATGTATACTAAGGCTGAAAGTTGTCTAGCTTTAAATACCACACATAATTATATATGCTTAAAGAGATTTTAAGGGTCGATTCATATCTGACTGAACATACGTCGCGTATTATCGACCGCGTAAGACGAGAACAGACAAATGTATAGAAAAAATAGTTGACCGTTCACACTCAACCGATGACACGTCAGTAAGACCGATGATACGCTCGACGTATTCTACGTTAGATATGAACCGACCCTAAATCAACACAATTATTACATCCATAAAAACCACACAAAACCTGACCAAAATGACCATGCAACAACGACGCACGTATTTAGCACATCTCCGTATCTTCGTTAACCCGTGCACGCCGGCACACGTGACCGGCGTGCCCCGGTCACCAATAAAGTAATTACTTGCCCTCTCTAATTGCATCCGACGGGTTAGGTAACTTTATAATACAATCTTGTAGTTTGTATTACAAATTGGAACGATGTGATGTGGGTATGATTGATGTTGTTGCATTGGTTTGTGTTATTATAATAATTTAGTTATGGTATGTTTTGGTTAGCGAAAGAGGTATGTAAGGTTCGTAGCAATGGGCGGTCCATTGTCGCTGCCTACCCTGCATGGGTGAAAGACGTGAAGTATAAATTTTATGAACTGATAATGATGATGAGTTGGCTTTATTGGTCAAGTTTTAGCAAAAGCGACGCATAAAATGGGGGAAAAAATGAACAATTCCAATTTGCATTATTGAAGATCTATCTGTTAACTTCTTTACTATCTTTACTTTATATTCATTGCTGTTATTAATAGACTAGTAACGAATATATCGATGAGAAAGGCATTCAAAGAATCGAAGTTTAAAACTTTTATGAGGAGTGATGATTAACATTATGAAATGCGTTTCATTACAAATACTACATTTTACCAATTAAAAAAACGTCATAGATTTGTAATACACCATTATTACCACCCTTGTTTATAGGGGGTATTAGTGATAGAGACATAAACAAACCCCACTAATCCAAAAACAACAACGATACAAAACGCTCCCCCTAATTCCTCCCCGTTGAAATCTCTTACACATCTTCGCTGCAAATAAGGGATTTTTCACGCTAACCGCCAGTCGACAATACCGTAATCTAGCGCAAATACGGTAGGAACATTAGTTACCCGAGTGCCAACATGTTGCACGATTTATTGCCACTTACTATCTTCTGCTGACATGAAGGAGATTAGTATTCTTCGTTCGTAATTGCCTAAATGCACGCTAATAAAATTTTAGTATTTAATGCCTTTTTCCTTAGGTAGTAGGTTTCTTTTTTTACGTGTTTGAAGAGTAGTTGTGGTGATTATTGGAATGAGTTTAATGTTAGTGATTTGTAAGTGCTTATTTTTCTTTATTATACTATTATATTGAAAATATTAGCTTTGTGTGCATGTTTTCGTGGGATTTAAAGTAGTATATTTGTTATACCACACCATATACCCCGTTCAGAATTTCAACCCGATCTTTTCAGCTGTCCCAGTACATGGCAATAGGCTCACCCCTTATTACACGAGACTAATAAAAAATGTAAAAAGTGGGTGTACTTTGTACAGTGGCATTATGTGCCATAATGTGCACCTCTGCCTACCCCTTCCCCCGAATAAAAATAAAGACGTGACGATACAACAACCTTTAGCTGTTTTGATATGATTAAGTAAGAAACAAACACACAAACAAACTCACAATCTTATTATAGTAAGAATATGTGTAATAAAAATTGTCATAGATAAACTATGTCTATGATAATCTTGGAAATACATTGCATATCAAAATCTAATCTCAATTGTTTTTAATTTATCTTTTTAAATTGAACGATAATCTCGACTGCCTCACGTACCAACATATCTTTTTAATCCTACATAAATCTGGTTGTGGAGGTACATTTGAAACAAATCCAACTTAATTATAAAATATGCCATCCTAGTTTTAATTTCACCGTCTATTTTACTTTTTTTTTTTGTCAATCAACTTTGTACCATATAAGCGCTGACCTATTTAGTAAATTAAAGGATTTTATTACGTTCGTAAAAACAGTAATTAATACTCTATGTTTTACTTTTTTTCTAGGCTCATTTTAAAGGTTAATGACCTGGCTTTGTCGACCGTCCACAGTTTAAAAGGGTTTATATTTGTGCGCTTTTCCACTAGAGATGTCTTATGCTACGTTGCTGTGAATGCGTTTGGCTTCCATCAAACATATTAATTGGTACCTACACGTAGCTTAGCACTGGTGGAAATGGATTCAACTAACATTTGTATTTTGTATGGAATGATGCGTGCTATGGATGTGTGCTATAGATGGTCAAAAGTGGTGTAGCTATTGCAGAGTAGAGTACCTACAGCGGCTACTTGCGGCTCGTCTTCATAGCACCGCTACACAGCCTATTATCAGTGGAAACGATCATACAGTTTCACAGCTTAGCTATTACATCCTCGCAACATAGCTACATAGCACATCTTTGGTGGAAAAGCAAACTAACATTTTTTTTTATAAATTCGAATAATATGTTTTGATTGCCAAAAATATTCCTGTTGGCTATTTTGCAAACACATTATTAAGGGGGTGAATAACCTGGCTTGTAGTAATGGACTGGGCAAGGATTAATTTTCGAGACTTTTAAGTTCAATGATCTCTCATATTTTATGAGGATTTTATAAATGTATACACGTAGTTTAATTTGAACGTTCAAACTATAGAAAATGTCTCGTTTTTCGTAATTTACATTAGAAAGCAAATTTTCTGCTAGACTGTAATTACATTTTTTTATATTAATTTCTCTGTGTACTTTTACTTTTTTTTTAATCAATAGGCCGTCGTTCTGTAGTGGGCAAAAAGTTAGGGTTGATGAAAATGAGTAAATCACAGTAATGACTGCATATTTGCAACCCACTGTCTCCCGCCCGGCACAAGTCTTTGTGTGATCCACAAATTGTTCTTGTGTATTGTTGTATGCAAACTTTTATGTTTGTAAACACACCCATGACACAGGATAAAGTCCTAATGTAGGACAACGTTTAGAAAAATGTATATAAAAAAACGTAATCATCCCATTTTATTACGATACCAAACTACAATAACAACAAAATCTTTC
This sequence comes from Spodoptera frugiperda, assembly GCF_023101765.2. Taxonomy (NCBI): domain Eukaryota; kingdom Metazoa; phylum Arthropoda; class Insecta; order Lepidoptera; family Noctuidae; genus Spodoptera; species Spodoptera frugiperda. The sequence goes on along the minus strand of NC_064229.1, from coordinate 3,466,587 downwards.
AATACTACCATTTAGTGTTCAGATAACGAGCTAAACCACTCTTGTTTAAACACAGTACTCACCTTTACCGACCGACGTACAGGCACTTAATGTTTTAATGATCCATCCAGATTGCATGACCTCTGATATAGTAGTAATACTATGAAACAAAGTATCTACTGTATTTGGGTACTTTGAAACTATTGTTTTGTTTTAATAGTGATGCATCTTGTAAAGGAATGGTTTTTAGTGGTTATTCAACTCTTAAATGTGTAAACTGGATTGAAAAATTAAATGTGATTCCTCTGGTGTTGCGGGTGTCAATAGGCGATGCCGATCGCTGAAGTGATCAGTCTGCTCATTTATAAAATAAAGTGTCACGCATTATGTTAAAGGGAAATCTAGTTATGTTATCTTAATTGTATTTACTTCAACTTGATAGTGATCAGTGCCCTATAGACACTCAAAACCCTATTGGAAATTGCAAGTACGTTGCTTATCTTTTTACGGTTGAACCTCTTGTATTAAGTTAATTTACAAAATCATGTTATTGTTAAGGGGAAGGGAAAGGAAGCCACCCATAGCACGCATCCACAGCACAGCAACGGAGCAAAGCTCAGATCTCTGGTGAAAGCAACCTAAGAATGGTTAGTATTACGGTTTAACTTGGCTACAACTTAGCTCAGAACTCCTTAAAATTGACAAAGAACCATTAATTTTCTAAAATCGTCTTAAACCATCAAATCTTGTTTCTTGCCATCACGGTTGGTTTAATTAACAAAACTTTTTAAACAACCAGTTGGTTTTCAATTTACTTGAATAATTGATTTTTTTAAGGGATAAACTTCTTCTAATTTTGTTAATTCAGTTGCGAACTTTTCTGAGGAGTGATTCTATTTGAATAATTAATTATTTTTAAAAGACAGAAAGAAATTACTGAAGACACCAGATATTTTATTGGCCTCATACCCGTTTCTACCAACCTTTCCTAAGTTTAAAGGAACCACCTTTTTTGGTGAGAATTTTTTTTTTTTTTTTTTACATTTAATGGGTCGACGTTTGGCCGCTATCTCACCTGATGGTAAGTGATGATGCGGCCTATGGTGGAGCACGTCTGCCCATAAGCAACCTATTCACTCGGGCTTTGAAGACACCCAAGTTATACCCATCAGGAAACACAGACTCCGGCAAGGAGTTCCACTCCCTAGCAGTTCGCACAAGGAAGCTTGAAGCGAAGCGCTTCGTGCGAGTGGGTGGGATATCTACCATGAAGCGGTGACGCCTCGCCGATTGTCCGATTGATTGGTTCGATGATGAAAAGGACTAGGGGGAATCAAGTTGTGCAATTCCCCCGCACACTCTCCGAAATGTATCCGGTAAAAAACGGAAAGGCTTGCGACCTTGCGCCTGTGTTCAAGGCTTTGAAGCCGGGCCTCCACAAGCGCATCATCATTGATGAGCTTTTTGGCACGCCTTTCAATGTGTTCGAGCGCATCTAGCTGATATTTTGGCCGAGCCGTCCCAAAGGTGAGAACAGTACTCCATACATGACCGAACCTGCGCTTGGTACAGGCTGAGCAGTTGTTTCGGTGTGAAGTACCGTCTCACCTTCGAGAGGATACCCAACTTCCTACCAGCCAGATGCGCCCTCGACTCTATATAAGAGCCGAAGTTTAAGCGTTGGCGATAGAGTTACGCCCAGAAGCTCAAGATGATCCGCTACCGGAACGGACACATTTCGGAAAGTCGGAGCCAGCAGAAATTGACTCCGTTTGGCAGAGAATAGACACGCCTGGGTTTTGGTAGCGTTGAACTTGACCAAGTTGGCGTCACCCCAATCGGAGACCGCCTTCAAGGACGAGTTCAACCGTTCGACCATGGATTCTCTTAGAGACCGGATCTGTGTTCCGCTAGTCCGCGCATCGGACACATACCTTTCAACAACTGTGCTGTCATTTGCATACCCAAAGATACCGGGCTTAAGCAGGTCGTTGATGTGCAGCAAAAAGAGCGTTGCTGAAAGTACTGACCCCTGAGGGACTCCGGCGTTGATGCCAAATTGGTCAGACGAGCAGCCTTCAATGACTACTCGAATTGACCGATCCCTGGTCTGCAATCCGTCTGCACCAGCGGGAAGTCCATATGCAGGAAGCCAATAAGGCTGTCTCCAAACCCTAAAGGCCTTCGATATCGAGAGAGACCGCTATTGCCTCCCCGTGCTTCTCGATGGCCTCGCTCCAAGTGGGTGGCATACGCAAGAAGGTCCCCAATCTTGCGGCGAAACCCATACTGCTGATGAACTCTTGCAGAGTATGGACGTGACTCAGATTGGCCGAATTATTAGGGTCGGCACGACTACCTTTTTGGGCACAGGCTGACGTTGGCCAGCTTCCATGCAACCGGCACTTTTCCAAGGAAAGTGAAACAGGCGTGTCAGGATTAGAGACAACTCAGGCGCACAGGTTTTTAAAACCACGGCTGGGATTCCGTCGGGGCCACTGGCCTTGTTCACGTCGAGATTACGCAACGTCTTATACACCTCCTTCTGTCGTATGCGAATTTTTGACATATTCGTCTCGCAAACTCTATGGAGAGAAGGAGGCAAAGCGCCACCAGTATCAAGACGTGAAGATTCCGCAAATAGAGAAGCAAACAGGTTCGCTTTCTCTACCGCGGTGTGTGCCAGTGTCCCGTTAGGCCCCAGGAGAGGTGGGAGTGAAGAAATTATCCAATAACTTCTTTCGCCTTGGGCGAGGCGAGTGGGACTGTCACACACTTACTGTCTAAAAACCATCCCGCTTCTTCTCCTGCTTTTCGACCCGGAGCCCCGGTAAACCCCTAGGCAGTCCGCAGTTCCGGATCAGGCATCTGCCCTACTGGGGCCCATCTATGGTGGTCTGATGGCTCTTTGAAGCGCGCGCGGAACGCGACGCGTATGGAACGCCTAAGCTATATGACGTTTACTATAAATTTTGCCCACCTATCCTGCCGTCACCACATCACACTGGTAGAATTGTCGACTACTAACTAGTGGAGACTCACTTGACATTACACAAAAAAAAGTAGCACCGAATAGTACAAGTAAGGGGTTAGTTTAAGTGATTTCTCAAGTTAAGAGACAGTATAGGGGTAATTGGTACGAACAACAAAAATAAACGTTGAATATTTACTTTACGCAATGTTCTACAGATATATATTCCTAACAAAGAATAAACAAACAATAATACAAGAAAAAATATATCAATAAATTTTTGCGGCAGTTTTAGCGAACCATTAAATTTAATGCATTCAGATAACATTGCTGTGTTATCTCTTAAGACAAAAAAATAAAGAGTTTCTTTTACGAACACAAGTGGCTCTCTTCACACCGTATTCGGATAAAAATTAAATACCTATTACGTAAAATAAAATTTTGATAAGTTCTATTTGCTGTTAGCTTCAAGAAAAGAGTGTACTCCTTTTTAAAAGGCCGGCAACGCATCTGTGACTCCTCTGGTGTTGCGGGTGTCCTTGGGCGGCGCTGATCGCTTACCATCAGGTGATCCGTCTGGCCGTTTACCAGCTTACACTATAAAAAAATCCAGTGTAAATTCCTCACAAATTCTGTTAAAATCTCCACTAGAGCTAGTAGAGAGCACTTAGATAAAAAAAAAGTAGTAACATCGTTTGCTACAAAACGGTGTGAAATACGTTCGCTCAGTATAATCTCCCATGTTCATAGCTCATTTAACAGAAACCTTTAACATGAAAGAACTTTCGATTTTCTGATTTCTCACACCAATGAACACAAAATAAATGCGCATTTCTCATTTTTTTTTTGCAGACAAGAGGAACTCTTTACTTGACAAGCACTTCAATTGTATGAATATTTATATTCTGTTCTTTAAGACGTAGAGGAAAAAGTCCAAAGTTGTCTGACTCAAAAGTATGACGAAAATAATTTTGATACAATACATTTTATGATGACTGGTTTCCATTTAAGGGTGCTTTTCCACCAGAAATGTGTTATGATGCGTTGCTTAAATACGTTTAGTTTCCAACCATCACATTTATTGATACACATAGGTTAGCACTGGAAACGGACTCAACAAAGCTACGTTTTTTATAAGGAAAGATGCGTGCCTTAGATATGTGCTATGGATGGCTTCCCTATTATCTACTACATCGCATATTCGAGCTACCCATCTTCCTCGTACAGCTACTTTGCGACGGCGCATCTACGTAGCACAGTTACATAGCGTAGTATCAGTGGAAACGATCACATAGTTTCACAGCTTATCTATTACATCTTCGTAGCATAGCTGAAGACATGGAATGAAAAGTGAACGAAATTAGAACGACATTCAAAATTGTAAACTAGAATAAACAAATTTTATTTATGACAGACAAATATTAAACTTTATATGTTGTAAATAAAGCCCAATAAAAAAGCAGTTGACAAAAAAAAAAAAAGAAATGTATGAGACATAAAAGCAAACACGCTGTTTTATGATTGAATTAATAAAAAAATGTTACAAGCATAATGCCGGTGACTCGAGGACAGTTGTTAAAGTAAACTTGGCTAACAGTGTTGAAGAGTTCACAGCCACTGTCACCGAGTAGATGGAATTAGCCGCACCTCCGTGGCGACGAAATAATTTAATTTGTGGAAATTTTGACGAAGTCCCAGGCGACGACGACGAGGTCTTTGGGTGGTGGCGAGAAGTTGAGAGCGTTGCAGAATTGAGTAAAAACTTTCTCCTCAATGATGCTTTCTTGGTGTTAGATCTAAGATTAAAGACGAAAGTGTGGTGAAACATATTTTAGATGATTAAACCTTTTTTTGTATTCTAAAGGATGGCGTAAGTCATTTGATTCTTTTTTAAACAATTACTTTTGAAGAATTTCTTGATCGACAAGTTAATGCCAAGGTTGGCTTTTTCAATCCAGATCCCAAAAACAACATGACTGGGTTTTTAACTAAAAATCACAGTTTCCTCACGTAAATTAATGGAAAAAAGCTCTACCAGTTTCAACTAATAGAGGGACTCTTATCATGAGCTGCGTGCACAGACACGGTGACGTCGCGCAGCTTACTAAAATCCTCTGTGACTTGAACCTAGTAGAGCTTTTCTCCATTATGTCTCACGATAGTTATTATAAAAAGACTGATTTGTTACTTTTTTTTCAATAAAATCAGAACAGTTATAGTATAGCAATAGTAACATCAAATATTTTTTCATTTACCACTTCATTGAATAAATAATCAATTATGTTATCATTAATCGTCACAATGATGTTTAATAATTCTAATTCCCTTCTAACCAACGGCCCCAATCGATAAGCATTGTGCACTCACCACAATCAATATTAGTAAGTTAATCTTGTCTGGCTCAGTATTGCGGTTTGAGTGCCCGTTTGAATCAGATTGTTGAATTTATGTCCATTTCACTGCTTTTTATTCCAACTGAGTAAGTTTCGGAGTTATCGCTTTGGTTGGGTCAAAATTATAAATGGTGTTGACTCCGTCTAGTGTTTGCGGGCGCGATTATTATGTATATGGGGGCTTAGGATTTTTTTTACCTCACTAAAACCTCCCCGGTGGCCACCACCTGCACCTAAAGGAGGCATCGATCCCACACTCCCTAGTTTTTTCCCCAAAAAACTAGGCGCATTTTGCAGGTTTCCCCCGTCAACAAAAAAAGGGGGCTTAGGTTTGAATTGCTCAGTTCGGTTAATCATTATTAGATTTTTTTATTTTCTAAATAGACCGAAATAGTATTCTGAAATATTGCCGAATTTACATTTACATAAGACTCATAACATTTCTCGCAAAAATTAAGCGTGTATTTTAAGCCACGAAAATTGTGATTAAAAGAGGTCTCCGATTTTCATTCACATTTGATCACTTCTGACAATCTCAATTAATAATGGAAGCTAAACAACATTCCTTTGAGTCGGGCATCCTGAGATTCTCTTCGAAACCGAGGTGCTAATCAATGGAATTTGTGCACATTAGCCACTGACCGGCTTGCCGCAGTCTATCTTGGACGACCAATGTTGATTGCAGACTGTATTGTACAGGCTAGCAATGTTTTGGTTTAATTCAAGAGCTGTTAATACTCAGTGTACTGTAAATAGAATCTTGGTTACCTTCTAAAATGTGCATCTTATTATATATAATAGAATCAGGCGTTACTTTGCCGAAATTCATGTTACACTAACAACACAACAGATTTTTAGTTTTAATTCTGTTTATACTTGTATTTTTTAACATGCTGCATCCATGCAATAAATGCGAATGTTTGTGTATATGTTTGTTACTTAATCACGTCAATATGGCTGCAAGGATCTAGATGAAATTTTTGAGCAGGAGCAGATTACGGTCTGGAATCACACATGTGACACTTTTTAACACACGGGGCATGGTAGAAGTTGTATGTCATTATAATTTACTTTATGCATGCATATGTTTTCTTCAATATTAAACTTTGATAAGTAACTAAGGTATAACAAAAGTGAATAGGAAAGGAACGCATAGAGCTTTTAGAATATTCAGTGGTGTGGACTTTGCATAAAATATTACAACAATATTCTGCACTTTAATGCATAAAATATGAGTTTTAGTTTTCATAGATTTTCAGAAATTAACTATGAAATTTACAGGTAAAAATAAAACAAAAAATGTATGTGGAGGTGCTGGGATTTGAACCCAGGACTTTCAGCATGCGAAGCAGACACTCTACCACTGAGTTACACCCCCGATGAGATTGCCATATCAAAACTTAGGTCTTATGCGACATATTTATAACGCAGTCGGCACTTTCAACCTGTTACGAGTCCTACCATATACAATTCTAGACTCTGTACTATTGGTAAACGGGAACGGGCTTTTGGGAAAAACCCTATGGTGTTGTTTAGTTTTAAAACTACTAAAATGAATGGATTTCATAATAAATAATTATAACAACTTAGGTATTCATTCGATGCTGATGACATGTGTTACAGCTGTAGAATATTCCTTGGAAAATACTAATTTAAAAACTCAAATTCTGCCATAAGTTATTATTCTACGCGGACGAAGTCGCGGGTAACTGTTAGTGTTTTATAAAAGTAAAAGAAAAACTCAATTATAATAATCTAACCCAATATTATCCAACAAGGCATTGGAAATGATTAATGATAATATAGATAATGAGGTAATTATTGGTTTACTAATTACAGTTTAGATTAACAAAACCACAAACAGTAGGTGTAATATAAGTATTATGTGGTTGTGGTTACTAGTCTGTCTAACTAGACTAGCCCACTACGCAGGAGATATTATAGTGCAAAAGTGTGTGCGCAAATAAAACGCTCTGTTTTTTTATGGAACGCGCCAGTAAACGAGCCAGACCTGATGGTAAGTAATCGTCGCCGCCCATGGACACTTGAAACACTAGAGGCGTTACAAGTGCATTGCCGGCTTTTGAATGGTTAGGAATTTAAGGTTATTGTTCGGGAATCGAAGATTGGAAAGGGGAATTGGGCCTCCGGTAACCTCACTCACACAACGAAACACAACACAAGCGTTGTTTCACGTCGGTTTTCTGTGAGGCCATGGTATCACTCCGGTCGAGCAAGCCCATTCGTGCCGAAGCATGGCTCTCCCACACTTAAATTAACACCCTGTAAGCGGCCTCACCCACTTTTCTTTACATATTTAAATTATACAACACAAGATACATACATCAAATATTTCTTTGGACAGAAAACTATAACCCTTATATTGTAATTTGTCAGTCCCTTGTCGTCTCCCTGTAATAAATAGACGAAGGCATACAACTTGTTTCATAAATCACAAAGGACTTCACACGTTGACTTTTGACGCCTGATTTTGTTGCGGCTGTTGTGGTTAGGTGGCAAAGTATGACTAATGTATGACAAATGTCATAAATCATAAGATGATACGAATTTGTATAAATTATTACATTTCTTCACCTTTGAAAGTAGAAGGTGTTATGAATGGCAATCTGCCTACCTATATGTACTGTGGAGGACAGATACGCCTGATCATTTTAAAATTGTATTGCTTAAACTCAGCAAAAACATTATCCCATGACCCATAAAAGTCTGAATTAATAGAAAAGCGATAACATCGCAGCTAAATGACGCAACATGGTGTTATCCCTTAGTTAGTGCTGCGTTTGATGTTGTCCATCCCAGTACTTCATTCGTCAATTCAAAGTCATGGGGCGGGGCTAGAGAGCTCTCATTAGGCAAGCAATTAACTTAGTGGTGGTTAGGCGCATGTGACCACCATTGTACACATATCGCGAGAAGGTGTCAGGTCAAAATAATGTCACCTTAGCAGATGAATTGAGCAGTTTTTATTGAAGGATATAAAATTGTGATGGAATTTAAGTGAAATGAAATCGATATTACTTACTTACAAAGTTTTCGATTCTCATTTTTCTCTGTACCTGTGCTTCAACGACCCTTTGACTTAGTATGTTATTTTTAAATTGAGACACTTTATGTTTTATCGAGCAGTTGCAAAAGGATTTATCTGATATCAATCTCTACTCAGTAGATAAAAAAAAGGATTTCAGTATTAATTAATCTTTCCCATAATCCTGTCAAGTAATTAATATTAATTTATCCTTAATCTTGGATCAGATCACGTGATTTTTTTTTTGATAAATCCAAGGATCATCATTTCTTAATCAGACCAATGCTGAGATAATAAAACAAAGATATGAAACAGGATTGACTTATTGTTCCGTAGCAGTACAACGAATTCTATTTACAAAAATAATTATGCCATATACTTTTTTTTATGGAATAGGAGGCAAACATGCAAACTTTAATTTGTTGCGAGTAAACTTGGATATCGAAGTCATTGTGCACGCTGTGTAGTAAAACCAGAGTCACTTATCACTCTTAAAAAATAACTATAAACGACTTACATGCTACGTAGTTGATATAGTAAGAATACTCATAGCAGGGCTCCCAGAAAGCACCTGAAACTTCTCTTAAAAATACCCACGCTAAACTTAAAGATTTTTATGTAAACACTAGACTCATAGACCAGGAGTTGACTGTTAAGGATTGCTAATGATATCAATCCAAATATGAAACCTCATAACACACGAACAAACAGTCTAGGTCTATTTTAGACATCTAGACTTATCTATCCCTAAAAATGATGATATAACATTCTCATAGCGTGTGTAACTGCTAATAACAGTAACGACAAACTGGTTGAGCTCAATAAAAGTGTTAATGACGTAATAAGTGTACGGTACAGGAGGCCACGTGCGCTCATAAAGGATAATGAAATTCTTTATTAACAGCCTCATTCATGCGGATATGTTGTATGATGAATGTGTTGTTTTATCTGTGTATGTGTGCCGGGGATTGTGTGTTTTGTTAGTGAGTATGCATGTACGTGGGTAGGGCTTTTTATAAGAGTTTTAATAAAAGTTATTCAGTAGTTTGGGAATATATGTATTTTACAATGAAATACAAGATAATATTTTACAATGAGAGAACCAATAGGCAAAAACTATTAACATGAAAAAATCCGTCTACCAAGATTAAGAAGAAGAAAAAGAGCCAATTACGAAGTTTGGACCAGCGTCATTGGTCAGTGAGTGGTTCTGCAAAATTATTAGTTTCTTTACATTTCATTGACTTTTAAGATTTTAATTGATCCTGCTATCTTTGTTTAATAACTATCGTGAATGTCGAGAAATCCACTGTGACTCGAAACTAGTAGAGCTTTTCTCAGTTACTAAAATGTTATTTTCAATTAATACAGCACTATTTCACATCTAAAACAAAGTTTTCAAGACATACGTTTTCAAAACTAAAACGTATTCTTCGCTTCACTATTCATCCAATATTGTAATAGTATTTGACTATCAACCGAGTACGCAATAAAGTTCAAATTGCTTTAACAGGAAATGAAAACATCCAGTCTAATTGGAAGTTTCACAAACTATATCGTGCAAATGATGTCATGTGGAAATAGCTTCTATTGCTGCGCGATACACTCATGTTAATTGAATGAATACTACTAATTAATCGAACTCAGAATATTAGTGTTGAGTAAAATTAAATAACGATGCTATGCTTCATAGTATTTTTTGTTGTATAAGTCGTGGTTAAAAACAGTGGACTGATATTATGATGATGATGATTTTCCACCAGATATGTGCTATTCTACGTTGCTATAATTGCGGTTGGCTTTGAGCAATCATATTCATTGACACATAGCTTATAGTACTGATGGAAACGGGTTCAACTGAGATATGTTTTTATATGGAAAGTTGCGTGCTATGGATGGTTTTCCTACTATCGATATATCGCATACTTGAGCTGCGCATCTTCCTCTTGCAGATACTTTGCGGCGTCACATCTTACTCGCACCGCTAGATAGCTTAGTATCTGTGAAATTCACATGGTTTTACAGCTTAGCTATTAAATCTTTACTATATAGCTACATAGCGCATTTCAGTATTTTTTAAAGACTGTTTTTTAAACAAAAATCTTTATAGCTATTCCTCACCAGTTGGTACCAAATTAATTATTATTCAACGCATTAAAACGAAGTAGCCGCAGTTTTTCTGACCAGCAGCGTGTAAAGCTTTCATTAGGAAATGGAGAAGTATTTTCAATTAACTGTTTCATTTGTATGCCAATGAAGTTTTCATTGGAACAAAAGCGCACAGCTATAACGATACGATCTGTTATGTTTTTTGTTCAATAGAACCCAAAGGTTTTTCTTACCGAATAAATTAGCAAATGAACGGTAAGGTTCCGTTCACACAGACCGGCTCGGAGAGGAGAGCAGATTTTTGTCACGTTGAAAACAGAGTTTTTAGTATTGGTATTAAGGTTTATTTTTTCATGTGCACTGCTTTTGTCATTAAGAATGCTTGAAGGCGCTTGGTGTGAAATCATAACAGGAGCTGACCGGCTCCGATTGCGTGCTCTTTATCGCTCGCGCAGCCGATTGACTCCAAGCGTATACGATCCGGTCTGTGCGATTGTGCAGCCGATTGACTCTGATTGCGTGTTCTTTATCGCTCGCGCAGCCGATTGACTCCAAGCGTATACGATCCGGTCTGTCTGTGCGATTGTGCAGCCGATTGACTCTGATTGCGTGCTCTTTATCGCTCGCGCAGTTGATCGGCTCCGAGCGCATACGCTTCCAGTCGGTCTATGTGAAATAGTTGGCGACTCCGCTACGACCGACTCCAAGCGTATACGATCCGGTCTGTGCGATCGTGCAGCCGATTGGCTCCGATTGCGTGCTCTTTCTTGCTCGCGCGGTCTGTGTGAAAAGAAAAAGCGCGCCGATGCTTTCCGAGCCGTTCTGTGTGAACGGACCCTAACTGTCTGCCGATGTAGTTTTTTAGCAGTGCAAAAATATTTAACTGAAATACGTTCACGTTTTACAAGTCGAAGTTTTTGTTTGATTGTTCAATGAACTTTAAAATTGAAATGAATTGGAGTTAATTTTTACAAATTGTTCTTGAAGAATGAACTGAGTACTTTTTTTGTGTCGTGTTACTTGAACATTTTGTTCTTTGTTTGTTAATTTGTGCATAAACTCTTTAGGAAGAATTTATCTTTAGGATTCGGCACCGGGCACGATGCACCAAAATACAAAACAAACAAAAGTAACAATTACAGTAAATAATATGAATTTAAATATAATATAAAAAATATAAATAACACAAGCTAGGTGGCAACATACCCAAGCCGAAAGGGTTTAAATAACCACCTCAGTATGAGCTGGGCACAGCAAGTACCCACCCAACACTGGTTTTCAATTTTAGATTAGGACACGCACGGATTTAGATTAGTTTTGATCTTGTTATCAAGATTGAATCTTTGTTAATGTATATCTATTAGTGAAGTTATATTAATTGTCTACAATGCGACGTAGATTTAATTTTAGAACTGATCAGAACAAGACATTAAATGTTATAGTTTGTAGTTTGTTTGTTTGTCCGTCAATCACGCAGAAACTATTGAACGGATTTTGATGAATTTTGGTATATACAGACAGGGCATGAGCTGAATTGGCTGATAGTATATTTTTTATCCTGCGGGAACGCGTGAGAAGATGCTGGCAAAAGTTCATAATCAGATAGTTCATAAAATAATGCTAGTGATATATCCATTCAGCTGATAAAGGTAATCAAACTTAAATCTCCATTAAACCTTTTGAAAAGTCAAGAAAAATACGTGGCTTATATTAAAGTTACGTCAGTGTGTCAGTAAATTTGATTGATCTCGCAATCAATCACTGATAAGCCAACACTTTATAGAGCTGTGAGATGTTAAGTGAGGGAGAACTAAGCTTCGGCACGAATGGACCGGCTCGACCGGAGTGATACCACGGCCTCACAGAAAACTGACGTGAAACAACGCTTGTGTTAGTGAGGTTATTGGAGGCCCAATTACCACTTCCCAATATTTCTAATCCGTGATTTCCCAACAACCCTTAAATTCCTAACCCCTCAAAAGACCGGCAACGCACTTGTAACGCCTCTGGTGATTCGGGTGTCCATAGGCAGCGGCAATTGCTTACCATCAGTTGATCCATCTGCGCATTTACCAGCTTATACCATTTAAAAAGATATAATACTTTATAGAGGAACAGATTCTGCGTTGAGAATTAGAAATTGAGATTTTATTGTCTACTTGGCTAGTGTGACCAAATCGTATGCTGATTTCAGCCTCTTTCAGAGTTCTTCTGCATGACTAGAAAACAGTAGAAACTTTTTTAAATTTTGAAATTATTTATATTAGATTGTAATCTGCATGTGTAAATGTGTAAACGTATGCTCTTTCTTTGCAGTGCAGTAATAAAAGTTTTTTTTATGTAATATAAAATGAGTACACGGATAACAGGATGGTAAGCAATCACTGCCGCCAGGACACTCGAAACATAAGTGCGTTGCCGGCCTTTTGGGGGACAGAAATTTAAGGATTGTTGGGCAATCAGGGATTGGGAATATTCGGAAGGTAATTGGGGCACCGGTAACCTCACTCACACAACACAAGCGTAGTTTCATGTCGTTTTTCTGTGAGGCAGTGCATTCATGCCGAAATATGGCTCTCCTACACTTGAATTTATTGAAAATATACTAGAATAGAAAAAAAACCCTCAGACAGCTGATCATTCATAATTTCTCCGTCAAACACTAAGCATACCTTTTCAAAAGAAGCAGAAACCGAACAATGACCTAAAGAAAAATTGAACTGAACCGACAAATTGCTTTCCTACCAACTTTTAAAGACCTTATTTTTTCCATTTCGGCATTAGTCTAACAAAAACAATTTTTCTTCGTAAACGGGACTTCATAGTTAGTAATACTCAGTAAGTAGGTTCGATTGCCAAGAGTTAAGCATTGAAATATCGAAAAACCATCAATTTGCATAGCTATTGGGCTCAATGGGGTAGCTCGGCTGTTTGAGGCCTGCCAACTAATTTGGAAACGAAAGGTTGCAATGTTATTTAAATTTTACAACCACCCTTTAATCTACTTGATGTTATAAAATTTGGTTTTGTTTGTAAACAGAGCTATATTTTGTGGTTCTACTAGTAGGTAAGAGAATAAAAATGTTTATTTGTTAATTTAAGAAGTTAAGAAAAGTTAGTTGCACCCACTACCGGTGAGTCTGAACTAGATTTGAGTGGTATTCAATATTGCGAAATAAATCATACCTTTTATCAGGTGTTCCGTTACATAGAGTGAGAGTCACTAATATAATATTGTTAGTTTCTTCATGAACTTTCTTTGTTGTACTTAACCCAATGCTCAGCAACATTGCTGTTTTTTTGCAGAATAAAATCGTTAATAAGCAATAGTTTAAGTCATCATGAAAGGTCTCTGAATATAGCAGTATGTTACAATAAACTTCAAAGTTCTCATAAAATCAGTTAGAACAGCAATTGTTTGGTTAACAATTTATAGATTATCAGTCCGTTATTTTATCGTTTACTTTTATAAGCTTTTATTTGTTTTAAATTTTAACAATTTAATCCATCGACGAGTTTGTAAAACGCTATTCAGAAAAGTATTGAATTGATTACGCTCAATTAAAACTATTCATTGGATAAGTTAAAATGTAATGGCGGATGAAAAGAGGTTTTAATTGGATGGGGCTTTATATGTCGGATAATTCGATTAGTGGTTGAAATCATTATCGGTTTCAATGAATTCCGAAATCCGGTCTCGTATGTAGGCTTGGCTAATGTTGAGGAAAAGTATTTTATTAATATTATTGCAGGTTTGACCCAATGGCAGACCAGTAACTGTTTATATTTTGACCTTTTGATTAGAATGATCAAAGGATTAGTTTAACATTTTTGATTTTATTATTGGCCGAAGTTAAATAGTCAGTAGTCTTACGATTTAGTAGTATGAGGTTTTTGTGTGCTTTCAATTTCCAGGTCAGACAAAAATAACGATCAGGTATACAGCTACAGTTGGCACAGTTAAAAATTACGATTAGTTTGGTACAAAGACAGTAGCTATTATTGTATTAAATTAATAGTTTTTAACCAAGCCACATATTCCGGAATCATTGATCGGTTCAGTAGCTAACCAACGGTTACTGGTTTTGTTTTGAATCAATCTTTGTGTTCTTATCTGCACAACAAATAGCTGTGCTGATTGTATGGACACGTAGATATATTAGGGGCCTGATAGTAAAAGTTTTGAATAATAGAGTAATTGACCATTTAACAGTCAAATTTGTTATCTGAGTACAGTACCCTTAGTATGAGTTTGTTTTAAGTTGAACAACAACAAAATGAGAGCGCGTTCGGCGTTCTGATTGGCTGGAGCGAATGAACCATTCAATCAGAGCGCCAAACGCGCTCTCGTTTCGATCTTTTTAAACCTAAAACAAACTCGTACTAAGGGTACTGAATAAGATGTAAAACAGAAGATTTATTTCTGAAACATGAAATTTTTAAGTAATAAAACTCATAAAGACGAAATTAAGTCAGGACTAAACGTTAATAAAACGTCGGTATCTAAGTTTTAATCTCGTTCTACCCACTGCAATGTTGCTAACATTGTATTATACGATCCGCAAGTTGGCTTTCTTCCTTTCCATATAAAAATGCATTGCATATTCTCGGCTTTTATGTAAAACAGTTTCTGAACTTAAGCCTTTTTACTGTAGGAAAAGGGAAAAAAGTGTTTCACGGTGAATTCTGCGTTTTGGGTTCTGCGCCCAAAAGTGTATCAGTCTACCTAAAATAATTAATCAATCTTCTTTATTAGAGTTTTGACTCTATTATTTACAAAGCAAAATAAAACAAAAATAAGTGTGGGTCTGCCAACGGCGAGCTAGAGTAGCCGCCCGACCAGAACCAGAGCGTAAGAGCCATCAAACCACCACAAATGGGGACCAATAGGGCTGATTCCTGACCCAGAGCTGCAGATTTAGCAGGCCTCCGGCTCGTAAGCAGGAGTAGGAACGGGGTGGTTTTTAGTCAGTAAGAATCCCACACTTTCTCTCGCCTCACCAAAGGCGAAAGAAGCCATTGGATGATATTTCCCTCTTAAAAAAAAACGCTTATATATTTAGTTTTGATGTAAGTAATCGTCATTAATATTAATTACCCCCAGGATTCAAAACAACCCTGCTTATTATTACAACAAATAAAGTCAATTACCTCAAAAAAAAAAAAAAAAAAAAATACGTTCTTCAGTACTATAAAGTCCTTGGTGTGTAATTCCAGTTCGTTCTTGGCTTTTTACTTTATACTAGGATTTGTTCGTTTCCTTGATTTTGCCTGTTCAGTGTAATAGTCGTTTTGGCGTGGGAATTCTTGGCTAGCGTGGTTGGAGCTTCGCGTATAATAGTGCCGGTTGAATTTCAAACAGTTTCACGTTTCGAGTTTCTTGGCTGTGTTTCTTAATGTTTGAAATTTATTTATTTTTTTCGTTTCTATGTAATTTAGATGTGTTCGTTAATTGGGTTCTATTTAATTTTTGAGTTGTGGTCTGTTTTCATTATCAATTTTAAAATGTAATTTATTTAGAACAATAAAAGTGTCAAAAGCTAACTTGTAACAAATGGGCTGGGGGCTTGTAACAAGTGGGCAAATCACATACATATTTTACTATATAATCTACTAACAATTTAAAATTAGTAGTGAAAGTTTTTTGAGGGTCAAAAATCAGCCAATGACTTCTCCCGCCTAGGGTGAGACGATAGTGAGTATCAAGGTCATACTAACTAAAAACCATTTCGTTTCTACTCCTGCTCTCCGAGCCGGAGCCTCGGCTAAATCACATTATTGCTCGGTATTGTAGTGACATGATGAGATGGTATCTAATCTATCTGTACACACTTTTAAAATAACAAAACACACTACAAACCCAAGCTAACAACACAGAGTAAAACAATACTCAGTGAATTTGAGAACAATTTTAAAGTACGCCAACAAGCCAGCATGGTCGGTAGCACCTGTCGACATATGAATTACATGGGTACGTGTACGACATCCAGAACATTCCAGTTTCAGATACCAGATATACAAGTCAACGGCAGTCAAATAAATTCAGCTGTATTTATGTCGTTCTGATTTTTAAAGAGCCTGGTAGATGAAGTGAGATAAAAAAATTAAAACGTGTGGTTTAAAATGGGAAGCCGCCTTTAATATTGTTGATGTTTCTTTCCATAAGTTGAGATTGTTTGGAGACGTCTACGTAGAATGAAATTCTTAAGGAAAACAGATAAATAATAATTGAATGCTAGTTTTTATTTAATTTATTTATTTCCGTTACCTAGTTTATACATTTTATAATATTTATTGTAAAAAAAATATTTAAAAATATAAAAAAAGCTACACTATATTCCACTACTCTACCAGCAGTGTGACTGTCGCTGCGTCGTGCTAAAACTATTTTTTTGTCAGTTACTCTGTAGCAGATTATAATTCCAAGGCTGTGTTATATTAATGAGACATATGTATTATGTATATTGAAAGTTCAATTATATCATCAAGTAGAAATCAGGGATTCAAACTCAACACCGCTTTTTCTAACTACTCATCCAAAACTAACTCATTATACAGTAAACAATCCATAAACGCATAACACTGTAACTTGATATTCCACGTCGCCATTAATGAGTCCAATTTAACATTAAATAGAGCGTTTTATTAGGTGTTCCTAAACACTGGCCCGGAACAGTGGGGAATAGAGTTTAGCGTGAATTCTGCACTACAGTGCAACGTTAATGATGTTTGTTCCCCGCTAATTAGCTCCGGACAGTACTGAACCGAACGAGTGTCCGACAATCAGATGTTCGACGCAAACTAATTTCGGAGTTGTTGGGAAACTGGGGATTACTGTTGCAAAGAATACTTTAATGTGTAATTGTTACTTCTTTATTTATTTTTTTATGGAGTAATGGACAAACTAGCAGCCTAGTCAGTTGCTGTTTTCATGGTTGTATCTACTGTATATTCTGGCTTCCAGGAGTTGCAGCGGTAAGGGAGGCTGTGGTGGGCTTGTCACATTAAAAAAAAAAACTGGTCACTTGATGGAAAGCGATCAACGTCGCCAATGGACATCCTCTTAATTAGAGGCTGCTACGAAATGCAATAAACAAAGAAGAATATTATACCAAAAGGTATACTTATGCAAAAAAATAAATATTAAGTCTTTGACGCCAAAAGAAAATTGTTGAAGGCAAATCCTCCGCCAACGTCAGTCACCGGTGATCACCACGGCGTTTAATGTGTTAATAACCATTGTTATTCAATTCATAATGAGTGACAATCATTATTGCAAACTTTTTTTATGTAAAGGAGGTTTAAAGTCTAGACTGTCCCGGTAGTATAGTGACCAATAACAACCCCACAAAAATTACTACGTTTGTCTACCAGTAGCTACATAATACAGTTTCTTGCCATAATCATACCCAAGATTACAATACATTTCACAACAAAGGGTCAACATGAATATTCAAAGAGAATATTGCATGTCAATATGCAGTTTAGTACACCATTAATGTAGTTAGTTTGGCATGAATAAGTAACGTAACCGGGAACCATACAGAACAATGGCACGATTAAATATTGTTGGTTGAGGAAGCCATTACTTTTGTTGTTCAAAGAATAAAATTCTTTCTTGCTTTATTAGAATAAAATTAGAAGTTTCTGAACTATAATACTGGACTATGGGCTTATTAGAACATAACATAACATTAAAAGCTTCTGAACTAGTACTGGACTACAGGATTTCATTATATAAGATGCTTTACCATAATCATAGCCCTTGGCAAGCAGATTGAAGATTGCAGTTTCAAAAGTTTTTTAATAAGATAAATTGGTATACGAGCAGACTTATCACCAACGACACAACGCAAGCGTTGTTTCACGACGGTTTTCTGTGACGCCGGTCAAACCGGCCGATTCTTGCCGAATCATGGCTCTCCTAGGTTTATCTTCCCACACTAAGGTGTTTGTATTAACTCTACTATCGGCATAAAATATTAGGTTAAAAAAACAGTGTGATTCCGATTAGTTCAAGCTCTTCGAAGCATCAAGTCACCCATCGCAAACAATTCGCATATAATCCTAATTTACGTGGAAAACAAAGAAATAAAAATAAATAAATAAAATTAAAGCGAAGCTACAAAAGCAAAGTTAATTAGAACTAAGTTTGTGAACGTTGTAAAGGAGAGATAACGGCAACTATGAACACCGTCAGCTGTTAACTGTGAATCAGATAATAAGTTAAGTTTCGAGTGAATGGGCTACTCAACGTTTCCATGGCATTTCCTTGCCTAAGAGAACAAGTAATGTTGGTTAGTGAGAAACACGAAAGTTTCACAACTACATAGATAGTTAAAACACGAATCTTAAACAACACAATCTTACACTATATAATTATATACAATCTACATCTCACGTCACATTATCAGCCTATAAGTGACCACTGTTGACCCAAGGCCTCTTCTCACGCGGAGAAGGTTTGAGTATTAATCACTGCGTTTGCTCAAAGTGAGTTGGCGATTTCAAACTTATAATTAGAAATTATAAGCCCATGTGTCCTCACAATGTTTTAGAAGTTATAACTCGGAAAAAGTCACATTAGCACTTGCCGTTGGTAGGTTTCGAACGCATTATCAGGCATGACAAGCAGGCATCTTAAACCATCGGGCAACCACGAGATTTATCTACATCTACAGGTTAAAAACCAATAAATTCTCGTCCTTACAAAAATGCGGAATAATCTTAGTAAAGGCTGAATAAATCTGTAACTGAACTCAATAAAGACACTAAAAGATTTAATGCTACAAATACCTATTACGATTTCCTCGACCTGAGATCTTTTTAACGAACTTCGAATAGGCTTACATTTTCCACATTTTATCATTAGGACGAATCCAGATTATTCTAAATTAATACTATGCCTGGAGATTCCTTAGAGTGACAATCCCTCTTTGCAAGCACAACACTGGTAATAAATGAATTTTCTTTTCATTCAGCGTGGCCAAATAATCCTTCTTAACAAAATATCTTTATAAAAATGTGGAAATGAAAGAATTAGGGAGCGTTATAATGAGAATCTGGGGAATAGGAAAGAAGGCGTCGTTGAAAAAATGCCCTTGAATTAAAAGGATTTAATATAATACTTTCTAGTTTAGGAATATTCTGGAAAAGTGAGATTGGCATTAGAATGTTGTGTTTTCTTGTATTGTGGGAGTTGTTTTGTTGGTAGAACGTTTAAATCGCGCAGATAAATCTGTTGATTATACAAATATATGTAGATGGATTGAACTGTTTGAATCCGTAGCTTCATTTCATCGACTTGGTACACACGTCAGTAAATCCGTTCTCTGTTATCTAACAGAAGAGAAGAATAGAAATGGCGAAGAAGTTTACCTAAAATTCTTAGGTAAATCTTCTGAAATGAAAAATTGCATTTGAAATTAGTCACAAACAATAAGGGCCTGTCGACACAAAGCACATTGGAAACAAAATTTATTTGAAAAAGTAGCGTGCACAAAATTTTATCTTTTACTTTTACACTATGAAATGCAAGAAAAGCGAAGGTTCTTAAACAGGTAACCTTTAGAAAAATATCAAATGGTTCATTTTAAGCAATAGCTCTTATTGTCAATGGCCATTGACCGTTTTTAGCATCTTCCTATAAAAACTTTTTTCAGAGGCAAGAGCCTTTTTTATCGGAAAGCTTTTGAAGAGAATTGTTATGGCCGACAAACTGACACCTGTGACTTCTTAAGGGGGCTTACAACGTAATTTAGAATAATAAGCATGCCGGACGTGTTAGCCGATTTTGTAGATTATGTCTACATAGGTAAAACGATAGTGGTTTAATATTTTTCCATAGTACGGTATCTTTAGTTTTTATAAGGAAAAATGTGTAAGTCAGAAACTATCTTAGCGTAGTGGTTGTTAATAAATATAAAGTGCCAGGTACCAGAGAGCATCTTCTTACTATTTTTTTTAACTTTGTGTCTTCTGCTACACCATAACTTCGTGTATGACTTGGAGACGATTCTGTGGAGCGGCTTGTAATGTAAGGTAGGTTAAAGGCACAAGAGCGCAAGGCATGTCACCGATGCGATGGATGGATTAAATTAAAACTGCAATGATCCAATTCGCCAATGCACGAGGAAGGCTGCAGCGTGCGAAGAGTGGCGATAAATTGTAAAGATGATAAAGATGAAAGGTGTGGTACACCTTCATAATGATAACGGCAACACCACTCTGCCAAGAGTGTAACAACTAAGTTCAATAACCTCAAACTTTCTTTAAACCCATATTTTATAATATCCAAGCTAAACTTGTTTGCTTGAAAAAAACAACCAAAGCCACATAAAACAAGATTTGTATCGAACACGAATAGCAAACAGAAGGCAGAAAATATAAATGATAGATTTATTTATTCATTAGCTCATCTCCAATCTGCAGTGACTACAGATCACATCGTCTTGCTATAAATCTACTTCCCTAGACATTTGATCTTCTGGCAATCTAAATATAACTTTACTGCGTTGTGATAGGAGTAGTTTTCGTGTATCAAAGTTTACTTCTGGTAGGAGGTTGACCGTATTCAGTGAGTTATGTGATGGAGGCTTGATGTCTATACATTATGCACGCCAAGGTTAAGGGAAGATCTCGTAAATTATGTGTGGAATGTTGCAGATAGTCGGACGCCCGTCTGTGGGGTATTGACGCCATTTTGCGGAACTGAACTTGGGGTTAAGATGTTTTGATTGACTGTTACAGATGGGTGATAGATACGTGTAATTAGGGGTAAGTATATATGGATATTTTTTTGTAGTTCTATAATAAGTCTTTTTGTGCAAAATGATTAATTTGTGCCAAAAACAAGAATCAACACAGAACCCCGTGTTTTTTGTGACTTTTGAAAGCGAAAATTCTATAACAGCATTTATTTGATTGATTGAAGAGATGAAGTTAAGCTATAAACAAGTTCAGTGGCTCAAAACCATAATACAAAACAGAATTAACCAACCATAAAGATGACATCACATCAAAAGCCTCGTTGTCACTGGTGCCCTCTTCATGCACGGGAAAGATTTGAGCGTTAATCACCACGCTTGCCCAATGCGGCACCTTACACCTTACAGATATTTGTCGTTTAATCAACTTCCTTGAACCAATGGTAATAATAGACACATCAATTTAGATTTTCATGATTCTTCGACAGGAAAACGTTCCAATCTATTTAAATCTTTACATAAAATAGAGTCTATTTCCCTAAGACAAAATCAAAATCTGAGACGAATCTTAAGAGCTGTATCTTTTTGGTCTAAAGACAAGCAATGTGGGAACTTGGTGTGATACTCATACAAAATGTATACAAAGGTCAAATACGTGGTAAATAATTAATGAAGCGTTTACGAGTTAGGTTTAGGGTGCTTTTCCACCAGAGATGAAATATAGCTATGCTACGAAGATGTAATAGCTAAGCTGTGAAACTATGTGACCGTTTCCACTGATACTAAGCTATGTAGTGGTGCGAGTAAGATGTGCTATGAAGATGCGCCGCTGAAAAGTAACTGTGCGAGGAAGATGCGCTATTCGAGTATGCGATGTATCGATAATAGGGATCTATAGCAAGCATCCATAGTACGCATCTTTCCATATTGTATTTATTTATACATTTTAAACTTATTTTATAGAGTTGAAAAGTTTGTTTGAACGCGCTAATCTCTGGATCTTCTTGTCAAATTTGAAAAGTTATTTTTGTGTTGGATAGTCCATTTATCGAGGAAGGTAATAGGCAAAAAAGCATCATGCTACGATCAAAAGTTGCCGAACAGAGCGGGTGAAATCGCGCGAAACTAGCTAGTATTTATAAAAATGAACTCAAAATTATTACGTTTATCTTTAAAGCTTACATCCACCAGAAGAAAATATAATTATTAAGAAAACCTTATTATCAACACAAGAAAACAAACAAAAGTAGTTTACTTTAACTAAAACATATTAACTCTATTTTGTATTAAAAAGCTAAACTAACTCCCTCAAGTTTATTCTTAGCTTACTACAGCCGCAGCTCATACTATACTCTCCAGTATAAGTTGATCCCTCACTTAGTAGAATCGTTACGTAATACGAGGTCAGTTTATATTGGACATGTATATCTTTATATGCTGTTTACTGTATATAAATATGTCTTATCACAGAAAAGGCAGGTTTACAAGGATGCTGGACATTGTATCCTTTATATGCTACATTATGTACAAAGATAAAGTAGCAGTTGAAAGGCTCTGTTGAAAGGACTTTTGTTTACTGAAAAAAGGAACCTAGACAACTTAACAAATGCTTATAGCTCAACTTTTTAAAAGTATGAGATTGTTTTGTGATATTTTGTTAAACATTTTTTGAGATTTTTGTAACACGTTGCCCCACACTAGAATTTCCTGTGTGGGTCACGTCGCGTTCTGTGCGCGCCTCAATGAGCCATCAGACCATTACAGATAGGGCCCAGTGGGGCTGATGGCTAATCCAGAGCTGCGGAGATGAAAAGCAGGAGTAGGAACAGGGTGGTTTTTAGTCAGTAAGAGTCTGACACTCTCTCTCGTCTTGCCCAATGCAGAAGATATTGAATGATATTACTCCCTTAAAAAAAAACACTAAAAAATTCTCCTGTGTCGTAGGTAATACAAATTTCGTTGTTACAAATACTTATAAATAGAACGACAATCAGAAAAAAACTAAAATTGTGACTAGTTTTTACCAAATATCCGGTCTTTGTGAAACAACTTTCATCCTTAATTCATTCCAGTACCTAGAAACGTTAATTATATTCGCCATTCCTAGAAAAACAGCGTTTCTCCCTAATTTAAAGGTTATTCATCAAATATAAATAACTAGAGTTTACCCAACTATCTAAATAAACTATTTAACGAGAAAAACACCTACACCGGACATTGAGGCCAACACTCACTAAACAAAACTACATAAGTTTCCGAATGGACGTAACTTTGTCTTTTGTCGTGAATGGAAAAGTGCTACTATTGGTTCTCGAAGTGAAATCACTAGAGGCATTTTAATAATGTGTTTATATTATGACTTTCGTGAGAAATACTAAATTATTTATTATGTTTTACACGACATGGTGACAGCTAGTAGCAGCGCGATTATTTATCCAACGCAAAAATACTACAATTTGGACCTCTAGTTCCGGAGGTGAGCGCGTTTAAACAAACAAACAAAATATAAATAATATTACTATTTAATATATAAAGATATTCATCTTCGGTTGGTTATCTAAAGAGATACATTGGTTTTAAGAACATAATTAATTAAATACATGTGAAGGAGTAATAAAATTTGTACTTTCTGCCTTATTTATGCCAACAACAATACAGCAACACAATTCCGCTAAATGTCATAATACAATAAGGGACTAAACTTCATGAATGAAAGCTCAAGAAAAAAAAAGAAACAAGATACAATAAAGAAAATTATTCCTCAACGAAGTCCTTAGGTTACTAAAATTGTATGTTTACCTTGATACGTTCCTAACAATATACATCACCCATCTGAAGTTTCTACAATTCAGTTTCAAGATTCAAACTGTAATCTAGTTCTACAAGATCCAAGATTTGCACGATGGCCAGACCAGTATAATTAGACCTCTAAATGATTAGATTATAAAGGTAGTTAGAGTTCCAAGTCATGTCCTGTGATCAATTATCGCAGTCCGCACTGGATTATTGGCTATGCGTGCGATGATTCAGCTTCAGTTTCATAATGAAATGTTGAATTATAAAGTTATTGGGACATTTCTAGCGGTGTGCCGTTTGATATTTCATGATTTGCGGTCATGTATACTCGTACTGTAGCCTTATGTGGCCAACAGCTTTTCTAAAAATTTTGTTTAGTTTTTATTGTCAAATTCTATGCATCACTTAGTATTGTGTTTTACGTGGTACTCATAATAACAACTAATTTATTATCATCTGACTATCATTGGCCAATGCTGACCACAGCCTCTTATCACATGAAGAAAATTTGAGCATTAATCACCACGCGTGCTCAATGCGGTTTGGCGATTTCAAACTTATAAATAGAAATTATGAGTCCAGGTTTCCTCACGATGTTTTCCTTCACCGTTTTTCAGTGGTGTCTAAATAATATTCGAAAGTACTTATAACTCGGAAAAAGTCACATTTGTAATTGAACAACTAATTAAAATAAAATAAATATTCTTTGGTTAGGTAATAACGGGCCTGAATAATGAACATTTAGATACAACTATAAAAAGAAAAGTAACTTTCGAAAACCAATAGTAAATGTAGGGGACAGTATGAAAGGTACAAAAGTGTGCTCTTTGTTCACATGTAGGCACTTAACTAGGTACCTAATGGGTTTAACTCCACACAAGATCTTGTTCCTATAAAGTATTTACAGTTAATATTTAGGTTTGTGACCTAGCTAGATTGAGAGAAAATGTAGTGCTAAGTCTGTGTTTATTGGATCGTTATTTCTTTACTGTTTGAAGTTGTATCACTTTTTGGTATCGTTTGATAGTAATTGTGTTTGATACTCACTTACTTAATTATTGCTATGTAACATATTTTAAGTCTTAAGAACATTGTTTTGCACAAATCCATTAAAATAAAACAAGATGTTATACCATAAAAAAGAAAAGTCGCAATTACTGCTGCCGGGCAAAGTCTGGGTTGGATTTCCGTTCGGTACTGTTGATATTTTTTCGGCTTATCGAAAATTTCTCAGTAGTAGCACTGAATTTGGAATTGTGCCCAGTATATGGCAATAGGTTCACCCCCCAAAATGGGTCTTATAACACAAATGGTGAAAAGTGGGTGTACATTGTATAGCGGCTTTACGTGCCGTAAAGTACTCTTCTGCCTACCCCTTCAGGAATAAAAAGGCGTGAGCTTACATTAAGTCATACCATAAAGACGATGAGCCTCAAGTGTTACAGCCTCATTAAGCTAGAGATATGAGCATTAAGCCATAGTCTTGTTAATTATTCATTAATCTCACCTTGGTCATTAATGGGAGTTGCCAGAACAATGGAATGGCGATAATTAAACTAGGTCACCTTGAATAATAACAGATAGATTTGGATGGTCATTAGACATCTTAGATGTAAATTAGCATAGCTGCGGACTACCCGCGGCTTCGGATCAAGTAAAGGCGATCTATCGGGGCTATAGCTTGATAAAGAGGAATAGGAACGGGCTGGTTTTAGTCAATAAGAGTCTGACACTCCCGCTCGGCTCACCCAACGCGGAAGCAGCGATTGGATGATTTTCCTCCTAAAAAAAAAGAAAGAAGAAAGCCTATAGTCTTTTGGTCTTCTTAGATCCCCGTGGCTAGGATTTGATTAAGCTGTAATTTATCCACATTTACATGCCACTTTGGCAATAGACTCACCCTCTATTACCTGGGACTTACAAAAATGGTGTAAAGTGCGTGTAAATTGCATATTGGCATTACGTGGTGCAATGTGCATCTCTGCCTAACCCTTCGGCGTTAAACGCGTGACGTTGATTTCTATTTATCTACATTCAACGCAACAGCGGAATCAAGAACCACGTTTTTATCATCATCATCATCATCAGCCGAGAGACGTCTACTGCTGAACAAAGGCCTCCCCCTTAGTCCTCCACATTTTTATACACTTACCAAAATATTATTATCCTTACAACAAAACAAAAATAAAAACAATAACACTAGTCTTCTAACCATTTATTGACAGCATAACCCGCAAATGGTCAGTTTGAAGCCAAAAGGAACCAGACCGAAAAAATTACGTGCGTTTAATAAAAGCACGTTCTACCGTGGACGAGGTTATGCGGTAATGTGACAGCAATGCAGGCTGGACACGTGGGCGCGTAACGACCGAACCGGTACGTGTATACGTCCTACGTGAGATGTGGACGGCTTTATGCTAAAAAACTTTATTTTTTATTTTTTTGTTGATGTTTTCGTAAAAGGCTTTTGTTTGTTATATATTATGAGTGGCCGTTGTCGTGTTTGTGTGTATGTTGTATGTTGGTCTGAATATTTTAATGCGAGGCTGACTTTGTTTTAGAAACTCATGATTAGAACTTTATTTCAGAAGTAACTAATGCTAATGATAAAACATCATTAGGGTTGTATGCTATATTTATTATAGTACAGGCTTTTGCGGCGGTTTCGATAGTATTTTAAACCTATCAACTAAATCAGCTCATACCCTGTATGTATACAAAATTTCATCAGTATACGTTCAGTAGTTTCAGGATAATTGACGAACAAACATCCAAACAAACAAACTTTCACGTATGAATGTGAAAATATTAATGTGATTATGAAAATTTTACATTTCTTTTAAGTGTTCAACTAGTGAAATTGAATACTTAAAAGAGGTTTCAATAAAATCGAGAATGCAGAATCAGAAAAAAAGTAAAGATTTTATATTGTATTATGTATAGTGAATTTTATTTACGAAGCGATGAAAAGTGGCAGCAATTTTAAAGCTATTTTGTAGGAAATGAAGTATTCACTGGCAGAAATATCGTGCTAAAATATCAATGGGGAAATATGACTCTGTCATTTTTATTCCATTTGTAACCGACTTCTAAAAACTGGGGTGTTCTTAGTTTGATTTGTATGTAATTAAGTATATACTTATATATTTGTGTGTGATTATTTTAAGTTTCCACTGATTTTGATGCGGTTTTTGCAGTTTTTTTTTTCAGTTTTAGGTAAAAGCTTCAGAGTTATTACCTGACTTAAAAAATGGAGGCCGAAGAGAAGACAAAGAGCGGTTCCCTTTTTTTTAAGTTATAATTTTTATCTAAAAATGTAGCTTCAAATGGAGAAGAACAAGTAAGAATCTCAGTTCATCACCCTTTAAAAATATATGTTTACTATGCCTCTGATACATATTTCTCTGATAAAAATCATAATCACATTACAAATCCTCAACTACATTAATATGCTTTATGATTTCCTGCTCCAGATCTCCTGATTCCAATATTTTAATTCCTTCAATAATTCCATCTGAATCATTGAGATAATTCACCTCTAAAGTATTGCCTTAATCAGCTTCTCCTTCAAATGCACCTTTAATCTAAAACCGCCATTTAAATTGCTGAGCACACGTTAATTTGTGAACCTTTGACTAGGGTGGGACACATAGCTGTAGCCATTTTATTTTAATTTTATTGTATTTTCTACGTTCTTTATTTAATATGAATTACTAATTTGATTCTTTGTACTTCTCTAACGCTTTGAATTATTTATTAGACTACAATGGTTTTTTAATGTTATTCTCTCTTCATACACTTTTTATGGTATAAGCCAGTAAACGGGCACATGAATCACCTGATGGTAAGCAAACGCCGTCGTTCATGACACTCAAAACATCAGAGACGTTAAAAGTGCATTACTAGCCTTTTGGGCGTTAGGAATTTAATGGATTTTGGGGAATTGAGGACTGGTAAGGGGGGTAGTTGACTGCATAGTTGGCCCGGTAGCTGGGCAATTAGCTGCCATGCAACGTGTAGCGGGTTCATAAATAATGATAAATGATAAATGATAAATGATATTTATTTCTGTAAATAGATTATAAAATAACACTTTTACACGTCAATATTTCAAATAGCTAGATGAGGCCGGCATTTCCTATCCGACTACTCTGAGAAGAAATGCCGAAACAAACTCAGAGGTCATAGTCTCTTTTAAAGTCCAGACAAAATCAATTAAAGATGTCGGAGAACCGTGCAAGTTTATTCTGTAGTGGTCTTTTGAGGAAAGAACCACAGCAGTTTGAGCGGACCTGTTCAGATGGCAGCACGCATGTGTCAGTTTACAATGAGCTCAGCTGACGGCTGTTGCTGAATGATCCGACGAACAATACCTACCAAAAGAACATTTGGGTAGGCCACACAAATGCTCACACTGTCAGAATATAATTAACTAAAAGTGAAATGACTAGGCAAACTCTCACACGGTCCTCAAACTAACAATTTTAAAAATAATATGTGAAAACAAAAAAATATCGAATGATATTAATGTATATCATGTCAAATTGTATAAAAATGTAACTTGTGTTACAAACATGTCAACATGACCTGTGTGGACATTATAGCGGCTCACTCCCAAGCCTGACTATCATCTAAGTAGTCTTTAATTTTATAAAAAGCTTTACTATACAGTTTTTCTTTAATAACATTTTTAAATTTATTCAGGCTCAAACTTTGAATATCGCTGGGAATTTTATTGTAAAAGCGTATGCATTGACATCTGAACGAACCACTTATTTTCTTAAGTCTAGTAGTGGGAACAATATATTTGTTTTTACTTCTAGTGTTTATATTATGTATATCACAATACTTTTTGAATAAATTAATGTTTTTGTGAGCATACACTACATTTTCATAAATGTATTGAGAAGGAACAGTCAATATATTAATTTCTTTAAATAGTTCCCTAAGAGAGTGCCTCGGACTAAGATTATAAATTGATCGAATGGCTCTTTTCTGCAGCACAAAGACAGACTGAATGTCAGCAGCATTCCCCCACAGGAGGATACCATATGACATGATACTATGAAAATAACTAAAGTTCACACTGTGTGATCCACAAATTGTTGTTTCGGGTCTGGGTGTCATGTGTGTGTGTACATGTATGTTTGTAAATGCACCCACAGCACATGATAAAATCCTAGTATCTATATACTATGATTTTATATGGTTGCTATCAACCAACATCTTTATATACAAAAAAAATCATACCATTATGATAGCCCTGGTGATCCAGTAGGTACAAAACTAAATGTACTGATTAACACATCACACATCTTAGTGATGATTTTACTATTCTTTAGCTTAATTTTCGGGTTAGATTTCATTTTAACGTTTAAACATTACAATACAATTAAATAGTGTAATTAATTTTAATTATAACATCACGTCAATCAAGTCTTTTTTCAGCTATAAACTGAAATATGCGTAAAAATTACATTCACAATAAAAGTACGGTGCATCGAATTTTAAAACAGGAAATCGTGCGAGCCGTATGTCACAATATAAACGAGGTAGATACCAACGTGAGCTTAGCACATCGATTTGCCACTCCATTGAACCTAGTTTCAGTACTGAAATAACTATTTTCAGGAACGACATCGAAGATTTAGGAACAAACTTTTCTTTTAAACTAGTTAGTGGACTAAACAATCGTGTTTGTACTGGTCTTCTTTGATTTGTTGTTAGTTTGTTTAGATTGAAAATAATTAAAAATACAATTATAATTATGGAACTATTAGAAAAATGCACTCTTTAACTCTTTTGAACATTCTAACTGGAGGAACGATTATTGCATTATCCATTTCTTACAAAATATGGATGATGACGAGGTATGAAAATTAATATCTATTTAGTGCGTCAATTAGGTAATGAAAAAAATATCAGACACGTATATTTTTATTGTGCTATATAAGATAACAATACTTAGATAAAACGAATCAAAGTTTAAGACTGGAAGCAAACACGTAATTAACTACTACGTATAAAAAGTACGTAGAAGTGATATTACGCGATATTTCAAATTAATTATTATATCATAGAAACTAGTTGTTTCTGTCACAAAATAAAACATACATGTCTGACGTTTTAAAATGATCTACAAGACGGACATATAAATAAAAATTTGTCATCTATCCTATTCCAGGCAATAACACTGCTGAGAATTCTCAAAATCCAAAAAGACAATAACACCCTATCCCTATCCAACCTAGACCTTTTAGACCTTTTATCAACGAATGCTTAGTAATGTTATTTAAAAACATAATAATATATTGAATATTAGTAAAGCCTATACCTAGAACAAAAGCAAACTTTTAATTGATAGAAGAAAACATGACATGTCTTACAGATTACAATATGCATGATCGATCGATGTTTGAAACGACCCTTTGTCTTTACGTATATTTAGAGGTGATTCCAGTATTTTGAACAAGGACTATCAAAATTATCTTAAACTTTGAAGAATTAATTATTATTAAAGTGTAGTTAAGTATGAAACTAATTAAGTTGAGTATAATTGACAGGTGAAGCTTAATAGCCTTAGTTGCTAGAAAGGGTTAGGTTAGGCTACAGTTATGTGTTATTTAATTATTCACATTAGTATGTAATGCTAATATTTTAATGGTGAAAGTTTTTTGGTTAACAAACACGCTGAAACTATTAAACAGATTTTGATGAAATTTCGTATACAGACAGGGTATGAGCTGACTTGGGTGATGGGATACTTTTTATCCCACGGAAACGCGGGTGAAGCCACTGGCAGAAGCTAGTTTTATTATAAACTCAACTCTAGACTACTTTGCGGTCATTATAGCCACCATCATTATTATCGTTTCATAATTATCGATTTCTGCTAGCACATGGCGTTGCCGTTGCTCTTCATAATCCCCGTATTTGACGGATGGGTTGGAGATCACAGTTTACAAGGTTCAGCTTTATCAGAAAGCCTCGCTGTCCGATCTGTGTCTAATGTCCCGAAATATGAAACAATCAAAGTTCACATGGTTCCAAAGTAATCGTACCAATTGATATCTAAAACCTTCTGATTGAATTGCTCTTGACATACTTTAGTACATAGTGTTAACAAAACTACTATAAAAATTAAATTCAAATCAATTTAATGCCGTGTAATAGTAAGTAATATGTCCCAACTTTGGGCACTGCAAAAGTACGCAATTGTCAGCATTACGAAATAACTATCTAGAATACTAAACTAAAAGGCCGACTAAAACATTCGATTGAAAAAGTTGGTGTCGTAAATCCGAGTAGTCCATTTTGTTTGAGAAACCTTCTTACACAAACATCTGTCTAGGAAACTTTATTAATTTGTGCCTTTGGAACGTTTAGTAGGACATTGGAAAAGGACCTAAGAATTGTTTACCTACTTCATTACGTATCGGTCGCCTTGCAGCCAAAATAAGGTAAGCGAAATTTTTTGTGATTTTGAGTAATATACGTATTCGAAATCAACAAATTTTTCTTCATCGAGTGATGTGTATAACTCCTATATATTGGGTACATATGATTTCAGGCATCGATATATTACTTAAGATTTCAAAGTCGGAAACTCAGGTCTTTTCAAGGTCAGAGTAAATAGGTACTTTCTAAGTCTGTGTGCTCCATCCTTGGCCACATCTTTGCTTCGCCGTCCTGGCAGTAAGCGGGTTGGTGGCCAAACGCAGACTTATCACGTTAAAAAAAGTTTTAAGGTCAGTCTTTCAATGTACTCGTACATATCATTGCCATTTGTAAGTACTGAACTCAATTTTAGCTTATAGAACTTATTTGATTATACAACTCTCCACAATTAATACAGAAACTCTATTTGTCCTTCTCTTACAAAATAATCAACCCGTTTGTTTAATTTTACCCAATCAAATCAAACCGAGGTCCGAATCTACACCGAATAACAACGGAGTATAAAACCAAAGCCCTCAACTATTTCACCCGTCCCTAATTCAATTTTCAATAACGATGTACCTGGGTACAATATCTAGATTTGTAGACGATCCTTGTCACTTAAATCTTCGTATATATAGCTACATAATACGCAATGAATTATTCTGCCCGACCCACCTTTCAATTTGCCCTCTCTCAACCTACCTATCATGGAGGATGAGATTAAGTTACCTGTCGTATAGAACGCATGAACGTGTTAATTTCAAACCCTAATTGATACACACTAAAGCTGGCTTTGTATTGGAGTGTTTGGGAGTGCGTGTGGAAAATTTGTAGTTGGTTCGTGTTGTATAGGTGTTAGCCAAAATATAAATAAGATTTATTATTGTACACTTGTCGACCCTATTTAATTATTTTTACAAATAATTTACTAGAAATAAGAACAGATGGAAAGAACCGACATCAAAAAATGAGGCTCTTAGTTTGGCCTAGGTATATGTATGTTTCTGCGCGATTATCTCGCCTGACTAAAAAATTGGAAGCGGTAAAGATTGCCTCTTTTAAAAAAGATATGTATATCTAAATTATAATTCTGTTCATCTTGTGCAAATATGCATATATTGTCTTACCTAACTGTCATTTAACTAATAAAAAAAATTGGCATAAAAATAACCATGCAAAAAAATTATTTAACGTTTGTTATCAAAACGTGAACTGAACTTTTTGAACACAGGTGGAATAATTCAGTTCAGTAAAAACTAGGTTAGCTATTATTCAAAAACTGCATAGTTTTTAACCCGAAAAAGTTTCGTGTTGCCTCCATTGAAATTGTTAGGTACAACGTTTCTATTTGTACGCGACAGCTAAAAAATGATTGTTATGCTTTCGCAATGTGTGCCCTCGACACAAATTCCCGAATCGCTCAGCGTGAAACTCTAATACCCTGTTGGAACTGGTTTAAAATTTGCACTTTATTTTGAAAAGTAAGATGAAAAAGTCACACTGAATTATGAGTAGTGTGATTTATTTTGAGTGGTGTAAAAACATGTGTGTGTGTGAGGGAAGTGTGGGAGAACAACACGCATGGGCCGGCTCGACCGGAGTGATACCAGTAAAGCAACGGAAACAATGCTTGCATTGTGTTTCATTGTGTGAGTGAGGTTACCGGAGGCCCAATTACACCCCTTCCCGAACCCCGATTTCCCAACAACCCTTAAATTCCTAACCCCAAAAGACCGGTAACGGTACACTTGTAATGTCTCTGGTGGTTCGGATGTCCATGGGCAGCGGCAATTGCTTACCATCAGGTGATCCGTCAACTCGTTTACTGGCTTATAATATAAAAAAAATCTTGGCCACATTATAATCAAAATGTCTTCAGCTGATGGATAATTACTAGTTATTTTAAAGCACTGGCTTAGACCCTTAAAACTAAGTCCAGCAAAGTAAGTTTGGTTTGCATATTGCGAAGTCCAGAGAATCTATCATAGAAGTTATTTTATAAGCAACCCATTATGTTAAAAATATAACGTTGCAAGATTGTAGACGTAATTTTATATCGTGGCGTATCAATTTATGGCAATATTTTCTCATACCACATGAAAGGATTGCTATTCTTACACTACTCTTTGTGTAGAACCTTGCATAAGATTGAGGAGCTTATAAAATCCAACAATAGACCCATCTGTGGGTTGTTAAGCAGTATTAAACACTTGAAGTATTCTTAGTTCAATGTAGATAGTTTTATCTAGGAAATATGTTTATGTTAAAATAGAAGGATGAGTAGTTATTTCCATACTTGACCTTTTGCTTTGAGTTAGTATTTAGATATATTTATACGAAATGAGATCTTAAATTTATTTCACGTATCCTAAAAGCCTCCTAAGTCTGAAAAATACTACGCTGAAACCACATTAAAATCTGTTCAGTGAAACGCGACAAAATCGTTCACAAACATACATACTTACAGGTTAATCTGAGAACCTCCTGTTTTAAATCGGTTAAAAATAACTAAAACAAAAACAATTAAAACAAGAAAACCAAAACAAAATCGTGCCCACTACACGTTGTACAGTAGCCGTTCATTCAGCGGTAACCATGAACTAAAACCTTATTCCACACATGAATACAATATATGTATTTCTTAACTTCTTTTCTTATCCCTCTAACCGGATCGCTTGATTAGATTGCTTGGTTGACAGATTTATGGGACTTATCAGTCTCAGTATTTGTCAAAGTGATCGCCATCGTAAATCCTGCTTTACAAGAGGTGGTCTGGCCAGTTGCCAGGCCATATAGCTACTTACTAGATACTTATGTATTTAGCAGTTTACATATTTCAAATAATATTGATAAAATGATTCCCGTTTTTAATAGAAATATCGATAGACGTAATGTATTCAGAGAAACACAAGTCAAGATTTCATTCTATTAGTTATTGAGAAATTTTGAAAACTGAGAGCTGCGCATTAATCTTCCTTGCACAACTTCTTTGCGGTGTCGCATCTATAAAGCATAGGACATCTTACACGCTCAGCTATATAACTTAGTATCGGTGCAAACTGTCACATAGTTTCACAGCGCAACTATTACATCTCCGTAGCATAGCTATAAGCACATTCATTGATTGAAAACCACCCTGTAGGTATTGTATCCACCAAATAAAAGTCCAAAGTTCACGAACAATCGGTTATATTTTGAATTAGTAAACAAAGCGGTTAGAACAAGCGATAGCAAGCACGAAAACACATTAGAATGAAGTTAGGATGATGTAAGAATATAAACTAGATGAGAAACGAAAAAACAAGTTACTTAGATAGAATTAACAATTATTAGCGACATAACGTGCGGGCGCGTGGGGCGCGTTTAGCGGTGCGGAGGCAAGCGAGCGCGTGAGTGCCTTGCGCAGCGGCGAACAATAGACTGGCGCGTGGGCGTCGTCGAAACCGATGTGTTCCGAACGACGCCCGCGGAGCGGCGGAGATACCCGAAGATCTCCGATCTCGTTGCTTGCGTCACTCGGGAAGCTTCATCGTTTAGCGGTGTTGCCGCTACAGTAGCCCCCCGGCGAGACCGTGACTACGGTCGATAGCAGTGAGGGAAGCGTACTCTTCTTCCGCTTCGTGTGGTTTTCACAGGCTCGTCGGTTGATGGCGATGACAAGTCGTTTGGAGGTGCGAGGTCTATTGGATCTGTGGTTGAGCTGTCCGTGTGACTGTCTTGGGTGACATAAGCTGGTTTCAGGCGATCAAGTGATATGTTGGTGCTCTTGCCTCTTACCTCAACTTCATAGAACTTAGGAGTCTTCTTTAGTACCTTGTAGGGACCAGCATAGGGTGGTTCTAAAGACTTGCGCACGTAATCTTGCCTTAGGAATACGTGGGTACAGTGCTGCATGTCCTTCGGTATGTAGAAGGTTTTGTTTCTGTGCCACTTAGTTGGTCGCGGAGACAAGTCAGCCATGTGTTTTGCGAGACGTGTAGCGAAGCTGGTGATGTCTTCAACGGTGTGGTTGCTCGATGGCGACAGAAACTGGCCTGGTAAGCGTAGGGGCTCACCGTAGACCAACTCAGCTGAAGATGCTTGGACGTCATCCTTCCAGGAACTGCGAATGCCGAGCAGAACGATAGGTAAGACTTCTGTCCACTGGGTGTTGTTGTGGCACATGATGCCTGCCTTTAGCTGCCGATGCAACCTCTCGACCATTCCATTTGATGCGGGATGATAGGCTGTGGTGCGGTAGTGATGGGCACCTAGCAGTGATGTTAGCGCCTTAAACAGGCCGGACTCGAACTGCCGGCCGCGATCAGTGGTGATCTGCGAAGGGCAACCGAACCTCGATATCCACCCGGATACCAAGGCGGCCGCGCAGGTGTCGGCGGTGATGTCCTTGAGAGGTATGGCCTCAGGCCATCGTGTGAACCGGTCAACGATGGTGAGGCAATAACTGTAATTAGAAGATGGTATTAGCGGCCCTACGATGTCGAGATGGATGTGGCAAAATCTCGACGAGGTTAAAGGAAAATGGGAGAGAGGAGCGGATGTGTGGCGGGTAACTTTACAGCGCTGACAATGAAGACAGCGTCGGCACCACTCTCTACAGTCCTTACGAATCCCTGGCCACACAAATCTTTGTGTGACCAGTCGCACGGTAGCTGTATGTCCAGGGTGGCTCAGACCGTGAAGAGCATCGAACACTTGATTACGCAGCTCTGGCGTGACGTATGGTCTTGGTGGTTGAGTAGAAACGTCACAGTAGAGATCTATGTCCGAGCCAACTAGAGTAATCTTTTTCAGTTTTAGCGACGATCCTTTCTCTAATAGCGACTGAAGCTCGGGGTCTGACTCTTGAGATTGGGCTAAAGCCCTGTAATCAATCGTCGTTGTGACTTCTTCTACACGTGACAGGGTATCAGCTACGACATTCTCGGCGCCTGGTATGTAGCGAATGTCTGTAGTAAACTGAGATATGTAATCAAAGTACCTGTATTGACGTGGCGAGCAATTCTCCCTCGCATTCTTGTAGGCATATGTTAGTGGCCGGTGATCGGTGAAGACGACAAATTCCCGGGCTTGGTTGACCACCATGTGCCGGAAATATTTGATCGCCTCGTAGACGGCAAGCAGCTCGCGGTCGTAGGGGCTGTATTTGCGTTGAGCTTGATTCAGCTTCTTAGAGAAGAACGCTAGTGGCTCCCACTGTGTTGTCTTGTTAGCGCGTTGTTGGAGAACTGCCCCTATAGAAACATCAGATGCGTCAGTTAGTATAGAGAGCTCTGCCTGTTCCCTTGGATGTGCAAGAAGCGTAGCGTTTGACAGCATACTTTTGCATTCTTTGAATGCTTCCAGCTGGAGCTGCGACATCTGTACTGGATCTGAGCCTTTGACCTTTTCTCCGCCTAGCATCGAGTTTAGAGGTGCTTGACTTTTTGCAGCGTTGGGTATGAATCTTCTATAAAAGTTCAACATACCAAGAAACCTCCGTAACTCCTTCACCGTGCGCGGAACTGGAAAGTCCTGTATTGCCTGGACTTTTGTGCTGAGAGGTTGGGTACCAGCTGCTGATACCTGGTATCCTAGGAAGGTAACCTCGGGCTGGCCCCACACACATTTCGTTGCGTTAATGAGGACGCCGTATTCCTGCAGGCGCGATAGTAGCTGGCGCACGCTTGCGTCACTCGGGAAGCTTCATCGTTTAGCGGTGTTGCCGCTACAACCCTAATAACAGAACCGCCAAAAATAACGTTTGCCAAAAATATCCCTGTCATTTTGCTCTCAACGTAACCCTTTTAAATGGCCCCCTTGAATGTCTACCAACAAAATACTCTAATCGTGTCGTCCGCAAACAGATTAACGATACCAGTATATTTTAGTGACCATAATAATCAAGTGAATTACTCACCGACCTTCTCATAACATATAAAGGTTCTATACAAACATTTAAATTTTAATCAGGTTTATTTAGGATCCCATTTCTTGTTCAGTATAAAATTAACGCGAATATGTTTGCTTTAGTAATAACAATATGTTAATTAGTTGAACGATAAGCTTAATTTTATAGGCTTACTTAATGAAGTGGGTTAACCGTTTTTTATTTCTAGGTTTTGTTGGGCGAATTGTTTTTAGGTCGGGTAGGATTATAAATAGATGTTTGCACAATCTAGATTTTGGTACAGTTTGTTTTGTGATTTTGTTGTAAAATAATGTGGTTTTCCAAGATAATTTGCTCAAAAATAGCTTTGATTAATCTCTCCGGAATCTCAGTGA
The DNA here is from genome assembly GCF_023101765.2 of Spodoptera frugiperda. Classification (NCBI taxonomy): domain Eukaryota; kingdom Metazoa; phylum Arthropoda; class Insecta; order Lepidoptera; family Noctuidae; genus Spodoptera; species Spodoptera frugiperda. Next base: position 3,428,883 of record NC_064229.1, on the reverse strand, counting down.
GACTGTAGAGAGATCCTCCTCCAGACTTACGTCTTTTCTAAAGCATACAGACTATTTTATTATTTTTAATCGAAAATATAATCAAGTCAACCATTTAAGCAAATACAAACCTCGGCCTTTTAAGAAGGAATACGCTTTTTTCTTGAGGGTTTGAAGGTCGCATCGGAAATTCTACAATACAAATTATTATTCTCAACCATTGACTCGTATTTAAATCAAGTGTGTGCGAGTGTGTGTTTTGCCTATATATAGATAACATACAGCTAGAGTCAATAAGTCAGATTTCCTTTGCAACCCTGTGAAAAACAACATACATACATACTTAACCTCACGCCTGTCTCCCATGGGGGTAGGCGGCTACAATGGAACGCCAATCGCTACGAATCTTACATACCTCTTTCGTTTCATCAACAGTCATCAGTCTTTTCATGCTCGTTGTTTAACAGTTCTACTAACGTGATATAGGAATATTTAAAGTCGTAAAACACAAGCAATCCTTTTATTCCTTCTGTCTAAGCACATAAACATGGCTCTATGTGGCTTTAATTAAGGCACTGTTCAACCGCAAATTTTGTGACCGAAAAGCCGGTTTTGCAATGTACTACTATTGACACGCACTAGTTATTCACGTGGTAACGAGCGAAACAGAATGTTTGACGGTGAAAACTTGGTGCAGAGAAATTTAGACTTTATTTACTTTGCACTAGTTGTCTTGGTTTGCTTTAATTTTAAACTAGTTTTATGAGTTTAAATTGGTCTACCGCATGGAGGTAAATATCATGCATTTAGAGATAATAATGTTATGTGCGAGAACTTGATCTTCTCAACATACATACATATCTTATATACACTAATAGGATAGATGACTAAGATTATTTTAAAATATTAGACACGTCTTTTTATTTTCTTACGGAAACAAATACTTTCGAAAACATATCGATTTGCAATATCGCCTAAGGTCACTTCTAGGTATATTAACTTTGATTCGACTTATCTAAGTATTGTTATCTTATGTGAAAGAATAAAAAATATCGTGTCCAATATTTTTTCATATACAATAACAGACGGACTATTTAGATTCTTTTTTTCATACCCCGTCAACATCCCTATTCTTTCGGTGCTAAGTTGCACCGAAGAAGTAATAAAAAGTAGTCCTAATGACACGCTTTATCTGACCAGTAGGAGATTAAACCCAGACGCTTCGGACGTTTATACTGGCATTCATTCAGTAAAGTTGAACTGGCCACAATGTGCAAGCCCCATATCTCCTGATGCAGAAACCCTCAAAAGTCGGGACCTGGCTGTCTGCCAAGTGGTCCGCGTTAAGATACGAACCACTTCGAGTGGCTAATCCCGGCTTATTGCTGATATAGAGCAACTCATGCGTTATTTTAGGATAAAACCGCCGGCTAATTACCTAGTACCGTTTTAAAACGTTCATTAAGGAATTTAAAAATGGTGTGAGGTTTGTATAAATTCTAGGATTTGGAACAATGTTGAAAGGATTGCATAATAGAAGACTTAAAAGTAAGGCTTATGGAATAATAGGTATGTAGTCTAATTTTTATTTCAATGTCCGTCTTGTAGATTATTTTAAAGTATTAGACACGTATTTTTTATTTTCTTACGGTTAAAGTACTTTCGAAGATATTATGTTGATTTGCAATATCGCGTGAAGTGACGTCACGCGATATTGCATTTTATACGTAAAAATGACGTATAATTATGCTCCCACTCCTAAACTTTAATTCGTTTTATCTAAGTATTGTTATCTTATATGACAAAATTTAAAAAAAATACGTGTCTAATATTTTTTTATTAACAACAATAGGGCTAAATAGATTTATAATCTTCATACCCCTTCATAATTCCTATTTCTATACATATTATGTATTCATGAATATCTATCATCTATCGTTGATTCCTTATCACACAATTGGAACATTTTTTTGTGGCAGTCTCATTTGGATCTTTATCGATTGCACAACTAATAATATTCGTTTTATCGACATTTCCAATTTAATCAGGGAATCTCAAACAAATATGTTTTCGATAATCGATATAATTATATCTCGGTCTGTTATCAATTCATATCTGATTAAATAATTAATACATTTTTATATATACTTTGATTATTATTTAAATTAAGTATTTTTGCATAGAATAGCTTGCGATGTAGTGCTGTGATTTTAAATAGTACAATTTAGAAATGTTTTTCAAAATCGTTGTGTTTTCTAGTTTTATTTTATTTAGTGTTCAAATAATTTCGGGATATGAGTTGAATATTTTGCATTATAATGATTTTCATGCAAGGTATGTGTTTTTTGTTAGTAAATTTATTTGTCTTTTATCAAAGTCACACTTATATTCATTTCTTCTAATGTAACGTCACGTTTTTTATCCCCGACGGGGTAGGCAGAGGTGCACATTGGGGCACGTAATGCCGCTGTACAATGTACACCCACTTTTCACCATTTGTGTTATAAGTTCCATGTAATAGGGGGTGGGATCATTTCTTCTAATGATTCCACAAAAAATATATCTACGGATTTTTTTTCGAATCTTTGTTTTGACAAATGACCTAATTTGACTGTAGTAAATAAAATTAAAGAAGAAGAAGAATATATTATTCTTACATTAGAATGATTGTTAACTCAGAATTAATACTACGCATCTCAATAGACATCGTAGGTACTTTGAAACGGTATTTTGTAGAAATTGGACGGGCTAACAACAATTCCATAGTCAATAGCAGAAATTCAACAAATTCAGTCGTGCGTCTGACAGCTCAGTAGTTAGACAGCTGAATGATTTCCCATTTTTTGTTTGGTTTCATTTAACGAGAGTATAGTAAAATTGAACAACGAAATCAAAGGTTTATGTTTAGTTTTGGTACATTTTTTTTAGGCGTTGTCTCTTAGCCTGATACCTCATACATTTGTGGATCAATAAAATACTTGTTTCGTGCCAATTTACTTTGATACATTTTTACGCCTGTGGATGGCAAGACATAACTGGTCAATATAAATCTTGTAACATCTTTGGTAACTACTACGAATTTCAATTAAATTAAAGAAGATAAAAATGTATAAAAAACATGGCATACTTTCTAACGTCGATTTTTTACACCTTCATCAAAAAATTATCATCACTAAAAACTGCTATGAAAATAGTTCAGGCGCTGTTATGAAAAAAAATATATGTTATCGTTCGTATGAGTATTTGTGAACCAATTTACTAAAAAAACTCTCTTTTTTTGTTTGAAATGGTACCCTTAAGGTATGGCCTAAGTGGGACACTTAGGTCATAAAGTCAGGTCTTCGATCTCCAAGATCCCGGAGATTTTTTGTTTTTTATTAAATAAGCTTTGCTGTTATAGGACATAGGGTATTTTTTATGGATTGTGATCATTATTCTTTGAATATAAATAGTATTGTAACAGTAGTAATGTCATTTTTGGCTTACTTTTCCAGATTTGTGGAGACTAACAGATTAGGAGGTCCTTGCAACCATACAGCTGATACCTGCATCGGTGGTTTTGCTCGCCTCGCCACCGTAGTCCGTCAGCGGTTAGACACTGAACCGCATTCCCTTCTCCTCAATGCTGGTGACAGCTTCCAAGGAACTATTTGGTACAATATCTTACGATGGAACGTCACACAGGACTTTATGAATATGCTGCCTCATGATGCTCATGTTGGTTTGTTGTTGTTTTATTATGTTTATTAACTTTGATGTAAAGAAAAGAAAAGAAGAAAGAAATAACATTTATTTCATATGACAATTGCATTTTTGTCTGCGTTGTAATAGGACTAGTTTTAGCATGTGCAAAACAGAGACTTGCGCTGAGATTCTACTGGCTCTAAGATATCATGTTAATGGCTTCTTAAATCGAAATATTATTTATTTTACATTAAGTACTAGTTACCAAAAGTTTTGCTCTTGATATCAAGTTAACTTTGTAGAAAACCGTTATATCTACATACCTTATACCTAAGAACACATGAGTGCAATCACCAAATAGAGCTAATTCGTCCTTATGTTAGCTGTACCTTTTTGAACCGGAGCTTGATGAAGCTTTCATCGAAGTTTCCAGAACAATAACTACAACTAATATTCCACAGGTGCTGGGAAACCACGAGTTTGACAACGGTATTGAAGAAGTAGTGCCTTATTTACAACATTTGAATTCAACAGTTGTGACTGCCAACATAATTGATGATCTAGAGCCGACTATACAAGGTTTATACGAGAAGAGTATAATTGTCGAGAAGAATAATAGGAAGATTGGTATTATTGGAGTTTTAATAGCTACTACTGATGTAAGTGATATTTAGTAGGATAGGGTTAAGGCATCATCTCGTCTAGAAGTAAAGGAAGAAGTGGTTGATGATAGAGAATTTCGTATGAGTATACAACGTTATTGAAAAAGAGGGTATACATATCAATTGCGCGGCTTCTAGATAACATAACAAACGATAAAATAAGGGTTTTTTAAACTCATGTTTTCATGGTACCAAGTTATGAATTTTTCAAATCGCGCCGCCGAAAAATTAGGTAGACAGTACTAGGCATCAGATTGACAGAAGAAATGTTTCGTAATATTCGGAGTAACTGCTGGTATGACATTTTGTATGATTTAATAGCCATGCGATACCAAGATGGTAAGCTATTTTTCAATCGGTGTTAAGCTGCGTTCTCGGCCTGTAGAGACTCTATTCAACCTGTATTCATCAGCGCTTCTTGATGTATATGGGTATTTTGTTACACGTTGTATAAGTTATTGAATCGGGTCTTGAAGACACCCAAGTATCTCTGATATAGGGGCAGAAATCCGCATAGTAAAGAGAAAGGAACTTTAGGCCATCACTTGATGTTTTATTATGGTATAAGCCGGAAACGAAAAGACAGATCATCTGATGGTAAGCTATTGTCGTCGCCCATGGACACCCGAAACACAGGGTAGAGGTGTTACAAGTGCGGTGCCGGCCTTTTGGAGGTTAAGAATTTAACGGTTGTTGGGAATCACACTTTATTGGACCAGGAACAAAAATAATTTATATTTTTCGACCATGAGTTCAAAAATATTTAAATTTTTAGATTCTAGCATCTACGGGGAGACTCAAATTCACAGACGAGATAGAAGCAGTAAGAGAAGAAGCTGGGAAACTTAACGCACAAGGCGTAGACATTATCGTAGTTTTGTCACATTGTGGCTTGGAGATCGATAGGTAAACATTAGTATTTTTTATTAATTTTAAATATTTTTTATTGACTGCACTGTTGATGCGATGACTGGGCATCAAGCTGCCGTGCAACGTGTAGAGGGTTTGACTACCGCACAGAGCAACTCTTTGTGTGATCCACAAATTCTTGGAAAAATCATCCAATGAATTTTTGTCCCCTTAGGCGAGGCGAGTAGGAGTGTAAGACTCTTACTGACTAAAACCGTCCAGTTCCTACTTCTGCTTTTTGAGCCGGAGTCCCGGTAACCCGCTAGGCAGTTTGCAGCTCCGGGTATAATTAGATAAGCCCTACTGGGTCCCATCTGTGGTGGCTGTAGAGCGGGCGAAGACGTATTTTTTTCTTTTTTGCCTAACTGTGAACATGCTTCTTGCAAAACTTTTAGGTTAGGCTTCATTTTGTATGTATTCATAAAATATTTTTTACAGAGAAATCGCTCTTCACGCTGGGCCACACATAGACATCATAGTTGGAGGACATAGTCACACATTGTTGTTCAATGGAGATGCTCCTGAAAATAGTGGATTCACTCCGTTGGGACCTTACCCCGTAGTCGTGGAACAAGAAAACAGAAAAGTATGAGTATTTCATTTAATACTATGGCATCTTTTACTCTAATATTATATTAACAGTTGGATTTTCGATTTTATACCCAAACAATAAAGTTTAAATTCCCATGGAAATGGGACAAAATTATAGAAATTAGTAGATGCCCTAGTGGCCACTGTACTTTTAGGGTCCGTTCACACAGATCGACCCGGAGGGCATCGACGCGCATTTTTCTTTTTGAAAATCAGCTCTCTTCTCCCAGCGGGTCTGTGTGAACGGGCTCTTATTCTGATATCCTAGTGTATCTGATGAAATATTTTACAGTATTTAACCTTATTTAAAAGATTTTTTTTTAATCTTTCAGGTTTTAATAGTACAAGCAGCAGCGCATACTCAATATTTGGGAGAAATTAAGTTAACATTTGATGATAATGGACATCTCACACATTGGACTGGTAACCCACACTACCTTGGAGGGGGAAAATCATCCAATGACTTCTCCTGCCTTGGGTGAGGCGAGAGGGAGTGTCAGACTCTTACTGACTAAAAACCACCCCGTTCCTTCTCCTGCTTTGAGCCGGAGCCCCGGTAACCTTTTACGTTGTCCGCAGTTCCGGATCGGGCATCAGCCCTACTGGGCCCCATCTATGGTGGTCTGATGGCTCTTTGAGGCGCGCGCGGAACGCGACGCGCCGTACGCACGGGTCTGGTTTTGTTCGGGCGGCGAGCTACCCTTGCTCGTCGTCCGTAAGTGCGGGTCTGCGCACTTACGGTGGCCGGAGATCGTCACGCGATCCCCGACGCCCGGAGTGTCTTCTGCGGCGGCTGGGGCGTGAGGAGGATCGTTCCCTCACGCGCTCCGCCTCCTCCTTAGCTAGCATGACTGCTTCGCAGAAGGAGGAGACGGCATCCCATTCCCCCTCGCTCCGCACCATGGCCTGAACCAGGGCCGGACGCGAGAGGTCACCGTCGCCGATCACATCCCTAAGGACACGGCGGTGCTCAGCCCATGCAGGGCACACCGCTACTGTATGCTCCACTGTGTCCTCCGGGTGGTCCTCGCAATGACGACACCCGGGCGTTTCCTCCCGCCGAATCCGAAACAGGTACCTACTGAAACTTCCGTGTCCGGTAAGCACCTGCGTCAGGCGGTAGGTGAGGACGCCGTGACGCCTCTCTAGCCACTCCTCAAAGAGGGGACTTACCGCTGCAATAACAGCGAGCCCAGCCCTCGGTTGCGACAGTCGCTGCTTCCATTCCGCCATGAGATCGCGCCGGAGCTCATCCCGCCACGCACTAATCTGACGCGGCAGTGGGGTTTCGCCCCGGCGATGCGCCTCCGCACGCAAGTTATATACGTGCGCGAGCATTTTCGCCTCCAGATCCCACGGCGGTGATCCCGCAAGGAGGTTAGCCGCCTCCCCGGAGATCGTGCGGTACCCACGGATCATCCGTATGGCCATGACCCTCTGTGATGAAACCAGCGCCCGAGCTGGTCGTCGCCTTAGATGTGGCGCCCACACCGGGGCCCCGTAGAGGGCCATGGACCGCACGATCCCCGCGTACAACCCACACTACCTTGGAAATGAAATTGAGCAAGGTATGTCGAATTAATTTCTCAGTAGTAGTATAGTATATTATTTACAGTTACTTGATTCATTTTGGTCTTTTTTATGGAATAAGCCGGCAAACGAGCTGACGTAGTTCTTGATTGTAAGCAATCGTCGTCACCCAACGACACCCGAAACACCAGAGGCAAGAGACAAACAGCAGAGTTACAAGTGCGTTGCCGATATTTTGTGGATTGGAAATTTAAGGTTTGTTGGGAATCGGGAAGGGGGGTAATTGGGCTTTCAGTAACCTCACTCAAATAACGAAACACAACGCAAGCGTTGTTTCACGTCAGTTTTCTGTAAGGCTTTGGTATCACTCCGATCGAGTGGGTCCATTCGTGCCGAAGCATGGCTGTCCCACATTTAAAACCTTCTACCTTCGTGAAGTAAAGCCTAATAATATGACGTTAATTTTACTTGCAGCACAAGATGTGTTAGACAAGATAGAGGAATACCTTCCACAGATTGAAGAGAAAGCTTCAGAAGAAATTGGTTCATCTCTGGTAAAATTATCAGCTGACTGCGCCTGTTCAGAGTGCAATCTTGGAAACTTCATGTGTGATGCTTTTCTGCATGCAGTGAGTTTTTTATTGTATAAGATATTTTTAAATTTTACCATAAAATCTTTTAATGTAATGTCTACTATATTAAAAAGGGCCAAATTAAAAGTACTCTTAACCGACGAGCATGTATGAAAAGACTGATGACTGTTGATGACGTTCCATTGTCTCTGCATATCTGCCTACCCATGGGAGACAGGCGTGAGGTTATGTATGTAATGTTTAACAGCCGTAATTAATAATCGATCTCAATCAAAAACCTTATATAGACCAAGCATTCGGATGCCTTGTGGCTGATGTGATGTTAAAATTCAATCTAAAAAAAGGTTTGAGATTGGTATTTGTTCCAGGCACTACCTCGAGCTGGCCCCAACCAGTGGAATTATGCACACTTCTGTGTCAACAACAGAGGGGTTATTAGAGCAGCTATTGATAGTGGAGGTAAGATATTGACTGGGTTTCGTGTTTTTATATGAAACAATTATTAGAATTCTTGTCCAATTTAGTCATAAGTGTTTTGTTCAAATTATGTGTTTGCCCCATATGGTATTTCTTCTTCTTAATTTGATATTTATATATTTTTTTCTTTAATAACACATTGTCCCTTACTAGAATTTCCTCCTCTGTCGTTCGTTGGGTGCGTTTACAACTAAACAATTTCATATACATATGACACCCAGATCCAGAACAACAATTGGTGGATTACACAAAGAATTAATCCTTGCGGAAATTGCTACCCGTTGCACGGCAGTCGATTGCCCGGTTGCCCAGCCACCGCATCAACCGTGCAGTCTTTTTTTTTTTTAATCTAAATTTTTATTAGGGCTTTTTTCCTAACCGTGCAGTCTGATTAATTATAATTTGATCCTAATTTTCACCAAATATTTTCACAGTGATAACTTACGAAGGATTAATAGTGGCCAGTCCATTCGAGAACAACGTGGAAGTATTTGATTTAAAAGGCGAACATATTATGGAAATGTTGGAGTTTTCTGTGGAAAATGAACAGTGGCCTGGTGGACGGCTGTTACAGGTTGCAGGTAATCAATTCTTCTGATTTAATTCGATTTTATTATGGTACTAGCTTTTGCCCGCGACTTCGTTCGCGTGGAATAGTGACTTCCGGCAAATTTTTGGTTTTAACCACATAGTTCCCGATCTCGCGGGATCTCTTCAAAAATGAGATGTGGAAGATATTCCAGGGAACTCTTCAAAAATCAACATAATGAGCTCTGCGTTTGAATTTAATAGATGTATACTCACTTAGGGCATTGAAAAAATAGTTTAAAAACGGACTTAAACTAACTTAAAACTAAAGAAAGCTACGAATTACGAATTTATAACAATTAAAAAAGAAACTATATTACAACCTATCCTCTATGCTATAATAACCAAGCTTAAACTAAATAATTTAAAAGAAACGACTTAAATCTAATCTAATTAATTTATAAATTAGACTTACAATTTTATTAAAAAAACTAACTACAGTAACTACTAATAATCGATATCAAACTAAACCTACGTTAAATAGTTTAACCAAAAAACCAGGAAAACCCAACAAATAAACTTATTAATTGACAAATACAACGAAACCAATTTAGAATATACGAAACAGCAGGACCACTACAGACAAATAATCATACGACTGATAATACACTTTTTCTACGATAGTACCGAAGCGCTCGGCCGATACCCAACCAAATGAATGTAACGAAACCATAGCGCGATCTATTTCGATCCCAACGCCATCTATCGAGGATAAAGACAACTTGGATTATTTATTTATACTCCGTTCGGGCATTTTCTTTGTACTAAAAGTTTAATTATATTGATATTATTTTTTTCATACCTTTTTACTATTTATTTACTTTTTTCGATGAATTAAAACAATAACATGAACCGAAGTCGTGTAACGATCGACATAGAATTATCTATACTCCGTTAGAGCATTTTCTTTGTACTAAATGTTTTATTATATTGATATTATTTTTTTCATACCTTTTTACTATTTATTTACTTTTTTTCGATGAATTAAAACAATAACATGAACCGAAGTCGTGTAACGATCGACATAGAATTATTTATAAATAATTTATTTCTTATTTTTATTTTTTGATTTTTGAAATAAAAATATATCTATGTCCTTTCTAAGGTTCTAAACTATATCTGTACCAAATTTCAACCAAATCCGTCAAATAGTTGCGGAGATTAATGGTATAAGCATAGAATGTTCGACGTGATTCTTTAATTTGACATAACTTTTTTATTTATGAACCGATTGACATGAAACAAACACTAAATGTAAATTTAAGCATCCCACAATATATTCGTGAAAACCGCATCCAACTCGGATCAGCCGTTTCTGAGATTAGCGCGCACAGACGAACAGACAAACAGACAAACAGACAAACAGACAAACAGACAAACAGACAAAAAAAAAGTTAATTACATTTTTGGGTTCGACATCGACATAACAATAACCCCTGCTATTTTTTTTATTTTTATTTTCAATGTACAGACAGCACTTTTCTACGATTTTATTATATGTATAGATAAGCCGGTAAACGAGCAAACATATCACCTGATGTTAAGCAATCGCCCCCATCCTTTAAACCCAAAACACCAGAGGAACCGGCACCAACACCAGAACTGTCCAAAAACCACCCCGTTCCTACTCTTGTTTTTCGAGCCGGAGCCCCGGTAAACCCGCTAGGTAGTCCGCAGCTCCAGATAAAACGTTTTTCACGAAATCGTTTTCTTATTTCAGGGTTGCGCGTCACATTTAATGGTTCACGGCCAGTAAACTCACGAGTGGTTGATGTGCAAGTGAGGTGTATCGAGTGTGACGTCCCTAGGTACGAACCTCTGAGGCTCGACAAATACTACAAGGTGGCCTCACAGTCTTTTATTGCAAATGGCGGAGATGGTTATAGTGTAAGTAGCCTTTATTGGGAGATGAGGGTTTTATTTTTTTATACATTGTATACTTCTTGAAGACAATTTGAAATGTAGGTGAGAACGTTTGAAATTCACGAAATGTTATCAGTTTTTTATTTAATCTGTGGCGACATATGTCAAGTGACAGATGACAGAAGTCGCATATCTATATAATGGATCGACGATCAAATCAACGGATGACGTCATAAATCCAACATCGCACATATGAAATTTACATGCGAATAAATATGGATAGAAAATCCCAACGAACAACCGTTGGGCAGAAAGCCCGCCAGGCATGATCACCTCGCCTAGTCGGAGGATTTCCTTAAAAATCTCTGAACTACGATTTCATTTAAAAATGTCCCAGAACACCAACATTTTTATTTAGTTTAAATAATTTTCATTTAAAGGAACAAAAATACGTACCTGTCGCAGCATACTTCTAAAGATGATCTTGATGCTGATCATACTGATTTTTTCTCCTAAGAAACTTTCAATTTTATTTTTCAGATGATCAGTGAAAACCGTAAAAATATAGAGGTTCTTGGTGTTGACTACGATATCCTGTCTTCTTATATAGAACACCAGTCACCCGTCTTTGCTCAAACTGAAGGTCGGGTAACTTATAACAATTTCTGCCAACAACAGTTATAAGATATATGTATACATTTTGTCACAATAGATGCCTTTACAAAATATCTCATTTTCTTAAATAAATTTTATATGAAAACTAAGTACCTAACTTTGTGGTTTTTTATTTGTTAATGTCGTGGTGGCCCGGAAGTTTAAGACATGGTTTCAACGGCAAGCAACAATGTGACTTTTTCCGAGCTACTTTCTAAGATTATTTAGACACTACTGATAAGCGGTAAAGAATTTCTAATCATACGTTTGAAATCACCAACCCACATTGAACAAGCGTGGTGACTAATGCTCAAACCTCCTCCACGTGAGAAGAGGCTTTGGTCAGCAATGAACGCCGATAAGCTGTTGATGTGCTGATGTGATTTGTATAAAATAACACTCATAAATATTTTTAAAGAGTTGAAAAAATATTTAACAATAGTTGACTGACAGAACTAGTTTGTACAACTAATCTTATCTCGATTTAGTATGGCTCTAATTTCAGTAACACAAATACACCAATTGAAAGATAAGTTTCGAAAGAATTCAAAATTGTTATGTGTCTGAGAGTTAATGTGTTTTATGTCTTTTAGAATAAGGTTTATTCTTCATTAATCCGAAAACATGAAAGTTTTTGCGGATTTCTTTCTTTTGTATTTCGTGATCTCCTTTTAGTGGCTCCATTGGCTTTATCTCAACCAATTTGATATACATAATATTTCCTTGTTCTTTATTGTTGTTATCGTGTTTAATCTTATCTATTTAAATTATATGTAGATTAATTGCAATTAATTAGACGTAGGATATCGTCGGTACTAGTAGTTTTACCAAAATGTCCCGGCTACTGTTAGTTTTATTTTCCTATAGTGTTTTGTGTGGAATTCAAACTGTGTTGGGAAATTATGATCTAACTATTCTTCATTACAATGATTTTCACGCAAGGTATGTGTTCATTATCAAACTATACAACTAAGTACTAGCTTCTGTAGGCGGTTTCGCCTATATTTTTTATGATATATAGGGTAAACGAATAGACGTATCACCTGATGGTAAGCGATCAGCGCCGCTTAATGGATACCTGCAACACCAGAGGAGTCATAGGTGTGTTGCTGGCCTTTTAAAAAAGGAGTACGCTGTTTTCTTGAAGGTTTGAAGGTAGTATTGACTCAGAAATACTGCAGACGATAGTTATATGAAAAGAGATATACAACGTGTAACAAAAAAGGGGTATACATATCAAGTACACGGCTTCTAGATAACATAACAAACGATACGGGAAGGGTTTTTTAAACTAATTTTTTCATGGTACCAAGTTATGATTTTTTCAAATCGCGCCGCCGCGTGATTCAAAATTTGGTAGGCAGGTACTAGGCGATCAGATTGACAGAATAAATGTTTCGTAATATTAGCGAGTGATCCCTGTAGTGTTGTGACACGTTTGTATGATTTGAAATCAAGAATTATATGCGATACCAAGTATTTGGTACTAATTTTTTTTTAAACGTATTTTAAGCTGAAACTTTGTGTAGAGATTCTATTCAACCTGTATTCATCAGGGCTTCTTGATGTATATGGGTATTTTGTTACACCCTGTATAATATGAAAAAGGGGCTGCATAATTCCAGACATATAGTCGCCAGATTTCATTCAGTTCCGTTCAGTAGATTTGGCTGTATACAGCGTGTAACAAAATACCCATATACATCAAGGAGCACTGAAGAATGCATTTTGAATAGAATCTCTACACAAAGATTCACCTGAAAATACGTTTTAAAAAAAATAGGTACCAAATACTTGGTGTCGCATGGTTCTTGATTTTAAATCATACAAACGTGTCACAACACTACAGGGGTCACTCGCTAATATTACGAAACATTTCTTCTGTAAATCTGATCGCCTAGTACCAGTATCTACCTAATTTTGATGTTCGATTTCTGGAATTTTATGTATTGAAAAAATTCATAACTTCGTTCCATGAAAACATGAGTTTAAAAAACCCTTCCCGAATCGTTTGTTATGTTATTTAGAAACCGTGCACTTGATATGTATACCCCCTTTTTGCTACACAGTGTATAGTTTACAATTCACATTATTCATTACTTGCTTTTGTTATAAATAATTGGGGATGAACCCTACGTCATACAGATGCTTCTAGTTTTTTCATAAGTACAAAAGGGAATTAACATTTATTGATAAAAAATGAATATTAATGATATGCAACAATTATTCAGGTTTCACTAGATAACGTGCATCATAATACTGCAATTATTCAATGTTGAAGATTAAAAATGGATTCCTTAAAGATTAATTGTGATAAATAGCTTAAAAGTATTGCTGTTCAACAAGGAAATTTGAAGTAAATGATAAGCGAATTCGAACACTTCGTCTTGTGTTGTTTCTCACGCACTGACCACGCATAGCTTGTTTGTTCAAATGATAATATTAAATGCATAGAGAATCATGAAAGATTGAATTTATATTTTGACGTGTTTGTTAGAAATTATTTCTATTATTAGGGGCCTAATTATCAATGCATGGATAGCCGCAGAATTTGTATGGACTATCTGTCACATAAATATGACGGATACATACAGTGAAATATGTGCTTAATGTGATAGAAGTTAAAATAATACCAAGATGCTCTTATCTAAATATATAAACGTGACTAACTGACTGATTGATATAAGGATCTATCAATGCACAGTTAAAGCCATCGGACGGATCGTGCTGAAATTTCGCATGTATAAAGCTACTATGACGTAGACATTCCCTGAGAAAAGGTTTTGGTAAATTCCATTAACAATCAATCTTCTTAACGCGAGCGAAGCCGTAGACAAAGGCTAGTTATACCATATATTCATAATAAAGAATGTCTACCAAGGTACCTTATACTTTTAGATTCATGGAAACAAGCCCAGCTGGCACTATCTGTAACCCAAATGCCGACCCCTGCATCGGTGGTTTCGCCCGTTTAGCTACATTGGTTCGCGAGCGTCAGGCTGCTGAAAGCAATTCCCTTCTCCTTAATGCTGGAGACAGCTTCCAGGGTACAATCTGGTACAATATCGGACGATGGAATGTCACACAGGACTTTATGAATATGTTGGATCATGATGCTCACGTAAGGACTTGTTACACTGTAGCCTGATGTACTTTCGATATGACACTTCTGGGTATGGTAAGGGCGAGTCCTTATCTCCACGTCACGATGTCGTCAACATTTCTGCGTCGTAACGTTCATTTTTACGTTACGGCAACATAACGTGTCACGTTACCACACCGTTCCACGTTGATGACGTCGTGACGTGGAGATGTGGACACGCTCTAAGAGCTAACTAAGGAACTACAAATATAATAGAGACCGGAGAGGACTCTCTGATAAACTTGTACCTTTTGTACAATCACAAAGAATGTCTAGCCCGCCTACCAACCTTGGAGACTATTGGTAACCCTCAGGCATTAAATTCGGCAGTCTAGTATTACAGGCTCTTGGTTTTAACCTTATGAGGTAGAAGTCAGCTGCAGAAAACGGGTTACTCTGGCTCAAAATAAGAGTAGAAACTGGGTAGTTTTTAGTCAATAAGAGACTGAGATTAACTCTCGCCTTACCCAAGGCGGGAAAAGTCATTGGATGATTTGCCAGCCTGAAAAAAGAGGTAGAAATCTCTCTCAAACAGAAGACGCTTTTCCAGCCAGTAGGCAATTTGGGAACGGCAAAGCTTCTTCTTTAGAAGAATTTGATTCCATTGATTTTTATTGTTAAGAATAGTTTATTGAACGTTAAAATTTCTTAGATGATGTTTCTAAAGCAGTAAAAACTTCTCAGGTACTAGGAAATCATGAGTTTGACAACGGCATTGAAGAAGTAGTACCATACTTGGAACATTTAGACTCCAAAGTGGTGACAGCCAATATTATTGATGACTTGGAACCTACAATGCATGGTTTATATGAAAAGAGTATCATTGTTACAAAAAATAACAGAAGAATCGGAATCATTGGTGTTATAATAGCCACTACTAACGTAAGTAAAACATTGTTTAGTTTTGTCTCATAAAATCACATAGATGAAGTTTAACATTTCTTGTAATTAATAGGAGTATTTATACACGTCGTCAATCGTTTGCCATAATAACCTATATATACAAAAAACAATTGCTGTTCATTAGTCTCGCTAAAACTCGAGAACCAATTTGGAATATTTTGGTCTTGAATTGTTTGTAGAGTACACGGAAGGTTTTAAAGGTGAAAAATATGTTTGAGGCGGTACGAAGTTTGCCAGATCGGCTAGTGTAAAATATAATAAAAGTTAAAAAGTTTGAATCGTCCTTTTATAACTCTTTATTCTAATTCTAACACGTCACACTAATCAATCGTCAAAGTTACACTTAACTTTGATCACAAGACATTATTGTGGTAAAACTGCTATTTTATATTTCAGACATTAGCTTCAACTGGTAAACTTAGATTCACTGATGAAGTCCAGGCCGTCAGAGAAGAAGCAGAGAAACTGAACGCCCAGGGTGTGGATATAATTATTGTTTTATCCCATTGCGGTCTAGATATTGACAGGTAATTATTTGAGATACAAACATGTCTTTATTGACAATTTGCTTTGCGAGTTCATACCTTTGGTGACATTGGCGTCATATGCCTTGCATTGTCTCTTAGTTTGCAGTTTTTAATATTCTTACTTTTTATTATAACTCACTGTTCTATACACACAATTATTATACATCGTTGATAGAGAAAAATGTCTCGTTGAAAGACTGCCTCTTTGGTCGAGTGGTCGCAAGTGCAACTTTAGAACAGGGTCTTGGGTTCAATTCCCATGTCGGGCAAAGTATTACTTGACTTTTTTCGAATTATCGAAAAAATTCTCGGTAGCAGCACGAAGTCTGGAATTGTGTTCATGATATGGCAATAGGCTCACACCCTATTACATGGGACTTATAACACAAATGGTGAAAAGTGGGTGTACATTGTATAGCGGCATTACGTGCCGTGATGTGCACCTTTGCCTACCCTTCGGGGATGAAAGGCGTGACGTTGTGTGTGTATGGAGAAAAATGTGGTTCCACTGTTCTTTTCTTCTGTATTGTGGGTACACACCCAACAATCAGTCTTCCCTGTCACAGACATCGGTTACAAATTCGCATACATCCAAACGCGGAAAAACATTATGTGTATATCGACGGTTAAAAGGAAATATGGTATAAGCGACATTTTGGTCAAAAATGAGTTTATTATGCTAGCCTACGTAAAAATTTCCGCTCTTTCGAATGCGCTTACTCTCAAGGCTCTACGATAACATTTTTGGCGTTTATACCCTAGCAAAAAAAAAAACATTTTCCTAGTATTCTTTTGACAACCGACGAGTTTAAACGGCTCTCCTGAACATTTATTGTTTTATCGCTTATACACTATTTCCTTTTAACCGTCGATATGGCATATGTCGGTTGTCCAGCGACTGCACTTAATGTGCGCAGTCTCATCAGATTATATTTAATTTCATTATTAAAGTTATTTGATGTACAACAAAACTAAAAATTTTGTCTTTATAATAATATTTACAGAGAAATAGCCATGCATGCTGGTCCCCATATAGACATCATAGTTGGAGGACATAGTCACACATTGTTGTTCAATGGAGACGCTCCTGAAAACAGTGGATTCACTCCGTTGGGGCCTTACCCCGTGGTTGTTGAACAGGCATCGAGAAAAGTAAGTACTCTATCTACGTCAGCGTGAAACAACGTCAAAGTCAAAGCATTTATTTCAATTAATCCTAAATTAGGCACTTTTGAAATATCAAATTAAATTGTCCGTCAGTCTGTATATCAGTGAAGCTATGTGCTCAGATTCTAAAGTGTTCCAACGTTTGCAATAATTATAATGTGTGTTGACGGCCAAAGCTTCTACTCTCCAATATCTTAAATTCCTAACCGTCAAAGGGCACCACGCTTGTAACTCCCCTGGTGTTGCGGATCAAGTGACCTGGCTGCTCGTCTGTCAGCCCATACCATAAATATATGGTATTGAACTATACCTGATTTTTTTATGGAATAAGCCGGTAAACTAGCAGACGGATCACCTGATGGTATGCAATCGCCGCTGCCCATGGACACTTGAAACATCAGAGGCGTTACAAGTATGTTGCCGGCATTTTAAGGGGTAATGAATTTAAGAGTTATTGGCGAATCGGGATTGGAATTATTTTTCTAAGGGCATAGTAATTATATAATTCTTTGATTACTTATAACCGATTTAGTACGGATATTCAACTATTTTAATCATTCTAAAAATTTCCATCCATGAATTCAGTACAAATTATTAGAATTTCTGATATGAATGATTCTGATCAAAATTTTTGTTTTTAGGTTTTAATAGTACAAGCTGCAGCGCATACTCAATATTTGGGTGAAATTAAACTTACATTTGATGATAACGGACATCTTCTAAGGTGGGCAGGAAACCCTCACTACATAGGAAATGATGTTGTTCAAGGTACGTTTTAGAAATATGAATTAGTTTGTTTTGAATACGGTAGATGACTACTTTTCATTTCAATGTCCGTCTTACGTCTTATAGATTACTAGCTACTTCCACACGGTTTCACCCGTTCTGCTTGGCTCCTATTGTTCATAGCGTGATGTTTTATAGCCTATAGCCTTCTTCGATAAATGCACTACCCAACACAAAAATAATTATTCAAATCAGACCAGTAGTTCCGCAGATTGGCGCGTCCTAACAAACAAACAAACTCTTCAGTTTTATAATATTAATATAGTATAGACGTTAAAACATTAGACACGTATTTTTAATTTTCTTTCGAAAACAGATACTTTCGATTAATTATCGCGTGACGTCACTTCTAGGTGTGTTTTATACGTAGAAATGACGTTTTGCATTCGCTCCCAATCCTAAACTTTGCTCCGTTTTATCTAAGCATTTGTTATCTTACTTATATGATAAAAAATACGTGTTAAATTGTTTTCATTACCAAACTGACGGACTAAATAGATTTTTAATTTTTATACCCCTTCTTCATCCCTATTGTATTTTCTTTCAGCACCCGATGTTTTGGAGAAGATCGATTACTATTTACCACGGATTCAGGAGGAAGCTTCGAAAGTGGTTGGCTCATCCCTAGTTCACTTGTCATCTGATTGCGCATGCTCCGAATGTAATCTTGGAAACCTAATCTGTGACGCCTTTTTGCATTCTGTAAGTTTTGATTTATTTAATTATGAATTTACGCAATCATGAGAACTTTTTGGTCTTTGATCTCTTGTGTACAATAGTATGATTCGTGCCGTGGGTGCGTTTACAAATATATGAGATCCTGACGTCCGAACTAGAGTGGGATTTGTTCGGAGCGAAATGGAAGGATTTATGTCGTGAATGTTTAAGATTTTGTGAGAAGATTCGTTCGTTCGTTCTCTCGGCTGATGATGATGATGAATTAAAATTATTGTACTTTTTTGTTGTCAATATATTACTTTAACTGATCATTTTAAATAAATAAATGCACATACATATAACACCCAAACCCGAACCACTAATTTTTAAACTACGTAAGTAGTTGTCCACTACACATAGCGTGGTAGCCGTATGCCCAGCCACTGTGCCAAGAGTGTAATTCAATTAATGTACATACTATATTTTGTTTTGTTTTTAATAATATATTCCATTGTTTATTTGTTTGTGTGGCAATGTTAAATCGTATTATTATTCCTCTTTCAGGTGATACCAAGAGCAGGTAACAACAGCTGGAACTATGCTCACTTCTGTGTGATTAACCAAGGGGGCATCAGAATGCATATTGACGAAGGAGGTGAGGTTATTTGAAATACATTTTTAATGAGTCCTCCCTTTCGCTTTTTTAAGATAAAATCAAATATACAGGACGTTGTTCATTTATTTTTTACTCGATGAAGAATAGGTTAGATGACTAACTACAAAAACAAATGCTCAAGTGTGGGAGAGCCATGCTTCGGCACGAATGGGCCGGCTCGACCGGAGTGATACCACGGCCTTACAGAAAACTGACGTGAAACAACGCTTGCGTTGTGTGAGTGAGGTTACATTCTCCCCTTCCCAATCTTCCCAATCCCCGATATATCCCCGAATCCTTAAAGCCACAACGCACTTGTAACGTCTCTGGTGTTTCAAGTGTCCATAGGCGGCGGCGATTGCTTACCATCAGGTGATACGCATGCTCGTTTACCGGTCTTCCATAAAAAAAATATATTGATTTTAAATATCGCGTCAATTTTACTCGAAAGTCTTGATGTAGAATGACATACACTTCTGGATGCATTTTTTTACAATAAAGCATTTACAGAATAGAGTATCCAATATAAACAAGTGAACCAAACCACTTCAATCAACAATTAGCATGCTCTTCATCAATTTCATTCCTTATGTCTCTTCAATTACTGGTCATTTTTGTGTGATCGTGCAATTACTATGTCCTAGCAACACTAGTGTTATTGCAGCTATTAGTGCTGTGGCTTGCGTAATTGTTCGGTTTCAATGTGTGTTCCAATTTTGATCGTTTTACCGATATCAGCGACACTCTAATTTTATTGGATTACCCTGTTTCTATTACGTCCTAATTTGTGGCCAACTGATGAGTCCATTGGTTGGTTTTATTTGATTAATTGACATGGATTGACAAATAAATATTTTGTTTTTTCTTTATTGTAATATTTGCTTTGACGTTCTAAAGTGTCTTTCCGGTCTATTTGGAATAAATAATTTTGACTTTGACTTTGGCTTGTTTAACTGAATGATCGGATAAAATTAGCTATCTGATAAGCAACTTTCAGACTTAATAAATTTAAATTCTTTGAAATACTTTTATAATATAACTTTCGTGAGACGTACTAAATTAATTATTATGTTTTTCGGCTTACTCACGTAACTATCTAACGAGGAACTCAGTAGCAGCACGACGGTGGCCTAGCTGTGCATCGTAGCATGCTACTCATGAGTATGAGCCTCTAGTATGGCTCAAAACTAGTCGAGCTCCTCTAGTTGTGGCTGCTCAGTTGATTTAGTATTTAGTAGACTATAATTTGTAAACAATTCATTTTCTTTTCAAATATGCATGTCAATATTGTTTACTTTATTCTCAGATCGTAACACATACTTTGCAACCATACTACCATAAAGAAAAAAATCTAATATAGCAGACATTTTACAACTTTCTTATATTCATATTTCAGAAATAACATTGGAGTCTTTGCTATTATCTACCCCATTTGAAAACAGGGTAGAAGTTTTTGACTTAAAAGGCGAACATATTATGGAAATGTTGGAATATGCGGTGGCAAATGAACCCTATGCGGGCGCAAGAATGCTGCAGGTGTCAGGTAATCATTTCAATAAATCATCCCTCACTTTGAAAACTAAAAGTCTGCCTGTCATATAAAATACATTTCATATCAAAGGAGTTACAACAAAAGAACTAGTTAATAACTTTGGAATTTCAAATGAAACTTTGATAAAGTGTAATGCATCTTGGAAAATTAAATTCATTGTCTTTTGCGGCGTACGCAGTTCTACTCTTTCTGAAAGTTTGAGACGAACGAAGTTAGTGAAATAAAAATATGATATAAGTCATGATAACTTGTTTCGGAGAGTTGAAAAAAATAATGTTTTGCAAATAAACGATGGGCTAGCAATATGTATTGTAACAGTGCTGTTTAAAAAATTCATATTTGTAGTGGAAATTACAGCTTTAGTTAAAGACAAATCAATAATTAAAAAAGAAAAAGTCTTTATTACTAATATTATAATATTCTTTTAGTTTTTATTCCGCTTGTAGATGTATTTTCAGCATGTGGTGCGCAGCACCACCCTTCTACTCGCAAATAAATGCTCACAGAACAGAGTTGTGCAATACAAAAACACACACAGTACACGCAACAAAACACACGAACCATACTCGAAATATGTTTCGCTCCTTCAAAGAGCATCTTCAAGAGTTGTCGACTCGGTGGCTCCCGCAGCTCAATTCGAGCATATACATACATACATCTACATATATAATACATCTACAGCGGAATAAAAACCAAATATGTATTATACAGTTAGTGTAGACGGCCTAGTTGGTCGAGTGGTCGCAAGTGCGACTGCAGGCCAAGGGATCTCGGGTTCGATTCCCGGGTCGGTCAATTTATTACTGGGCATTTTTCGGCTTTTCGAAAATATCTCAGTAGTAGCACGGTCTCTGGAATTGTGCCCAGTATGTATATGGCAATAGACTCACCTCCTATAACATGGGACTAATAAGACAAATGGTGAAAAGTAAGTCTGTGTACATTGTGCATGTGGAGCGGCATTACATGCCGTAATGTGCACCTCTGCCTACTCTTTCGGGGATTAAAGACATGATGATGATGTAGCATGGGTTTCTGCAAAATAACGCCTGATTCTACTTGATATATTCAAGTCTTCATCAGTTTAAAATCTCACAGGGCTGCGTGCATCATTCGACGGGTCTCGTCCTCGAAACGCAAGGGTGATCAAAGCAACAGTCAGGTGTATCGAGTGTGACGTCCCTAGATATGAGCCCCTGAGGCCCGACAAATACTACAAAGTCCTGTCGCAGAGTTTTCTCGGGAATGGTGGAGACGGTTTTGATGTGAGTGGTAGTAATATGGTACATGATATACCTACCTACATACATACATACACTCATGCGATTATCCAATTAGGGTAAAGAAGATAATACGGAAAACCACATAACATACTTCTTTGGCTTCTGTTATATTCATGTGACCATTTTATTTAGTAGCATGTGTTTCGTATTAGGTTATGTAAATCGTATTTGACAAATTTCATTATTTTAACCAAAGAGTTCCTGTTCTATAATTTTTTCTTTTTAGTTATTGACGGAACATAAAATTGTTGCCATACAAACATAAAAGTAGATATTGGAGTAATTTTGACTTCTCACCCCCTATTACATGAAACTTATAACACAAATGGTATAAAGTGGGTGTACATTGTCCAGTCGCATTACGTGCCATAATCTGCATCTTTACCCTTACTTCGGAAATAAAAAGCCTGATGATACGACGATGACAAAGAAAAAGTATTTTCTGCCCAGAAAATCGAACATTTTAGATCTTGACATCATTCTCAAAGGTTCATATTGCCTAATATCAATAGCCTACAAGTCACACCTACAACTTAATATTAGCATAATATTGTCTACATAATGTATGTACATCGAAGTTTCTCGGCAAGTAGAATATTTTATGAAAGATTGCTTTATGAAGTAAATGGAAATGACTAGACTAAGTTTATTTTGTAAGAAAACGGAGGTAGGAAAATGGAGGTATAGGTTTTTGCATAATAGTTTCACATTTTGTATGAAAATGATTTATTACCTAGTACGCTGATTTGTGTCTTATGAAGCTTACGTAATGGAAAGATAGCATTTTTTTTTTCACTCAAAAACTAAAGCGCATTTCTGTACAGGTTGCTAGCCCATTATTTATATTTAATGTAAACCTAAAACATTTTAAACAATATTAAATGATTTGCGACAAAGTCTACTAACATTAAATTATTTGTATTTGCTACAGATAGGTTTAATTTTATTCTATTTTTCTACAAATTTAGTTGCTTTCAACCTTACAGGAATTCGCGCAGTTTTTGATGGAGCCCGACCCTTAGGCAACCGTGTGGTTGACGTTACAATCAGATGTATCGAATGTGATATACCAAGATATGAACCTTTGTCTACCGACAAATATTACAAAGTCGCATCCACTAATTTCATAGGCAACGGTGGAGGTGATTACACTGTAAGTCGTAAAAAGTGGGACATTTTGAATTTTTAGTTCTGTACGCTTGTCATTAATTTTATTTATTGTTGTTGTATTTTGTACATTTTTTTACATTTAGATTATAGAATAGAAGTTTATTGTTATAGGTTATAAAATAGAATAGAAAAGAATGGAGATATAAATTTATAATATTTTAAATAAGGTTGATATTAGAAAAAAATTGTCAAATACATCAAAATCGGCTAAGATAAAAAAAAAAGTTTAAATAAAGCGATTATAACTTTGTACATAATACTTTGAAGTTTAGTTAGTTATATTAGATGTTTTTTTTTTGTTTTTTAATCTTTGCCACACTAAGATTTTCTCCTGTGTCGTGGTTGCATTTACACACATGACACCCAGATCCAAAACAACGATTTGTGGATCACACAAAGAGTTGTTTCGTGCAAGAATCGATTCCGCTAGCCGTTGAACACCAGCCACTATATTAGTAATAAAATAAATGTTTCATTGTAATATACCTAATTAAGCCTACACTAATTTTACCTTCTTGTCTTTCAGATGGTAAGTAATAACCGTAAAAATGTAGAAGACATTGGAATGGACTATGAAATTATAAAGAAATATTTAGAACAATACGCGCCCGTATACGCTGAGAGAGACGGCCGTATGCAGATCAGTAATCCGTGCATTGTATAAGAATAAAATTAAATGATGTGCTGATTTTTTATACACCGATACGTACATAAATATATTTTTTATTATTTAATACAAGCATGATTGATATCTTAGCACTTTTTTCTTTTACCCTACCTAAAACCTAAAAAAGCCAAAAGACAACCCAATAATTGATATTTTACCCGACCCAAAAACTGAACCCAATATTAATTGTTCAACAGTCCTGCTGTAGCCTCTTGACCAATGAGATTGTGATAAGAAAGTGATACAATAATACGCCTAGTCATCGTCATCATCAGCCGGAAGACATCCACTGTTAAACAAAGGCCTCCCCCTTAGTTATTCACGTAGAATACACCTAGAGCCACATAACAAATACATTACCTTGACCCCTTAGGAGGAATCACAAATAGTATTTTACTACACACTTTCCATCGATAAAATGCCATTTACATGAATCAAAGCATTCCATTAAAATCTCGATAACATTTAAAAGAAAATTCGTTCAGAAAATTTATATAGTGCAAAAGCGAGTACGAAAAAGTCTCAGAAATTAATTGCCATAATAAATTACACAGTAAAATGATCACTAGAACGAATTGCTCACAAAAAATCTAGTTAGTCACGGACCAAGAATCGTTACTCATTTTATTGAAAAAATAAACTTATTTTAATGGAGTACGGATGATATTCGAAGTTTCCTTTTCGTTAAGGCAGCTTTTCATAGTGATATAGATTTCTACATGATATGGACTTGAGTTTTAAAAGGTAAGCTGCAACTTTGGGAGTCAATGTAATGTTCAGCCGTTTGGAGATTTTGTATTCTCTTTTAGTTGATAATAATTTGGTCAAGTTCTGCACGCACCTCAAAGAATCATCAGACCACTCCACAGATGGGCTCCAGTAGTGCTATTGCCCGACCCAGATCTGCGCACGATCTAGTGGGTTACCAGAGCTCTGATGTTTTTTAGAGTAGGACTCTGACACTCCCTTTTTCCCCATCTAAGGCGGGAGAAGTAATGGATTAGGTCATGAATATTTTATGTAATAACCATTTTTCACCAGATAAAATATGAGTCACATGTAATAGAAATTTATTTTATTGCAATACTCTAAGAACCATTCTAGACTGTTTGTTCTCAGATTACGATTTTATATGAAATTCGAAAAATTACATCTATTTTATCAAATCAGACGTTTAATATGTAATCGTGACACCATAAAACAACAATTACCATAAAACATTCATTACATAACTTTTCAAAGAAAATTTCCTCATGCAAATACGAAACTTATTAAGCCAGGGCCGATATTCTTGCATTTTTAAAAAGGAAAACGCAATTATTATGAGGAATATTTGAGAAGCAAGTTCCCAAGACTGGGAGAAGACAATTAAAAACAGTTTTTCTTCGGACGCTGAAAACTGGGAAGTATTTATACTTCTTCTTTTAAAACAAGATGAAAGAAACGATGTGCGACCTCGTTTTAGGTAAATATTGCTTTTAATTTAATTGTTTTTGAAGTTTTAAATGAGCAAACTAAGTAAAGTTTTGTTATATTTTTTTTTTTTTTGTAAAAGGCAAGTAATTTTGAAGTGGCTAATTGCTTTTGTTAAAAACTGAATTTTGTGATAAATAAGTATATTTTTTTATGTTTAAAGGGTGATGATGCGGCCTACGATGATGGAGCACGTCTACTCATAAGCAACCTATTCACTCGGGCTTTGAAGATACCCAGGTTATACATATCAGGAACGCCGTGGTGGTCACCAAAAACCGACGTTAGCGGAGAATTTGCTTTCAACAGTTTTCTATTGAGAGCAAAGACATAAAAATGATAATGTCAACTAATATCATACACACTCTATTATAAATACAAATCCATTTTACTAAAGCAAACTCATTCATTCATCTGTGTACCAACATGAATCACATTGCACATAAAATCATAACTTACTTCACCCACCGCTTTGAATAGAATTATAGCAATTTCCTGAAATTTTCATAGACATGCTACAACCTATTAAGCGATTCAGAGTATAAAGCCTTTGCGCGCTAGTTACTGAGATGCAATGGCCCATGAAATTGCACTGAGCTGCACATCGAAAACTTTATATACGTGTAGTATATATGTACATATATGTATGCATGTTTGTGAGAACTAATAGTTGTTTTGTTCGTGTTCTCAATTTGTATTGGAAAATACATATACGTAGATTGAATGGGTTATGGAGTGAGTCTGTTCAGCTTCGAATCTGGAATTATGTCCGTTTGAAAATAGGCTCAAGTTCTCTTTTTTTTGGATCGGGAGACAAATATCACCTCATCTCAAGGTGATGGTAAACGTTCAGCACCACTCTTATGCATCTACAACACTTCTTCTTCTTAACTTCTCTGGTATAGAGAGATACCACAGAATTCACAAGTGTGTTGCCGTCGGTTTGAAAAACAAAGTAAGCTTATACTTTTTACAATAAGTCTAAAAAAATATTAGTCTGGATTTTTTTCCTATCTGTGTAATCCATTATAAAAGATAATTGCATGTAGCCTAATCCATCAACCACAACTACAAACAATTTTTCCAGTAAAACCTCATTTACTGACTGACTCTGACTAAGTATTAAACTTGTCTTCGGGCTTAGAATAATTTCCGCAATTACTAAGCAACTTAGAGATCTTCAAAAACATTAAATCAGTAAGCGTTACTGCACGGCTTTAGTGAAATGAGGGTCTAGGTTTTACCAGGGCTCCGGCTCGATAAGCAGGAGTAGGAACAAGCTTTTAGTCAATAAAAGTCTGACATACTCTTTTGCCCCGCCCAGGGTCATTGGATGAATTTTCTGCTTAAAAAAAGACGGCTCTTGACACACCCTCTATAAAAATACGGATAGTGAAAAAATCTGCTAATGTCGTAAAACAATGCTCTTTTAAACAAATAAACACTCCTATTTCAAATCCAGTTTCAAACGCGTATCCACTAGTAGGTTGGGACAATATCTAGATGTAATTCATCACGGATAGTTGGTAATCCCTCGGAAAGTTGTCTTGATCCGAATTCCTTGTCTGCAAGTACGCTCGCATATTCAACGGGGCTTAACTTTTCTTGTTATCTGTTTTGCGTACTTTAGCAGGAACTTTATACTAGAGAATCCTATGTCAATGTTTTATTTCTTGAAATGAAATGAAGGTTTCTGATGGTAAGTAGTTGAAACTGTCCAACGGTTGACAGATGACGTTTTTAAGTTTTGACGGAATGGAAGCTTTTTTTAAGGATTTTTGGTATTTGAGAGCACGGTTGCTGGGCAACTGGTTGCTTTATATCGTGTTATAGATTCGATTTTCTACCTACGACACCATAAACAGAACTGAGTCTCGACATCATCACTATCATTATCAGCTGGAAGACGTTCACTGTTGAACAAAGGCCTCTTCCTCCTGCATCCACTGGCTCCCCGGAATTCTGACCATGTCGACATACTAAAATAATATTCAGGTACCTACAAAAATCTTCTTTCTTTCTAGAAAGAAGATTTTCGTTCGATTCGTTTCTACGAATCACAAAATAATATCTAATTGATAAAGACTAATATAGCTTAGGTAATAAATACTTGATTTGTTAGTTTCATAAGGAGTTTATTGCTAGTTCTATATGAAGGGAAGTGCCCATATTTTATGAGAACTCGTAAAGTGTCTTAAGAGGTGTTTCTTGTTACATTATAAGATTGCATACGTTGTCTTCTAATATTTTCTTATATAGTACTAGCGGACCCGACAGACGTTGTCCTGTCTACACGTCTTTAATTTGAAAATTTTAAACTTTTTTAATAAGCTAAAACATTCTGGACCATATTGATGAAAATTATTATTCAAATGTTATGACAATATCTAACGTCATTAATATTTGACACTGCGATGATAGCGCCGTCTGTCGGATCCTATGTAAAACATTCCAAAATCAACAACTACTAATAAATTAAAAATTAATTAAAAAAACATTGTCCAGCGGACAAAATTGTGAATCTAAACCATTCTCAGATCCCCTTGAACACACACAAAAAAATCATCAAAATCGGTCCAGTCGTTTAAGAGAAGTTCAGTGACATACACACTTACAGAAGAATTATATACCTATATAAAGATTTACAATATATTATACACATTGATGTATTTTTATACACAAATGTTTATACAGTTTCATCTGGTAACAAAGTTCAGTAACTAACTGGATGCCGACAATCACATCAACTCTAGCGTTCGTTCTGATGTTTTTCTGTCTCATAACAATGAGACAGATACAGGTACCAATGAAATAAAACTTTAAATAGAAGCTTTTTTGAGGGTGGAATATTATTCAATGTCTTGAGAGGGAGTAATAGACTCTTACTGACTAAAAGCCACCTCGTCCCTACTCCTGATTTTCAAGCCGGAGCCCTGATAAACATGCTAGGTAGTCCTCAGCTCCGGATAAATCGAAGCTTACCTTTGAAATAGTAGGACATATCTATTGGATTTAGCACCAAACAAAGATCGATGATGACGATACTGTATACTTATGACGTAATACCGTCAGAGGACAAATATAGTTCTATCTTCCCCTTAAATGAACAGTATACTGAGGATTTGTGGTCAATATGACGGAAGGGTCCTAAAGCGCCGCCTTCGACAAATATAGCTCGTCATACAATGTTGATATGAAATCCTAAGAGCTACGATATTAGAGGTCATCAAATGAGTTATAATTGTAGTTGTGACTTATATACGGTGGGGTTAATTTGAGTCATAAATATTGTATTGTTTGAATGTCACTATGAATTGTGGTTTTGTTTTCTACTGAAATTATTGGTGTATTTGTACAATATCAAAGATAAAAATCTTTGTGCTTTTATAATAATTTAATGACAACAACAATCAAAATAACGTACGTCGTATTTACCTAAAAGGTATTAATGATTATGTTTTTCAGCTCACACACGTAATTATTTAACGAGGTACTAGACTAGTTTCACACAGAATTTTGCTTATAAATTTGAGTCTCTAGCATGGCTTTAAACTAGTTGAGTTCCTCGTCAAATACTTTTAATTACGTGAGTAAGCCGAAAAACATAATCAATAATATATTTTAAGCAAATACAGTTATAATTAGAAGATATAAGATTCTTAAATAATTTTAGTAATTCTTAAAGTCTAGGTAGTACTGTTATTTTTCCTTTTTCTTTGAAGCAAGGAAACCTCAGATCAAAAAATTTATTTTACTAGAAACTCTCGACGTAAAATATCAGACAAAATGAAAAGGTTATTCGTTCTTTTCATTGTCAATCTTTCAAATTCAAAAAGGTTTTGTATAAAATACGATTGATTGTAATGAGATATCTTCAGGCTTACAGCTTTGCTATAAAATTTCAAAGGGAGCCTCGTTTTGAGTATTTATTTCTTTACAATCAATTCGGATCAACAAAAACTGGTATAAAAGAAATAATAGCTGACTTAGTCTGTTTAAATTAATTTTTAGAGGTTCTGTAGTTTATTTTAATGAGGTCCTTATTTTAATATTAGTTTAATGTTTGCTAGTAATAATTCCCCATTATTATATCTTCACTTTATTAGATACTAACTTTTGCAAGCGGCTTTGCCCACATTTCCGTGAGATAAAAAGTGTGTAGCTTTGTTTTTTTTCATACTATAGTCTAATCCTCTCCATTCCTTCAGCCGTTTTGATGGGAAGGTGTAATAAAGAATCAAACAAGTAAACATACATACATACTTTCGCAATTTATAATATTAGTAAGATAGATACACTTACTTGTACTTTTATTATAAGTGTTCAAAATTTTGTTAAAACAATATTGCAGTAAATACAAAACGAGAAAATTTGCTAGTAAAATATTATTTTTAACGAAATATAAAAACTTTTAATACTGAACGTAAAAACGGAACCTTAAAACTGTTAGTTCATTTTAACATTTTCAATTTCAGCACTAAAATGTTGGTTTCAAATTATTTTCTTTCAAAACGAAATTGTTATTTCAGGATTTTTTTATTTCTTTCACTTGAAAATAATCTTATTGCCTCGTTAGTAAGAGGTCGTTAGTATAATTATAAATTAACTAGCTTCTGCCAGCGGCTTCGCCCGCATTTCTGCGGGATAAAAAGTTCTATTCCTATGCTATCACTTAAGTCAGCTCATACCCTGTCTGTTTGCCAAATTTATTCAAAATCCGTTCAGTAGTTTCTGCGTGATTGACGGACAAACATCCATACAAACAGACTTTCAAATTTTAAAATATTTGTATGATTAGTTTTTAATATCCATGAGCTACAATATATTGATATGGTGACAGCTTTGTTGAAGTCTGAAGAGTAAAGTATTTAAGATTCAATTCCTACATACATAGTCTCACGCCTGCCTCTCCCTCCTATAGGGGTAGACAGAGACTATGGAATGCCAATTGCTACGAATCTTACACATTTATTTCTTTTGCTAATAAACAATTGTACCTATATTAATTAAAAATACTGAATATAAGCAGACTGAGGAAACTCATCTAAATATATTACATAATATAATAAAATATATTACATAATAAAATATATTCTCTTGTGGCAACACTGGGGTAAACAGCTGATTTGTAGTTGTCCGTGTTATTTTTTTAAATAATTAATGTTTTTTTGCATATTATTCCCCTAAATACATCTCAACACTGAGGAAATATTAAATATATAGTGCTTGCTATTCAGTTTTACAATATTTTACGTATTACTTGTGAAATTAGTGAAGTTGATAAATTCACGGTTACCGGCGTTAAGGATTTGCTAAATTGTCATCTCGATATCAGGTAAATTATAGCATTATTTTAGCGAAATCGGCTATTTTGCGTCATAATACTTGTGTTTACAAAGACCAGTAAATATAGCTTAAGTATTGGGCCGTATAAGTCAATAATATTAATAATCATAACCTCTTCGAGTTTGTTGACACAACTCCTTTGTTTAAAATTACTTAACTTTTCTACTAATTTTCTTGACTAATTAGCTTCACATCTCTTAATTATTATTATAACTTCCTTCTTACTGTCTCTGTCTCCATTTCCAATATGATTCTCACACGTAAAGCCCATGCTCGCCAAGAGGAGTCAAAGCTTAACTTGGCTTTGAGCGAACTAAAGGCCTCAAGGGAGTTGTGTGAACAATTAATGAGGGAAAGAGATGACAATGAGAGGGAATTCTTAGACGTGTTAAACAGTAATAAGAAGCTTAAATGTGAAATGGCTCAGTTACATACTCAACACACTGAAGCCATTGAGGCCCGGGATAGGCTCCAATTCGTTGTGGACGGATTCAGTCAGTGCAGCAGTGAGTACGAACAAACATTACATGATAAAGCTCACTTAGAACAGCAGCTGCATGAGGCCAATGATCAAATTAGCCACCTTGAGACGATTAATCATAACATCACGGCCAGTCTGAATAACAGTCTCTTCAGCGAATTGGTGTCAGCCCGTGCTTCTCAATCACAACATTCAGACTTGAATCCATTGACTATAGACTTAACTTGTGAAAGTGATTCATGTCATTCCTCAAGAACTCTTTGTTACAGTAATAAAAAACTAAAGAAGTATATTAAAATAAACAAATTCATTACAAAGACTAACAGATTGGTGAAAAGACAAAAGTTTTTCATAAAAAATGTAAAATTAAACAAAGAACGGTTCCGGCTTTTAAATCAACTTAATATTTATTCTAACAAATTAAATCAAAGGAATAGGAAATATGCAACTGACACACAGAACTTCCAACTAGAAATAGATCATTTAACAGCAAAGTTGCACACAATGACCAACAAATACAGTGCATCAAAAAAACAAATGAGGGAATACATGTTGGCTATGGATGAGTTAGTGCGGTCACAGTCACAGGAAAACCCATGTGAAAAATGTGATTCTAGTAATGTACTGCCTGCTTGTACTGTGCCAATGTGTGATACCACCTTGCCTCATGGTGCCAGTTTAGTGTTTCCTACCCAATATAACAATAATAATAGTTGTAATAACAGTGTTGTAATCTTCAGTGATGAGATTGGAAAGAACTTAGGTTCTTTATTGACAAATAGTTACCCAGGACAAACAATAATAAATCACTGTATGCCCGGCTGTACTTTTACTAAAATTTGTGAGAAAATTATTAATTACAATTTTAATAAAGATTCTACCCTCATTATTATTTGTGGTAATAGAGGTAGTTTAAATAAAAATAGTTTATCTAAATTTCATAGTTCAATTACAGAACTAAAATTAAAGCAGATCATTTTGTTTACATTGCCTTACAGTAATAGGTTGCCACAGGAAGAAAACAACCTTAGATATAAACTAAATATTGCAATGTATCAGTTATGCAATAATTCAAATATTAATATTATTGATACCAACAATTACGTTGGTAATAATGTATATATGACGAAAGATAGGTACTATCTTTCACGTTATTATTTAAGACGAATAGCAGTGTCGCTATCATATTTTATTAGAATAACAGCCAAGAACTTGGCTAAACAGGTTACTCCTATTGAGCAACCTTCTAATATTGACTTTAATATTAATAATGTGACATTGAATGTTGATATTACTAGTAATTTAAATTAAAAAGCAAGACAATAGAGTCATCCTCTTGCATACTCAACAGTAATATTATCAATCTGGTACACCAAAACATCCAAGGTTTCATGAGTAAAGAATTAGAAATAGAATTATTTTTAAACTGTAATAATGTTGACATTTTGTGCATTACTGAGCATTGGCTGAAATCTCATCAGCTAATGTTCAACTTTGGTAATCATCAGATTGGTAGCTCGTTCAGCAGAGAAAACGCTATACATGGTGGTTCACTAATTTTAATAAATAACAATCTTAAATTTAAAGAACGCAAGGATATAGTTAGTTACTCTGTTGAACGTACTGTTGAAATAGCCTGTGTGGAATTAGAGCGGTTTATTGTTTTGAGTGTGTATAGACCACCTTCTGGTTTGTATGACTGTTTTGAAACAGTATTAGATGAAGTATTAAATAAACTCAGTAGTTCAAATAAATTCATCATTACTTGTGGCGACTTTAATATAAATTTGTTGGAAAATTCTAGCTTAAGTACTAGAATTGTAAGTTTATTTGCTTCATTTAACCTAACGAACCTGTTTCTGGAGCCCACTAGGATAACTCCTACTAGTGCTACTTGTCTAGATAATATTTATACTGATATTGTACCAACTAATAAACAAATTATATCATTGCTTGATTCAGATCATTGTGGACAATTAATTTCAATAGAAAATAAAGTAAATAAAGTGTCGAAACCGCATATTATTGTTAACCCAAAGACTGAAAGACGCATTGAAACGTTCAAATCTAAACTCTCTGACAAATTACCTTTATTATTAAGGAATAAAAATACGAATAACTTGTGTGATGATTTTTTAAATATTTACCATACCGAGTTTAAATCTACCTTCACACCTAAAACCATACCAGCTCATGGCAATGCGCCTTTCAATCAATGGGCAACCACTGGCATCTATAAAAGTAGGAAACGCCTATATGAGCTTTATAACGAGAGGATATTTATAAACACAATTGAATTTAATGAATATGTAAAGAAGTATTCTAAATTGTTTAAAAAAGTTTGCTCTATTGCTAAATCTCTATATTTGAGCTCTAAAATAAAAAACAGTTCCAATGTAATTAAAGCGACCTGGAGTATTATTAATGGTGAGGCAGGAAGATCTAAAAGGAGAAGTAGTGAATATAATCTGGTAATTGATAATAATGTAATTAAATCAGATGCTGAAGTTGCAGCCGCATTTGAAAACTTCTTTTCGGACATTCCTGTTTCCACTACCAGGTCCTTGAATTCATCACCCACTGTCGCAGAATCTTTACTAAAAGAAAATGTTGTAGCTTGCCATTCAAGTTTCAATTTTGAACACATAGATTATACAGATATAATTAAAACGTTCCATACTTTGAATAAGAAAAAGACTGCTGACCTGTGGGGTAATTCTGTGTACATTACCAGCTCTGTAATAACTATTGTGGCACCTGTATTAGCTTTAATTTTTAATAACTGTATTGATCGTGGTGTGTTTCCTGATCTCATGAAGAATAGTAAAATAACTCCGTTATTTAAATCGGGTAGTACTTCTGACCCCACTAACTTTAGACCTATTTCAGTACTACCTACATTCAGTAAAATTTTTGAAAAAATTATTCTAAATCAGATGCAAAGATTTTTTAATAGAAATAAATTATTGCATGGTAACCAGTTTGGATTTACAAGGGGTCGTTCAACAACTGATGCCGGTGTTGAACTTCTTAATCACATATATGACGCGTGGGAGGACTCGGGGGACGCATTGGGTGTTTTTTGTGACTTATCCAAGGCGTTCGATTGTGTCCTTCATGAAACACTGATCAGGAAGCTATCCCATTATGGAATGCGGGGCAACTCTCTGGACCTACTTATCTCTTACTTGAGTAATAGAATTCAGAGAGTTGAGATTAACGGGAAAATTTCTGCCGGGTCTGTTGTTAGGATGGGTGTTCCGCAGGGGTCAATTCTCGGTCCGTTTTTATTTCTTATTTATATTAATGACTTACCTTACCTTGTAAAGGATAACCATGGGATAGTACTGTTTGCTGATGATACCTCTTTATTATTTAAACTCAAACGTGGACAATTAGTCAGTGATCATGTAAATAGTGCTCTCTCAAAAATAGTACGCTGGTTTAGTGCCAATAACTTGCTACTTAATGAATCAAAAACTAAATGCATTAAATTCACAACACCAAATGTTAGGCATGTCAAAACCAGCGTGCTAATCAAGGGCGGGGAGTTGGACCCTGTAGATTCAGCTATCTTTTTAGGTATAACCCTAGACGCTAAGCTACAGTGGGCCCCACATATAGATAAGTTGTCGAAAAGGCTCAGCTCAGCAGCATATGCCGTTAAAAAAATTAGAAATTTAACTGATGTAAATACAGCGCGTCTAGTATACTTTAGTTATTTCCATAGTATCATGTCATATGGTATTCTCCTGTGGGGGAATGCTACTGACATTCAGTCCGTCTTTGTGCTGCAGAAGCGAGCCATTCGATCAATTTATAATCTTAGTCCGAGGCATTCTCTCAGGGAACTATTTAAAGAAATTAATATAATGACTGTTGCCTCTCAATATATCTATGAAAATATAGTGTATGCTCATAAAAACATAAAATTATTTAAAAAGTACAGTGATATACACAATATCAACACTAGAAATAAAAATAAATATGTTGTTCCTACTACTAGACTTAAGAAAATAAGCGGTTCGTTTAGATGTCAATGTATACGCTTTTACAATAAAATTCCCAGCCATATTCAAAGTTTAAACCTAGGTAAATTTAAAAATATTATTAAAGAAAAACTTTGTAGTAAAGCTTTTTATAAAATAAAAGACTACTTGGAGGATAGTCAGGCTTGGGAATGAACTGCTATAATGTCCACACAGGTCTTGCTGACATGTTTGTAACATATAGTTACATTTTTTATACAATTTGACATTAACATAATTTGACATTGTTTTATATATTTTTTTTTCCTTTTATATTTTTATATTTCCTTTTAAAATTGTTAGTTTGAGGACCGTGTGAGACTTTTGCTAGTCATTTATTTTTAGTAAATTATATTCTGACAGTTTGAGCATTTGTGTGGCCTACCCAAATGTTCTTTTGGTTGGTGTTGTTCGTCGGATCATTCAGCAACAGCCGTCAGCTGAGCTGATTGTAAACTGACACATGCGTGCTGCCATCTGAACAGGTCCGCTCAAACTGCTGTGGTTCTTTCCTCAAAAGACCACTACAGAATCAACTTGCACGGTTCTCCGACATCTTTAATTGATTTTGTCTGGACTTTAAAAGAGACTATGACCTCTGAGTTTGTTTCGGCATTTCTTCTCAGAGTAGTCAGATAGGAAATGCCGGCCTCATCTAGTTATTTAAGAGATTGACGTGTAAAAGTGTTATTTTATAACCTATTTGCAAAATAAATATCATTTATCATTTATCATTTATCATTTACATCTATACATATAATAAAATCGTAGAAAAGTGCTGTCTGTACATTGAAAATAAAAATAAAAAAAATAGCAGGGGTTATTGTTATGTCGATGTCGAACCCAAAAATGTAATTAACTTTTTTTTTGTCTGTTTGTCTGTTTGTCTGTTCGTCTGTGCGCGCTAATCTCAGAAACGGCTGATCCGAGTTGGATGCGGTTTTCACGAATATATTGTGGGATGCTTAAATTTACATTTAGTGTTTGTTTCATGTCAATCGGTTCATAAATAAAAAAGTTATGTCAAATTAAAGAATCACGTCGAACATTCTATGCTTATACCATTAATCTCCGCAACTATTTGACGGATTTGGTTGAAATTTGGTACAGATATAGTTTAGAACCTTAGACATAGATATATTTTTATTTCAAAAATCAAAAAATAAAAATAAGAAATAAATTATTTATAAATAATTCTATGTCGATCGTTACACGACTTCGGTTCATGTTATTGTTTTAATTCATCGAAAAAAAGTAAATAAATAGTAAAAAGGTATGAAAAAAATAATATCAATATAATAAAACATTTAGTACAAAGAAAATGCTCTAACGGAGTATAGATAATTCTATGTCGATCGTTACACGACTTCGGTTCATGTTATTGTTTTAATTCATCGAAAAAAGTAAATAAATAGTAAAAAGGTATGAAAAAAATAATATCAATATAATAAAACATTTAGTACAAAGAAAATGCTCTAACGGAGTATAGATAATTCTATGTCGATCGTTACACGACTTCGGTTCATGTTATTGTTTTAATTCATCGAAAAAAAGTAAATAAATAGTAAAAAGGTATGAAAAAAATAATATCAATATAATTAAACTTTTAGTACAAAGAAAATGCCCGAACGGAGTATAAATAAATAATCCAAGTTGTCTTTATCCTCGATAGATGGCGTTGGGATCGAAATAGATCGCGCTATGGTTTCGTTACATTCATTTGGTTGGGTATCGGCCGAGCGCTTCGGTACTATCGTAGAAAAAGTGTATTATCAGTCGTATGATTATTTGTCTGTAGTGGTCCTGCTGTTTCGTATATTCTAAATTGGTTTCGTTGTATTTGTCAATTAATAAGTTTATTTGTTGGGTTTTCCTGGTTTTCTGGTTAAACTATTTAACGTAGGTTTAGTTTGATATCGATTATTAGTAGTTACTGTAGTTAGTTTTTTTAATAAAATTGTAAGTCTAATTTATAAATTAATTAGATTAGATTTAAGTCGTTTCTTTTAAATTATTTAGTTTAAGCTTGGTTATTATAGCATAGAGGATAGGTTGTAATATAGTTTCTTTTTTAATTGTTATAAATTCGTAATTCGTAGCTTTCTTTAGTTTTAAGTTAGTTTAAGTCCGTTTTTAAACTATTTTTTCAATGCCCTAAGTGAGTCTATTAAATTCAAACGCAGAGCTCATTATGTTGATTTTTGAAGAGTTCCCTGGAATATCTTCCACATCTCATTTTTGAAGAGATCCCGCGAGATCGGGAACTATGTGGTTAAAACCAAAAATTTGCCGGAAGTCACTATTCCACGCGAACGAAGTCGCGGGCAAAAGCTATAATATAATATAAATCTTAATACACTACTTCAAGGTTTACTACCTTGATGTAGAGTATTATATAGTAGATAACTTCAAAAACATCTCTATGTTATGTAAGATATGAGTAACAACTGCTTAATAATGCTTCGTTGTCAACTCATTAGTGGAGCCGAACTATTATATGTTACATCGTGTATAAACATACATAATATTATATTCAGCTAAGAATTACTTTGTTAGAAATATGTAGTAAGTACAGCAGGACCTCTTTAATCCGAACTCTGAAAAATTAGCCCCCGTTCGGATTGGTGGAGCGTTCGGATTATAGGGATATAGATGATAAGGGTATTTTTGCGAATAAAACTACATAATAGGTACATACATAATACAGTATTTGTATTAATCTATGAACGTTACATATTTTATTTAACATTTTTGAAGAAATCCAGTATTTTGACGTTCGGAAAGTAACTGGCGGGCGAGAGCGAGACAGTACGGACTCGGGTCGGGGGTTCGGATTACAGAGGTGTTCGGACTAGAGGGGGTTCGGATTAAAGAGGTCCTGCTGTATGTTTATTTGGAAAATAAAAATACATAAAGATTTATCATGACTACTGAAGGGTCGAGTAAGACAGTTCCTACACAAGTACTTGTGTAACTTACTGGATTTGTTTCTGTTTATGTATGAAACAATGTCTTTGATATAAAATAAATAATTTGTATTTGTATAATTTTTTAGCTGGCAGATACTTTTTCTTCGGATCAGCCTCCGAGGAGACAATTCTGTGGAACTGCTGTAGAGCTGCTGTAGTCCAAGGGAAGGTTGAAGGCATAGGAGCGCCTGGCAGATCACCGATGCGATCGACAGATCAAATTAAACTGCACTCATTGATCCAATTTGCCAATGTACAAGCAAGCCTGCAGCGCACGAAGAGTGTCGAGTAATTGTAATGCTTGCCACCACACCCATGACAAACACGATTACTATGAGCAGAGTGTAACGACTAAGAAGAAGAGGTACTTTTTGGATGATAAGTAGTAGCGTAGTATAAGAACATTAACTAAGAATGTTGTATTTCTTTAGCTGACGCTCAACTATATTTTTTTTTACATTTGAAGGGTCGACGTTGGGCCGCTATCTCACCTGATGGTAAGTGATGATGCAGCCTACGATGGAGCACGTCTGCCCATAAGCAACCTATTCACTCGGGCTTTGAAGACACCAGGTTATAACCATCAGGAAACACAACTAAAAGAAGCGATCTCAATCAACTAAAAGAAATGAGTCGTGAATCGTACAGGTCATGAGTCGCATTTAAAAAATCAAACACCTGTTTACATTGTATCAACAAATTTAATCTATCTACCTTTATTATGTAGATATGTTACATAATTCTCCATCGACCAGAGACTTCAATAAATTAATAACTTGCCAATAAGCTTAATTAGCTCAAAACTTAATAAGATCGCTTGGATTAGTTTCGGCTCAGACATTAAGAACTTGTACTCGAGGGAAATTTGCCACGAAACAGATTTTTGATTCGCTGTTTCATTTTCCATCATAATTATTATGGTTGTCAACTTTTTTTTTGTTGTAAATTATTTTAGATAGAAAAATAACATGGGCAGTGTTTTTATACAACTAAATTTAAACACCTCTACATAAAAATATCTACGTGTTTTTTTAGTTTTTGAAGAAACGAAGGGAGAGTAAGGTTTATCCTATTTGGATGATTGGTTGAGTGCATATCTGTTGGATCTGTGTTCGTTTGGAAGTAATATATTCCTTAACTGAGAGACTAGTCTATGAGCAATGAGCATGCCTATAAAAACTATGACGCACTACGTGTATTTAGTAAAAAAAACTTTCTCATGGGCAACGAAATAGTAACCACTATTTTTAAGAGTATGTATTATCTTGCGTTTAGCTGCACGGATTTATATGTAATTTTCAGGTTTAAGAGAATATTTTAGGTATATTCCTCGTCTATAAAAAATTAGGTTCGCACTTTAACACGTATGTTGCAGTCAGATTTTTTAAACGTAGATTTATAAACACTTTATTCTTCATAGTCTTTACAAGTACTTGCAACTCCAACCAAGCCAACAGAAATAAATAAAATCTTTCACATACCAAATACTATATTTGCTTAACTCAAATCTACAGTGCTATCAAGGTCAAACATAGTCGGTCCACTACGTGTGGATCGGCCAGTCTGACAGATTATGAGCTTCCAGTTCACATCAATTATTTGCTTCAATCAGTGCAGGCGTGACTCGGATCTAATTGAATTGGACTGCGGGCATTATATGAGGAAATAATATTATGAATTACTTTTATTTTGTTGGTTAAGGAGATTTAAGTTTTATTTTAATTGCATTAGGTGGTATTTTAGTTTGTTTTTTGTTGATCTAAAGGTCATAAGAGGGTTAAATACTGAGGTGAGATATTTAAATAAAAAAAATAAAATAACAGTGTTTTTATTTGTAATTTAATTCCGTGTTCAGTGTAGGCGATGTATTACAAGTAATAAAAAAATGATAAAAGGAAATAAAATATTTACCGAAAGCTATAAAACCATTGCATAAAAATATCGTCATATTTTATTTGTTTTCTCTTGCAGTAAACACATCAAGATTTTTATTGGCTTAAAAATATTTTTCACAAATACATCCCTTCGTTAAACGATTTTACCCTACCATCAACATAGCAAAGCCTACTCTGTACACAAAACCAGTAGAAACTAACTATTAAAACAATTTCACCCAGAAAATTTACATAGAATTTGAAAACACGTCCGTAAGGCGGTGTGTACACAGTTAAAATGGCCAAGCAGTCCACCATCAAAATGCAATGAAGCATGATTACATTCAGTTAGTGTTCAGAGAACTAGACTAGATGCATAATTCATAGTCCAACTGGCGTTCAATAATTCAAGCCGAGGGCCGAGAGCCGAAAGCCGAAAGCCGAAAGCCAGGCACTCGATGGATTCAGATGTTTTATTTTAGTTATCACTTATTCAGTTGTTCGCGACTTGAATGATGATAAACTGTATTTGTATGAAGTTATGAAGGGTTCGGGTTTATTATCATGATTTATGGACGTGGTTTTGTACTGAATAACTGCGCACTTGTATAGACAACAATAATAAGGAAATTGAGAGGATGAGTTTAATTTTTATCTGCAAAACCAAAACATTTACTTTGTTTCGTAAAAACAACTTGTATAACAAAGTATGTAAAGCATATATTTCAAATGTATATCCAGTCTGTGAGTTCTAATAACAATTTTATTAGTTTTGAAGACATTAAATATTACTTAGCTCTCATCACACTTTAATATCGCATAATGATACGCTGCTACGAAAACTCGTAGCTCGTAGCTCGTAGCGTAAACCGTTACGAGATTTGCTACGGAAGCTACGTAACAGATTTGGGATGTCATACTCAGTTAATTAAGTCATGTTTAAGAGTTTAATATTGATTGCAACTTAAACAGCCGCTATGAAAGAAATACTACCATTTTACGAGGTCATTACAAGATATTTACCGCACAGAGAAAACGACGAATTTTACACAGAACGTCGTAATATAGAGGACAATCGCTTTTTGTTTAACTACCACTTATTTACGACTGTACCGTAAAATATATATTTTGGTTGTAAACGTGAGTTTTAAAGTGGGTGTAAACGGATATTTTAACCCCTTAGTGACGATGTACGTACGTGTCGTAAACTGGGGTCTGAGGTAAAAGGTAGAAAAATATAATATTTTTATTCTCAAGTGATGGAGTAATCTTCTTGCTGAGATGAACTGCATTCTTTAGGATGCTGTGAAAGTGTTGGTCGCTAGAATGATGGACGAATTTTATTAACAAACTTTTTAATAAAGGACGCTACTTTGTTCTCCGGACTGGTCTCAAGAAATGATATGTGGTACATTTTAGTCTCTGACTTGATATTTTAAGAATTATTTATTTTTAACAAAATTAACTATAAAGAAATGCAAGATAAGCGATGATTTTAAATGGAAGGGTTTTTTTACACGACATTAGGTAGATTGATTTGATTAGAGTGGTTTTCGATTTTTGCTGCTAAGTTGTCTATGAAACAGTCTAAAAAATATTATATGATTTATACGTACGATTCAATTTTACATAGACAAAAATTTTAACAAGCATAAATTCAAAAAATTCACATTTATAGCCAAGAAATAAAACTCAAAATCGATAAACCAACAAAAACGCTCGCATCAATGTTGTTATTATAAGAGATAGTGTACACTGGCTGAATAGTTCATATATTATTCACATAACTATATAATGGAGAGGACGAAACTTAATGAAGAGTCTTTGGAGTCTCAAGAAGCCTTCATTTAAGTCCGAGACTTACGTATAGTGTGCACTAAGCCTTGATGAAGTCTATAAGCACCAAGAGATCTTGTTTAAGACTTTATTAGTACACTGGAATCTATGGAATGCTGTTTAGTAAACTGAAATGTTTTGAGAAAAGTTCTAGACTTAGTTTAGGTGGGTCTACTTTATTTGCAGTTCAATGTAGCGGATAAATCGGGAATAGAGAGTGTTTCTGTAATGCAGTAATCACTTAATAAGTACAAAACATTTTAATGGGGTAGAATCATCCAATGACTTCTCTCGCCTTGAGTGAGGCGAGAGTCAAAGTCAGACTCTTACTGACTAAAACCATCCCGTTCTCCTGCTTTTCGAGCCAGAGCCCCGGTGAACTTGCTAGATGGACTACCTAGCGAATTTATTGAGGCTTCGGCAACTACAAAACATAACATACTAATCTATTTGGTTGGAAAATGATTTGAATTGAAGTTTGTATAATCTTATATATAAAATTCTCGTGTCACAAAGTTAGTCTCCAAACTCCTCCGAAACGGCTCGACCGATTCCTCTGAAATTTGGTAAGCATATTGAGTAGGTCTGAGAATCGGCTAACATCTATTTTTCACACCCCTAAATAATAAGGGTGGTCCACCCCTCAAATTTTTTTTTCATTTTTTCGACAAAATTTTTTTTATTTATTTTTTTATGATACGATATTCAAAAATACATACAACCCTAAGTTTTTGCCCTTCTATCACCAACCCCTATTTTTTATTAATCATTTTAGTAATTTAATTAATTTTTAAAATTTTCCGCGCTTTTACTCTGGATACTCATTGGCCAGACTATATCGGTGTAACTACCCAGTGAACAACGCGGAGTGGGGATGAGACCGAAGCCGGTCTCCTGTTTCTCTCACTCCCTCCACAGTTGTCGGCCATCATTAATGTTTATGTGTGTCATCAAACTTAGTAGTGACGTTTACTGTCAGTGTATCTCTCATTATTAATTATAAATAATACTAATAATAACTCTCTTAAATTAATTATACAATTAATTAATTAATAGTAAATTAATAATATAAGATAAGATAATATAAGATAGAATAATAGAACCTAAAAATATTCAACACGTGTCAGGGGTCCCTACCAACAACGACTTTTGTGTTGTTGTAAGTATATTTATTTTTATACTCAAATTGTTGTTAATAACAATATAATTACGATGTTTTTCATTCTTAAGTAATTTTGTTAGTTCTAATTATGTGTATTTTGTACAGCGAACAATGCCACGAAAACGCAAAGGCGCTGATTTGAGCCGTAATACAAGTAAAACCAGAAGCAAGAGAAATTTAAGATCCGAAAGATCTGAAGAAGAAATCCAGCAAGAAACTACTGATGCACGTGTAAGCATGGCGCGATTGCGTCAAGAACAATCTGAAGATACACGAGCTGAACGCAATGAAGTGATAAGATTACAACAACGACAATCACGCCGATTCACAGCCAATAGACGCAGAACAAACGACCAGCAACGCCAACAGGTACACCGAGCATTTACATCTGATTTATTCCTGCGGCTAGCATTCCACTATGAGCCTGATGTGGAATATTATGCCCATACAAAAGTGGTGATTGGTGCTATGGACA
Organism: Spodoptera frugiperda; assembly: GCF_023101765.2. Lineage (NCBI taxonomy): Eukaryota > Metazoa > Arthropoda > Insecta > Lepidoptera > Noctuidae > Spodoptera > Spodoptera frugiperda. Next base: position 3,385,200 of record NC_064229.1, on the reverse strand, counting down.
AAGAATGTTCAAATTGTCATGCTCTTAAATTTAAAAACGAGCCAGCTGGGATGTGCTGCGCGTCAGGAAAAGTTCAACTACCCGACATTGAAACACCACCGGAACCATTGAACGGTTTACTTATCGGCACGGATCCAGATTCTAACGTGTTCTTGAAGTCCATTCGAACATTCAATTCATGCTTTCAAATGACATCGTTCGGAGCAACAGAAATAGTTCGAAATACTAATTCACTTGGTCAACAATACAATTCTACATTTAAAATTAGAGGCCAAGTTTATCATAAAATAGGCTCATTACTGCCAATGCCAAACGAAGCACATAAATTTTTACAAATCTACTTTATGGGCGGCGAGGATTCCGGAAGCGCACTTGCCAATCGTGTGAATGCACGTTGTGACTATAACAACCTTGATTCATTTTTTGCCAAACGCATCGTAAGCGAACTGGACGCTCTACTGAATGAGCACAATGAATTGTTGAAAATATTCAAATCACACATGCATAAATTACAAAACGATAACCACGCTATTGTCATTAATCCTGATAAAACACCAGCTGGAGAACATATTCGTAGATTTAATGCACCTGTTGTTGACGACGTTGCGGGAATCATGGTTGGCGATTGTACAGGCACACGAGAAATTGTGGTTCGTAGAAGGAGTAATAATCTTCAGTTCATTGCTGATACACATCGCTCATATGATGCTCTCCAATATCCGCTAATTTTCTGGAAGGGACAAGACGGATACTGCATAAATATCAAACAACGCGATCCCGTATCAGGTACTTCATTCATTTTAAAGTTGATTACTAATTAAAAAAAAAAAAAATTATTTAATCTAATATTTAAAAATATATTATTACAGGAGCCGAAACAAACAAGAACGTTAGCCCGAAAGATTATTATGCGTACCGATTGATGATTCGACGCGGCCGGGACAACGTCATTCTACGATGTTGCGAGCTTTGTCAACAATTCATGGTCGACATGTACGCCAAGATAGAAGGCGAACGACTACGATACTTACGATATAATCAAGTCAAGCTACGTGCGGAAGAGTACATTCACTTGCGGGACGCTATTAACAACAACGCTGACGCTGCCGAAATTGGTAACTCTGTCATTCTACCGTCATCGTATGTGGGCAGTCCACGTCATATGCAAGAATATATACAGGATGCTCTGACTTTCGTGCGCGAATATGGACGACCGTGTTTATTTATCACGTTTACATGTAATCCAAAATGGCCAGAGATTGTATCTTTGCTATTGCCTGGCCAAAATTCAATCCATCGTCATGACGTTACAGCACGTGTGTTCAAACAAAAGTTGAAGTCTTTAATAGGTTTCATTACTAAATTACATGTATTCGGCCGCACACATTGCTGGCTGTATTCAGTTGAGTGGCAAAAGCGAGGATTACCTCATGCTCACATTTTGGTTTGGTTAATCGATAAAATCCGTCCTGAAGAAATCGATAGTATCATTTCTGCAGAACTTCCAGATCCGTCTACTGACCAACTGCTGTTTGATATTGTTACAGCGAACATGATTCATGGTCCATGCGGTACTCTTAATCGTACATCGCCTTGCATGGCAGATGGAAAATGTACTAAAAATTTCCCTAAAGATTTCACGAACGATACGATCACAAATGTCGACGGATATCCAATATATCGTCGAAGAAGTCCCGATAATGGCGGAAGATCATTTATTAAAAACATCAACAACACAGACATTGACATTGATAATCGTTGGGTGGTACCATATTCACCTCTGTTGAGCAAGACATACAATGCTCATATTAATGTTGAGTTCTGCAGTTCTGTGAAGAGCATCAAATACATTTGCAAGTATGTCCATAAAGGCAGTGATATGGCTGTGTTTAGAGTGGAAAATACTAACGTGAATGCTCCACCAGTGAATAAAAACGATGAAATAACACTTTATCAAATTGGTCGGTACATCAGCTCCAATGAAGCTGCTTGGCGTATCTTTGGTTTCCCGATTCATGAACGGGATCCAGCAGTTGTTCAGTTAGCCGTCCATCTCGAAAACGGCCAGCGTGTATTTTTCACGAACGAGACAGCAATTGATCGTGCTGTAAATCCACCTAAAACTACACTCACTGAATTTTTCGAATTGTGTAATCGTGCGGATGATTTTGGTGCCTTTGCACGAACGTTACTCTATTCACAAGTACCATGCTACTTCACATGGGCTCAAACAAAAAAATGGATGCCCCGCAAGCAAGGCTCCCCAGTTGATGCATGTCCCAATTTATTTAAATCAAACGCCTTGGGGCGAGTATTTACAGTCAATCCAAAGCAAACTGAATGCTTTTATCTTCGATTGTTGTTGGTTAATGTTACTGGCCCATTGTCATTTCAAGATATACGGAAAGTGAATGGGCAACAGTATTCAACGTATAAAGATGCGTGCCTTGCACTCGGCTTGCTGGAAGACGACAACCAGTGGGAATGTATGCTTGCTGAAGCAGCATTGAACTGCACAGCAATACAAATTCGTCTACTATTCGCTATAGTGTTAACTACATGTTTTCCAGCTCGAGCACAGATATTGTGGGATAATCACAAAGATTCAATGACTGATGATATATTGCATCAACATCGTACACGATGCAACGATGTAACGATAACGTTCAGCGACGCTATGTACAATGAAGCATTGATTGCTATTGAAGATCTCTGCATTATAATTGCTAATTTATCACTCAGTCATTTCGGTATGAATTCGCCAGATCGAGCTACATCTGATTTAATGAATACGGAAATGAATCGTGAAATGCAGTACAACACTGTAGAAATGGCGGCGATTGTTACTCGCAATGTCCCATTAATGAATGAGGAACAAAAAATCATTTACGACCGCATTATGCTCGCAGTTTCAGCAGGACAAGGTGGATTCTTCTTTTTGGATGCACCAGGTGGAACTGGAAAAACATTCCTTATTTCGCTAATTCTTGCTGAAATACGATCAAATAATGGCATCGCATTGGCCGTTGCATCGTCAGGCATTGCTGCAACTTTATTGGATGGAGGCAGAACAGCTCATTCAATATTTAAACTGCCATTAAATATTCAAAATAACCCTGACGGAGTGTGCAACATAAAAAAACAATCGTCCATGGCCACCGTGCTGAAACAATGTAAAATTATCATCTGGGATGAATGTACTATGGCGCACAAACATTCACTTGAGGCGTTGAACAGGACGTTAAAAGATATCAAAAACAACGACAAACTATTTGGCGGCACTCTGTTAGTCCTTTCAGGTGATTTCAGGCAAACACTTCCTGTCATTCCACGTTCAACATACGCTGATGAGATTAATGCTTGCTTAAAATCATCTACACTGTGGCGTAATGTTGAAAAAGTACAGCTGAAAGTAAATATGCGCGTTCAAATGCTTCAAGATCCATCCGCTGAAACATTCTCAAAACAACTTCTAGATATCGGTGATGGAAAAGTAACTATAGATGAGACTGGATGCGTAAAATTACCGACAGATTTTTGCACAATCGTTGACTCACAAGACACTCTCATTAATAAAATATTTCCCGATGTACACACACAGTACTTAAATCATGAGTGGCTTGCAGAAAGAGCAATTTTAGCGGCAAAAAATGTAGACGTTGACAATTTGAATCTGAAGATACAACAGTTATTGCCAGGGAACTTGGAATCATATAAATCTATTGACACAGTTTGCGATGCGAGCGAATCTGTAAATTTTCCGACAGAGTTTTTGAACTCACTGGATTTGCCAGGTGTGCCACCGCATAATTTACAATTAAAGGTTGGATCTCCGATTATCTTGCTTCGCAATTTGAACCCGCCACGGCTGTGCAACGGTACGCGATTGGTCATTCGAAAATTAATGAAGAACGTCATCGAAGCTAGCATTTTAAGTGGAAAGTTCCGAGGTGAAAACATATTAATACAACGGATTCCTATAATACCTACGGATGTGCCAATTCAATTAAAACGTGTTCAGTTTCCAGTTCGATTGGCATTTGCCATGACCATCAATAAATCCCAAGGCCAAACGATGTCGGTTTGTGGTTTAGATTTAAGCACGCCATGTTTTTCACACGGACAATTATACGTAGCATGCTCACGAGTGGGTAAACCATCAAGTTTGTTTGTGTTAGCTAAAGATGGGCTAACAAAAAATATTGTTCACGCTGTAGCATTAAGAGACTGATATTTTTTGATAGTGTTACCGTTCTTATCGAATAATGATACGTATATATATATTACAGAAATAAATTATGATGAATTATTAATAAATATAGTGCTTGGCGTTTGTTATTTCTATATTCCCTTATCGTTCACAGCATTACACACCTATTTCGTGCATATACCACATCCTTACACACTTAAAATAGGTTAGTTATTTTCTGTCGGCACTAGAAAGTACATAGAAATTGTTTATATGGCAAAACAACGTTTGCCGGGTCAGCTAGTAATATCTAAAATTGTAATAGGAAGTGAACCTTTTATCAAAAACAATCCCAAACTAAGCTTCGTTGCGAACTCCACAATCAAAAATCCCTAACACTGCCCGAAGTTGTTTGTATTTGTTTTAATCGAAGAAATGTTCAATTCAAACATGTAGCTAGCCAGCCGTTATTTAATTTAACTTTCCACTATCCATATTTTTGGGTAAACTATTGTTATTTCTACAAACTGCCTCGTTGGTCGAGTGTTCGCAACGAACGGGTACGATTCCCTGGTCAGGCAAAGTATTGCTGGGATTTTTCGGATTTTCAAAAGTTTCTCAGCAGTAGCATGGACTTTAAAATTGTGCCCAGTATAATATGGTAATAGGCTTACTCCCTATAACATGGGACTTATAACACAAACGGTGAAAAGTGCATGTACGTTGTATGGTGGCATTACGTGCCATAATTTTCGATTCGACTGCACGGTTAGTGCGGTGGCTGGGTAACTAGCTGCCGCGCTACGGGTAGCGGGTTCGATTCCCGCACGGAGCAACTCTTTGTGTGATCCACAAATTGATGTTTCGGGTCTGGGTGTCATGTGTATGTGAACTTGTATGTTTGTAAACGCACCCACGTCACAGGAGAAAATCCTAATGTGGGGCAACGTTTAAAAAAAAAAAAAAAAAAAAATGTGTAAGTGCAATTCTGCCTATTCGGGGACAAAAGGCGTAAAAATACAATACTACTGTTATTTAAGTATTTTATCGATACAGGCATCTTTCAACGTCTCTCCCGTTTCTGCATTAAGCATCTTGTAAGCAATTCAAAATAAAGAGCATTTTCTCGTCATCCTTACAGCACATCTGTTGTAGACAATTTATAAAAGCTAATATCAACGAACAACCATCACGAATATACGTACAAAAATCATATTATTAATATCAATATCAATCATGATACTGTCTGACCTTAATTCATAATCAAAGATAGCCTAATAGACTTCTAGTAAAGAAAGAAAAAAAAATCATTTATTAAATGTGCGCGCCCCCAATATGAAGTAATTCTTTCTCATTAGTTCCACGAATTACTTTCATTTGTCATGTTTCTGATCTGAAATGTTGTACGAATAGAATATTGTTCATGTTCGTATTTGCTTTTAGTGTAGATATTAGCTTTACAAATGTCATGGTAGTCCGGAGGTTTAAGACGCAGGTTTCTCGTGTATGAGAGTGCGGATTTGAGACCTACCAACAGCAAGTGCCTGGTTCTAAACCTACCAACAGCGGTAAGTACCAATGTGACGTTTTTCGAGTTATATGTACTTTCTAAGGTTATGTAGACACCATTGGCAAACGGAGAAGGAAAACATCGCTTATAATTTCTAATCATAAATTTAAAATTGCCAACACATTTTTTTAGCAGTGGCCACTTAAAGGCTGTTGATGTGATGATGTGGCGTAATTAGCTTTATATAATTGGTGAATGGCAGATGCTTGGTTAGCTTCGTTTTGGTTGCATGGTTAGATTAGTACCAAGATTTTAACCTGTGTCGTCAGAAACCTAAAATAGGTATTACTGTATTATACATTTATAAACCAGTTATAGAACACCAGCTAAATAACCTTCCACAAAAGCAAAATTTAATTACAATTCCTAAAAATATAACAATAAAATAACAAACAATTTCTCATAGAAATGATAAATGCTCTAGTTTAGCTCGTACATATGAATTGTAACAGATGTTATTGAGCTTGTACGCGAGCTGCGTACTATGAATATGATGTTTTATTTATGCATGTAATTTAGAGCCGGATTTACGGGCGATTAAAAAGTCGCGGTGCAAAATCCTATTTTGTTAAAAATTGCGACAACATTTTTTATTTTTAATATTTCCATTTTTCATTTACTTTTTTTGAGTTAGAGAGTGTTCAATTCTAACTTTGTAGTCGTTTATGTGTTTTGTTGGTTTTTAGTTTTTAATTTTGTATACCCTATTCAGTAATAAAGTTCTCACAGTTCGATTCCCGGGTCGGGCCACCCGAGTAGAGCTTTTCTCAATATATTTACGTGAAACTAGTTGTTTTTAGATAAGTTATACCTGCTGTAAATTTGTTGTTGTTCGTTTTTGGTCAATTTAATGATTTTCCTTATCAAATATATTATGCATAGTTGGGAAAAGGAATTAAAAAACAAAATATCATAAACTCTTTAGCTTAGAAATCGTCTCCGATTTCTCTTATTCCTTCAAAAATACAATATGATGCTTGAAATCTCGATTAATTTCGCTACGACCTTTTAATATCTCAATTTAAAAGATTCTCTTTCATTTCATTGTAATATCGTTTTCTGTTTATGTCTGCATTCAAAAGATGGGGGTTTTTATTGTAAAAGTAATAAGACAGGTTTAGCATCAAGTCTTTAAAGACGCTGATAAATCGTTTTAATAATTTTCGAATTGACAAAAGAGTTTTCAAATGGCTTTGAATTCATTTGGATGGAAGGTATTTTTCTATTAGACGTTTTTGAATACATTAGAAATGTGGTTTTATATCTTTTTAAGGTTTTTTTTTGGACCTAAGTTCAAGTTTAAGTTTAGTTTCTTTTTTAGTTCGTATTTAATTTAGATTTATGTCATCATGTGTTTACATAATAAAACCAAGACAAAATGTATTTATTAGGATGCTTTGCTAGTTTTCTTCTACTTTCATACATTATTTGATATTTCCATATGTTCTAAAGAATAATTGTTCTAGTTCAGGTAACCTGTATATAAAATAATTCTTGACTGCCTCGTTGGTCTCAAGTGCGACTCGGCAGGCGCAGGGGGTCTCGGGTTTGATTCCTGGCTCGGGCAAAATATTGCCGAGCTTTTTTCGGTTTTTCGAAAATTTCTCAGTTGTAGCACGGAGTCTGAAATTGTGCCCAGTATATGGCAATAGGCTCCCCCTATTTATATGGGACTTATAACACAAATGGTGAAAAATGGGTGTACATTATACAGCGACATTACGTGCCATAACGTGCACCTCTTCCTACCCCAGCGGGAATAAAAGGTATGTTATGACATTATATAAAAAAATAATTCTTAAATCAAAATTGAGAACAATTGTTTCTATTCTCAATTTACTTACACATTCACAAAACACAGAGATCATTAAAATTTCCAAAACTCTAACAAATGATTAATAGTCTTCCAAAAAACTCTACCTATACCATCATTTGTATGTATCATTGGATACAAAGTAAAATTTTGTATACAAATACATAATAGCTGAATGGAGTGGGAACTAAAAGCCACCTGCAATGGCTGCTGTAATAAATCTTTGGTACATGCGTTTTATCCCGCCTTGTAACGTCGCCTGAGTTTGATATACGAAGCTCTCCAGTGCTTTGGAAGTACTGAATTTTATTGGAATGTACCAGATCTGTTTATGAATAGAAATGTGTTTTTGTTTGTTTATTTCATGATGTTTCTGGTAGATTAGCGTATAAGAGGATTGGGGTCTGCTTTTCCAGGTTGTTAAGTTATGTTCACTGAGTGTTAGATTTTCAGGTTTCGATAAACACATTGAACGCCGTAGTGGTCACCGGTGACCGATGTTAGCGGAGGATTTGCCTTCAACAAATTTCTATTGGCAGTCAAAGACTTAATAAATCGGTTGGTGCGATAGCTGGGTAATCAGCTGCCGCGCAACCTGTAGCGGGTTCGATTGCCGTACGGAGTAACTCTTTGTGTGATCCATAACTTGTTCTTTCGGTTCTGGGTGTCATGTGTATGTAAACTTGTATGTTTGTAACCGCACCACAGTGTTTTAGAAACCCCGATTTTGTCTCATGCCCTTTTTATTGTTAAAATCGTTAGTATATATCATTCTAAGCATTACAGTGAAAATCCGGCATCGATACGACTTTTAGTTTTGCCAAAAAAAATATCGAAAGTCTCCCTATATCCGGGTCCGAAAAATCACAAAAATGTAAATATAAAATAAAATATACAATTATTAAAAAAAATAAAAATAAAGTTAAGTTGGCACTCAAAACAAGAAACATTCTGTCCATTTTTGGAATATGTAATGTTAAAAGATTATGAAATAATCATTGTTTTATTGTATTTCTTTTATATTTTTCATTTCAAGTTTAACGCCATATTAGATTGAAATATTTATATAGTATACTCTTCATACGTTAATCTATCAACATAAAAAAATCACAATCTAATTCCGCGTTATTCAAAAGTTATTCGATTTTTTTTTATTTTGGTTAGGGTTGTCACCTCCGAATATCCGGATTTATATTTCTTTTTATCGGCGGTTAAGACGCATGTCAGAAAAAGTATTATGGTTCTTCGCTTACATTCGAAACAACTAAATTTTCGTCATCTTCATAGTATGGACTATTGTCTATACTGACATTCACAGGTTTCAGTAAACTAATCGCTAATGCCGGCAGTGGATCTTCTTACTTAACTACAATATTTTGAAGGCAGTGCAAGATATAACCAGTCGTCTCCGGGAAAAACGTACATAAACATGCATAAAAAAATGGCGATGAATTGAGAACCTCCTCCTTTTTGGAAGTCGGTTAAAAAACACAGCCATCCTCTGACAAAAAACCCAAAAATACGTTTAATACTATAATATTTATTAAAGTATGCTTTTTTTAGGTTTTATAGACCGTGCCTGTATTTGTTAGTTGTTTAAACTTAAAAATACTGGCACATAACATATTGTTTTTTTTATTGTGTTACTATGTTGACATGGTGTCAATAAATTAAAAGCAAATCAATTAATAGAAGGCAAATGTTATGCGGAACGCGAATGGGAATGCGAATTAAATAATAATTTTATTTGTGATTTAGTTTTGTGACAACCCTAAGTCTAAAAAGTCCGGATATTATCAGGATATAACAAAAACTCTTAATAACTTTTGAATAACGCGGAATTAGATTGTGATTTTTTTTATGTTGATAGATTAACGTATGAAGAGTATACTATATTAATATCTCAATCTAATATGGCGTTAAACTTGAAATAAAAAATATAAAAGAAATACAATAAAACAGTGATTATTTCATAATCTATTAACATTACATATTCCAAAAATGGACAGAATGTTTTTTGTTTTGAATGCCAACTTAACTTTATTTTTATTTTTTTTTAATAATTGTATATTTTATTTTATATTTACATTTTTGTGATTTTTCGGACCCGAATATAGGGACACTTTCGATATTTTTTTTGGCAAAACTAAAAGTCGTATCGATGCCGGATTTTCGCTGTAATGCTTAGAATGATATATACTAACGATTTTAACAATAAAAAGGGCATGAGACAAAATCGGGGTTTCTAAAACACTGTGCGCACCCATGACACAGGACAAAATCCTAGTGGGGAGCAAAGTTTTTGAAAAAATATATTAACGCCAAGCCGGGTCAAACGTGATGATTATTATAAACTTACTCATTTATGTAGAAGAGGTATATTGTCTAGCTATGGACTATTGGTATCAAAAATCGTAATCACACTAATATTATAAATGTGAAAGTTGGTTTGTTTATCGGTCAATCACGCTAAAACTGTTCAGCAGAACGGAAATACCGGAATCTGACTTGGGTGATAGGATACTTTTTATGCCACGGAAACGCAGGCGAAGCCGCTGGCAGATGCTAATCTTATCTAAACACAACAGAGATTACCCACCAGATTTACGCCTAACACAAAATAAAATAAACCCCACTAAAATTATCACATTTTCACTTAATATTCAATCTTCTACCCCATAACTTAAATATAAAAATTGCCTGTCTACAAAATCGATCATACATTATAAGAAAAATTGTGCATCGGGCAGATAGTTATTATAATTTAATGCATGTTGTGGCAACTTCTCGTGAAAACTGGGCTGCGCTTACGTTGGCCGACTTCCAAGAGGACACGTATCGTGCAGTCTAGATTAATTGTTACTTCTTTTGCCAAATGCACTCTAAGGCCTAGATTTACGGCCGGCGCTTACCAGGTTTTTGCAAATATTGTGTTTGTCATTTGTTTTTCGGTAGGGTTGTCTAGTTTGTTGTCCGGTTGACTAGATTTATTTTGTTAGGGTGCTTGTGAAATTGAATTGTTGGCAATGTGTTAATACTTGCGTAGTATTGAATTCTTATAATAACTTTAGTGAGACATACTAATTTAACTAAAAAACATGGCGCATTTTGCAAAATGATGAAACTAGTAGAGCTTTTTTCCATTAATAGTCGTGAGTTGATTTAGTATTGATTTCATTGGTGGAATTCGAATTCAAGAATAAGAAAAGTCAACAATAAGAAACACGAAACGAAGGAAAGAAGAAAATCTTCTACTATCTTTCAAACTCTGTTTATAGCTTATTTTTTCTATCACCGACTAGCACATCTCACTATATAACCCCCATAATATTGTTCTTTGAAAGAGTAATTCATAGAAAAGTGTTTTTGATCAAATTGATCAAGCTATGTAATAACTTAGAATCGAAAACGAATGACAACATTTTGGTAACAATCAACTTGGGACACTTACTATCCTATCCAATGCGAATTTAGAATGAACAGTAAAAATTTTAATACAATTCTGGAACAAAAATAATGTACACTTTACTATTCCAACGTAAGTGGTACATTTCCCGTGTATTCAGCTTCAGTAGAGTCGCAATTGCCGCAATAATTTTTATTAAGTGCCGTCGCAGCATGACGCGCCGGTACTGGCGAGAAATCCTTTCTAATTTGTTGAATGCGAGAGTAATGATACTAAAAAAGAATTGCAATGACATCGTGGCAGTTTGTAGGTAATTGTGGTTATTAAGAGCTTTTATAATATCTTTTTTATGAGACAAGCCCACCACAACCTCCCAAAGTCGATGCTTCTAGGAGTAGCTTAGTCGCCAAGCACCACGGAAATTTGATTTAAAACTAAGTGGGTCTTATGAGTAAGCAGTTATACTTACTTCCAATAATAAGTATGGCAAAAATGCCTTAACGCACGGAAATTTGTTCTAGATCGCACAAGGTCCGTACAATATACTACACCTTATGAAACAATTAAATTACCTAACATAGTGTTAGGTTCACATTGCCAGACACCAGTAGTGTCTATTATTTGTCATCAAAAGAAACAAAAAAGCTGAGACTATATTGTAAAAAAAAACTAGCGTGATGTAGATTATTTCCAAAATGGTATAATTTATCTTTATATATATAATTCTTCTGTAAGTGTGTATGTCACTGAACTTCTCTTAAACGACTGGACCGATTTTGATGAAATTTTTTGTGTGTGTTCAAGGGGATCTGAGAAGGGTTTAGATTCACAATTTTGTTCGCTGGACAATGTTTTTTTAATTATTTTTAAATGTATTAGTAGTTGTTGATTTTGGAATGTTTTACATTAGATCCGACTAATTAAAGACGTGTAGACAGGACAACGTCTGTCGGGTCCGCTAGTAATAAATAAAACAGGTAACGAACACATGAAAAGAACTATAATTTTCTGTATTTTGTTACACTTACCAGACCTACTTTACTCACATGTACTTATATAACTAAGACACAGGACAAAATAAAACAGAAACTATTAGGACCAAACTTAGATGAGAAAAACTAAGGTTTAGAAATACTATTGTTAAAAACTTCCACACGAGCGGGACAACACTATTTCTCTCTATTTAAAATAACTAGTTTTAGTTTTCGTTAGGCAAAGTTTTATACAGTTTTACGGGGAACATTTTTTCGGCCAACCGCTGTATATTAAAGTTGAGTTTTTAGAGGCTTTTACTGGGGGCCATTTTGTTTCTGAAATTATGGATACTTTTAGTCGTATAGAGCGCTTTGTAAGTACAGTACTTAGTGTAAAAGCAGTGGAGTAGCTACCCGTGATGTGTAGACATTATATAGACATAAAGACTAAGGTTTTAGTGGGTAAATTGTCGTATAGTTATATGTTATGTTTAGTTACGTGGTATAGTTAACTTAACTGCTGGATATAAACTGAGATCTATGTTAGAATAAGGTAATTAGTTTAAGCATTAATTTTAGAATAATAAAGTGATACCTGATTAGGAGATAGAATTTCAAGCCTCTTATAATACATTGAGAATAAAATATGTTTTATAGGTTGTAATATTACTATGAGAATAAACCTTACCATAAGTTCAAGATAAATTTGAGCGATAGGAAAGTTGTTCTACGAAAACTGACACAAGTAGTCGTTTTTCCTAAAAACTCTTTCATTTCTGATATAAAAAGATCTACCAATGAATAAAGTACTTATGAATAATTTAATGTCTGATACTTTCTAAAAAAAACTGTTAAGCGAGATATGCTTAGAGATATGTGTCAAGGTAGCATTTTTTTGATATTTGCGATAAAGTGGTATAATTTCGCTTAACATAATTATATTGGGTTGTTTAGGTAGGTATTGATCCCAGCTATTAACCCTTACCGACTGGTGCACCTTTTATAGGACACTGTATGTTATTATTAAAATGTTGTATAGGACAATATATGTATAGCAATAGGCTCCCCCTCTATTACATGGGACTTATAACATAAATGATGAAAAGTGGGTGTACATTGTACAGTGGCATTACGTGCCGTAATGTGCAGGTGCACCTCTATCTACCCCTTCGGGGATAAAAGGCGTGGGGTTACAATACATACACAAATATTTAATGGACTAATACTGTCTTATCTCTATTTTTAGACTTATTGTATGACTACCAGTCTTTTATTGTATGTCAATGACCAGTCAATCATAGTCAAGAATTTTATTCAAATGGTAATGAGCCTCAAGCATTTTCATTAAATTCAAGACTAGTATAATCTTAATTAAAGGTCCTACAGCATTTCAATAATCTTAGGAATTGTGGCCAAGAATTTTCAAATCACCTACACGTAATGAGAATTCAGAGTTCAATACTAGCGACTGTTAGAAGAAATTTAATAAAGTTTTGAATCCATTGTGGTATTTAAATCAAGTTATAGTAAATCATCATTATAAAATATCAGTTTTTATCTGTTATAATATCTGCTGTATCTGCCACGGCTTTGATAGGAGGTAGGTGTTATGTTTGCAGCTTACTGTAGTGAAGAATTTTACCCCGTTAATCGAATTTGAGAAAATAAAGTTAAATTAACATTGACTCTACTCTGCATAGAGTAGTTTACAAATACGCTCGACGCGTCGCCTCAGAGACAGTGACAATGAAAGAGATAGCACTTTCATAACAAACTCATACTATTGTATTTCAAACACTACACTAATAAACCTCCCATTAAAGTCGTGGCAGATACTTCTGAAGCTCCTTATACAGGGTGACTTTGAATTCGACGTATTCCTCTCGGGAGGTGATAATACAACTAATTTCCTACAAAAATAGCCCTGAGGTCCTTGGGCGGAAAGTGGCTAGTTTCTGAGATATTCAACATTTTTGGTTTTGGTAAAAATATCCCGAATTGATTACAAAAACATCAATAAATAAAAAAATACTGGTTGGATTTTAGTTATTTTAGTTTTAAACAGTTGCCAATACATCAGTTATCTATACATATAATAAAATCGTAGAAAAGTGCTGTCTGTACATTGAAAATAAAAATAAAAAAAATAGCAGGGGTTATTGTTATGTCGATGTCGAACCCAAAAATGTAATTAACTTTTTTTTTGTCTGTTTGTCTGTTTGTCTGTTTGTCTGTTTGTCTGTTTGTCTGTTCGTCTGTGCGCGCTAATCTCAGAAACGGCTGATCCGAGTTGGATGCGGTTTTCACGAATATATTGTGGGATGCTTAAATTTACATTTAGTGTTTGTTTCATGTCAATCGGTTCATAAATAAAAAAGTTATGTCAAATTAAAGAATCACGTCGAACATTCTATGCTTATACCATTAATAATCTCCGCAACCATTTGACGGATTTGGTTGAAATTTGGTACAGATATAGTTTAGAACCTTAGAAAGGACATAGATATATTTTTATTTCAAAAATCAAAAAATAAAATAAAAATAAAATAAAAATAAAATAAAAATAAAATAAAATAAAAATAAAATAAAAATAAAATAAAAATAAAATAAAAATAAAATAAAAATAAAATAAAAATAAAATAAAAATAAAATAAAAATAAAATAAATATAAAATAAAAATAAAATAAAAATAAAAATAAAAATAAAAATAAAATTAAAATAAAAATAAAAATAAAAATAAAATAAAATTAAAATAAAAATAAAATAAAAATAAAATAAAAATAAAATAAAAATAAAATAAAAATAAAATAAAAATAAAATAAAAATAAAATAAAAATAAAATAAAAATAAAATAAAAATAAAATAAAAATAAAAATAAAAATAAAAATAAAAATAAAAATAAAATAATAATAAAATAAAAATAAAATAAAAATAAAATAAAAATAAAATAAAAATAAAAATAAAAATAAAAATAAAAATAAAATAAAAATAAAATAAAAATAAAATAAAATAAAAATAAAATAAAAATAAAATAAAAATAAAATAAAAATAAAATAAAAATAAAATAAAAATAAAATAAAAATAAAATAAAAATAAAATAAAAATAAAATAAAAATAAAATAAAAATAAAATAAAAATAAAATAAAAATAAAATAAAAATAAAATAAAAATAAAATAAAATAAAAAATTAATTTATTCCGGACATACAGCGCCATCTATTGTTCAATTTCGTACTTATAGTACGGAATTGAACAATGTCGGGCTGTTCCTATACTCCGTAGATAGATGGCGTTGATCGCGCAATGGTGTAATTATTACAATTGTTCAGTTCATGTTATTGTTTTAATTCATTGGAAATTTGTTTTTACAAAATAGTAAAAAGCAATGAAAAATATAACATAATACAACTTTTAGTACAAAGAAAACGCTCTAACGGAGTATAGATAATTCTATGTCGATCGTTACACGACTTCGGTTCATGTTATTGTTTTAATTCATCGAAAAAAGTTAACAAATAGTAAAAAGGTATGAAAAAAATTATATCAATATAATTAAACTTTTAGTACAAAGAAAATGCCCGAACGGAGTATAAATAAATAATCCAAGTTGTCTTTATCCTCGATAGATGGCGTTGGGATCGAAATAGATTGCGCTATGGTTTTGTTACAATTATTTGGTTGGGTATCGGCCGAGCGCTTCGGTACTATTGTAGAAAATGTGTATTATCAGTCGTATGATTATTTGTCTGTAGTGGTCCTGCTGTTTCGTATATTCTAAATTGGTTTCGTTGTATTTGTCAATTAATAAGTTTATTTGTTGGGTTTTCCTGGTTTTCTGGTTAAACTTTTTAACGTAGGTTTAGTTTGATATCGATTATTAGTAGTTACTGTAGTTAGTTTTTTTAATAAAATTGTAAGTCTAATTTATAAATTAATTAGATTAGATTTAAGTCGTTTCTTTTAAATTATTTAGTTTAAGCTTGGTTATTATAGCATAAAGGATAGGTTCTAATATAATTTCTTTTTTAATTGTTATAAATTCGTAATTCGTAGCTTTCTTTAGTTTTAAGTTAGTTTTCATCTTAAGTTCGGAAAGATTATAATATTTCTTTAGTTAAAGTCCGTTTTTAAACTATTTTTTCAATGCCCTAAGTGAGTATACATCTATTAAAATCAAACGCAGAGCTCATTATGTTGATTTTTGAAGAGTTCCCTGGAATATCTTCCACATCTCATTTTTGAAAAGATCCCGCGAGATCGGGAACTCATCATCATCATCATCATCATCATCAGCCTATAGCTATGGGAACTATGTGGTTAAAACCAAAAATTTGCCGGAAGTCACTATTCCACGCGAACGAAGTCGCGGGCAAAAGCTAGTCATTTATAAATACTAATAATGGCAGAAATATCATTCGTTTTAAAATAGCAAGTAATTTTCTATGAAATTTTGTTTTGTTTCACTAATTTGGTCAATAGATAACTGGATTTATTTCGAAAAAAATATATGACACTAAGCGTACAAACTATTAGAAAAACTTCCTTGGTTTATTAGCTGCCCAGAAACGTAAAATTATTTACAATATTCCCAAAAACAAATTAATTAATTGATGATAAGTAGAGTGTAAAGAGAAAAGCGCAATTTCAAAAACATCTTAATTTGCAAAATTTTGTTCAAAATGATCTTCCCTACGACGTATACATGCTCGAACACACTTCCTTATCCCTACGACGTTCACTCTTGGGCTGAATATGCGTTTTATTTCGTCACTATGTTTTGGAGAAAAATTTCGATATTCTGCCAATTCCCTCTGCATAAACAAGGGACTTCATGTAAAAATCAACCGGCGTTAGGTTCTGGTCATTGTGCATGCCATATAGTTGGACCGCCCTACTAATCCAATGCCTGAGAATCAATGTTTTCGACCATTTGATTGCCGCACAGTAGTTCGATAATGCACTTGACAATCGTCGTGTGGATTAAATTCGTCAATCAAATTAATAAATTAATTCATCTTGTTTCTAAATTCAAATTTAAAACAATGACCCTAGCACATTCCTTATTTTTTTTTCGCAATTCTCACCATTTAAATTGTTGGATGAAAAGTAGGGTCCAATCAAATAATTAATTATGATACCCCTGCAAATATTTGAATTAAAACCGCGATGATGATAACGATGGTTTGCTTTTTTCGGATTTCGTTGACTTTTTTGTGGCTAATATTGAAAGAAAGAAAGAAAGAAAGAAAGAAAAATCATTTATTCGGCACCGGGCACGATGCACCAAAACAAAACACAAAATAGAAGAAAAAAAAATGGTAAAATTAGTTAATACATTTAAAAAACACAAAAAAATGCACTACTTAAATTATATAGAAAAAAAAAACACATACAAACACACAACAGGTAAAAAAAAAAACAAAGGTGGCAACGTGCCCAAGCCAAAAGGGTTGCCACCTCAGTATGAGCTGGGCACCGAAAGTACCCAGCACTGATTTTCAGTTGGCACCCTTTGCAGTGACCCACGGACGGAGACAACGCACAAAACAAAACACAAGTAATATAGTAAAATAAATTAACAGAATAAATAAACATAAAAATGAGAATATTAAAATAAACATACATACATATATTTTAAAATACATCTATAAATAAATAAAAATAAATGGTAAAAATAAAATTAATAAGAACATAATAAAAGAAAAACGTAATATTGTGGGTAGGTGTGTGATCGTAAGGTCACCCCGCAGCACGACACTCATTTGACTCCTACCTGTAAAAGTGGTCGCCCTGTCATTACCCCATGGAAAAGAATAAATTATCTAGACTATGTAGGTACATGTCTAGATAACAGTGCGCGGAAGAGCGAGCGTGGAAGGTATAAGAAAATATAAGAAAATACAAGGGTGGCACAGGACGCCAATCCACCAACAACTACCGCAGACAACATGGGACTCGAAGGTAAGTTTACCAGACTTATTGTATCCCGCATTGCTGCTACATAGCACTCATACATGGTAATTAGATTTTTAGAATTTAATAATAAGTAAATGTCAGATTATAAATAAGATAAGATAAAAAAAAAAAAAATATGTCATACACATGTGAACCTACAAAACTAAATAAATAAAATAAAATAAAGTCAATTTAAATAAAGGACAGATCAATATTTATTGATTCACTGTCGATTTGTGAGCTTGTTAAAAAGTCCTTTAGCTTTCTTCTGAAACTATAAATGCTTTGCAGGTTCCTAATTGGCGGAGGTATGTTGTTCCAACACTTGGATGCCGCATACCGGAAACTACCTCGAAAAGCAGCCGATCTGTGTTGCGGTATGGCCAGCTGCTGCGCACACCGTCTACCCTCCCGCTGCCGGTGAGCATTCACCCACGACAGCTTCGAGTAGAGGTACGCCGGACACTTATACTTAATCACACCAAAGAGGAGACATGCCAGGTGGTGTTTACGCCGCGACTTCATCTTTAAGAGACCGTTTTTATTTAGATAAGGTGTTATGTGTGTTCTCGGTGGAATTTTAAAACAAAAACGTGCGCAAGCATTTTGAACCCTCTGTATCAGTCGCTCAGTCCGTGAAAGTAGTCTAGGCCCAATGACCACGTCCGCGTAGTTTAGTCTGGATAACACCAATGACTCAACCAATTGCACACGCAACTCCTCACTTAGATACGGCCGCATTCTATAGAGTACCTTCAGACGATAAAAACAGTTTCTAACACAATTAGATATGTGGGACTCGAACCTAAAACCTTCATCCATCAGTAGTCCCAAATTCTGCGCCTCGCTTACACGCTCAATGATTTGGCCTCTCAGGAGAACGTCGGCACTGCTAGACGGAATCTTAAGTTGCGTTTTTGTTCCGAACATCAAGAATTTAGTTTTAGACGTATTCAAGATGAGGCAATTACTGCTTGACCAGTCCACTATCCTGTCTAGGTCTTCATTTATAAAATTTACGGCATTCGCGTACTCCTCAGGTCTAAAGGACAGGTAAATCTGAATGTCGTCTGCGTAAATATGATACCTGCACTTTTTTATTACTTTGACGATGTCAGCACAATATAATAAGAATAGGGTAGGCCCTAATATAGATCCCTGGGGAACCCCCTTCGTCACAGGTTTCACTTCTGAAGCCAAGACAGAGCCATCGGTATCGCGAATCTCAACTAGTTGAGTACGGTTCCTGAGATAACTATCAAACCATTTTATTGTTGGCATGTCAAATCCGTAGTACGCCATTTTAGAGATTAAAAGGGATAAATTAATTGAGTCAAATGCCCTGGAAAAGTCCAATAGGACTAGTATAGTGCACATACCCTCATCCTGCGCGCCCAGTATATTGTCGGTGACATCCAACAATGCTGTTGCTGTACCACGCCCCCTCCGAAAACCAGACTGTACATCCGGCAGAACGCCGCTGTCCTCGATGTATTTGGACATCTGCTCACCCACCACCCTTTCCAAGACTTTGGACATCAAGGGTAAAATACTTATAGGTCTCAAATCCTTAAAATCACCGGGATTGTTATTTTTTGGTAGAGGACGCACTTTTGCTAATTTCCAGGCGTCTGGAAAATTAGCGGTAACGATAGATGTATTTATAATACGCGTCAGTACAGTCAGGGTTTGTGGTATCGTCAAAATAAACATATTCAGTGCTATCTGATCACTACCTTCGGCATTCGATTTTAGGCTAGTTATTACTTTTAGAACTTTAGTCTCATCCATTGTTTTGAGAGTGAAAACGCAATCGGAAAACCTGTGAAATTCGTAGTAGGTGCAAGTCGACAAGGAAGTAATTGTATCGCCGGGTACGTTTAAAAAATGACTATTTATTATGTCTGGGTCTTTAAGATGTGAGGGTAGCTCTGTACAACATTTTTGTGGAAGCAAGGTAGACTTTAAATTCTTCCAAAGCAATTTAGGATGCGAGATATTATTATTAATATTAGATTTGAAATAAGCTACTTTTTCAAAATAAATTGATTTATTTACTAAATTCTTTAAGTCGATGTAATACTGCTTTTTGTGGACTAATGTATTTTTGTTGCGGAATTCCTTATGGGCTTTGTCTCTGAGTCTCATCATAAGTTTAATGTTGTCCGTGATCCACGGATAAGATCTATCCTTTATTCTAACGGTCTTACGAGGTGCAAATGTGTCAAACAAACATAGTAATTCATTCGTCAAACAGTACACCATGTAATCCACGTCATCGGAAGAAACCACGCCACGCCAGTCGACTGCTTCTAGGGCGTCCTTGAATTTTTCAAAGTTAATGCTCTTTAATCCCCTATACATTATCACTCGAGGCAGAATTTTTTCCCTTTTAATACGGAACGTAGAAGTTATTAATGCATGAGCACCGAGCGCTTCTATTGGGTACACATTGACGTCTGTAACATTTGCGTCTGTACACACTAAGTCTATAAGACTCGAGTTGTTGGCCGAAAAGTGTGTAGGAGATGACACTAACTGATTAAAGTTACAGTGGTTCAAAAATATATGCAGTTTATTTAAGTTGCAGTCACGCGGCGAGGCACTTGCATAATTTATATTAAAATCGCCCAGCAACACAGTGTAGTCGCAAAACGGCAGCGAATTTACAGATACGGTCAAAGAGTCGAGAAACGTGTCGACATCCAACCACGGTGGTCGATAGGCTGTACCAATGGCAACCCTAGTACCGTTTACACCCAGCACGAGCCACATCTGTTCGACCGATTCGTGTGCAGGGTCGGTAGGGTGGGAATGCGCCCGCACATTCATTCCACGTTTAATATAAAATCCGACGCCGCCGCCGCGGCCACCGCGCACGCTCAGCGGACGCGGGACATGCCGCAGACGGTAGCCGGGAACCGAAGGCGCGCGCCCCTCCTCCCCCGCCCTAAGCCATGTCTCATTCACGGCCATAATGTCAACATCATGACGCTCCACGGCGGCTATAAACTCGTCATGGTTTGTACCCAGCGACCCGGCGTTAAGAAAACCAACTTTAAATTGTTTCGAGGTCATATTAAAATGAGAATATAACTAAAAATGTATAAATGTAATAGTAATTTATAGTAGTATAGTGTAATAGTAATTCTCTGTGATCTTTGTAATTATATATAAATATGATTAATATTATGATAAAGCCATTACCTATAAGGTTTGAATAAATGTATAAATGAGCGTACATTAATACATAAATGTTGTGTCGTGATATATGTGTATTGTTGACAATAAACAAAGTCGCGCAATCCTGAAAACCATAAGGCCTCCCGTCACTGCAAGGAGTACCAACCTCAAACCATACATACATCGCCGCGATCCCTAAGTTAAAACATAAAAAGACATAAAAACAAAACAATTGTAACATTGAGACAAGTTCCAAATCGTAAACAAGAATCAGGGTATACAACAAAAAAATTAAATGATAAACACCAAAGAAAAATTTATTTATACCCACAAAAATCAAACCTGACCGTCCCCAAAAATTTTATTAATATCGGCGTCAGAGCGAACGCGCACAGCCGAGACCCCGTCCTCCTTCCGCGCGTAGATGCGTCCCTCTCTTGTCCACACGTACTTGTAGTGCGAGCGCTGTCCGGCCTCACGAGCCAGATGAAACAGTCTCGCGTTAGAGCGAGTAAGGTGCTCATTCACAAACACCCTCTTAGGCTGCCCGTGTAGATCGAGGTCCGCAGTGGTAAGACCGCGGCGCACGCGTGCCGCGCGAAGTAGTTGATCTCGCACCACACGGCGAGATAAGCGCACCGCGATTGCGCGCGGCCGCGGGTGCTCCGCTATGTCACTCTGGGATGAACTGATGGTTATGTTACGGCGCACCTTACCCAGTCGCTCGACGTTCACAATGTCCCTATCGTCGAGGTCGATACCGAGCTTCAGTGACACGGTTTTAATTATGTGAGCCGGGTTCTCAGCCTTCGACTCCGGAATGCCCGACACGATGACGTCATTTAGTAACAGGTCCTGATCCCGGTCGTTTAACTGAAGCTTTAATTCAACGATCGTCTTCTCGAGGTGGTCGTAAGAAGGAGCATCCGTCGCCTCAAACCGCTGCTCGATGTTATCCAGCCTGCACTCCACTGCTCCCATCCGCCCATTGTAGCCTTCGTTGGCAGCCCGGAACTCGGCATTCTCCTGCCGCAGCTGGCGTATATCCGACCTGAGTCCGCTTAATTCTTCCCTGAATGCGCGAATTTCCGCCGCCAGTTCCAGACTCACGGCTGTGCTCACGGGGGGAGTGACGGTGGGCAGACTATTTGGTTCTGAGTAATCTGCTGCCGCACCTTTAACCGGTGTTGCGGAATTATCCGTCCTGGGTAGTGTCGCCTTGCAACCGGGACACAACCATGCAGGAGAAGGGGTCGCCGTCGGCGGAACACCCACACAGGCGCGGTGGTAGCAGCCCGCGCACTTGCTACACCTAACGCTCGCTGATGCAGCAATAAACTGCCCACATCCCCCGCACTTAGCCATTGCTAGATATTTCGGATGGAGTTTATTTATCACAAAAAATTCACATTTTTTTTTTTTTTATTAGGGTAGTTTTTGCACTGCGACACCGAGAACAATCTAAGATTTGTTGTAATTTTAATTATAATGGAACACTGCTGCTATCCACAATATATGTTATGATTTAGCTATTGTTAAACACTTTGCGAATAAAGGTATCTATGTAGCACTGTTGTTTTATTTTATTCGATACGAGGTGACATAAACAAGTCAGCTGTTACCGGCGTCCGTGACGTCACTCGCGTCCGTGACGTCACTATTGGATATTGTGATAGTTTATCCAGCACACTATCGAACTACTGTGGGGCAATGGTTGGATACTTTGGTTCCCAGACGTTATATTGGCACGGGGGTCCAACTACATGGCAAGCGCGGTGTCCAGAATCTAACGCTGGTTGATTTTTACATAAAGTCCCTTGTTTATGCAGAGGGAATTGGCAGAATATCGAAATTTTTCTCCAAAACATAGTGACGAAATAAAACGCATATTCAGCCCAAGAGTGAACGTCGTAGGGATAAGGAAGTGTGTTCGAGCATGTATACGTCGTAGGGAAGATCATTTTGAACAAAATTTTGCAAATTAAGATGTTTTTGAAATTGCGCTTTTCTCTTTACACTCTACTTATCATCAATTAATTCATTTGTTTTTGGGAATATTGTAAATAATTTTACGTTTCTGGGTAGCTAATAAACCAAGGAAGTTTTTCTAATAGTTTGTACGCTTAGTGTCATATATATTTTTTCGAAATAAATCCAGTTATCTATTGACCAAATTAGTGAAACAAAACAAAATTTCATAGAAAATTACTTGCTATTTTAAAACGAATGATATTTCTGCCATTATTAGTATTTATAAATGATAACTGATGTATTGGCAACTGTTTAAAACTAAAATAACTAAAATCCAACCAGTATTTTTTTATTTATTGATGTTTTTGTAATCAATTCGGGATATTTTTACCAAAACCAAAAATGTTGAATATCTCAGAAACTAGCCACTTTCCGCCCAAGGACCTCAGGGCTATTTTTGTAGGAAATTAGTTGTATTATCACCTCCCGAGAGGAATACGTCGAATTCAAAGTCACCCTGTATAATGAGTCTCAACATAAAGCATGACTCGACACGCTCTACAATATGGAATCAAATAAACAAATTCACTTTTATGTGAATGTTTGTTTCTCTGACCGTTTGTCAGTGAATCACACTAAAACCACTGAACAGATTTTGATTTTAACTATTCTAAGATTGTCATTTTTATCTATTGACATAAAGTCATATTCCTATATTAATCCAGTTTTCTTTCAAATACATACCTACATATACATACCACAGCACCAAACGACATATTGGCACGCGAAGACTCATAATTTTAAAAATATAGAACGAGCATTATTCCCATGGGAAATTAAGTAAAAGACATTCTTTTGAGCGATCGCTTGACAAAATTACACAATGACAATTTAATTTAATATGTAGCTTATATGAAAAACACGAAATTACTAAGTATTTTAATAAAGAGTTTGAGTTGAAATTCATGAAATTTGCACCAGTTATTGAGTAAAGTGTGAAGTAAGTTCGAGCTTTGTATGTTTTGAAGTGTGAGACTAACTTCCTAAGTCAATGTTACAAATGTGAATGTGTTTGTGTGCTTGTTTGTTAGTTTGTGAAGATTTTTGATTGATTTTTTATGGACTTCGGTGTAAATAAAAGTTCTTAACATGTTTATAGGTTATATTTATTTATTTAATAAGGTATGTATATCAACAATATACATAAAATGTCATATCTATATGTCTATAAGTACGGTATAAATGATAAAAAAACGACGACACAACACCTGAAAAAAAATTCAGTATAATTTAAAAATAACTTTTTAATAAAATTAATAAAGCACTACGGTACTATTATAGAGTATGGCTTTTAAAATAAATAAATTGTATAAAAATACGTTAACAGCTTTTATAAAAAGGGGATATGAAATTATTATGAAATTCAATGTTTTTGACGTTCTTTTTATATTTACTTTATTTTTATTTTTAGTCGTGGTCATATCACTGCAGGGCAAAGGCCTCTCTGCCCTCCATCCACTCCTCTCTTTGCAGAGTTTTCTGCACCTAATCCTTATATTATCTACATTGATATTACCTATTGTATACTGCATGCTATTAATACCATAACTATTAAAAAAATTAATAGTAACAATTTTAAAAGCAAATTGTTCAAATTGCACATTCAGAGAGAGTAAGAGAACAAAGACTCAAGATTAGAATGTCAATGATGAATATTATTTTGTTATTTTTTATCTTGGACCGAAGGAACTCTAAAACAGAAAATAAATTCTGTTCGCAACACAAAGTGTCACAAACTATGAAATATTAACTCTGCATTCAACAGAAAGCAGAGCTTCTAAGTAATTGAATAAAAATCTTGGTGAGTAAATTATGACGGTACAAAGTGCCAAGTCAAGGCGAGGTAGAGGAGTAACAACATGGAGTGCGCATAGTAAACAAGTCACCTAGCAACAAAGTCAATCAAACATAGAAATATAGTATAGTGTCATAAATGACAGTTGCTATAAGGTAACTCAAGATGACGTGGTGGCCTGGAGTTTTATGACCGCTCATCGTGCATGAGAGCGCGGGTTCAAATCCTACCAACGGCAAGTACCAATGTGATGTGTGTTTGAGTGTTTTCGGACTTATATGTACTTTCTATGATGATTTAGACACCATTTTATAGTTTCAAATTGAAATCGCTAATCCGCATTGAGTGGTGATTATTTGATTAATGCTCAATACCTTTTCTATCCGAGAAGAGGCTTTGGTCAGCAGTGGCCACTAGGTTGTTGATGTGAACTAATTCAATATCTATACAACCACTTAGAATTAGTTGAATAACTTATTCAACGTCGTAATACAGCATAAAAATTTATAGAAATTTGTGTTATTAAAACAACCCTCATAAACTTACCAAGATTAAAACTAAACATCAGCTATGAACGATTTTTATTCTAAAACGATTAGTACTAAAGACGAATAAATACCAAGATAGAGATGATAATACCACATCAAATAATTATTATTGTCGCTATAATTTACATTACCACTCCATTTACTATCTACTCCACAATATGTCTATCTCTCTCTCCTGGCATTACCTAGGGACGTGGTTTGCAATTTTCAGGTACATGCATTGTTTACAACTGATGGAATGGGTGTTTCCTAGTACCGTGCTGTTACAAGGAAGTTTGCAAAATGTGTTATGTATATTTTCTTAACTTGTACTGTTAGATAAATCTTTGTGAACGATTTAATGTATTCAAATCACTTTATAAATTTATCTGTTGGTGTATTTGTAGGTTTTTTGTAGTAAGGAATGTATCTGTCGTCTAAGTTAATGATGTACACTTAATAGTATCTGCAGATCAAACATTATTAGTCTTTTCGATTCACAAGTTTCGTAGTACCATTTGTTCAAAACAACATGAATTTGTAAATGCAGACCAACTAAGTCTGAAAAGGACATCAACCAAAATGGGCTAGAGTTTTGAACAGCTGTATTGAGAAAAAAGAAGTTCACAAATAATTTAATAATAATATTTAATGAATTTTGATTTCTATTCGGGAGTGTAAATATAAATAATATTAAATAAGAATAAAAACAGTTTTGTAATTGATTATTGTTATTATTGGTGACACTGCCATGACAACAGTTTTGTGACAGTTCTTTTTCGTATTTATATTGTGAATATTATTTCGATTTTGGCTATTTTTGACGACTGTGCTATTCAAAATGGATTCTGGTGATTTTCTATCCGATAACCCCGGCTCACTCTTGGACTCAGTACCCGCTCAAACGTTAACCCTGGCAACGAAGCCGCTTTACATGAGGACGACCCCGTAAACTTGGACTTTCCGATTTTGCCTAGTGAATCTATATATTGTGTCAATTGTGGAACTGAAATCACTCACAGGAGAAGACACAATGTTAATCTTGTGGAAGTGCAGCGAGTTATACTGCAATGGATCGCACCACAAGTGGTAAGTCATTAAGTAAGTGTAAGTGGTTACTGCGCTCATATCATGTCTGTGATATGGTATTTAAGTTGGGCAAGGCATGAAAATGTAACTCCACCAGCTCAGTTTCTAGAAAATGTTTTGTTAACATTATGAAAATGAATAGTTTCACAAATAAACGATTTATTTTAAAGTGTTGAAGTTTTTTCATATATTATGTTTAATCATTAATTTGATACAAAGTTTCTTATCTATACGTTTTCTTTGTACTGTAAGCCGCTCAATAAAGTAAAAAATAGTACAATATTTTCATGTTCATGTTCAAGCCCAAACGCCATACAAAGTGGTTGATGTCCTTTTGAACTCAAAACAACACAATAGATCAGCTGTTATTTTTCAAAATTCATCAGTTTAAGTGAAACACTCAGTGCTAGCACATCGGTCCAATACCGCCCACACATCCATCGATAATTTCCCCGACTTTTACAACTAGTGTGGGATGAAACACAGCTGCACTGAACTTGAATCCCAGTCCAGATATTTCAATACATCCAAGACCATATCCCCCATTTTATTGCTCTTAACAAACTATATTTTCCTTTTACTGAAATTAGATCCTTCGCAAGTTGCTTCGTAGTTTCTTACTTTACGAGATATTTTAGGAGTCAAACAAGTTTCTCCTGTATAAAGTTCCGTCTAGTAATATTACCCAGCGGGTTCAAACTCACGACCTCATTTCCCTTCTAGTTTAATGTGTACAGAGAGCCGGTCTGCTGTTTTCTAAACAACGTTTTTCGTATGAAAATTGAAGGCCCTTGAAGCGTTCGTGTTGGGTAATTATTTTTTGATGTTCGTTCTAAAAAAGTAATATAACTAAAAAAGTCTACGAACTATGTTTATTTAGTAGCATCGTTGCAACTAAAATTTATGAGAACCAAGTTTCTAGTTTATTTTTTGAAGTACTAGCTTCTACCACCGGTTGCGTTCGCATTCCCGTGGAATAAAAAGTATCCTATCACCCAAGTCAGCTCATACCTTGTCTGAATAAACTTACGCTTAATTGACAAACAATCATCCAAAGATTCTAACAAACAAACTTTTGCATTTATAATATTAATGTGATGTGATGGTAGACATGTTATTATATAAAATTTTTCATATGCAGATATTATTTTTTTCTGTGTCAGCGTCGTGATCAGCAATGGATTTGAGGATGGAGCATTTGAGGATAATTATTGATAACGGTAATAAGATGGTTGCCGTGACAAAGATTACACAAATTATGGAAGGCTTATACGACAAGTAAGTTTTTTATGCCCCCATATAAGTCATTTGGTACAAGTAGATAAAATTTTGCTTTTAAAATTTATTCACACATTCAAGAGGTTATGACGACACCTCCATAAAATTTCACAATAAAATATTTCAATAAATACAGATTTCACAACTACTTTTTTGCATTACATTACGTAGTCTACTCCCCAAAAAAGTCAACACATAGTAATTGCTTCTTAGAAAACCAGCAATGGATTTCAAAAATGATTTTTATACGGATACTGATCACCAAGTATTTGGTATCAATTTTTTTAAACGTATTTTGAGCTGAAACTTTGTGTAAAAATTCTATTCAACCTGTATTCTTCAGTGCTCCTGATGTATATAGGTATTTTGTTACACGCTGTATAGTGTGCTAGTATGTCTCTGAGGTTCATCAATGTATAGGTCCCAAATTAATGATTTGGTTGGTGATGTTATCGTAAACAGGGATTAAGAAGTTAATGACGCTAGAAGGTCAATGACACTATCTGTCTGACGCAAGGCAGGAGTTATGAATAGACGAATGCCTTTGAGTGTGGGTTGGTGTTAGTACCTAAATGTAATGTCCAGGTAATAATAATATGTCCGCTGCATCGTTAGTCGAGTGGTTGCATGTGCGACTGCCGGACAAGGGGTCTCGGGTTCGATTCCCGGGTCGGGCAAAGTATTACTGGGCTATTGTCAGTTTTTCGGAAATTTATCAGTAGAAGTACGGTGTCTGGAATTGTGCCCAGATATGGCAATAGGCTCACCCCCTATTGCATGGAACTTATAACACAAATGGTCAAAAGTGGGTGTACATTGTATAATAGCATTAGGTGCCGCAAGGTGCGCCTCTGCCTACCCCTTCGGGTATAAAAGGAGTGACATTGCATAATAATATGTCTTGGACTTTGATGTGTATACATAAAGCTATAGAAGTATAATTTAATTAATTTATGATAAAAGATTTCAACCAAAGCTCAAACTTTTACACCTACTATTGTCTCTCTGTATCACCCTAAGATTGACTGTTAGATAATGCCAAATTGGCATTAAGTCCACCATTGTTTAAATGTACATAAAGTGTAAAATAAATAAAATATATCTTGACTGATAACCAGACGATAATATTTTTAAGACTATCTCTGGTTGATTAATAAAATTGATATTATGTAATACATAAAAAAAAATTGCTAAGAAAATATCTATTCTAAGAGTCAATGACTCCTTTCATATTCTATTTTCGCGACAAAATATAAAAATACAAAATTAAATTCATCACTTACAACCCACGTACAACGTACGGTACAAGTAAAACGAAACACTTTACATAAATGACATTAATATCAGAGATCAAAGCGTGTTCCCCGTAAAACTGCCTCAATGCTCAACGCTCACAAAGTCACAATACGAGTAGCAACATAAAACATTCACGAAAATCTCCAGCGCTTAACACGATCTAGATGTAGAAACTCTATATAAAATGGATTAAACAACATATCTTTTGGATTCGGTGAAATTCGGAGTTATATTATAGAACACTAGCTTTTAGCACGCGGCTTCAAATGCGGTTTTTAAGGGTTATAAAAAAAATGTTGAACGATTTTTTTAACAAACACTAATAGTAGACGTATCAATTTTTATCTTTCTATCTTGAAATTTGCGGAATGTTTCATACAAACTTCCACTTCCCATTTTAGGAAAGTAGGGAGTTAGAAATGTCTCGAGGAACAAATCGAAGCTTGGCACTGAAGATTGTGACCATTCAATCAACTATACAATATAATAACTATATTGCAACTATACAATGTATATGTAGTCATGTATAAAATGGATTTAACAAACATGTTTTCTGGAGAATCAAGAAGTAGATAAATCTGTGCACTAACAAAAGCAGGAGACATTAGCTCTAAATTCTGTGCCCCAAGACAGCTACATCTTATGCCTAACAGCGTCGCGAATCTGGAATATTTCCGACTTACTCAACCAGAATAATATAGTCCTAAGTAGTTTGAATAAAAGTCGCTTCGCATTGCGAGTCAGCCATTTTTTGTGCGAGCTGCACAGCCTTATCTTTTTAGGGAAAAATATAATAAATCATTGTTTTTGTGTGACTTTACTTGTTAAGAACGGTTAAGGCTTTTAAACGTTCATATTTTTAAGGCAGTTTGTGCAAGGATTTTTGTTTAATTGCTAAGAAAAGTTATTGTGTTCAAGAACTTTCTGTCTCATTTATTTTGTAGGCTTTAATGCAATATAACTTGAAATGAGTAATTTTATATCTAACTAGCGGACCCGACAGACGTTGTCCTGTCTACACGTCTTTAATTTGAAATTTTAAACTTTTTTTAATAAGCTAAAACATTCTGGACCTTTTTGATGAAAATTGTTATTCATTAATATATTTGACACTGCGATGGTAGCGCCGTCTGTCGGATTCAATGTAAAACATTCCAAAATCAACAACTACTGATAAATTAAAAAATAATCAAAAAATCATTGTCCAGCGGACAAAATTGTGAATCTAAACCATTCTCAGATCCCCTTGAACACACACAAAAAAAATCATCAAAATCGGTCCAGTCGTTTAAGAGAAGTTCAGTGACATACACACTTACAGAAGAATTATATATATAAAGATAGTCGTAGAAGTACTCAAATGTAGAACCATTATCTTTAAAGGGAGATTTTAGCATAAAATCTCTTCACCTCTTTGGCGTAAACAGTAAACAGTGTTCAACCTCATAAATTGTCTACTACGACATTTTAAATACCAACAGTAAAGTTTCATTAAGGCAGAAAGTTTTATAGCACTAGACCCATTTTAATTTTAAACCACGTTAATTATATACTGTTGCGGTTAACAAAGTTCCTTGACTTATAAGTTCACGAAGATTAGACTTGAGTAATCATCCAAAATCGATATTGCTTCGAGTTTGGCTCCGTCGAAATTATTTCTTAATTGGTAGCATCCTGAGGGATAATTCCTTCCTATCTATTTTACGTCAATGGGGAATCTCTGTACAGCAATTAAGGGTAAAGTTATATTTTGTGTCATGTTTAATGAGAACTTGAGATTAAACGGCTTCATTCTAATCAGGGAACAGGTTTTGATCAACATTTTGTTAAATCTTATTGAAAATTTATCGCCTAACCAAATCATCTTCTATCAAAATTATAAAAGTGGGTATCAAGTTTATCACGTGTCTAATTTAGGAAATTAAATTTGCTAAAGATTCACTAATTTATATTGCCCGTTGCTTGAAACTGAAACTGCTTTTCTTAGATGTTTTGTTTACTTATTTTAACGGTTTCCGTCTTTAGATTATACAGATCCGTTATTTCAACTATAACCAATATGGCGGTACTACCAAATAAGACTATTGAGGTCAGCTGGTGTCCAATTAAGTGCCAAAACATTTTTTCGGCCCAAAATGCAAGTTCTGCACTTGCTCCGGAGCTGTGGCCAACGTAAAAGGTTACCGGGGCTCCGGCTCAAAGCAGGAGAAGGAACGGGGTGGTTTTTAGTCAGTAAGAGTCTGACACTCCCTCTCGCCTCGCCCAAGGCGGGAGAAGTCATTGGATGATTTTCGCCCCTCAAAAAAAAACAGGCTCATAAATTGCATCCTGACTAAATAACGCAAGTAGACAAAGTGCATATGACCAGCGCTTGAGGTTTTATTCACCTCTAACTCTTTGGGGACCATTATTTTTCATTTAAACGGCGAGTCGGACATCTTATTTTTATAGCTTCCTTCTGCAAAGCAAGCGTAATGCCCGCACTTACACTGGCGTAGGTACGTTAATGTTCCTACAATTTACTGTCTAATAATACTGGATTATTTCTACTACTTATTACAGTAAATGGGTGTCTTTGAATTGTGTAGAAAATAATAATAATAATAGGCAATTATTTTTAAGAGTTTAAAGAGTTGTATCTACAGTATACTTAATGAATTATTCACATTGTTCATAACTCACTTCTTAGACTGACTGACTGACGCAGTGGTTCGGTTCGGTTCGATGCGCGGTGGTTCGGCAACCGACTGCCGTGCAATATGTAGTGGGTTCGATTCCCGCATGCAGCAGCACAAATGGTTATTTCGGTTCTGAGTATCATGTGTATACATGCATACGCATACAAGACACAGGTGAAAAACCAAGTGTGGGTAAATGTTTCATAAAAAAAAACTTAATGCCTATTTTTGGAAACCCACCGAAAAACAATGTTTGTTTGCCAAATTTTGAGATGCATAATTTACCCATCAATACCAAAAAACATAACAAAAACGAATACAATAAAAAACAAATTAAGGATCCCATCTACAGCTAGAAGGTATTAGAATTCCCTGAATTTATATTAACAGCGTTCAGATCTGCACTACCTATAGCAGCCCGTAGTTGAACACCCGCTTCTTGTAACGAGCGCCGAGACAAACTATTGCTCGGTGTAGCCTGTACAGTAACAAATCTGCTCCTGTCCTTGTGCATTTTTTAGATCCCTGGATAAGTGTGCCATTTGGGCAGCTGTGCTATAAAATATTTTCAGTTTAGTGCAGTTTATGCTTACGTGTTTGGCTTCAATTTTTGATGGGGTGTGTTTAAGTGAAGTGCATTGAGTTTTGAACGTGATATCGAGGTGTTATTGGTTGGTGTTACTGTTCGTGCTATTTAACACTATTAGAACCTACTTATTTTGTGTAGGCTATATTTGTTATTTAAGAAAAAAAAAATCTATCTGAGGTATATGAAATATGTGGTTAAGAGGTATATTTGCATGATAATACTTTAAAACATTTTTTATGCAAAGTGTGGCACTATGACGGATGCTCACCACTGGACTGTGTCAGGACGAAGGGTTGGGAGAGAGAACAATAAGTTTAAAATGAATTTGTTGGATGTTAGTTTTATTTAAAATATTTTGTCAAAGTCGTTATCCAAACTAGACATTTTGATTTAATAAATAGTGAATAAGAGTAAGTATTTAAATAATTGTAAAATATGTTTAGGGTACGATAGGTCTGACATGGTCTTATTGTGATATATGATAAATATGACATATGACATAAAAAATAACCTATCATCGTGTAAATACAAAAACAAATATACTAAAACACCCACACATTGCAAAACAGTACCTACTAATAACACTCCACAACTAAAATTGGTTTAAGTGGGCGTTTTATGATAACACGTCTACATATTCCTTCAGGGAATAAGTCTTTCTATATACATAGTGGCTAACCATAAAGTGAATCTTAGTTATAATATTTAATTAAGTCAGTGGCCAGAATATAATCTGTGTATCGCTAGTAAAACGGGAACGCTTGACGAGACCCACGCCATTAAAACGTACCTTCAGATACAGGTCGGTTATTACTTTCATTTATATAATAGTAAACATATGTTATAGTTTCTGTTTGTCTATTGAAAAATTGAACTTATTACTTATTTATTTTATTGATGAAAATCATACAATATCACCTGTCTTGAGTGAGACGAGAG
Source organism: Spodoptera frugiperda (assembly GCF_023101765.2). Classification (NCBI taxonomy): domain Eukaryota; kingdom Metazoa; phylum Arthropoda; class Insecta; order Lepidoptera; family Noctuidae; genus Spodoptera; species Spodoptera frugiperda. The sequence continues at coordinate 3,351,889 of NC_064229.1, read as the reverse complement.
GGAGAGTTAAACTCTTTTTTTTATGGAACACGCCGGCAAACGAGCAGACGTATCACCTGATGGTAAGCAATCGCCGTCGCTCATGGACACTTAAAACACCAGAGGCGTGCCGGCCTTTTGGGGGTTAGGAATTTAACCTCCGTTAACCCCACTCACACAACGAAACACAACGCAAGCGTTGTTTCACGTTGGTTTTGAGTGAGGCCGTGGTATCACTCCGGTCCAGCCGGCCCATTCGTGCCGAAGCATGGCTCTCCCACACTTTAAACCACCTTACTGACTTAAAACCCTGTTCCTTTTCCTGCTTTGAGCCGGAGCCCCGGTAACTTGTAACGTTGTCCGCAGCTTCGGATCGTAAACGTTTAATGTAAGGATCGTGAAGGGTTGCATTCTGTGGTTTTTGTTTACTTCCATGGGACGAAAATAAAATGTTTAACAAAGTTGGTATGGTCTCAAAGGGAATTATAAACTCTTCTGTTTTTGGAATATATGTAGATAAAATATTTAGTTTTCATAGTTAATTCTAGATAAGATAACAAAACATTAATAAACTTCCAAAACAAGTATTAACCATACAATCAATCGGATTAAACCAAGTTAATAGTTAAGCATATGTTTCAAGCAAATCCATGAGTAAACAGGAGTGGGGCAGAACTTATTAATTACTTCAGATATACAATATACGATGGGTGAGCGGCTAAGCTCCTAACTTTGATTATAACCTTGAGATCTCTGGTGAACCCAGATACATGCGTGAGATTGTGTGAGACACTTGGGTGTCTTGTTTGGGACGGTTACATAAATAGATTGAACAAATAACTAAATGAATAAATTAACTGTTTCGTTGTTTGGCGGGCTGGAGAATTGTTTCTGGTTTTAATAATTTGACTGCACGGTTGGTGCGGTGGTTGGGCAACTGGCTACCGCGCATTGTGTCGCGGGTTCGATTCCCGCACGCATTGTTGTTCCGTGTCTAGGTGTGATGTGTATGTGAACTTGTAAGTCTAGACAACGAAATAGGTACCGAAGTGTACTTCCTTAGGTGCAATAAAGTGAAGTAAAAATGTTTCATTAATGTGACCTATATATTTCCTGTCTGTATATAGCTTAAGTGTTGATATTCAATATCTAACCCTAATTTCAAGGGGATTTAGGTTTATGTATTTATGTATTTATTTATTTATGTATTTATGGATTTAGGTTTTATTATTAGGATTATTCAAAAGAAAGAAAGGAAGAAAATAACAAGTAGGTTGGTAGCAATAAAAAAGCAAGTACACTGCACCACTCACATCCTCCACTTTCAAGGAAAACCCATCAACACACCTTAATGTTTATGCAAACCTATAACGTACAACGTAAAACTTGCCTTAAATCAAAAGTACATTTTATCCAAGAGATTCATATTCTTACAATATTCCCCTATTCTTATATGGAGAGATTTTTTCACCTTCCCACGAAGACTTTCCGAGGTTAACATGGGATATTGTGGTTATAATGTACGAGTAACAATAACAACCTACTAGGGAAGAAGATTATTTTGTGTCGGGAAAACTGAACGATGTTCCATGCGTTCAGAAAATAATATGCGATAAAGAGCTCTATGTTGTAGGAAGTATGATAAAAAATTGCATTTAGGTTAGGAGGCAAGGGTTTTGTTGTTGTACTAGTGGTTAATTGTTTTTGTGGAAAAGATAGAAAAATCATATTGAAATAGTTTTTATTTTTATAAAAATGTGTTGTATATTTTTGGTCGTTTCATTATTTTTATTGCTATATGCATTGATATTTTTCTCATTTAGTTACCCCATGATCATGTTTTTCATGTCAGTAAATTTTTCCCGATGAAGGAAATACATATATTATGCCTTAGCATGTTTTATGTATGTCTATTTTGTTTTCATTCCCTGTCATTCAAAAAGTAAATTTATTAAATTAAATACATACGAGTAAAAAGAAAATCATTTCCTACTTTCTGATCATACCCTACACATTTACAAGTTATCATACTAAATCAAAATAAACAGTATAATATCAAAATCCCATAACAAATGTATCAAAAGCTTAGCAATGGCCATCCAATCCACCGCTTACATAGGACTAAAGCATAGTTTAGCACCAACCATTTGCAAGTCCAATCCGAACGAATTCCCAACAGCTTATAACTTTGGGCAAATAATCCCCGTGACCGAGAACCCTAATAAACATGAATAAAATAAAACCTCACAGTTTAGCGGTGAAAGTGCCGCTCAATAATATACTCGGGCGTCAACAATTCACTGGCTTCGACCCTTTCTGGGGCACTATTATTTATATGCTAAAGAGGGATCGCCCTGCATGGGTACCAGGGCTGGAGCAAAGGTTAATGTCTGTCTTTAGGTAGATGTTACCGCTGTAAGGTAATTTCTATTTTCAATTGTACGTAAATGTTTCGGTTCTGTGGGTCTAAAAATAGACTATCAATGGTTTACGCGTCTGTATCGCAAGGTATTCAACTTTGTTGTTCTGTGTGATTTGCTGTAAACGAAATTTTGGGGTTATCGAACTACGCTATCAGTTGTTTTATCATGGTCAAACTTTTAAAACGTTGGTAGCAATGAACTGATCCTGTATCAGAAACATTCTATATAACGTCACGCCTATCTCCCACGGGGGCAGGCAGATACAATGAAACGCCAATTGCAACGAATCTTACATACCTCTTTCGCTTATTATTAGTATCAAACAGAGTTTCAACTAAAAGTGTAAACAGATTTGCTTATCACACCAATAGGTACAGGTTACACATAGCGAAACAAAATAACCAGATTAAAAAAAAATACAAGCCATATAAAGATACAATCTATTTCTCTCCCAATCATTATCCCTTTCAGTGGAGCAGAAACCTGTCAAAAGTACCTTGATTCTAGACAGCCCTGCCCAGGCTAACAGGGTATAGCCTGTTATTACCCTGTCTTTTAACCTTGACCCGACCGCCTATAACTTATAGCCAAAGGTACTAACTGACAGCAAGTGCGTAACTCAAAATCGTAATAATTTATTAAGTTTGAGACCGCGAACTTTGTCTTAGACAACTATCATTTTGAGATACTGTGTTGATAGATTTATGTTTCTCCCTTTGGCTATGGTGGTTTTGAGTGTTACCACAAATGTCATGGTCATAGTTTGATATATATGTACAGTGGGGGACAGATATGCTTGATCATTTTAAAGTTTCATTGCTTGAACCTAGTAGACATTAAGCCATACCCTAAAAATGTCTCATCTAATATAAAAACTATAATGTTGCAGCTTAGCAACCCTTTAGTCAGTGGTGCGTTTGGTGTTGTTCGGCAACTTGCGCCTCATTGCTTTATTCGTCAATTCAATGTCGTGAGGCGAGGTTACAGAGCGGGTCTCATCAAATGCAAGCAAACATTAACTTAGTAATGGTCAGGTATGTGTGCCCCCCATTGTACTGCAGAATGGTAAAGTCAACTAAGTATAGGTCATCGTAACCATCAGCCTTTTAGTGTACTGCTGATTAAAGGTCCCTTCTCACACGAAGAGGGTTTCAGTATTAATCAATACACAATCAATAATCAATCTCATGCTTGGAGCAATCCAAGCAGATGGCCGATTTCAAACTTATGTTCACCGTATGTCAATGGTGTTTAAGTAATCTCAGACATCTTATATATAAAAATGAATCGCTAAAATCGTTGGTAAGCGCATAACTCGAGAACGCGTGGACCAATTTGGCCAATTCTTTTTTTGTAATATTCGTCGAAGTTCAAGGATGGTTTTTACGGCGAGAAAATATCAAATAATTGACGGAAAAGCCCTAAAAACAGCCCTTTTCTTTATCCCATACAAACGTTTTCTAACTAATACGTAGAGTCAATTTGAGCTTTATTGCTATTGGATAAAGTTCATATTGCTATTGGATATTAAAAAACAAATGCTATTAGATAAGTGTGCGTTGGAGACTTGGAGCACAGAATCCCTACTAATATTATAAATGCGAAAGTAACTCTGTCTGTCTGTAATTACGCTTTCACGCCTAAACCAGCGAACCGATTTTGATGAAATTTGGTACTGAGATAGAATAGACCTTACTTACTTTTTATTGCAAAAAAAATAGCAGAGAATGGGTAAAAATAGGGGATAAATGGTCATATGGAAATACGTCATTTTTAAAGCTGTAACAGTGAAATTTTGTATTTAGACACTTAATGAGGAGCGAAAGAACATAGGCTACTTATAGGGTAGAACATAGAACATAGGGTAGAAGGCGTAGAATGTTTGATAGAGGTGATTAATGTTTGCTTGAAAATTCGTCATTTTCGTTAATACGTTGCCTTGGGCTTCACTCGCGTTCGATTCTTATTTAAATACACATATACTTATTTAAATCGCCAATATCCCTACTACCATACTAATGTTATGAATGCGAAAGTAACCCTGTTTGTGTTGAGGTTACGCTTGCACGAATGTTTTTAATGGAATGTAACAACGAAACAATGTATTTTTTTATTGATAGGCAATATATAAGAAATTAAAGGATAATAATATAGATAACCTTGGCTACTTTTCATCATGATTATAAAATGATGAATCGGCGGTCGTGGTTTCTATGGAATACATATCTTTAAAAATGCTAACAGTAACATATTCTCAAGTAATTCACATTTTAGATGACATACGGCAGCATTTTGACCACTAACACCACTACGCGGACGAAGTCGCGGGAAAAAGCTAGATTCAATAAATTTTCATTTGTACATGTCAAATATTTGTTGTTTCTAAATTCAAATTCTGTAAATAATGATTGACATTTATGCATAAACTATGAAAAGGTTGAATAAACAATTGTCTGTATTTTTTTAATCTATTGAAAATGTTCAAAAGTGCATTAAACAGTAATAGAAATTCCTCAAATATTTATGCGTGCGTTCAGAAATAATGACAAATTATCAACAGTTACGCGTGTGTTCAGAAATTTATTTTGTGTAAATTAAAGTTTCTATTCACGTTTTCGAACAAACCATGCTCTTTCAATATAGTCTATTGGTGTGAATGACATTGACATTCGTATTGCGCGTTTTTTGAAATATGCTAAATTATAAATGTATATTTTTCAATATTTCTGAGAGATTATAATAATATTTTTTCGAGTTTTAAAGACTAAGAAGATTTTTATTTGCTAATAAGTGTTTGTTAATCAAGGTAAGTTCACATCTTCATATTGATTTTTAGTAACTTTTGGTGACTACACAATACTACAATTTGGTATACATGGTTATGCAGAAAATGTATGAGAGCTTTTTATTTTCAGTTGGAATTTCGTTTTTAACAATGCTACCAACCAGACGTACAAGCTTAGGCCGCAGAACTCGAAATACGGCAAGTCAAAGAAATATAAGAGCAAATCAAACTGATGAGCAACGCGAAGCGCGAAATGAACTTGAACTGAATCGATATCATAGAAATGTTGTGTTTAATCCCCACAAAGCTGCATTCAGTTATAATGTGGCAATTGATTACAGTTAATAGCAAATTGTTGCTATTGGACTAATGAATATTGTGTGTCCACATTGGGATTGAAATTCAAAAATGAAGCCTCTGGATTGTGTTGCGCCAGCGGCCAAGTCAAATTGACGCCATTGGTACCGCCACCAGAGCCACTACATTCATTGGTTCATTTTTTGACTCACATCCAGCAGTACAATAATTGCTTTCAAATGACATCATTTGGGGCAACAAAAGTTATACGAGACAATTTTTTGCCTACTTTTAGCAAGTAAGTATAATGGCAAACGTTTTTTTTTTAGTTTTAAAACCATGTAGCTGGTGCAAAATATGTCGAGTCAGTGATGTGTTTATTTTGTAAACAATAAGTCAAATACATAATAATAGTCTATAATCCGAAGACTTAATCAGCAACATTTTATAACATGTTGTATTTTATAGTGGCATGAACAAGGTGTTCTTGGTAAAGCCTACTATCTAAAGCTGCCGTGGATGGCTGTTTAATGTCAAGGTTTAAAGTAGTTTTAATTTAAAATGATGTAAAGTATTGTGGCAGTATTTTGCGAGCCACATGGTGGTACAATTTGCTATACAATTACCTGTATACATATTTATATTCTTACAGATTCAGGAATTCAAATATATCATCAAACATGGTTTTTATTGCCAGTTCCTGTTGAAGACTGTACATTTTTGCAAATATATTTTATGGACACTTCAGCAAGAGAAGTCGATCAGCGTTGTGCACACAACTACTCAGTAAAAAGATCCATTGTGATAAACAACTTCAAACATGTTTCCATCAACACAATTAATTAGTTGCATTATTCACAAATGCATTAGACCGCATGCCATCAGATAATCACAAAATTGTCATCAGAACCAATAAGGCGCCAGCAGGACAGTGAAATTATTGAATCCTATGAAATAAACACTATTATGAAAATATATTTTGTTTTTTTTTTTTAATTAGTAAAGTCCTTTTCAGCTATAGTGAGATCAGGAAATGATGGATTCATTTTTATATGGAGGATATTATAGATTCCAGTTCAAATTGAATAGGGACTCATACATAGCTCAGCTATACAAAATAAAGTAGAGCATCATTGCTACGCGAAAGCGGTACGAAGTTCGCTGGGTCAGCTAGTATTATATAAATTGGATGAAGTCATCTACTGGCTCACAGATCATCACCACCTTCGACAAAGTACTTGTTTTAATTATACAGTATGGTTAGTTGGTTTTCTAGCGAAAATCGACTGGTTCAGAGCAAAATGATTTTTTATTTTAACAAATGGAGCTAAAGAGTCCATTCAAAACAGATTTTGTACATTGTTTTTTAAGTCAATATTCCTTTAATGGAAAAATCCCTAAAACGGAATTGATTGCCTTTTTACGGTTCAATTAACAATTTGTTTCGGACTTTTTACTGAACTTAATCATCGTAACATTTTCCTCTGTTGATGTAAACATCAAGTTGTGTGTGTAGACAAGTCGATATCACTTTGGCCAACCCGAGAATCGAACCACTCGATAAATTTTTTTATGGGATAGACGGGGACAGACAGGCAGATGGGTCACCTGATTGAAAGTGATCAGCGCCGCCCATGGACACCCGCAACACCAAAGGAGTCACAGATGCATTGTCGGCCTTTAAAAAAAAGAAAACGCTTTATTCTTGAAGGTTTGAAGTTCGTATCAATGATGTTATCACGACATAATGCCATGGTTTTTCATACTAATGTACCCTATAGTTCTATCTATCTTCCCTTTTTACATAGACTAAGACTACTAAGACTAATTGCTCACCTTGTTGCCCCAAATAGTCGAGCACTCGATTAACTAAATCTAGTCCTAAATTTTCATCTCATTCATCTCATAATCGTAACAATCTGCTTTAGTGGTCAGATGATGTACTAACATAACAGTTGATTGCTTACATAATTAGATAGCCGCCGGTGCATAAATAATGACAACATTGCCTACAAGCTCCATTAAGTGATTAGTGTTCCAACTAATTGTGTTGGACGTATTTAGGAGATTCGGAGATGGTTCTGCTTTGGTGGTGGATTAAACATTTACTTTATGGATAGATTCATTGCTGTATAGGTATTTGGATAAAAGTATAATATGGGCTTGGTTACTGGATATGTATCCAGTAACCAAGTTTATATTTACCACCCGCTATCTATCTACCTATCAGCACCGATACCTATCAGGATATCCTGAAACTAGACCATTAAATTTCGGGTGGTAGAAACGGTAATCAAAAACTAAAAAAATATATTATTATTCATCGTACTCAGTAGTAGGTACTGAGCACTACACTCAATGAAAGTTGAGAAGTCGGTACCCGAAGTTGTAAACAAAACTGTTTAAGAAACCTTAGGGAGGTGTAGCTAGTAATATTTTGTTATGGTCTTATGGCACTGACATTTTTACGTTTAGAAGGTGTAGTTTGTTATTATTTTCAAAAAGAAAAATACCAACAACATTGAAAACCTCCTCCTTTTTGGGAAGTCGGCTAAAAAGAGGCCTTTATTTACACTGATAGTAAGTTGAAACACTGGTTGAAATAAACATTCTACTTATACTTGGTATAAATTAATAAAGCAACTTATGGCTATTTTGTACTGGCACTAAAACTTTACTACTATTCACCAGATAATATGAACCTGTTTATGTCTTATCTTAATCTCCCCAAAGTCAATCAAAAACATAAACAATAAAAACTACGACTCTCAATTTTTGTTCTAGTACTCTGTGACTATAATTCACAGGTACGCTAACAATCCGCCATTAACCAGACATTACCAGTCCGACGTGAACGTCACAATGTCACACCATGAGCAAATCCATGGCAATTATGGCCGCTGCCGGACAGTAAAACTCTCGTTCACGCGAAACTTTAAGCTATTTGCCAAACGACCGCCATCTAGCCAAAAATTGAACCAATTATCACACGTGCGAAGAATATTGGAACTGGAAGTGCCATCATTTTTCTTCTCTTTTTTTCAATGCTTCGCGTTTTGTCGATACGATGGTGGCAAGAAATGAATCGGTCTTTTGCGAAATGGTGTGCCTTGCAAATGTGAGTTGTGTTTTCAATAAAATGCTTTTATTGTTTTCTTTGTGGATTGCTGTGCAAGTATAATGATGTGTATAAATTATAATATTGTGATTCGATACCAGTTAAAATTATACAGACATGTAATAAAAACAAATATTTAGCTACATTTTGGAACGAGCACCTAGCTTTACTGACAGACCGACTGACGGTTAATTTAATGTGACAATTATCAAAAGTTCCTAATTAAGGATTAGGTAATTGATATAAATGCTTTGACTTTGAGTTTGACAATTCGTTTGTCAAGTTTAAGGACAATTTATACTAGTCTAACTAATTGTTTTGGGAGGTTTAATATATGTAACAGGCTTAGAAAAAAGGATATCTATGTACCTACTAATGCTAACATATCCAGTAATGAATCATCTGTGAACTCACGTGGTGATCATAATTATCAAAGTGCGACCGCACACGCCAAATAACCATTGTGTTTTAATAGAACAAATGAAACTATTCGTTCTACTAATCTATTTAGTTGCAAATAAGTTACGTGGTGCCTCTATTAGGTTTATGGGTAACTGGATTTATTGTTGAATGGTTGATGTATATTGTATGGTCTAAAGCTTTAATAACAATTCAAATCGGTTTGTTTGGTATATCGTTTATTTCTATGTTTTTAATACGTGATTCTGTATGTAGTGTACTCACACAACGCAAGCGTTGTTTCACGTCGGTTTTCGGTGAGGCCGTGGTATCACTCCGGTCGAGCCGGCCCATTCGTGCCGAAGCATGGCAATCCCACAATTAAAAGTGTGGATAAAAACCTTCATATAAGTGCCTGATAAACTTACAGGACAGATAGTGCGTACAAATTACTTTCTTAATTATAAGTTATCTGACTCATATCAGCTATCCAGACATTGTAATACGGTACAGGCCCTAAGTCTCACAGAGAATAACTACAAGAAAGTTCACAAGGCTACTGCAAAATGTGTGAAATATTCAGTGCAGATTACTTAAAAAAAATCGTAAACGCAAACTTCTAAATACAAGTGTTTGGAATTAGTTCAGTTCAGTAACCCTGCAAGAACTAAACCAATTTATTTAATTGAATAATTTAGTGAATAAACTTCACGAGTTAAAAGGAACTTTAATAAAATTACGTGTTACTTTTAAAGTTAAATAACAAGGGAATTTGGTTCAATGGCGTTGAATATGTAATGAAACAATTTTATCGTAACGCAGGACAAAAAGTTTTGGTAAAAATAAGACTGATGATTGTTGATGAAGCGAAAGAGGTATGTAAGATTCATAGCAATTGGCGTGCCATAATCTCTGCCGATCCCCATAGGATACGACGAGGTAACGTATGTATATAATTTAAACTAAACCAAATATTTCTATTTTGTATTTTATTCTCTAGTAATATTAATAATTATTATCCTTTATACTTGTAAACAGACCACCTCCAGGCATGTAAACTGGAACAGCAAAAACTGTTTGTATCTCAAAGCTCTGACGTCATACTTATTATTCTATACAAGAGCTGATGGAGGCGTGCCCTTGTACAAACTTCTATTTTTCGACAGCCCTGGTAATAGTTCCATGAAATACAGGGGCTTGTTTGTCTATTCGCCTACATTAGGCGTAAATACAACGTTAATGTATGAGCTTGACTGCCTCGTTGGTCGAGTGGTCGCAAGTGCGACTGTCGGACAAGGGGTCTCGGGTTCGATTCCTGGGTCGGGCAAAGTATTACCGGGGTATTTTCAATTTTTCGAAAATTTCTCAGTAGTAGCACTGATTCTGGAATTGTGTCCAGTATATGGCTATAGGCTCACCCCCTATTACATGGGACTTATAAAACAAATGGTGAAAAGTGGGTGTACATTGTATAGCGGCATTACGTGTCGAAATGAGCACCTCTGCCTACCCCTACGGGGATAAAAGGCGTGTCGTTGCTTTTTTTGTATGAGCTTGTGATTTTTGATTTAGTACCACTGTGAAGGACGTCCACCCACAGGGTAGACAACACCTAATAAAAGGGCACAGACAACCGTTAGTTTGTTTCATCAGTCATTTCAGCCACAAGGCAAGAAATCCACAACTGAACACAGCACATGCATTCTACTTTGATTTTCAGAACAGTAGGTTAGAAAAAATCATCATCAAATACCTAAATTACCCAAATACCTACTGCCAAATTATTTTAGCAGCTATAAAAAATGGCAAAAATGTATAAAATAAACTTTGGAATTTTCGGTATCCGAATCCAATATAAAATAAGGTAGTAACATTAATAAAATAAATAATCTTTTGTTTGGAACCAAAAAGTACCTCAATTTACCTGAAGTATTTGAAAACGATTTTAATAACGGCTATATCTATTTCAGGGTAATCAACAGAATATACAATTTACTTTTAAAATTCATAACGTTATTCGCAAGCGACCCTGACCCCTACAGCCCCGAGATAAAAGCTGTTTTCTCGTAAAATTTCTTTATTGTATTCATTTGAATTAATTTATTGCCTCAGAGAAAGGTTGGAAGAGATAAGTGTAGGTAATAATGATGGGATAAAATGTTTTTTTTTTTATAATTTCATAGAAAACGCGAGTTCAGTATAAAAGCTTTATTTAGATCTTAGACATTTTGTTTGAATAGATTATAATGGCAAAATAATAGACGATATTTTTTAAATCATGACGTTTTATTTTTATTCTTTTGTATGAGAAAAGGTCATTACCCTGCAGTGGAAAAACAAGTTTGCTTTATAGCATAACATTAATAGAACTGTATTGTGTGGGTGACATTTTCTTTAAATATTTTGCTACCATTAGAATAAAACTTTTTACACGACTTAAGAATCGCATCATGTTATCAGCTGCCGCACTTTAGAGATACATTTATCATCATCATATCAGCCACAAAACGTACACTGTTAAACATAGGCCTCCTCCAATGGCTTCCAGATAGGTTGGTTGTGAGTGGATGTCCTACACTGCGCTTTCAGTTACCCGGTCTCCACTCGAAAACCTTTTTGCCCCAGCGGTCATAGTACTTTTGTTCTTTTTCAGATCTCCTCGTTTTTTATTTGGTCTCACAAAGAAATTCCAAGCATAGCTCTTTCCATAGCGCGTTGAGCGACCTCGTGCCTCTTTATAAGGCTCACAGTGAGAGACTATGTCTCAGACAGATATTATCATTATCATCATAAAGTCAAAATTAATATTGTACTCATCAATGTAATTATTTATAGTGAACTTAATAATAGTAGACGATACCTGACAATAATAATTATTAAATAAAAGACCTCTACATATAATTTACTGAGTCTTAATTAATTATACATTTCCCAATAATTTTAATAAAACACCATTTCGTTATATAATTTTAGGTAAATGGAAGTTTCTCTTAATTATTTGTACAATTACAAATCAGTCATCATACATTTCATTTCGGGAAATTTAACTATAATAATTATTAATGAAAAATTATCATGAAATAATGACAACAACAAATTCAAACAAAATAATTAATATTGGGCAGGCCACAAATTATACAAATACTAAATTGGTACAGTCCAATGATCTGTGCTTATTAGCTACAAATTTATTAATTTTCTGTATCACTGCGCCTTATTACAAATTGTGGATTTATTTTCAAATGTTTTGATCGCTCAGTACCATTCATTATGTTTACATTTTTGTTACAGCTCTATTTATTGCTTCGTAAATTAGAAATTGTAAGTTTAATTAAAAATAGGTTCAACTTCAATGAATAAACCAATTATTTCGCCTGCTCAATAAACAAGAATAAGTATAATATAAAATCAAAAAGCATTTATTTGCTTGAACAAGGTCGTGGTCATATTTATATTGAAAGCCTCTCTTATGCTACCCATATAATATGGTTAGGTAGGTTTAGGTAAACCTCCAGGCCACCACGACACAAGAAATAGTACTGGCAACTCCGTTACATGGTAATTAACACATTTATGCACCTCTACCTACCCCTTCGAGATGTTATATAGCGTTATGTTCATGACTATAAATGTTTGTCTTTTATTAAGGGTTATAACTCTTTTCAATTTAACTTTTCAATAAAATATGTAGAGAATATAAAGAATTTTCATAAATTCAAAACCTTTTCATATGTTTCAGGAATGCGTTTCTAACATTCCTTTACAGCGTCGATGTGGCTGAAACACAATTTCGTTGTAATAAAATATGACTTCGTTTCAGCAAAAACACTTTCATAATAAAATGTTTACTTTTGTTTCAGATACCTGATATTATGATACTTTTGTGTTTTGAACAATATATATTTTGGTAAACATGTTGCTTACAATATTCTCAGTAAATTGGGTTTTTATATATGTACTTTTACGAGAAGTACATATGAAGTATTTTATATATGTACTTTTTTTAAGATATGGCTAACTTTGGAAAACTAAAAAATTGTCAATTACAGATGTTTTAAACTTTGTTTCAGACTAAGATTTTCTCTTGTATCGTGAGTGTGTTTATAAACATACAAGTTCACATACACATGACACAACGACCCAAAACATCTCATTACTTTCATAAACCTTGAGCCAACCTAGAGCCTAAAATAAGTTAATTGTAATGCCAAATACCAAACACAAATCTAGATTGCATCATAATACGAGTAGACACTAGCTTTTTACTATTTTCTTGCGGTCTGCCTCTTCAGTGTTTGATAAACACGATGTTAAGAAACTTCCTTATGTTGTTTTACCTCAAAACCATTTATGAGATAAAGCATCATTTTTCAAACTCCCCTGTATGTTAGAGGTTCTTGTTAAGTGGTATACCATAAAGCTAAATAAATTGCCCCATTATCTATAATAGGCTTTATTACTTATGTAGAAGGGTTATTTTACCTTATATAAACCATTAATTTTTTAAACCACTTTGTACCTATTACTCTTAAATTGGTGACATAAAACATTCTAATACTTTTGGTAAATTTTATAAAATGATTAGTTTTTTACGAGTATTTCAACAAATGTCCAAGCAAAAGAAGGGTAAGACGACAACGAAATTCACTTAGAATCTCAAAATCAACGCAACAAAAACGTCCAAAGAAAGAATAAAAGAGAAACAAACTTCCTTCTAACAAAATTAGAATTTAACGAAATATACAGATTTAAACGGTTTGCGTTTACAAAAGTTACAACAAAAATATAAAAAGGTATGCTTCCTTTTCTTTTATTTTTGTGTCGCGAGGCCAATATTCCTGTAAATATAATAAAAAGTGAACAAAAGCCTCTGTTACCGAGCATCTTTTAAATAAGCAATTTTCCCTCTAATGAACGCCGAATTTTATCCGCTCGCTTTAAATAAATACTAAAAGTGCTTAAGGTTGATTTTGGAAGTAAATCATTACTCAGTATTATGGAATAAATCTTCAATAATTAAAACCAAGTTGAAAAAAAAAAAACGGAATTTCAAATGATATCGTATAACATTGTAGCCCGTAGTCACGCGTAGTAAATGACAGGCTACGGCGTAGCAAATAACAGCCTACGCCGTAGCAAAACATTACGTTTCACGTGTTAATAGTTTTAGCTGTTTTGGATGGATTCATTGAAATGAAACTTCTGTTATAATTGTATATATTCGCCATTTCAATGTATGGTATTAAAAATATATACAGTACAAGACCTTCTCTAATCTTCTTCTACCAAAATTAAAAATATAGAATGTTTAAAATATTCACATGTTCCGTTAATTGCAGTTATAAAAACCTTTGTGCCAAATTGTTGTCATTTGGCAAAGTATGAAGACGTTGGCCTAGTACGACGATACGATGTGAGGACTAGAGAGAAGCAAGACTTGAATATTTAATGCTGTATAAACATTACGGAAAATCTCTTCAGACTTACTGTAGCTAATTGCTTAATTAAACCAAGCAAAATAGAGCAAGCACTACTTCCAATACTTGTGTCTTTAGTCCAAATTCCACAACGCAAGGCCTTATATATTTTCTTTCTTTAAACATTATACGTTGCTCCCCACTAGGATTTTCTCCTGTTCGTGGGTGCGTTTACAGACATACAATTTCACATGCACATGACACCCAGACCTGAAACAACAATTTGTGGATCACACAAAGAGTTGTTTTGTGTGGGAATCGAACCCGCTACACGTTACGCGGCAGCCAGATGCCCAGCTACCGCGCCAACCGTGCAGTCAAGCCAAGTCAATAATTTCCAAGCCAAGAATAAGGCTTAAAATCCTACATTCGGTAGCCGCAGTTACGCCTATTATACTAAAGCAATCAGAATGCTAATTTTCATTCTGGCGTACGTACGCCAGACGTATCGTCTAGACACTAAGTAAACGTGTGGAACGCGTTGTGGATCTTAAATTATGTGCTAATATTTTGTTTTTATTTAAATTGCCTGCCGTAGGGACTTTAAGTACCTATATATATTATTCTTATATATCTGTCCTATACTTATTATTCACTATCTTTCAACATATCTCTCTCTCTTTACAATTTAAATTAAACCAAATAAAAATTGTCTCCACTATGATGGGGTACGCAAGAAATACTAAAATGAAATCAGTATTTATTTTAACTTGATTTTGTTTCATTTCTTTTAATCATTCTTTTGAATATAATTGGAATAAATGAAAATGAATTCTTTGTCAGCTTTATAAATTGAACGAATCATATTATACAGATGAATTATTAACACGATCATAAGAACTATTTTTCTTAAAACCAATTTTCTTGTAATCGATAATTACGAGTAGCAACCAATATTATATAAGTATTTCTAACATTTAAATCCTGACGCTTACGTATAAAACCAAAACTGTCGCCTTAATCCCCAAACCAAAGCCAGACAGCTTTTTGTGAGTGAAAGATTTTATCCAACAATTGCTTTGGTGAGAATAGCTCATTAAGTGGAAAACACGTGGCTAATGTTCATTAAGTGTCACGTGTGATTACTTTGTAATTAGTTCTATTTGATATACTAAGGATAGCTGTTGAACTTAATCTTGGGTTTAAATAGTCATCCCATACTCTGTACCCTTAGTACGACTTTGCTCTACGTCGAACGAAAATGAAACGAGAAGGCGTACGGTGTTCTGATTGGTTGGTTTATTTGCGCCTGCTAAGCAAAGCGGCGAACGGGTACGTTTCGTTTTTTTTAGTACTAAGGGTACCACTGATCACTACTTTCAGATTTTAAGTAGATATTACATTACCACAGCTTTTTTTTTGACCAATTCCTAAAATGACGATTGGAAGTGTGGATTTCTAAAAAGATATTGTTAAATAAGTGTGGTTTATCTATCTTTGTGACTATCGAAATTCTCTTCAGTAGCATTATGATCACATCAGAGTTGCACAGTTTTAATAATAGAGCAACCAGCTCATCATTTTAAAACGTAAACGAATAATATAACTAGCCACAAGTAAGAATACTTAAGAACACTACTTTGTATAAAAAAAACATACACTACAATCCATTTCCAAATCACAAAACCCAATAACATTCCATTTACTAAATAACAATAATACTCCTTAATGAGAAAAATGAAAACATTGCCACAGTACCATTCCTTCAAATTAAAATTAAATTCCAAATTCCATTTTCCGAGATGATGAATGGATTGCATGTTTCCTTCATACACATTAAACAGTTTGAATTGAACGCGAGGCGAGAGTTAAAGCTTCTCTCTAGAAAGATGCTCGGTTAGTGTAGAAATATTCTATTAAGAATTTTCAGAGGAAAATTAGTTACAATGTAGGTTAAAAGAGCAGATGGGAAAATATTTTGAGATGCTGAATGCGGTTGCAGCACGTACGAAATTAATGTTCGTGTGATTTTCTGTCTGAAGTCTGATGAAAGATCACACATACCTAACATAATGTTGTGATGAAAATTGCCTGGCTATTGACAATGTAACGATAGGTGGCCAGGAGTTTGTGACCCAGTTTGGGCAAGGTTATGAATTTATAAAATCTCAGTAACAGGGAATCTAGATTCATGTCGCTATACAATGTACACCCACTTTTCCACCATTTGAGTTTTAAGTCCCATGTAATAGGGTGAGCCTTATACCATATACTGGACACAATTCCAAACTCTGTACTACTACTGAGAAATTTTCGAAAAACCGACCAATAATACTTTGCCCGACCCGGGAATCGAACCTGAGACTCCTTGTCGCACTTGCGACCACACGACCAACGAGGCAGTCAAAATATAAGTAACTAGATTAAATAAATTATAACAGTCTGAATTAGCAAAAGATAATCTAAGAACGACCAATTTCTTCGATTTTTAATTTCAACTTCATTCTCTGAATCCAATTTAGTTTTGCAATCGAAAATACCAAGATTTCCACTTATACCTTCATATTTACTTTTTGCTTTTACAAAGTCGTTCGTTCACTTCTCGGAACTCAAGAAATCCAGTTATGAAACGGGCGCTAATCGAACTGCATACCTCGTTCGAGTCCCGGGTCAAAAGATCTGGAGAAACGAGTGACCTAAATTGTTGACCTAGGCTATTTGTCGGACTACAGATAGAAGTTTAAAGATTATTGTAACTTTTTTATTAAATTAATCTTCTTTGCTGTTTTTCTTTTTTTATTTGAAAGTTTGCGTTATCGATAGAAGAAAAATATCTAGAGCTGAAAAGTATTTTGAATAATAATATCTTGAGTGATATTAAAGAAATAGGTTTTTTTTATCTATTGAATAGGTCTGCGTTTGCCTGGTGGTAAGTGATGATGCGACCTACGATTGAGCACGTCTGCCCATGAGCAACCTATTCATTCGAGCCTTTTTTTTTTGATGGAGGAAAATCATCCAATGACTTCTCCCGCCTTGGGTGAGGCGAGAGGGAGTGTCAGACTCTTACTGACTAAAAACCACCCCGTTCCTTCTCCTGCTTTGAGCCGGAGCCCCGGTAACCTTTTACATTGTCCGCAGCTCCTGGAAATTAAAATTGGAAGTTTAACTTTGTTCCTAGTTTGTAGTGAAAAATAATAATTATGTATACTGTCTTTGACTCATGTATCAGTTTAATAATGATTTTCCACAAATAATTTTACTTTAACCCGACCTACATACATACGCTCCTCACCTTGAATTCCTAACAAAATGTTATTCTATATTTTCGTATAACAAAAACACGACAAAGATATTTTTTCACAGCTCGATCTACGCTAGAAAGCTCCGTAAATAAAGATGTGTGTAGACAATCCACTTTCGTAATAAATACACAAGGATTTCTTATAAGCTTCAAGGACAAAAAGCTTAGCTGATCAACAATTTGAGAAGGCTGTAGCGGTTTCAAAAGGATTTGCTGATGCCTGGATTACATGATACGGTAGGTATTTTGTCGTGAGAAATCGTGTACCGTATTGGATTTTTCAAATCTTTTTTTTTCTCTTCTTTCTATGTAGTATTTCGATAAAAGATTTGTGGAGGTGTTTTCGATTTTGTTCAGTAGTGTGTGCCTGTGGGATTGTTTGTGCATGGATGTTACTAATTCACAATTATTATGGTACCGTATTCACTTTGATAAGTTTACTGAATTGCGATGTTGAAACAACTTTGGAATTTTCAGCTAAAAGCTTTTCATAAAAAAATTTGTGTCAACGTCAAAGGCAAAATCAAATCATTAATTCCAATATTCAAATAATGAAATAAATAATAGTCTGAGTCTGTCCGTCAGTGAAGCTAGGTGCTCGTTCCAAAGTTTAGTCTCAGTGACCAGTCTTTATGTCGATTATTTGAAAAAAAGGTTTTTTTATATCTACATTATACATACTGTCTTTGTATTCCCATGGACACCATGGTGTAATGGAATCCTGACATGAATACCTCCCGAATTGTTAAGAATGCCATGTATCTCTGCTTATCCCCTAAGGAAAACGCACGTGATCTTATCTTTGTTATTTATATAGATACTCAATTCGTGGATTGCATTTGAAAATGGCTGTTTGGGAGTAAAATAAGCAGATTTTGCCTTTTTACCCCTATTGCATGAGTTCTAAAACAAAATCGATTGAACAGTTGAAAATTTCGTAAGGCATTGTATGCGTAGGTAAGTATAATTATTTCTACTTGGTGTAATCTGTGTGGCATAATATTGTATACTAGCTTTTACCCGCGACTTCGCCCGTGTAGAATAATTACTTATGAAAGAAGTTGGGTCTTTTATTTTTTTCTGAAATAAAAATAGCCTATGTTACTCCTTACTATTTGCATTGCAAATTTCTGTCAAAATCGGTCCACTTACTACTACTAATCTTAGTCTAAACTAGATTATTATGGAACTTTGCCTACATCTTTAGTGGGTTAAAACACGTGACGTCATTCTCCTTCCTTTCTTTATTACCAAAATTGTGTACACCTCAAAAAGGGAACAGAAATATAAGAAGCTCCAATGTGTATCTCACTTAACTTGGCCCGAAGCTCGTTAGGGATCACTTTAGATAGCCCCAACGATTACCAGACGATTCAAGAACTTCCAACGTCTCTGTATTCGTAAATAAAAAATAGGGGCTTTAATACGGCCGCTTCAAAACTTGGCTGAAGAGTATTAGTGGGCACTTGCAATGTTTTTTACGTGAAACATTTGTGTGAGTAGGGTTTCCAAGATGTTTTTGTAAAAAAATAACAGTTTTTTTAGGCTTGTGGTGTAAATGTCACTTAGAATGGAGGTAATGGATTAATATTCTTAGCTCATTTTTTAAATTTAATTTTGTCTATCCGCAAAAAGCGGTGTGGTTGCATTAAAACTATTATTTTTGTAACACTAATAAGTTTCTTTTTAAACGATGTCTCACTAGGATTTTCTCCTGTATCGTGGGTGCGTTTACAAACATACAATTTCACATGCACATGACACCCAGACTCGAAACAACAATTTGTGGATCACACAAACCTGTCCGTACAGGAATAATTTTAGTAGTAACCGATATTTCAGTATCATAATAATTATGTTTTGATAATAACTAATTTTTTTATACAAACGCCTGATTAAGTATGTGGATTAAGCTTAATATTTCACAAACGCGATTCATCAATCGGTCTTTGTTACGAAACGCTTAGAAAATATAAGAATGCTAAACTTATATTATTTGAATTGAAAAAAAAAACTTGGTATATTTAAATCATGGTGACCCTATACAGGAAAGGTTTTTACGGTAGCACCAGTTGTCTTGTGGCTAATATGTTTTATATCTCGGCACGGGGTTGGGTAATAAAATCTTGGTCTCTCCAGAAAATGCTTCATTTCTTGGAAGGCGAAATGCGTTAGTAGAATTACGAGAAGTCCTCTAAGGTTTCTGGATGTAATTCTAAATGAAATCATGGCTATTTGTAAAATAGAATAAAACACACATTTGTTTTGGATTTCCTCATTGGTAGCAGAAGCTGCGGGCATCGGAATGACGTGGAGCCGGGTGAAGCGAGAAGCTCAAGACCGATCAAGATGGAGGACCTCTGTGGACGCCCTCTGCCCCATCTAGGGACATAGGACTTTAAGTCAAGTCAAGTCCTCATTGACTTGACTTAAAGTATTTCTTAAACTCTGTGTTTACTACAAAATACTTAATAATTGAGTGTTTTCAAGTCCCGATTGGTCATATCGCTTTTAGATAGGCGTGCTCCATCATCGACCACATCATCGCTTGTCACCAAACGCCATTCTATTAAGTATTAAAAAAAAACTTTATCAACATTTACCATTTCTTTCTGACTTTAAAAGAGCCAAACAAATTCGTTGATGCTTTTTTTTCAACAAAAATATTGTTATTCAGAATAATAAAAAAAAAACACTTCCAAGAAGAAACCCGTATCAATTACAGCTGTTCAAATAAAACGCGACACAAAATCTCTAAGCCGTTTATTTGAAAGATTTTCTGAGAAAAAAATATTAGTCTCGAAATAAAGTATTAATATAATAGCTGCTACAATAAAAGAAATAATAATGACACAGAAACGGGAAGACGTTAGTAATTATAGCACTTCCTATTTTGGATGGGGCTGTAATTGTTTTTGCTTCTCTTAAGGTACTAATAGACTACGACACTACCTATATACACTCAGTGTTTTAATCGAGAGTTAATGTGTAATGTGAAAACGTATTGTGACACGATAATAAGTACCTATCGCATCATCCGTCGTCCTATCATCCGTATAAATGTGAACAGTTAAGCAGTATTTTATTCTATTACATTCAGCATAAAAAAAATTAAATAAATCTAAAAATTATTTATTATTTACAAAGCTACAAAAAATTCGTCCGCATCTACGTCAATGGAAAGAATGCCCAGAAGGATGGCAACATTGCCACGTTGTATGGCAATGCTTATCCTCTGACTAAGAAACAGATCAGCCCTCTGGTCACGAGCTACATACGTCAAGCAGGCGTTTGCAGATATTTTTAAATAAACTGCTTGCGCTCGGACACTACGAACCTAAAGCCTCAACCCCAAACGGCTCAAAAATATAATAACCAACAATTTTATTCTATTTGCACCGTTTGTAAATGTGAACAGTACAGATATTTATGTCAGATCTTCTGTCGTAGTCTATTCGTACCTTTACAAGAGAGTATCTTGTCGGCAGACACTGAAATAAACACGCATTATATCAGTATATATATAAATGTTTCTTTATTTCTCTGCTATAGAAATACACTTATATAATTGGTCCATTGCCTGTTGTTGGGATAGCTGAATAAAAACGTGTGAGGTGACTTAGATGTGGAGAAATCAGAATCGTCTTAACGTTTCAAGTCGTAAAGCAATGATGTTATCTTTTGCGTTTTCTTTAAAGGGTTAGGATACTACTATGGATACTTTTTTATTATACAATTTACTTAACTCACTCTAGAAGTAAAATGTTTTAAATTTAAACTTGGCTACTTGAATGGAAAATTATCATTTGAGATTTCTCTCTGTTTTGTAAAGCAACAACAAACCAGTGAAACAGCCTTGACGAAATATTAATATTAAACACAGCTATTTATGGGTCTCATACAATTTAAGATCTAAATATAAACCCACAAACTTAAAGCAGCTTAAATAATATACCCAAAATCCTCCAATATTAGCACAATAAGGCTTATATCACTTAGCATTGTAAAATATCCATGAACAATATTATGTCTGAAGACCCAAAATCATCAGGAAATCCCGGGTTCCATTGAATAGTACGACCAAAATAATCGGGTATTCACAAGGAGAAATCAACTGTGCAGGAAGTGAAAGGGCCATCGAAACTCGATTTACATAACAAACATGCGGTAACGACTCAGATCAAGACCCTACTATGAAAGCAGAAATGAAACAAAGCTAAAAAACAGAATTTGTTTCTATTCGAACTTGTGTTTTGGCTAAAATTTCAAGGATTTTTGAGTTTAGGTACCAGCAACATAAACTCTTACAGGTATTATAGAAGTAAGCTGACGTAGACTATTATTTAAATGCCACTAAAGTAATATAGATCCGGAGCTACGGACTACCTAGCAGGTTTACCGGGGCTCCGGCTTAAAAAGCAGGCGTAGACACGGGGTGCTTTTTAGTCAGTAAGAGTCACTCTCTGACACTTGCTCTCGCCACGCCTAAGGCGGGAGAAACATTCAATGATGAAAAAAGAAGTAAAATAGATTAAAAAAATGTAGAAGTGTCAGTCTGAGTAACCATTTAACCAATATAAAAAGTTGTATTACGGAAAAAAATATAATGTAAGAGTATAAAGCTGATACTTAAAGTAAAATATCAGTTTTCAATATCGGTGAAGGAAAAGCAAAGTTTGATGTAAAATGTGAAGTAAATTGCTAAGTTGATCGAAGAACAGTTTCAAAGAAGCTTGTCTATTTTATTACAGCATCGTGGGTTGGGTATAGATAATGAAGTGTCATTTATAATGTTGCAGCTATGAGATATGAGACCTTTCACTAAGAATATGACACTTAATTTTATGAGAGGTAATCATTTTTGTAGCAGCTTTTATATTTTCTAGTACATGATCAGATAATGATTTTACAATTCTAAGTACTGAAAAGGTAACAATGAGTACTATTTTTGTTGAGTACTATTCCCATCAATATTTAGATATTTTGTAGGAGAGCTATGCTTCGGCACGTATGGGCCGGCTCGACCGGAGTGGTACCACGGCCTCACAGAAAACTGATGTGAAACAACATGTTTCGTTGTGTGAGAAAGTTACCGGAGGCCAAATTACCCCCCATCCCAATCTTCCAAATCATCGATTCTCCAAAAATCATTAAATTCCTAACCCTTAAAAGGCCGGCAATGCACTTGTAATGCATCTGGCGTTTCGGCGGCGATTGCTTACCATTAGGTGATCCGTCTGTCCGTTTACTAGCTTATACCATAAAAAATTATTACAGAGCACATCAATGTAAATAAATCCTGATTTTAAAGTATTATAAAAACTGAACTGTTGCCAACTTATATAAAGTATCGTGATCAGAAGTTAAGCAACTACTACAACTTTATGCAAGGTAAATAAGTAAACATTTTTCAATCGTGTTCCAATAGTAAGTCCAAAGGGTAACAAGAAACAGATAAATCCGTATCACGCAATGCGTATCGCGAAATACGGCGATACTGCTGTCTTCGAAACAGAAAGGGAACGGATTAAAACTTTTAAGTGATTTAATCTCGCTAAGGGCGAAAGATTTGGCAGAATTTTGTCTGCAAATGAAATGGAAATTTAGACTTTAAAGTCAAATATTAAATGGTACGATTTCGTAGTTCGTAAAGAGAATATCGACATCGGGTGAAAGCACTCACCTACTGTTTGAAGGAAATATTCTTAATTACTTTGATCGAGGAAATCTACTTAGAAGTACTAGTAAACTTCTTGACTTAAAGTGTTTTAAAGTAAGCTGACGACGAGACGGTACGGGAAGAAAAGTTATAAACATAAATAGATGGTTTATTAAAAAATCTTCTGTACCTTTAGTTTCAGTTTGCTTTACTTTAAACGAAAACGAAACTAGTGCGTTCGGCGTTCTAATTGGACGGTGTAAATGAACCAACCTATCACAGCGCCAAACATGTTCTCGTTTCGTTTTCGTTAAACGTAAAGCAAAATCGTACTAAGGGTATACAAACAAAATATCAGTAAGTTAGCTATTGAACAATAAACCTTTTAAAGATCCACACACAGTACAGTTCCTATTGTAACTTACATACATACAACCTTCAATTGTATGCGATACCTATAAAACCGCTCGCATTTTATCTTCCAAATATTTGTGTCAAACTTCAGTGGCATGATAAGCAGATTTTCATCCAAGGCTTCCAAAACAAACTTGACAATTTAAGTCACATTATAAAACGAAATTTTGTTGAAAATCATCAGTCATTTCATTCTCACTTCGAGGTATTACGGTATAAAATGATCCCCTATTGTGTTTGTCGCGTTCACAAAAACTTGTGTTAGCGTCTTTTGATTCATAAAGCGGCCTTTTAAGCTTTACACCGTTTTGTTGATGAAAACTTTGAAAGGTAAGCATTCAATGTGTTTTTCTCAACTTTTTTATTGTTTACTAATTTAAAGTAGGTAGATGTGTTAAATATAAGACTGTTTGGGTTGTGGTTTGATTTTGTAAGTGATCGTTTTTTTAAGTGTTTTTTTATAGCACAGACTGCTTAGTTGGTTGAGTGTTCCCAGTTACAAGTTACGAGTAACTTCCATTACATAGTAGTATGTATTTTATTGTGAAATAGGGGGCAAACGAGCAGACGTGTCACCTGTGGGTAAGAGATCAGATCATGTAGCCTGAAATTATGCACAGTATGACAATAGACTTACATGTAACTCTTAATATTATTTTCTGGTGACAACCAGCGAGAATCAAAAACTTGTGAAGTTGTTTTATCCCATTTTAAAGCAAAACAGTGGTCAACATATCAAAATCAGTTAAACACAACATCAAATTCTAAACCTAATACACTCTACCGCACAAATCTGTACAGAGTCTGTCTAGTTGACTAACACCACCTAAATCCACAAGACTCAACAATTTTCCACGACCGAACACACCCGACCTCTGGTATTGCCCAGTGATGCATGACGTCATGGGTCCGCCACTCCAAATACCTACGCCCCAATGCGCTGAACGACGTAAAGCAACCGAAATTGCGTGCAACCTGTTAGATTAACTGACATTCATCGTTCTACGTAATTTTATAGCTGTAATCTATCAAAGGGAGATTTATGAACGTGATTTCGGTTTAGTATCGGATATTGGATGGGAGTGAAATTGTTTTTTTTTGGCTTCTTCTTCAAGGTCAATGGTCAAGGTTTTTAGCATCACGTGGATGTCTAATGAACTTTTCTTTACTAGTCTAAAAAACAACAAAAAGTCCACAACGCCTCTGGTGTTTCAAGTGTCCATGGACGGCGGCGATTGCTTTCCATCAGGTGATCCATCTGCTCGTTCATCAGCTTATTTAATGATAAAAGGCAAATTCTGATTTCAACTGACTGATCAGAAAAATATGAACGTATTGAGTTATAGACTATAAGTAAAAGTTACCGATTTATAATACAAATCTAATACCGTAATAATTGTCTACTAACTATTGGCAGTAATGTAGTATAATCCAATATTGCTACAATATGAGGTATAAACATCTATGCCACTGCATATTACTATAATATTGTCGCTCGACCAGGCATAACGCGCTCTGCTTTGGCCATACGCTCAGGTTCTATTTGTGTTCCCTTAAACACTTCCTTTATATTCAGATATATTGAACATATATATGTATAAATAGAGTAATATATCAAAAGGTTTCACATTGAAAAACAATATGAATTTACTTTAGAACTTTACTCAAAAATTGGTTTAAAAATAGAGTAGTTTCACCAATGCACTTCTGCCTACCCCTTCGAGAATAAAAGGCGTGACGGTGCATATAGTTTTACCATTTGTTTTTGGCACTGGCATAAAATTGTAAAACTAAGACATAAAAAATGTGTTAATTATTTAAAAGTTAGTGTTCCACTTTAAAAAATGAAAAATTCCAACCAGGCCTCGCATAAACCTACTTCGATCTACTTTAGCATAACAATTTTTATTGGCCATAACATTCGGAGCCCGAAATGCCAATAAACGCAATATCTTCGGATATTCCGAACAGAGTATATTATGAAAGCTACTGTTTGTCGTAATAATATTATCGTAGCGATACAATTATTGATAGCCGGGACAGTTCAAACATAAAACCTGGACATTTTAAACATAAAACATGTCCTAAATGACCTCTGGTCTGTATCGAGTTAATAAATTTCTTAATTCAACGGTAGAAGAATTTACATTGTAACGTGGCTTATCCATATAAAGCTTATTTTTAACTACTGCCATGTTTTCTATTTAACGAACACATTATAGCACGTAATGACGCTATACTTTTCACCGTATGTTATAAATCCCATGTTATAGGGGGTGCGCCTATTGTCATACACTCGGCATAATTCCGGACTCCGTGCTACAACTGAGAAAATTTCGAAAAACGCCCAGCAATAATTTACCCGACCCGGAAATCGAACCCAAGACCGTTAGTCGCACTTGCGATCACTCGACTAATGAGGCAGTCACCGTAATTCCATTGTAGTCTAAGTTTAAACCTATTGACTTTGAAGGCTCAGTCATTATTAAAACTCCATAAATTTAATGTTTACTTAATTCATCACTGTTTATCAGGTATCTTACTTAATTTAGGCAAGAGTAAATCTTATTTAGCATAAAACAATATCAATCCAGCAAGTTATGTGTGAATGGCGGCAACTCGGTTCCGTCAAATATATAGCTTATCAGTGCTTCACTTGGTATTCGCTCGTAGACACTGTTATGAACATTCATTTTGTCACGTCAGGTAAATTCTCACGCATGTTTGTACGGCTATGAAAACCGCGAATTGTTTTTTTTTTTTTAACGAGCAGACGTATCACCTGAATGTAAGCAATCGCCTCCGCCCATGGACACTTGAAACTCAAGAGGCGTTACAAGTGCGTTGACGGCTTTTTGGGGGTTTGGAATTTATGGGTTGTTGTTCGGAAATCGGGGATTGGGAAGATAGAGAAGGGGGGAATGGGCCTCCGGTAACCAAACTCACACAAAAAAACACAACGCAAGCGTTGTTTCACGTCGGTTTTCTGTGAGGCCGTGGTATCACTCCGGTCGAGCCGGCCCATTCGTGCCGTAGCATGGCTCTCCCACACTTATAGTTTAGTCTTAAAGAATCGACAATATAATATTGTTAACACTCTTTCCGCGGTTTTTGTAAGACCCGACTAGTAGACTACAGATTTGAAAGAACTCGAGCAGCAGCGCTCTCTGGTAAAACTGAACGTTAAAAATTGCTGCTATACAACTTGTGACTAGCGAATTTACAGCAAAAAAGTGTGGAAAAATATAGCAAACCTTTTTTGTAGATGCGGATCATAGTCCAGGAGGTTCAACAGTAGGTTTATTTGTATTTACTAGTTATAATTTAGGAAAAATATTAAAATATAATTTAAGTACTTGTTGATATAAAAACTCTTGCTTGTCCAAAAACAAAAGTTATGATTTCGCTATTTTAGTAGCCCCACCAGTTAGAATATATTACTTCACCGCGAGTATGTAAAGCAAGTTGTTAGTAACTGGAAACTTATGGGTTTAATAATGCATGTTTTATTATTCAGCCTTATTTTTGCTGTAACTGAATGCTTTGGAAGTGCCAAGATATATTTACGTTGCTTTAAATTTGAAAAATAGCGTTTTGACGCTGTGTAAGATACACACATTTTTTTGGTAGGAAAATATTGTTGTCATTTTTTGTTTCAATTTATTTTGTGTGGTAGCTTGGTTTGGAATATAAATAATATCGTATTTTAAAGTTGTATGAATAAGTATGTCGGAATGAAATATAATTTATGTTCTTGTCCTATAATTGAAACATTTTCTCAATATAATTATTCCTCAAAAAAGAGTTCAGCAATTTGTACGTAGTAAAAAAAATATCTTTATTATTCTAGTTACACTACACGATTTTTGCAAAGGTTTTTTTTTAATACATATTATATCTAGTACTTACGCACGTACAACGTAGTTCTAAGTACTACAAAACCTACCAGATTATTTTCCAGTGGTTCCAAAGAACGTGATTGTCGGAAAAGTAACGAAATGTAGTTCACAGAAATATGAGAAACAATTTATTTGTTCGTTTGAGGTATGTTCTAAAGGGACGTGCGGTTTTAGGCTAAAAGAAGATAATAAAAAAACCGGCCAAGTGCGAGTCGGACTCGCCCATGAAGGGTTCCGTAGCGGCAAGTAGATGACATAATATCAAAGTTATAAAATAACTTGGTTTTGCATAGTGTTTGTATGAATAACAAAGTTATATTTGCGGATTTTGAAAATGTTTTATTTCTTAAAAACTAATAATGATATCTCGTTCAAACCAGTTTTCGTTGGTAGTTTCTATTGAAATCTACAGAATATATTTTTTTTAGATTCCTCACTCTCTTATTTTAAAAGTTAGAGGGGGGGGGGGGGGACACTCATTTTTCCACTTTGTAGGCGTCTAACTTTCAAACGATTGAATTTGACTAAAAATGGTTTTAGAAACCTTAATGTCTTTTTTAAAGACCTATCCATAGACAACGATCACGGATATGTTAGCTGAAAAAAAATTTTTTTTTAATCAGTTCCATGTATGGAGTGCCCCTTTAATTTTTTAATTTATTAATTTTTATTCAAAATTCTAATAGCGGTTACCGAAATACACCATCTTACAAAGTTTCAACTATGTAGGCCCAACAGTTTCGGAAATAAACGGCTGTGACATACGGACGGACGGACGGACGGACGGACGGACGGACGGACGGACGTACAGACGGACAGACAGACAGACATGACGAATCTATAAGGGTTCCGTTTTTTGCCATTTGGCTACGGAACCCTAAAAATGGAGTAATCTACCGAACACATTTTTAGTTTCTTTAGATATTATTCCGTTCTGAAAATGGGAAGCAACCTTAAAAACCTGTGACTTTTCAAGCGTTGCGGGTGTCCTTGGGCGGCGCTGATTGCTTACCATCAGGTGATCCGTATTATTCCTTAAAAAATCTGTTACCTTAGTTCTCAAAGATTCTTTATAACACTTAAAGTTAAAATAAGAAGTTCATTAATGTCTTCTCTGCGGGGGCGTTCCCATCTAGGGGATATAGGACCTTAAGTCAAAGTAAGTAATTTAACTGCTAATTTTAATTGCAAATCTTAATCCCAAATCGTATTTAACGGAAAGTCTATAGAACTAATGTCAAAAATCGATCTTAGTCCTAAAGTTGTAAATTCCTAGTCGAAATGACCGTAGTAAATGGACCTGTAAAATGTATACCTATTACGTAATATATACGTAATGAGCGCAAGGTTGGTGCGGTGGCTGGGTAACTGGCTGTCGTGCAATGTGTAGCGGATTTGATTTTTGCACGGCGCAAGTCGTTGTATGTGCCACAAATTGTTGCTTCAAGTGTGGGTGTCATGTGTATATGACTTTGTATTTTTGTAAACGCATCCACTTCTTTCAAGGCTAGAGTGGCGCTTTATATTTTAAAAAATCCTAAATTAATAATAATCTTTGGTAATAGCTTTGCAACTTTTTAGAGTTTATTTGTTTAAATAGAATTATTTTTGTGTTTCATTTTGGTAGTCCATTTATTGAAGAAGGCATAATAAGGCTATAAAACGTTACGCTACGATCAATAGGAGCCTAGCAGCGGGAGAAACCATGCAGCAGAAGCTATATTTCTCATAAAAACCAACCAAATACTTAAAATCTGATGGCTCTGTGATTTTATTTTACTATCGAATAGTGAATCTGTTTCCACAAACGTGGGTAAGAGTTGCCGGAAAGTTGAAACTTCATTGTGGAAATCCAATTTCACGTCGTACAGTACATTTTAGATAACATTCGAGGTATAATGTCGTGGAACTGAAAAGTGACTTTATTTTAAAGTGAAGAGGTTGAATTTTGAAAATCTAAAATGAAATGTTGTTTGCGTAAGGTTTTTATTGGGGTCAAGTAAATAGTTTTTATATTTTTTGTTAGTTTTACTATATCGTTGATTATTATTATATATAAGTACAACTGTTTAGCAAGGGGTTCTAAGTTCCAATACCAATCAAGAGTTTAAGATTTAAATAATTTAAAAATTACGTTTTTTTTGGTAATTTGTAGTTCAGCTGAGTAATGGCTTTATAACTATTATCACACTTATATAATAAATGTTAATATTAGTTTGTTTGTTTGGATGTTTATTCGCCACAATGAAACTACTGAACGGATTTTGATGAAATTTGTATACAGAGAGCTGACTTCGGCAATAGGATACTTTTTATCCCACAGGTAAACCCTCTGGCAAAAGCTAGTATGAAAATAAAATAATAAAATCTAAAATTTAAAATGAATTTCTGTTTCAAACCCATTAAAAACGTATTTTTCTTAAACAAAGTTACTAATTCACTTGTAAACTAACAAACTTTCTAGTTTTCTTATTTTATGCATCTAAAACTGATGACAAAATGATATGGTCAAACTTTGGGATCATTAAAAACATATTTTAAAGTGTGGGAGAGTCATGCTTTGGCACGAAAGGGCCTAGTCGACCAGAGTCACAACATGGCCTCACAGAAAACCGATGTGAAACAACACTTGCGTTGTGTGAGTGAGGTTACCGGAGGCTTAATTACCCCCCTTCCTAATCCCCGATTCGTCAACAACCCTTTCATTTATAACCCCCAAAAGGCCGCCAACGCATTTGTAACGCCTCTGGTGTTACAAGTGTCCATGTACAGCGGCGATTGCTTACCATCTGGTGATCCGTCTGCTCGTTTGCCGGCTTATTCCAAAATGTTGTTTGAATTTAAATACCTTACTAGTCCTTCTTATAGTACTTTTGACATTAATGGTCGATAAAGCATTTAACGAGCTGTTAATTGCTTTCCAAATTAATTACTACGCTGAAAACAACCTTTGAATTGTTTCTATAAGAGTTAAAGGTGGCCTGTAATACTAGTATTGGTTTTAATGACACGTTAATCTCACCTTTATTTGGTAAGAATTAAGATTGCATTTATTTTGTTAGTATAGGGTTTTTGTAAAAGGTGGCATGAAATACTAGTACTGATTTTAATGATAATTTAATCTCAGCTTTATTTGGTTGGTATTAAGATTGCATTTCGTTTGTAATCTGGGTTTTTGTAGTCCGATACAAATTGTAGTTAATTTTAATACGATCGAATCAGTGAAAGTATCTATAATTATGTTTTATTTTTTCTTTTGTTATAACTTTACTGTCGTAAATAAATTTATAAATAGGTACACATCACTTTTAGCAATTATTGCTTTTTTAAATACTATGTGGTTTGTTTTTGCAAAAAATAATTAAGTTTTAATTTATGAATAAAGACTAAAGTAAAAAGCAATAAAACGAAATTTAATTGAACTCTCAATAATTTGGAGTCATTTATTTTCATGTTTTTGAAAATAATTTAATAATTTTTCAACTCAACGTGAATTAATTGTATAGCTACTTAAGTTAATGACCTTCTCACTACAAGTAATGACACGAGAATTATTAAATTTTAAAGGACATATATAACAGACAATTCAGTTTGACACTTAAAAGTGTCTAATAAAGGATTAATTAAAATAAATGCTTTGAATTTGACATCGAGAATCCTCGCATTCAGTCGACGCAAATCCCATAGCCACTATCCCAACAACTTGGAACAAGAAATAACAACGTACATGTAAAAAAGACATCGACACAATCATATCGGTTTCCTTTGAAAACTCATACATATTATTTCCATAAATAAAATGCGGAAACAGACTTCACATAGTGCGCTATCTCGAGAACATAATTCCAAATATATTTCACCGTTCCGGCAACCCTGGGTCCTCGTGGAACGCGGTTGAGTGATCATTGCGCGAATTGGTGATGCGACCATACATTGGAACCTACCATGTATGAAAAAAACAACTCTATATCTTTCTTATATAGTAGCCGTAGAATATCAAGCTTTAAAGCAAAAAACCATCCAAGCGCACCACACAGTACTGCATCTAAAAGAACAGCTGGACCTTGCAGAATCTATTAAGGTGATCAAAAATACGATAATCGACAAATTATCGCCTTCTGACATAACCTCTTCATCTTACGCTAACATAGTAAAAAAAAGTTCCGAAACCCTCATCCGCCCAGCAAATCTGAGTTCTGTGGCCATCTATCCTTGCGACAAGACGAGAACAAGCGAAGACACAAAGTCACTTGTTCAGAAAATTATTTCGCCTGAAGAACTAAAGCTTCATGTCCGTGGCCTAAAAAAAGTCAGAAACGGGGGTGTACTTATTAGGACCGAGAACAAAGGAGATATTGAAAAGCTCAGGAATTCAACGAAACTGATGTCATCTGGCCTTACGGTAGAAGAAACCCCCAAGCGCCGACCTAGGATTGCTGTCGTTGGAGTTCCAGTAGCACTTACTGAAAGAGAAGTATTTGACTGCATCTATGAGCAAAACCTTTCGGAGAAATTGGCAAATAGTACTCGAGAGTCCTTTCTTGCTACTGTCAAATTGAGCCATAAGTCAGGTAAGAAAGGTCTTCCCACTTGCAATTATATATTAGAAGTTTCTGCTGCCGTCAGGAAAGTACTCATAAACCAAGGCCGGATTTTTATAAACTGGACTTCTTGCCCTGTAAGAGATTACACAATAGTTACAAGATGCTTCAACTGCCAGCAGTTTGGCCATGCAGCCAAGTTTTGTCGTGAAACTAGTCCTACGTGCAACCACTGTGGGGAGACTGGGCATTCCCACAAGGAGTGTAACAGTAAATCTTCTCCGCCTCAATGTGCGACGTGCAAGCGCTTCAAGAAGAAATGTGACCATCAGACTGGTGACGCAGAGTGTCCGGCGCGTAAATATGCCGAGATTAATTATATCAATTCGATTGACTATGAAGGCGCCTAAGAGCGCCCCGGACAGTTTATTTAGTAGCACTTAGTTATTGTCTCGTAAGTTAAAAGTTACTCTATATTTTATTAATTTAGTAATTAGTTTTTATGGCCAGTCAGCTAATCACTGATCTGGATGAATTTTCTGTGTCTGAAGCCAATACCTGTAATGTAGAAGATTGTAAACTTCTTCTTCCTTCTGGGGAAAATACGCTTACGCTACTAACTCAAAATATTCGCAGTATTAATCGCAACATGGATGGCTTTGAAGTTCTATTAGAAAGTCTTGACATTAACTGTGATGTTATTGTCCTAACAGAATGTTGGCTATCTTCTCAGACAGCCAATTTACCTTCTCTCGACGGCTACTGCACTCACAAAACAAATTCAAACATGAATCAGAATGATGGTGTAGTGGTGTACATCAAAAACAACTTAAAAGTTCTAGTGGAAGAGCCCAGAGTTCAAAATAGTAACTGTTTAGTAATTAAAATTATTCCGGATACTGTAATTATGGCCATTTATAGGCCACCGTCTCAAAACATTGACAGCTTTTTGGACTCACTTGATGTAAACTTAAAACATTTATCTGCTTTTAAGAACATTATATTAATGGGTGACATAAATATTAATATTGCTTCTGAGAGAGCAGATACACATGTACATAACTACCTAAATATTTGTTCATTTCATGGTCTTTTACCAACCCATTATTATCCCACGCACCAGTCTGGGTCATGTTTGGATCATTTCATCATAAAAACCCGACATCCGAACAAAACATTAGTCACCAATTCATCGCTTACGGACCATCAAGCTATTTTGCTAACAATACAAAAATCCTCACCTAGAAAAAACTGCATGCGTAGCTTTTTAAAAATTGATATGACTAATCTTGCACGTGCCATTCGCGACATCGACTTTGACCCTGTTTACGATACTAATGACGCAAATATTTCATTACAGTATTTTATAAATGCGCTACAACATGCGATAAACAAAAATACAATTACCAAAATAACGTCTAGAAGGTATAAATCGATCAAACCGTGGATCACTCCAGGTCTCGTTCGTTGTATACGGCATAGGGACAAACTACACCAAAAGTCAAAACTTGCACCTGATAATGAAATACTTTCTATTTCATATAAAAGGTATAGAAACTTTTGTAACAACCTTTTAAAAAAAGTTAAATATCAACACGAGAAGAATGAGTTACAGAAGGCAGGAAAAAACAGTAAACTCGTTTGGAAATTTATTAAAACAAATACTTTTCGATCGAAAAATCCTGAACCCCCACTCGAATTACTGTCTTCAGAAATAAACCCACTAGTAGCCGCAAATAAAGTAAATAGTTTTTTTGCTAACATTGGCAAAACCTTAGCTGAAAAATCCTTGAACCATAGTACTTATCCCCACCAACCATTGTCGGCTGTAAATACCCCTACGAAAACATCAAAATCTTTTGTTTTATTAAACACTGACGTCAATGAAATTTTAAGGATAATTACAGGGTTAAAGGACGATTGCGCTGTTGGGTGGGATGGCATTCCTAATAACATACTGAAAAGGTTTAAACACCTTCTTGCTCCTCCATTGACCCATATTTTTCAGTCATGTTTGTCTAAAGGAATCTTTCCCAAACCGCTTAAAAAAGCAGTAGTTACGCCAGTTTTCAAAGCGGGAGATAAAAACTGTGTTAACAACTATAGACCCATTTCAGTATTAACAGGTCTCTCAAAAATTTTAGAAAAAATTATAAATAGTAGATTAATAGATTATCTTGAAATTAACAATTTGCTTTCAAATAACCAATTTGGGTTTAGACCAAAAAGATCGACTAACCAAGCAGTTCACAGACTGTCCGAATACATTAGTACTAACCTTGACAAGGGTATGCATACCATTGGGATTTTCCTGGACCTCGCTAAAGCTTTTGACACAATTTCTTGTTCTATGTTACTACACAAGCTTGAAAAACTTGGAATAAGAGGCGAACAACTTCAGTTGTTCACCGATTATCTTAGAGATCGTCAACAATGCGTTAAAATAGGTCAGTACACAAGTTCTGAGATGGAAAATAGTGGTTTCGGAATACCTCAAGGAAGTATTTTGGGACCTACATTGTTTTTAATTTACATTAATGATTTATGTAGTTTGGTCCTTCGTAATGGGCTA
The DNA here is from genome assembly GCF_023101765.2 of Spodoptera frugiperda. Lineage (NCBI taxonomy): Eukaryota > Metazoa > Arthropoda > Insecta > Lepidoptera > Noctuidae > Spodoptera > Spodoptera frugiperda. Next base: position 3,317,082 of record NC_064229.1, on the reverse strand, counting down.
ATATTATCATATGCGGATGACACAGCCCTATTGTTTTCCGCTGAATCTCAAAGTGAAACATATGAATATGCCCAAAACGGTTTTAATGTTGTGTCAAATTGGCTTCATCAAAATCTTCTAACATTAAATATAGATAAAACTAAATATATTTCATTCTCAATTAGAAACATTAATCCACCGCTTACTAACCTAGATATATTTGCACATAATTGCAATTCTGCTAATATTGCTTGTACTTGTCCCACTTTAGTTAAAGCTGACCACATAAAATATCTAGGTGTTACGATTGACACGAATCTAAATTTCCGTAAACACATCGAGTTACTATGCAAAAGAGTGCGTAAATTAATGTACATTTTTAAGAACCTACGCCACATAGCCGACTATAAGTTAATTAAACAGGTTTATTTGGCTCTGTGTCAGTCTGTTCTCACCTATTGTATTACATCATGGGGTGGAACTGCAAAGTCTATCTTGCTTCCTCTGGAACGCGCTCAAAGAGCAATTCTAAAGGTTGCTACCTTCCGCCCTTTTAGGTTTCCCACACACCAACTATACACTGCATGTAAAATACTAACAGTGCGCCAACTATTTATATTGCAAACCATACTTTATCAGCACTCTGAGCTTCCTTTCGACCCAGTATCCCAAACCAGGAGGAGGAAAGATTTGGTTTGCTTTGAACCACAGACAAGACATGCATTTGCACATAGATTTTACGTATTTTTAGGACCATTTTTGTACAACAAAGTCAACAAGATACTAAATATATATAGTGTAAATTATTATAAATGTAGTACATTGTTATCAGAGTATCTACTAAATCTTGATTACGCAGACACAGAAAAACTATTGGAAGTTTTAGTATGAATGTAAGATTAGTTTGTAAGTTGTTATTCTATTTCTGTACACATGCACCTAAATTGATAGTCTTGTAAGTGATGACCCGAAACACAGGTTTTTATAAACCTAGCTCGGGCAAGTCGCTAATTATACATAAGTCTAGGTTAAAAAGTAAATTTTCCTATAGTTCCTAAATATTGGTAAGTTACTTATTAAGTTATTCCTAGTGCACTAGCATAATTATTGATTAATACTTATTTGTGGCTGTTTCATGTAAATTATTTTGTGAAATAATGAAATAAAGGATTATTATTATTATTATTATGTTCGATACTTGTTTAAAGTCTCGGCTCCAAGGCCGGATGTAATGTACTTTACGGGCCTAAACCAAGTAAAGCACATGTTATTATGTTATAGTTGGTCTAGAAGTTCAATGGTTTGAAGGGGTGGTGGTGGTAGTGGTGCTGATGGTGGTGAAATGTCATTTTCGTCAATCTGCATGAATTTTCGTACTATTCGGCATGTATTCAGAATTGCGGCTTTCTGTAATTTTATATAGGTGGTGTCTTTGATGTTTAGAAGTTTTAGGCTGTGATGGAGGTGTTTCGGTATAACTCCAGTTGTAGATAGTACTATCGGTACAATGTATACTTTATCTTGCCTCCAAATCCTGGTTATTTCGTCTTTAAGTTCGGTATATTTGTGGACTTTTTCAGATATTGTTTTAGTTATATTGTGCGTGTTGGGGACGGCGATATCAATCAGGTAAGTGGTTTTATTTATTTTATCTTGTAGAGTGATGTCAGGTCTGTTGTAGTGGATGGTTCTGTCTGTGAGTATTGCACGGTCGTAGTACATTTTGTGAGTGGAGTTTTCTAGGATGGTGCTAGGAGTGTATTTGTAGTATGGAGTGTGTGTGTCTGGTATGAGGTTGTGTTGAATGGCGAGTGACTGGTGAATGATGTTAGCGACTTGATTGTGACGATGTGTGTAATCTGTTTGTGTGAGATGGGGACAAGCGCCAGTGATGTGCTGGATTGTCTCAGAGTGAATGTGACATTTTCTGCATTTGTCGTTTGTAGCTGTAGGGTCTTTAATTATGTATTTTCTATAGTTTCTTGTATTAATAATCTGATCCTGAATTGCAATTATGAAGCCTTCGGTTTCTGGGAAAAGTGTACCTAATTTTAACCATTTGTTGGATGCTTCTTTGTCTATCAGTGGCTGCTCGAGATCGTTGTTGTGCCGTCCATGTAGGACCTTTTTCCGCCATGCTTCTCTTAGGTTTGTTTCTTGATCACTGTTTGTTGGGACATTTTCTGTGCAAGGTTGGTGTAGGTTAATGGGTGTATAACTATTGTCATTTTCTACTATAGCTTTGTGTATTCTACTGGTAAGGGATTTTTGTTTAAAGAAATTTTGTAAGGATCTTAACTGGTTTTGCCAAAGATTTGTAATATATACAAGACCTCTGCCCCCATTTTGTCTTTTGATATTCAGTCTCTCTATAGCTGATTTTGGGTGGTGATGGTTATGTTTTGTAAGTATCGTGCGCGTAGATCTTTCTATAGAATATATATTGCTTTTGCTCCATTTGATGACGCCGAACGAGTATGTAAGTACCGGGATTGCATATGTGTTGATTGCCTTTATTAAATGCTTTCCAGTTAAACGACTTTTGCAGATGTTATTTAATCTTCTTTTATATTCCGAAATAAGTTTGATTTTAATATTTTTGTGGTCTAATCCTGTTGTTTGTTCATACCCCAGGTACTTATACATATCGTTCGGTTCCATCGCCTTAATGATCTGATCCCCATTCCCAGAGTCTTCAACCACATAATCACCAGCGCGTATTTTGCCTTTTATTATGTGAACTGTCCTACATTTGTCTAATCCAAACTGCATGTTAATATCTTTACTAAATTCTGAAGTTATTTTTATTAGTTTATCCATTTCTTTGTCGGTTTTTGCATAAAGTTTTATATCATCCATATAAATTAAATGTGAGATTATAGTTTCTGTGTTATTATGTTTAAGTTGGAATCCTGCGCGCTGGCTATTAAGTAGTTGAGACAGAGGGTTAAGGGCGAGGCAAAACCATAGTGGGCTCAAGGAGTCTCCTTGGTATATACCTTTCCGTATTGAGATTTCCCTAGTAGTGATGGTATTACGGAAATTATTAAGCTGTAATGTAGTTTTCCAGGAGAGCATTAATGTTTTAAGAAAATTTATTAAATCGCGGTTAATTTTATATATTTCCAAAATATTTATTAGCCAGGTGTGTGGTACACTATCAAACGCTTTCTTATAATCTATATAGGTACAATGAAGGTTGCGCTTTTTAGTTGATGAATGTTTATGTATTACCGAATCTATTATAAGTTGCTCCTTGCACCCCATATGGCCCCGCCTACACCCCTTTTGTTCTTCTGCTATTATATTATTTATTTCTACGTGTGTTCTTATTTTGTGTGCAATTACGGATGTCAGTATTTTATATATAGTTGGTAGGCAGGTAATTGGTCTGTATTGAGATGGCTGTGATGTGTGTTGACCCTTAGGTAGCATGAATGTGAGACCTTTAGCTAAGAATTCCGGTGTTTCTTGTTGTTGTAATATTAATTCGGTTAAGTTTTTTGCTAAGTATTTGTGTAGTGTATGTAGTTTTTTATACCAGAAATTATGTATTTTATCGACGCCAGGAGATTTCCAATTATGTAATCTATTAGTAATCATCGTAACATCTTCAGTTGTTATTTCGCTGAACTCCATTTCTTCTACTCTATCAAATTTTTCCCTCTCATCTGCTATCCAATATGCTTCAGTATTATGTGTTGCCTGCGTTTCCCAAATATTGGCCCAAAAACTTTCTAATTCCTCTTTGTTGGGTGTTTCGTTTATTGTTTGGTCATTAGTCGTGTCATTACTATTTATTCGCGAATTTAACTTTCTATAAAACATTTTCTCATTATTAACAAATATGTTATTGTCCTGTTTCCGTTGTAACGCTTTGTTGTATCTTTTGTATCTATTCGATTTAAGTGCTAGTTTCTGTTTTAGGGTATCTAGAAATTCTTCTGGCGTTCTGTTGTTGGCTTCGTGTCTAGTGTGCAGTGTTGTGTTTTTGAATATTGCTGTTACTCTATCCATTACCTTTTTAGATCGATTGTTATTTATTATGTATTGAGTGAGCTTACCAATATCTGATCGCAATTTATTTATTTGTCTTTCTAGTCTTATTTGCCACGATGGCTTATTGTGTTTTTGATATTGTATGGGTCTGTCATTGTCGTGTATCTTATAACCTAATTCTTGTGATATAACTAATGCGGTACAGTATATAAGTGTGTGAACATCATTAAGCTTTGAGTCATTTGTTACATGTGATTCTAGCAGGCTGGTATTAAAAATATAAACTAATTTAAAAAGCTGTTTACTGTATTTTAATTTGGGTAACCTAGGGCGTACTGAAGGATCCATTCCGGAGTATTGTAAAATAGCACTTCTTAGTTTTTCGTTCAGATTTGTTACCATTGAATTTTCGTCTACGTTTTCAACTGCAAGAGTTTCTATTTCATTTTCAATTATTAGTGTTGTATTAACAGTTTGTGTGCTCATGTCTGATGTTGAATGTTGTGTTGATAATGTATGCGAGATGTATGATATCGTATGTTGTGTTGGTAATGTATGCGAGACGTATGTATCAGTTGCATGAGATTGATGTTGTGTACGACTGACTGACCTATGTTCAGTAGGCATGGTAGCGTGATCATAGATGGGAGGTATGTGTGAATGTAAGTTTGTGGCGTTATGTATGAAATTCTGTGAGTGTGAGGGTGTGTTATGTGCTATATTATCTTCCTCTTGTAGTTTAATTCTGACTTCTTCTTGTAATTTATTCAAAGTTTCTGTGCTTAACAGTTTATTCCTAACGATAACTCTCCTTTGATCAGCTACTCTCTGTTCCGTGACGTTTATTCCTGGGTATTGTTGGGTGAATTTTTGGTGAAGTAATGTTCGGTATGTGGTTAGGTCTGTCTCTAATTTGGTTATGTAATAATATGTGCGCATGATAAATGTATTTACTTCAGTTGACCATCTCATGCGCACTCTGGGCTTCCCAGCCTTCGTGGACGCAGGTAAAAAGGTCTCTGGGACCGCCTGCGCAACAGCAAAGGTGGGGTTTTCGGCTTCCCTAGACTCTTCGTCTGTCGGAAGAGGTGAAAGTGAAGGTGCATATGACGTTGTACTTGAACTAAATGGTTCGATGATAGATGAAGATGGTGATGAAGAATGTAGTGTGTTGGCTGTAGCATTTTCGGGTGACCCGGTGGGAGCCCGCCTACTCAACTCCGCACCGCCGACGGTTCGTCCACTGCCACACCCAGCGTCAGCTCCAGGTGTGCCCCGGCGATCGCCCCCGGGCAGCGGCCCTATACGTTTACTTTTAGATCTAGTCTCCATTTTTTATGGGTTTCCATTGCCATGTTGGCCGCGCCAGTAATTTATCAATCGCGTGTCCGCCCCCCACGTGAATCTGATGGTCGATTCGGACGTATGGTTGGATTTAGGGGGCTTATTATTATTATTATTATATACTATTTAGTACTTTATTCTATCCAACTAAACGGTAATTGAAGCTCATTTAGACCTATAACTCAAGAGGTAGTAGCACAAATGTGATGCACAATATCCGAATATCATACGAATTGACCAACTTACTGTCCGATGTGTACCGATTTCAATAATCGACCTCAATCCAAAACCTTTATCGAATTTCTGTCAAAAATGAATATTGATTAAAAAAAAATTGAACTAAGATCGGTTATTAAAATTGACAGTAGGTTGGTGATTTGCATCAAAAGTTTGAAGTTGTCATAAACTTAGATATTAAAAGATAAACGATTCAAATGCATAATCTTCTTAAAACATTTTCAATCAATTTGCAACGTTAATCAAAACACATAATTTGACATCAATTTTTTACGCGCATTCGTTCGAGTTAACTACTCAAGTTTGCCCGATCTTGCGATGATCGCACACCTGCGTTATATTATGACACCGCCTAAAGACCGGCTCGCCTGACAAGATAAACCTATATTTAACCTGAAAATTGACCTTAATCCCTATAGCGTAAGGTACTAGGTTGAGTTATGAATCTTATGGGAAGATAAAGGGTCGTAACTAGAGAACGTGTTGAGGAAAGAAATGGAAATAGATTAGGAAGTGCCATAAAAAACCTGTTGGAAATAAATATTCGTCTTTTTATAACCCATCGTCTTTTGCTTTTTGTTTCGTTGTGAAGAATCTTGCGACTTTTTGTATTGAGTTCATATGTAAAGAAAGCATATTGTAAGAATAGGTTTTTATACTGAAATTAATGGGTTGTAAATACATAGTATACATAACAAAGCAAAGTGTCAGTCATAGGTATTGACAATTTCGAGTAAGTTATGACACTGTGGCGATACATGACCAATGGCAGTTGACAGATGACAGAAATCGCACATAGACGATCGACGAACAAATCAATGGATGACGTCATAAATCCTACACCGCACATATGAAGTTTACATGCGAATAAACATGGGTAGACAATCCCAACAAACAACAGTCGGGCAGAAAGCCCGCCAGTCACGATCACCTCGCCTGGTCAGAGGATTCTCCTTTTCTTAGGGATTATCTTTACATTTTTAAACTTTTATAAACACTTTTACAAAACTGCATACCAGTTACAGTACCTACGACAAAAATTTGCATCAACTCTAATAAAAAGTCCTACACACATTCAAACAATAACTCTTGCGTTCAAACACTCAAACGCCATTTCATTTTAAGACTTTAATATTTCTATCTCAGCAATATACTTTAAAATGACAGAGATAGCTCAATATTTAATTAAAATTGAGTAGCGTTTCAGTATTCGGGCGTTAATGTAGCTAATTAAGAAAGCTCTTAAAACGGTATCTGACTGAGCCGTAGTACAACTCTTTAATGTACCAAGTAACTAGTTTTTGCCCGTGGCTTCCTTCTCGCTTTTTAATGTGTTAGGGCAGATTTAAATGCTGCACAAGTATCATATATTAGCTTTTTACCTTGAAAATTGATAACACTCCATACAAACTTTTTTAATATACAAAGAGTTTACTTATCACATAAGGAGTTTAACAATTGATAGGTCTACATACATAATTAGTTTAGAACTAATACACCAGATGACGCTATTGGTAATACATATTATTTTGTTACATATATTTAACACGGACAACGTAACGGATTACGAAGCTTCGGCTAAAAGCAGAAAGGACGGAGTAGTTTTTAGTCAGTAAGAGTTTGACACTCCCTTCGCCTCACCTAAGATGAGAGAAGTAATTGGCTGATTTTGCTGGCTCTCCTCAAAAATAGGGGCTTAGAACAAGCCAAAAAGTCTATATCTCTTTATTTCTTCGACTCCTTAATACGTAACTTTGTTTTACAATGAAAGACGGACAAACAAATAGACAGAAACACTGACATTTATTATGATTAGTATGAATGTCATAATTTTAAGACTTCAAAGTATAAAGTTTGAGTGCATTAAGTAGTTCTCAGTCCTCTCAGAATTGAAATAGTTGTCTAATGTTATTATTTTTGTCAAAGGCTGCTAATGGTGTAATTTGTTTGTGAAAATTAAAGTTTTATTTTGATTTTTAGCTGTTTTGAGATAGTTTTTTAAAGAGAGTCTCTTTAATTTGAATTCATAATACACGCCTTTCTCCCATGGGGTTAGGCATAGACAATGGACCGCCAATTGCTACGAATCTTTCGCTTCATCAACAGTCATCAGACTTTAATTTCAATTTTCTTTAAATATTTGTTTTATCAGCTATAAACAAAATCACTTTTTCGTTTGAACATTTCCTTGTTTTAATGTCTTACATAACCGAAATTCTTTAATGAGTGAAGCTTTGGGTTCGATCCCAAATTACACAAGTTTTCGTCTAGGTTCTGATTTCAAGGACTCTAAATAAATAAATGAAACCAGGCAATTTTTAAAAGCCTGGCAATGTATCTGTCACTTTTCGAGTGTTGTAGTTGTCCATGGCCGTCGCTGATCGTTTACCAGGTGATCCGTCTACTCATATGCCTCATATTCCAAAAACAACCAACATAGAACAAAACACTAAAAACACACCTTCAGTAATTTCGTAACAAAACATTCTCAATACTAAACCAACACAAACTTAAAGCTCCAAACCTAACCACAAGCATGACAACAGGACAACCTAATACATCAAGTCTTAAAGTTCAAAATAGCGTGACAAAAACATGCAATGTGCATTCTAACAATATGCTTGGGTTTGTTACCGGAACACTAGACGTTACATGGGGGAACCAGTGCAGTTGGCCACAATCTGTCTCCTGTTACGGACGGTACGGTAACTATTTGGACCAACAGACTAATTAAACGTACCTACATGTATTGTATTGGTAATGGGTGCTTTTTAATGGTATTAAATGTATTTTGTTGGCGTTTTAAAGTTATTGATCTATAGTAATACGGATATACTAGAAAGAAAGTTGTTTTACAGTCGAGTTTTTGCGAATGCGGCGATTGTCAAGGAACGGGTCTTAAGTTCGATGACTGGGGCTATTGTGAAAACGAAAGCAATCGCCGCCGCCCATGGGTACCCGAAATACCAGAGGCGTTACAAGTTTAGGGATTAGGAGTTTGTTACGCCGACGATACGCTAGTGTTAGCGCACGGGAGGTCGCACCAGGCGGCGGCCAACTTAATGGCGAGAGCGGTTGCGACAGTTGTTGATAGGATCCGGCAATTGGGACTCGAGGTGGCGCTCCACAAGTCCGAGGCCATGTGTTTTCATGGCCGCGGGAACGCGCCACCTCCGGGTGGGTCCCAAATAACGGCAGGAGGGGTTACCATCGGCGTCGAGACGACGATGAAGTATCTAGGACTCGTCCTCGACAGTCGCTGGAACTTCGTGGAGCACTTCCGATGTTTGGCTCCTAAGTTGGAACGGACGGGGGCTGCGCTTAAGCGGCTCCTGCCAAACCTCGGGGGGCCAAATGCCTCCTGCCGGAGGTTGTACGCGGGGATCGTGCGGTCCATGGCCCTTTATGGCGCCCCTGTGTGGGCGCCGAATCTGATGCGGCGGCCAGCTCGGACGCTGCTCACGTCTCAGAGGGTCATGGCCATCCGAGTGATCCGTGGATATCGCACGATCTCCGGGGAGGCGGCGAACCTCCTTGCCGGATTACCGCCGTGGGATTTGGAGGCGAAGGTGCTCGCGCGCGTCTTCAGTTTGCGCGCCGACGCGTGTCGCCGGGGCGATACTCCACTGCCGCGCCAGATCAGTGCGTGGCGGGACGAGCTCCGGCGCGATCTCATGGCGGAATGGCAGCAACGACTGTCGCAACCGAGGGCTGGGCTCGCTGTCATCGCAGCGGTAAGTCCCCTCTTTGAGGAGTGGCTAGAGAGGCGCCACGGCGTCCTCACCTACCGCCTGACGCAGGTGCTTACCGGACATGGGAGTTTCGGTAGGTTCCTGTTCCTTATTGGGCGGGAGGAAACGCCCGGGTGTCATCACTGTGAGGACCGCCCGGAGGACACGGTAGAACATACGGTGGCGGTGTGCCCTGCGTGGGCTGAGCACCGCCAAGTCCTCAGGGATGTGGTCGGCGACGGCGACCTCTCGCGCCCGGCACTGGTTCAGGCCATGGTGCGGAGCGAGAGGGACTGGGATGCCGTCTCCTCCTTCTGCGAAGCAGTCATGCTAGCTAAGGAGGAGGCGGGGCGCGTGAGAGAACAAACCTCCTCACGCCCCAGCCGTCGCGAGAGACAGTCCGGGCGTCGGGGATCGCGAGACGATCTCCGGCCACCGTAAGTGCGGGCCTGCGGACGGCGAGCAAGGGTAGCTCACCGCCCGAACAGAACCAGACCCGTGCGTGCGGCGCGTCGCGTTCCGCGCGCGCCTCAAAGAGCCATCAGACCACCACAGATGGGGCCCAGCAGGGCTGATGCCTGACCCGGAGCTGCGGACTACCTAGCGGGTTTACCGGGGCTCCGGCTCGAAAAGCAGGAGAAGGAACGGGGTGGTTTTTAGTCAGTAAGAGTCTGACACTCCCTCTCGCCTCACCCAAGGCGAGAAAAGTCATTAGATGATTTTCCCCCTCAAAAAAAAAAAAAAAAAAAAGGGATTAGGAGTTTAAATTCAGTTAGTTAATTGGATATTGGGAAGGGAGATAATTGGGCTTCCGGTAACCGCACACACACAGCACAAGCGTTGTTACACGTCCGTTTTCTGCGAGGACGTGGTATCACTTCAATCCAGCCCACCCATTCGTGCCAAAGCATGGCTCTGACACACTTATATTTCTAACATAACGGGTGAAAATTGAGTAACACAACGATAATATGCACCTCTGCCGACCCCTGCGGAGATTAAAAATCATATTAAAAAACGTATTATATAATAATATCTACAATCATGGAAGAAAGGATTAAAAGACAACAAAAACATACACCCATACATTTCACAGAAACTACCTATAAAAAAGATAAGCGTAAAGTGAATCGCAACAATAAATCAACGATTCGAACCAATTTTCACCAATCACAGCAGAAAAACTTAATAAAAAAAAATTAACAAAAAGCAAACTGACACGTCGCTAGCAGATTTATGTATCGTGACGTCATATTACACTCGGTGTCACACGTAACAGGCCACCATAAATATTTATTCGAGTTTTCGTCGACAATCAAAGCGCTGTAAATCACTGGCCGGAGAGAGACGTCTTTTTTTCTTTTTTTTTTATTGTGCTCCCGTATTTTTTTCTGTTTTTGCACTGCATCGAACATTTTTCCAATATCTGTGAACGAGATTTCTAGATGTACTGTATCGGTGGGTACTGTACGTGTGGGTGAATTTTTTCGAAAGATATTTTTACTGGATTATTTGTTTGTAGGTGTTAGACAGTTTGGTGTTGAAGTTTAAAGTTGATTAACAGTTTTAGAGAGACATTTAGATTTTTGTCGTTTGTAGTACTTTTACTTTTAAGTCTCGTTTTATGACGTATATGTCAATCTAGGAGGACATTTTGAGATAGGTTTTCGTCGTTTGTAGTATTATTAAGGTTTCTATGTCCCTCTTTATGACCTAAAAGTGAGACAATTGATTTTAATGACTAGATTAATGAACGTTTCATCAGATTTCTTCCATTTATTTATTCACTAAACGCTGCTGAAATAGAATCAAAAATAAAAATACAATACTTGCTTTCAATTGAGGTGGATATGATTACCATTGTTTCATAAAAAAACAATCTTTGATTTAATATAGCCAACAAAATATTTCAGTGAAATGACGCATGAAAAAAAAGTAAAAAAAAAACTATCTCTAATAACACCCCAAAAACAAAAACTAATCACCACAATTTTCCACAACACTTTTCCCGACAACAAACACCCTGTAATAGGTACACAACACAATTCATTACACATAATACACAAGGTCCATTCATCACATTGTCGGAAGCAACAATCTTCGGCGATGATAGGTATAATTGATAGCAACAGATACATCAGCCCTGATACTATCGTGCTTTGACGTCAATATGCGTCGTGTCTCCACAAATTAACGACACTGACTACAGCTGACACTATAGGAAAATGATCGGTGATGAAAATGGTTGCGTTGAATGGTATTAAACGTATTTAATTCATTTGTTTGTGTGCATAGTGTGGCCATTTTTAAATTGTCGTGGCTGGTTTACACTTTATACTGACCGCAAAATAAAAATTTGTAAAAAGCTACAAAAGATTAGGAAATAGGAGAGATGACTAGTTTTTATTTGAAAGTCCGTCTTATAGATTATTTTAAAATATTAGACACATACGCGTAACGTCACTTCTAGGTACGTTTTACACATACGTAGCAATAGCGTATTTACTCCCACTCCTAAACTTTGATTCGTTTTATTTAAGTAATCTTATATGACAAAATAAAAAATATGTGTCTATATTTAATAATATTCATTACCTAACTGACGAACTAAATAGCTTTTTAATTGTGAATACCCCATCATCATCCCTATTATACAAATACACCAAATATATTTCGATGTATTCATATGAGAAAAAAAAGTTTTTTTTTGTAGTATTAACACACAAAATATACAAACAAGGAAATCCCATACAGTCAACGAAATATATACAGTGTCGATCAAATAAAATGGTACATAAAAGTAAACAGATTAGGATTCGTCCACCTTTGTTTGATCAACTGACCCCTTGTTTAGCCACCTATTGACTTACGGGACGCAAATCCATTAAAAATATTCCATATCGACTGTTAAAAGGAAATAGGGTATAAGCGACAAAAAATGAAATGTTCAGGAGAGCCGTTTAAACTCGTCGGTCGTCGAAAGAATACTAGGAAAATGTTTTTTTTAGTATAGTCTAGGGTATAAACGCCAAAAATGTCATCGTAGAGCCATGAGAGTAAGCGCATTCGAAAGAGCGGAAAATTTTACGTAGGCTACCATAATAAACTCATTTTTGACCAAAAGTCGCGTATACCCTATTTCCTTTTAATCGACGATATCCATTAAAATAAAACAAATAATAGCCTTTTATTTCTTCAATATTCATAAAACAAAAATAAAGTTGATATTTTTGCCGCAGCAGATAATCTGCCAGCCATTTTGTTTCGGAGTCGCGTCCGATATGTGATCAGCAATTGGCCGCCAGTGTACTGAGCCGTAATCAACGTCCGTGCCATTTATTCGATAACGATATTTCGCTTTTTTCGGACGAACCGAAAAAGGAAAAGTTATGGTTTTAGCCTTTTGCACGGATAAAAATACAGAGTAAATGGTTTTCATTTTACTGTGCAAAGCAAAAACAAAGGAGTGTGCGTGAGTAATGGAACGTATTATTAATTAGTGATATGATAAATCAAAATGATTTTTTTTTATTTATTGTAATGAAAATGTAATTTGGTTTCGTAATATAATGATTTTTATGTGTTATTGTGTTTAGTTTAGCTAATAAACATACAGCTTCGTGTTACTGATTCAGAGTACTCGGCTAATTTCAAGTCACAACAGACGATTATGAGCATAAAGCTGTTTGGTATAAGACGTAAACGAGCAGTCGGTTTACCTGATGGTAAGCGATCAGCGCAGCCCATGGACACCCGCAACACAGGTTGTCGCGTTGTCGACCTTTAAAAAGGAATACGCTCTTTTCTTGAACAAAGATAAAAAGTGACAAACTTGGTGGTCCTTTAACAATAATTTTGCGGATGCCTTAAGAAGGCAGCGCTAATTGCTTACCGTCATGTTGTCTAGTATGTAGTTAAAAAATCACAATAGAATATCACTGAACACCAAATTGCATAGCATATACAGTGTGTTCATAATGAAATCTCTCTCTTGATAAATATACCTCTCATTTACGTCTGGAGTAGTAAAATAGTTTCGGTTCCAAGCGGACTTTAGTTTCGCTAATTAATTTAGCTAATTTCATTTATAAGTAGCGACTGTTTTTCAATTAGGTGCTCGTTTTGTGAATTATATTGTTAATTGCGCCTTTTTGTGACTCGTTCAAGTAATTATTGTTCAGTTTTGGTTTGGAATTTAATTTTAGATGTTGGAAAATTGATACGTTATAATTTGGATATTTTATTATAATATATTTTCGCTACTGGATCTCTATATTAATTATCTATTTTCTACGGAATACGTGATATTTATTTTCTATGGAATAGTATTTTCCAACAGCGTGGTGCTACGACTGTTTCAAAAAAAAAAAGGTTTTGAATATTTTTCTTCAAAGTCAAGGTATTTATTTCAATTACTCCTTAATTTGGCACTTTTGCAACGTCAAATTGAATTGTTCATCACCCTGTCTGTCAGTGAAGCTAGGTGCTCGTTTCAAAGTGTAGCTTCAAAGGTCATTCGGTTATTGTATTGTATATCCTACATTGTTGTTACAAAAAGAAAAACATGCCACATGGATCGAACATATACATAGTAAATTTAAAAACTATAGCAAATATTTGCACCACAAACTAAGTTTAGGATTTGTGTCAATTCGCGTGGCGACCGGTAAACTTGTGTGCCTGGTAGGGTAGCTTCAGGCAACAGAGAGAAGACTCTGTAGCATACCAAGTTACACGCTAAAAACTTACACCTAGGTCGAACTTATAACGATGCAGGTAAAGTTGGAGTTTTGTTAAACATTTTTGTGATCAAAATAAACAGATCTTTTTGTTGATGCAAATAAAACATTTCTTCAAACATAATTCTTTATTATACTTTTTATGTATATTTGAGAGTCTCGTACTACAACTTGTTAGTTCTGTTATGGTTAAGATCTTGGCTTCAACATTGTCATTTTCATCAGAAGACGAAGACATTAGAATGAATTTGTCATCATAACGTAATAATATGATGCCTTTTATTCCCGAAAACCCCTGCACATTACGGCACTTAATGCCATTGCCTCTATGAAATGTACACTCACTTTTCATCATGTAATTGGGGGTGAGCCTATTGTCATGTACTGGAACAATTCCAGACTCCGTGCTACTTACTGAGAAATTTTCGAAAAGGCAAAATAAACCCCGTAATACTTTGCCCGACCCGATCGATCTGGAGACCCTTTGCCTGGCAGTCGCACTTGCGACTACTCAACCAACCAGGCAGTAAATTTTTCATCATTATCATCATCGTCCTAATTTTGATTAAATATTAAATTATAATAACACTACTCCAAAATAAGATTCACAACAGTGTCGCAAGCATTCACAATATAAGGGGAAAAATAATTCTCGCATTTCTACAAGAAATATGAATGCACGTGTGTTAGTGAGAACGTGGCACACTGACTAATTAGATCATAAATACTGTAGCCTTCAAACAACGTAGTGTTTTCTTCTTTAACATGAAATTACAAGGTGTTTCGTATTTTTCCTTGTAAACCTTGCAAGCTTTGTTAGGGCGTCTACAAACTTTTTTTTTTAAATTAAAATGTTGCGCCACATTGGATTTTCTCTTGTATCGTGGGTGCGTTTACCAGCTTACATGTTCACCTACACGTGACACCCATTTGTGGATTACATAAAAAATTGCTCCGTGCGAGAATCGAACCCGATACATATTGCGCGGCAGCCAGTTTCGTAGTTGAATAGTAATTTCAGGTATGGGATCATATCCGGAGCTGCGGACTGCCTAGCGGATTTACCGCGACTCAAGGTGGGAGAAGACATAGCATGTTTTTCGTCCCTTAAAAAAAATATATATATATATCGGATCACTCTTTACCCGGTGGTTTTTTCAAAACCTAATTAAAATGTAATTTAAACATGAGTCACTGAATTGAATAGAAATAATTTCTTAAACCTAAACTAAAAAACACTAGTTTCTGATAAACAGGACCTTTAAAAAATGCCAATTCTGCAGTTTTATTACATAAATAAATGGTAACAAATTTTCCCAGAAGGGTTAACTATAAAAAGAAAAACAAAAGTGTTATTTCGGAACTTCGGAAATGGTACTTTTACCTTTCGTGACTGAAGCACGTAAAGCCGTAGGTCCCGGTTGTCATATAAAAATCTATGGCGGTTGTTAGGGGAAGTCGAAAGCAGCAATTTAATGATGGTGGGACTTGTTATAAGGCTGAAGAGTCTTACTGAAGATTTTCATGTACTTAGTGATTTGGAACGTTTAATGGTGCTTTTTAACCAGAGAGGTGTTATGTAACTTTGCTACGAAGATGTAATAACTAAGCTGTGAAACTATGTGACCGTTTCCACTGATACTAAGCTATGTAGCGAGTAAGATTTGCTATGACGAAGTGCCACCGCAAAGTAACTGTGCGAAAAAAATGCACAGCTTGATTATGCGATGTATCTATAGTAGGAAAGCCATCTATAGCTCATATTATCCATAGCACGCATCCATAGCATGCATCCATAGCACGCATCCATAGCACGCATCCGTAGCACGCATCAATAGCACGCATCTATAGCACACATCCATAGCAGACATCCGTAGCACGCATCCATAGCACGCATCTATAGCACGCATTGATAGCAGACATCCATAGCACTCTTGATCAACTTTTATCGATGAAGTGGGACGCCGTTATGTGTGTAAGCGGCCTAAAACATAATAATACGTTCAGAAAATTATGACTAAATGTAAATGTTAGGAAATCGTTAGTGAGGTGAGGTGTTCTAGTAATTATAGTTTTGGTCTAGGTCACAACACAATTGAACAAGTGTTATTTTCATTAGAAATTGTTCAAGGGTTTCCAGTTATGAGTATTTTAGTCATTTACTAATAACATACGATGCCTTCTAGTATTCAAGGTCAAACTTCGGTTCCAATTAAAGAAAACACCAGGTTTTAACCAATTTTAAGTTTTTAAGTGTGGGAGAGCCATGCTTCGGCACGAATGGGCCGGCTTGACCGGAGTGATACCACGGTCTCACAGAAAACCGACGTGAAACAACGCTTGCGTTGTGTTTCGTTGTGTGGGTGAGGTTACCGGAGGAGGCCCAATTCCCCCCTTCCCAATCTTCCCCATCCCCATTCCCGAACAACAAGCCTTAAATTCCTAACTCCTAAAAAACCGGTAACGCACTTGTAGAGCCTCTGGTGTTTCAAGTGTCCATGGGCGGCGGCGATTGCTTCCATCAGGTAATACGTCTGCTCGATTACCAGCATGTCTCATAAAAAAAAAATGTTATGAGCCCTATTACCTTAAATTATGATATAATATATTATATTGAAATTGAGCTTATTTATTGCCATACATTGCATCGAATACCACAATAACAAACCTCGCAATCATCTAATAAAAAAAAAACTTAAAACCAAAAATACGTAATAATACGTAGCTCACTCCAGAAATCGAACCCTTTGCTCAGCAGTTTCATACTTATCATTCAGCATTCAACAAAATATAATTAAAAATTAAGCTATCAATTTTTAATAAGCTATCAAGCTTATTACCCACTTTGCTTTTGTCTTGTATGTCCCATTACTAGCTTTAGGCAACACTTAGTGCTAAGACTATCTATACTAAGCACCTACCTACGAAACTTCAGTGAAACCACAAGGCGAGAACCACAATCGGAGATCGGTAATTTGGCGAAGTGTTAATAGACCAATTACTGGCCGGCAGCCGGGACGGCATTAATCTAATAATTCACGGATACGTACCGTGCCGCATAATCTAGGGAGAATCGCTTCTCCAATATTCCATCCAACTATTTCGTGATTAGCTTGATGTTATTTCAATATTTTAAGGTAATTTTTATGTATCTTATTTTCGCAGAAGATTTTTTTTTTGTATTGTGCAATGTCACGCCTTTTATCCCCAAAGGGGTAGGCAGAGGTGCACCTGCATATTACGGTAGGTACGTAATGCCACTGTACAATGTACACCGATTTTTTACCATTTGTGTTACAAGTCCCATGTAATAGAAGATGAATCTATTGCCATATACTGGGTACAATTCTAGACACCGTATAATTAATTATATTATATTTTGTATTGAAATAATTATAATTTAATATTTAAGTAAAACAAACATGTAATGTGATTTGAGACAGTTATATATACATAAGATTATGTTGTTCCATTTATAAAATACGATTTTTGCCGTCTTTTATAAGACAACGCATACCGATCCATAAAAAATATCTATCTTAAAAGTAAAAAACTAAGACGAAAAAGCACTTTCTTACTCAAATTACAGTTACCAATGAATAATAGTATAATAGCTGGAGTTTAGACAAATATTGTTCAACGCCGTCGTATTCATACCATCTAAACATTGAATTTTGCTCCACTGGTGTTGATTTTACCGAGATGGAAACGATTTTGCAGTTAATTTCACTATTGTTGTAAAATTGACTGGATGTACGTGCTTTAGAAGTTTAGAGAATACGTGGGATATGTATAGTTATCTGTCTGACCACCGTACTCAGAATCATTTTAATGGTTGCTTAACCCAGCCCTTTTTATGATGGGGTAAAATCATCCAATGTCCATGCCGGCTACCTAGCGGGTTTACCAGGGCTCCGGTTCGTAAGGTAGGAGTAGGAACGGGGTGGTTTTTAGCCAGTAAGACACTCCCTCTCGTCTCACCTAAGGTGGGAGAAATCATTGGACGATTTTCACCACTCAGAAATAAAGGTAGAAAGAGAATAGTAATAATATAACTACGACAAATAAAAATCACTGCTACACAGAACAATACCAAAATTAAATTCAAGCGTATTTTAAACGTACATTTTCAGAAATTTCAAAATTAATTTTAGACTGTAATTAATTAGCTAATTACTCAAGGAAAGTTATAATTAATATTTTATTTAACAGACAATATTTATTGTCTGTTAATAAAGAGAGAGAAAAAAGTTTTCATAAATTTAAATTTTAAATATTCAGTCTTGAACAATAAATTAATTAATTCTAAGTCTCGTTAAATGTCTTCGAATAATTAAATTTAGGTAGTTGTTCGTTGAAATTAAGTAAAACTTAAGCTAGTCTGGATTTATGGATTCGGGAGAGCTTTCAACATGAGAGCAAAAATAGTTTTCGTGCAATTCGTAGTAGTTTGTGTAAGTAGTTATCGCAATTTGTAGCTAAAAAAATCATGAATAAGAGCTGCTTTCAATTAGTGAGATTTAACTATACATATGTGCTATACATCCATGAATTGTGAGCTTTCATTTGGGAACTTTAAAAAGTTTTACACGAGCACCTAGCTGGAGGATAGACTGACAGACTAACTAATACAATATAATATGAGATGTTTCTATAACTAATACATAATATCAAAAATTTATGAAGAATTTTATAATAAACAAAGGCTTAATAATAAATCCTAAGCAGTTGTAATATCTTAAATGTAAATTTAATAAAAATAAAAACTGAGAAAAGTAGGCAATAATTATTTTATCAAAAACATCTTTGTATTCATTTCTCCAAAAACCCAATCAAATGAACTGAATACGCCTAGGTCTAATTTTAACAATTTACATTACCAAAATAAGTATTAGTACAAAATAACCTATTTATATAATAGAGTTCAATAACCTTATGTCATTTTAACATTGTATAAAAATGGCCTCCATAATATAAAAATAACATTAATAAATTGGCAATTGAAAGGTGAAAATACAATTTTGTCTGACGCCACATTATTTGAAAATGTCTTCAGACAGACTTGACTTGTGAACAATGGCGTAGAGGCGACGAGGTCATTAGTTCGAGTGTCGTTTTTTACCTATACGGTTTACGGATTTTGAAAAATAATTACTTAAATATTTAATCAAGGGCAAGGCAGGCTGGTTTTTTCAAGTTTTCTAAGTGAAAATCAAATCATTTACCTATTCCAATTAAACTATAAGTAGATAGTTACTTTTGAAATGTCAACAAATAAATAATAGTCAGTCTCTCTGTGAAGCAAGGTGCTCGTTCTAAAAATGTGTATTACGAACTATTGGCTGTGTTATCGGTGGTTCAGTGAGAATTAAAAATGTTGGCCATTTATGTTTATCTTAAAGCAAGTAAAATGTAGGCTTCGTAATACTCGTAGGTTGACAATTTAAAAAAATTCAATTTGCCTGATATAAGATTAAAATGTGTGGTTTAGCTTCATTAGGTACTCCCAATAAGGTTATAATAGGATAAGGTAACGACTGCCTCGTTGGCCGAGTGGTTGCAAGTGCGACTGCCGGGCAAGGGGTCTCGGGTTCGATTCCCGGGTCGGGCGAAGTACTACTGGGCTTTTTTCGGTTTTTCGAATATTTCTCAGTGGTAGCACGGAGTCTGGAAATGTGCCCGGTATATGGCAATAGGCTCACCACCTATTACATGGGACTTACAACATAAAATTGTGAAATGTGGGTGTACATTGGCATTATGTGCCATAATGTGCACCTCTGCCTACCCCTTCGGGGATTAAAAGGCGTGACGTTGTGACGTTGTTAGGATAAGGTAACAATTCTAAGTGCCTATTTAAGTTGCTCCTATAACTTTTCTTTTTGTTTTAAACGTGCGCAGCATTTTTTTTTCAAGTATCGGCTAGCCAAAATTTAATCGTCTGATTATTTTAAAACAATCCCTAAAACTAACAAAACCTTACAAAAGTACAAAAACATTAATATACGAACAGAAATCGTGTAAATAAATCAAAGTAACTAAACGTAGGTGCATCGTTATGTTCCGAGTTTGATAAATTCTGCAATTAATCTAAAGTGCAATGTGCTCGGCAGAGTTATTGGTGCAATACTATTATGTAACAGGTATGTACTGCTACTATTGTTTAAGGTTTAGAATTTATGTATGTATTTCGTTTATTTGTTACAGATTTTAGTATCCATCCATCAACTACATGGTGGTAATAAAATGTATAGGGTGTCTTGTAATTAGCGAAGGATACACGTGATTGTATTTAAGAAGAAACAACTTTCCCATAGAACCTTTTTGTATACTCATTAGTTTTGTTTTGACCACAATAACAAAGTAAAATAAGTAAAGTTCCAAAAACCCTACCTAGTTACTAGCCTTCCAATTACCGCGCGTGCTGGGGCCTTGCTGCTAATATGATCATATTGTGATAAAAATAAAACTAATGAACGTACAAAATAATTGCTTAGGGAAAGTTGTTTGTAATCTTGAGTACAACAGCCACTGGTGTCTAAATAATATTTGAAAGTACATAAAACTTGGAACAAGTCACATTGGTATTTGCCGTTGGTATGTGCACCCTCATGCATGAGGAGCAGTCGTCTTAAGCCTCCGGGCCACCATGACACTTTACGACATAAATAATAACAAGCCAAAACTCAACTTCGCTCTTCCCCTTAAGAAAAACACATACGTTCAAGGTACTTAATATACTTAGAAGCAAAATCTGGTTGTACAAAATCTCTGTACTCATTTTCAAAGTCATCACTCATTCTTAACGTTCGCGCTTGACGTTTATAGCTTTAAGCCCGATTACTCTGGCATCAAGGTCCTTGAATATTCTCTTAGAACAGATTTACTTAGACTAACACATATACAGTTAAAATTTATTGGAAATTACGTAGATAGCGCACCGATCGGGCACTAAATCATTGTATCCTTAGGCGCTTTACGCGATTAGGGTTCCTGTCTAGCAAAAGCTGTGCGAAAAGTTGCTATACTTGAATAAATTAGTAGAGGTATGCATATACTGTACTCGCTGTTGTATCTTAAAGTGAGCTTATTAACTTATTATCCCCATCACCTATCACCCTCTTTCCCAATCCCCGATTCTCCAATAGCCCCCAAAAGGCCCGCAACGTACATGTAATCCCTCTGGCGTTGCAGGTGTTCATGGGCGGCAGTGCTTGATTATCATGATGCTTATAAGGTGTGACATATTACAATTACAATTTTAAACACAAACAAGATCATTTTTAAAAATAAAACCGAGTAGTAACTTGACATTAAGAACCTGCATTATGAATTGTGTCTCAATTTTAGAAAATACTTTGATTGTTTGACACAAAGCTTTTAGTGAAAATTAACTTTAATTGTGATAGATAAGTTTCAATTTTCAACAGACAGAATTTTTGTTAAATTGGATTGAAGCGTTTTCTTTACACTCACTTCACATACACTCGTTTATATAATACTTGAAAATAATGAAACAAAAACACATTGTTTTGACAACGATTTATAGATAAAGGCTTTCTATTTGATATAAGCACTCAATTCGAAAGTGCACAATTTAAAGAAAAGTGCTCAAACACATTTTTGTTTGAATATCCATCTAAACTAAAGACAATATTGTTTGATTATGCATCTGAATGTGTTCTAAGTAATGTTGAGTGTTTCAAGAGAATCCATTTTTGTAAAGGTGACTGTTGATCAAAAGAATAATAATAACATTCTTTTGTTCGTAGAAATTTGCAATGATATGTCATACTAGATCATATTTTCTGTCAAAGGTATTTTTAGGTCTTAAAATATATACAAATATACTGTGAGATGTTGTGAGTAATTCTTTGAATTCCACCTTTTTTTTTAAAGTAAAACGCCTTTAACCTTCAAGTGCGATCCTCTATTCCTTTTAAGTCGGGTACCTAAAACTAAGTTTGCTGAAAACTGCATCAAAATCGGTTCAGCCAAATCCAAGATAATTGCGCACAAAATTCATACATGCAGGTCAAACCGAGAAACTCCTTTTCTGAAGTCATTTAAAAAATAGAGCCAACCTTAATCTGAAGCTGTGGATGGAACTAATAAACACATTCATAGAAAAAAATATATTTAAAAAATTCAATGTCTTAACT
This sequence comes from Spodoptera frugiperda, assembly GCF_023101765.2. NCBI lineage: Eukaryota > Metazoa > Arthropoda > Insecta > Lepidoptera > Noctuidae > Spodoptera > Spodoptera frugiperda. The sequence continues at coordinate 3,294,891 of NC_064229.1, read as the reverse complement.
ACATTATAGAAAAGACATTGTCTATACAAGAACGCTTCAATTTTCCACTGGCTGCCTAAAAACCAAATCACATTAAACGCAACGTAAATAAAAAAGTAAGAAAAAAAAACAAAGGAGTTTCGATCAAAGGTCTCTAATATAAAAGTTGTACATATATTTTTATTTTTTTCGTTCCCCAAAATGCCTGTACTATCATAACATATTACCCATGGGAGCAAATTTAAGACATTTTTGGTCAAAGTCTTATAAGGTCTTACAATTTTAGCAAAAAATTCAACCTAAAATTATATTTGCGACTTCGCAATTTGTGAAAGCCGAAGTAAGTAGAAAATTAGTTTTAAAAATAATTGAATTAGTTTGAAATTCCATTATCAATTCAAATATGAGTAGGTTTATTTTATTTTTAACTTGCTATTAAAAGTAGTAAACTGAGGTATAATTGACACAGAGGTCTTATAAAATGTAAAGAAAAAACTCAACACAATCATGTTTTATGACACGGTCTTGTAAGAACCAGATTAAAAACAAGCAATTACCCTAAACATTAAAAAATAATGAATATCTGGACAGACCAATCTTACAAACATTGTATGTTTGTGAGTTTGTGTGTATGTTTGTTACTCAATTGCGTCAAAATGGCTGAAGGAATCGGGATGAAATTTGGAACAAGATTATGGTCTGGAATAACACATAGGGACGTTTATCCTACGGGACCGCGTACGAAACCACTGGCAGAAGCTAGTCTCAAAAACTACTGGACCGATTTTAAAAATTCTTTCACCATTCGAAAGCTACATTATCCACGAGTAACATAGGCTATATTTTATTTTGGAAAAAATAGGGTTCCGTAATATATTTGGATTTTTCGGACACAAACTGAAAAAAATTAACCAAAGAAGTTACTTATTTTGCGTACGCTGCCTAAACTACAAAAGATAGAACCATAAAATGTTATAATTAATTGTAGATCTTATAAATATGTACAAAAAAGTCCGCGACACACTATACCTATCTATGTCGAGTGAGGCACAACAACCACATTTTTATTTAAAAATCTTGAATTTTTTTTGGACTATATTTAAACGCGTTTATTTTACTCATGCTATTAATCCTTATCAAAATAAATTATTTCATCAATAAGTACAGTTTATGTTAATAATATTTGGTCTTTGAATGATTAAAATTGGACGTTTGGTTTTGAAGTTGTGGTGAAATTGTACCGAACTTGAACGTACGTTCGTTCGTTCGTTGATTCGTATTTGACGTAATTGAAGCAGATTATAATTGATTGATATGTGACATAAAATATTTAATGACGTCATCGTACCATTTCAACCTGTAGGTGCCGTAAAAGGCGACTAAGGGACTAACCTTGAGCAGACCAGAGAATTTCGGTAAATTTTCCGCGGACGAAGTCGCGGGCAGAAGCTAGTAACTTATAATAATGTTATACTAATGATCTTGTTTTAAAGAAAATATGTTGGTATCAGTACCTAATTGTTATTTTTTTTCTAAGCTAGCTTTAAAATAACTATTCATTCCCAAAATAAAACATTGAGCCAGATACTAACCTACTTAACCACTAATGTGGTGCTTAATTCAGAGAGCTCGAAATATCGGTCAGTTATAATCCACGACTGATTTAAATTGTCAACACGAGTGCTTGTAATTTACTGGCTAGTACGATTGCGAGTTGAATTTAGAAATTCTAATAAATAGAGTGAAATTCGTTATTACAAAATTAAATTACGAATAACAGTTAATTAAGTTTATTCCAATAAAGTATGTTAACTTAACTTGAAAACTTTATTTTCTGATATCAGACATATTAAATAACTTTTACAGTCAAACAAAGTTTTTGTATAAAACCAAGACTTTCGTGCTCTGCAAATAATATTTTCAACCTAGAAGTTATCTTCTTACAGACTAGAAGTTCCCATTGCGTTTTCCTTGCACTCGGTTCCAAGACAAACTATATTTCCCGCTTGATCGCGCCTCAGTGTGTAAAAGTCGCGCAACGAGGCGTCACTAACACAAGGATAACGTTTCATGCAGACGTCTATCTTTGAAAACGTTCTTGACGCGCGGTTGGAGTAACTAGAGCAAGACGCTTGATCGCGCGTGTCAGTAACCACTATAATGGGTTGAGACGTTTATTTTATATTGGATATTGATGTTCGATTCATTTAGTATTTTTTTTAGAACTGTCAGCTTAAGTACAGAAATAAGATTTGTATTTTAATGGCCATAAGGTCATCAGTCAAACCTGGATTTTAATAGGTGAAAATCATCTAATGACTTCTCTCGAGGCGAGAGGGAATGTCAGACTATTACTGACTAAAAATAACCCCGTTCCTACTTCTGCTATTTGAGCCGGGCCCCCGATAAACTCGCTAGGTAGTCCGCAGCTCCGGATTGTGCCTTCATCTTGAAGTAACTGAAAACGCAATGTCATGGTTTGTTGAAAATTAGTAAGGTACCAAATTGCCTACACCCCAGACTATTTAAAGGTAGTCTGAAGAATTTAGATAGGTTATTTAAACTCCAGATAATACGTATTTTTGTAAAGGTACTTTAGGGATCTCTATAGAGTAGTTTGCCTGAAATATAAAAAGGTTACAAATACGTTTTTATGCTATTCTAGACTTGTTCAACGAACCGATAAAGTTGTTGGCAAAAAGGTTCATCGCTCTTTCGATGTTTGTCACGGCACTTTAGGCAAATAATTTTTCTGTTATATTCTTTTGCACTTTGGATAAAATGTATGAACTAGAGTTTCACCTCCTGTTTGTTGAGGTCTCTATAGCTCTATAGCTGCCAGTCCATTTTCATATTGCATATAGTAAACTAGGAACAAGTTATTAACAAAACGATGTCAATGACAAGAAATTAAAAACAAACTACTTTAAAAATACAAATCAATAATATTGTTACAATAGTGTCAGTGTGGGAGAGCCATGCTTTGGCACGAATGGTCCGGCTTGACCGGAGTTATACGGTCTCGCAGAAAACCAAAGTAAAACAACGCTTGCGTTGTGTTTCGTTGTGTTAGTGAGATTACTGGAGGTCCAGTTACCAATCTTAGTAATTCCAAATTTCCCAAAAATACTTAAATTCCTAATCCAAAAAAGGCCGGCAACGCACTTGCAACGCCTCTGGTGTTTTGGGTATCCATGGGAGGCGGCGATTGCTTACCATTAGGTGATTCGTCCGCTCATTTATCGGTTTATACCATAAAAAAAATTCACATAACATAGGCATCAAATGAAATCTGAATTTTTGCCCTGCATATACAAATACATAATATTATATCATAATATTATATCATAATGTTACATAATATATAATTATAGATATAGTAACCCCCATAACCACACAATTAACCTTACCCCTTTGTCCCTGAGTATGATACCATAATATATCTTATCCGACTATGTGCACTCGACCTTACATACGAATGGTTTAGGTAATGGTCCGACTGACAGGGCATGAGTAACTGCCCTAAACATAGCTTTATCTCTCGGCTTGAGTGTGTTTCAATAGAATGTCCTTACCGCCCTTATGAACTCAGCTTAGAATTGACATTAGGTCTATGATTATTGTTTGTTTTAGGGACAAATAGGCAACGTCTGTCGTTCAGAGCACGTATTGGACAATGGTAAGTAAGTTGTAAAATAAAATCTAAAAGAACTACTACGTTCAAAATTGGACTCATATAAAATGTTTTGTAAAAAGTGAGCAATCTTATATTTCCGTGGTGGTAACAAAGTCATGTATTTTTTGTTACGATAAATATTTTTATTTGACAAAGACCAACAGAGAGTCACGTAATTTTCAACACCTTAGCGATGTTCATGTGTATAATATCTTTTCTTTGTTTTTTTTCTCTCTCTTTCTGCGTAGCGGCGATCTGTTGTGCACAATTTTGTCTAATATAGTAAATATCTGTTTATGGTTTATATCATGGAACGACACTTATTAGTTCTGTGTCTCATACTATCATGGTGTATCTTTTTACTTAATATATATATATATATATATATATATATATATATATATATATATATATATATATTTTTATATCATTACGCCTTTTATCCCAAAAAGGGATAATTTTTGTGGTAACAGTTTTTGTGTTAGTTTAGGTTTACTTAGTAAACAAAGCCTTTATTCGCAAAAAATAACATTCCCACAATATAAAATTAGAGTATAAACATTGTTGCGACAAATAAACAATTCTATTACGGTCACTTCCGGGAATGAAATACAGCCTTCAGTTAATATTAGATACTTACCCTTTTTGTCAAACCCTCGAGAGCTTTGCCTAAACCAATTTCAGAAACATTCATTAGGGCGATTCCACCAGAGGTGTGCTTATGCTACGTTACTATGGATGCGTTTAGCTTCTGCCAATCATTTTCATTGGTACACATAGCTTAGCATTGGTGGAAACGGAGTCAGCTAAGCTATGTTTCTTATTATCGATACATACATACTTAAGCTACATAACTTAATATCATTAGAGAAAGAGAGAGCGACAGAGGATGAAGTAGAATTATTTCATAATATTAATTTAGAGCTTCGATCGGTAAATGGTTAAATGGTGTTTATGAAAATTTCAATAGTGACTTATTTATTAGTAACATTCTGTATATTGGAAATCGTAACTATGCAGACGAGTATAATGGTATGATATTAGGTATAGTTTCAGGCATAAACAGAATGAGGCATCTTTATTTTTTTTCTGGCACTGTTATAATAATTACCACTAAACAAAAAGGTCGTTTGTAAGACGTTAGACTAAGCGGTTCGTACACAGTCTTATTTAAGCCGATGTTATTTTGAGAAATAGAGGTACTTGACCCAACTTTCCTAACTTGATGTCAAGAGTTCATTTTGAAGGTTTGGAGTAAACACACAAGCAGCTGCTATTATTACGGTACAAGTTATAAAACGCAGGCCAGAAAACTGTACACTTTAGGCACACTAAAAGTAGGTTAAGTAGGTATGTTCTTAATTTCTTTTACTCGTTTATTTTATATTACACTGCCAGAATTGGGGTGTGTTAGTCGAGTGACTGAAATTGGGACTCGAAGAGGTTTAACTTTCTTTTTCTTGGTTGGACAAAGTATAATTTCATTTCTTAATACACGTTAAGTTCAGAAGATCTTGTAGCGCCTCTTCTGAAAAGTAAGTGTTCATGTGCCACACCGCCCTTCTATAACTATCAAACCATATTACTCTTCGATATTCTCCTCTATTAGCTAGAAAAGACTGGAATTGTAACTCATAACTTGACAGCACGAATTGTAACTTGACTGCACGGTTGGCGTGGTGCCTGGCCAACTGGCTGTTGCGTAAAATATAGCGGGTTCATTTTCCGCACGGAGCAATTCTTTGTGTGATTCACAAATTGTTGTTTCGGGTCTGGGTGATATGTATATGTGAATTTGTATGTTTTAAACGCCCCCACGACACATGAGATAAACCTAGACTAGTTTATAAAAAAAAACGACCAATGATTGGTTTGCCTTTTATTGGCACGTGTATATTTCACATTTGCCTCTGTCTATATCTGTGGATATGATGTCATTGCGGCTACCATTTTCATTACACTACAAACTTAACATGAAAAGCTTTTCACGACATTGGGTCTAACTCGTTAGTTAAGAACAGTAATTTTAAGCAATTCATAGTTATTTCACATACTAGTCTAGACAAATCTATGTCTGCGTTAACCTCATATGTTGGTCTAACTTTGTAAAGCGTAATGTGAGTTTGAGAACATTGAACGCTAAAGGATAAGTGCTCAAATATGTTTGGTTATTTTGGGTCTCTACTTGAAGGAACAGCCGTGAAAACGAATGCAAATGATGTTTAGAGACGGAATCATAGAAATATTAATGTATTTGTATTTTTATTAGGACCACAAAGATTTTTCTTGTAATCAATCCTATATCTAGTAAAATGGGATTTAAATGACAAACTTATCCTTTCGGATGCAGTAAGCTACTAAATGATTCAAATCAACCTTGAAGACCATCGATATCCTTTAATAATGTAATTGTGCAAAGATTTTCATCACATTCCAAATTTAAAACAGGTTACACATGGTTAACCTACCCAATTTCACAGGCAAATAAAAATTTCGAAATCACAATGAAGTTCAATCGTTCGTCTCACGAATTTCGTATTAAAATTAATGCAGTATTAATTCACATTCTTACTTTATTTGTATTCAAAGTAAACAAAAACTCGGAACACATTTAAATTTTCAATCAACAGCAATGTTGAAAGTAGTAATTGGGATTAAGAGATTATTAATTGAGTTTTCATTTCCATAAATAAATTGATCCGGTGATGGAACGAAGCTGTTTCGGAACTTTTGTTTTTGTCTCCATTAAAATATTTTGAAACGACATCGACAATGAGATTAAGTTCCAGCCAGATGTTAATAATGACAAAAGAGTCATGTTTTGTTTGCTGTGAATGATAAAAAGATGACTACAGCAACATTTTGTTTACTATTGTAAGTGTGGGAGAGCCATGCTTGGCACGAATGGGCCGACTGGACCGGAGTGATGCCACGGCCTCACAGAAAACCGACGTGAAACAACTTGCGTTGTGTTTCGTTGTGTGTTATCGGAGGCCCAATTCCCCTCTTTCCAATCTTCCCGATCCCCGATTCCCCAACAACCCTTAAATTCCTAACCCCAAAAAGGCAGGCAACGCACTTGTAACGCCCCTGATGTTTCAAGTGTCCATGGGCGGCGACGATTGCTTACCATCAGGTGATAAGTCTACTCGTTTACCGGCGTGTTCTTTAAAAAAAAACTCCTGGCTTTATCTTAACGGGTGAAACCGCGCGATAGTAGCAGTACATGAGGCCTAATACAAAACATATAGTAGTTAACAGTTACTATGTTCTGTAGTTGGCAGTAAATATCAATCTCACTCAGACTAGAGTCGCTGTTTTCCTTTGGGGCCATCACGACATGATGAATTAATTATCTGCATCTGAATATGTTAATCTTAGTGGATATGGCTATATAGGTGAATATCTCTCGCAGATTAAACTACCAAGCGCGTTAATCCCCAATGAGGTAGACAGAAATCTACTAATCGATATCGTAGAAATAGATCTTACAACGATTAGTAGACAAGACAAAGTGCTAGAGACCTCTTAATTTAAACTAAATATTACAACAATTTGAGACAAAATTGCGCTAATTACACACTTACTAAATTAAAAAACATGATACTGCTACCCATTTTTTATGGTATGATCCGGTAGACGAGCAGGCGGATCACCTGATGGTCAGCAATCACCACCGCAAGTGCATTGCCGGAGTTTCGGCTTGCCGAAACACAACACAAGCGTTGTTTCGCGCCGGTTTTCTGTAAGGCCGAGGTATCACCCCGGTTGAGCCGGCCCATTCGTGCCGAAGCATGGCTATTCCACACTCCATAGGAGCAGTACTGGTAATTATAATAGTAATCTCGTTTGAATTACATACAGTCCAGACTCTTGTCACACCAAATACAAACCAGAAGCCTCCACATAGTAATAGATAAAACCTTGAGCTTAGAACTTGAAGTTTTATAAAAAGAATAATCATTCCAAGCAAATCGATTCTCCTAACAAATCCATGGCATTTTTCTTTTCAAACGCAGCAGAACTGACAATTTCAATGAATGCTGATACAAGTGTGTTCAGGCTCAGTATGAAAGGTATCGTGGTGAAAACTAGGGCTCAGACAATGCATGACACTATTGTAGCGTTTCTTTGTGTCTAGATGCTAGTGTGGAAGCCGGGAACAATTTTAATGAGGTTTTCTGACAAAGGTAATTGTGATTTTGAAATGACTCTTAAGTGTAATTTGTATGTTAAAGTGTTGCTTTTACACACTGTTATTATTTAGTAGGAAATGAAATGTGCAGAGGGAACAATAAATACATTTTATGGATGTTTAGTTTAGAGGGTACAACTACCCTCTTGTGTTTTTATACCATTGTCCCAGACTAGGATTTTCTCCTACGACATAAGTGCGGTTACAAACATATAAGTTGATCCACATCACACCCAGACACGAAACAACAATTTGTGGATCATACAAAGAGTTGCTCCGTGCGGAAACCGAACCCGCTACACAGTATAGTCACCGCGCCAACCGTGCTGTCAAATTTAAAATTATGTCTTGTTTAAAATCCTAAATCTATATTTATATATCTATATCCGATATTTCACTAAAAAAGGTGTTTACGTCTATTTATGTTATTTCACTTTAGAAAAGCGTTCACGTCTATTCATTTAATGAAATCTGTCTCAAGGATTTCTTCTTTCAATTATAATTATGGACCAAAATGTCCACATAAATCTAATTTTAGAACCTGTTCTACCCTTGAGACTGTCTAGGATTATTTATGGTCTCAAAAAACCCAAATATTTGTTAGGCCAGAAAAAAGTATCTAGGTACTTGACCTAAATATAAAAACAGATGACCCGTACACACCCCGTTTCTTATCCTTTCACCCACTTCAATGTCCTTCATTATAAATTTTATACGAAAAATCATCTTTCTCTCTCATTTATTATGCTGAGAGTCTTGAACGACCACATTTTGCTACCAAGAACGGTCTGGTGATCCCAGTGAAATGAGAGTATCAGACTAAAACGACAATTTGTCATGGCTCGTTTTAAAATATCATACGCTTGTATGACATAGTCTGTCTTCAGAAACCAGATAGTTGTAGTAAGTAAGAATACTGCGCTAAAAGTAATAATTTTGAATTATTTTATGAAAAAGTTGCGTTGTGGTTCGTTGTGTGAGGTTACCAAAGAACCAATTTTCCGTTTCCAATCTTCTTAATCTCCGATTCCCCAACAACCCTAATATTCCTAACCCCCAGAAGACGGGCAACGCACTTCTAACGCCTCTAGTGTTTCGGGTGTCCATAGGCGGCGGCGATTGCTTACCATCAGGTGATCCATCTGCTCGTGTACCACCTTATACCATAAAAAAGAAGTGTTATAGGTCTAAAAGTTACGAATCATAGTTTCAGGAAGGTAAACACAGAAGTACAAACTCAGTTATTGTGTCTGAGGTTTAACAAAGGGCTTATAGACTTTCCAACGACCAAAACGTGCGTTGTTTGCATACAGTGCCTTCAAAATTTAAAACACTTTTTCACATTACTCTCCACGCTCTTTATTTTATCCAACATAAAAAAAACTTATAAAAATGTCATATAAAATAAAAGACAGAATTATGTGTGTCACAATCCAATTTCGTGAATTGGTGACGGCGCAAAGAGAGAGGTGCGGTCGCAGAATATTAATGATATAAGTTTTTAAGAAGCTCCTAGCCTACAGTCTGGAATGGCAGCCATTTCTCTACTTGGTTATAGTGTTACGTAAGTATATAGGCTATGTTGAGTTAAATGTAATTGGGCTAATTTCAGTGTGAGTTGTGTTTTAATTTCGTTAATGAAACTGTGTGTAAAATATGTCACATATTGTTTGTAATAAATGAAAATTAAAATGTAGCCTGTAATGTGTGTAAATTTCATCATTTTTGCAAAGCTGTGATAGTTCACTGCTGAAATATGCGTCTCCCCTTCACAGAGGTAGAGGGTTTACCAAAATCTTCATAATTAACAAACGAGTTAAAGATCATAGTTTAAAGCACATGGCTTTATCACACCTGGTGGTGATGACAGGGATTCATCTCACTTGTAATGTCTCGTATTTATTAATCTGGTTGCGATACGACAGCCAAAGCTATAACGTATTTATATATTCCATAATATTTCATTACTTTTATAGTGATCAAAATTCTGACCTCATTTTAAGCACCCATATTCCACGAGAAATATTGCCTCTAACGTTTTTGACCACTCTTCAATTTGAATGCAATCTAAAGAATCCTAATGAACCACTTTAGATTCCTTTACCAGCTAAGGGATATCTTCTACAATATTTTTTCGGCAATAATTATAGGTTCATACATCAGAAATTCAAGGATTTTATCCGAAATTCGGTGTACATTGTTGAAAATCCCAAAGGAATTGTTGAATTTCTTTGAAGGGACCAACATTTTCTTTTCGTGGTCCTTGAAAGAAGGTCTTGAGAAGAAATTGCTTCAAATTCATCGAAGCAAAAGTTTTGCTTTGGACGTCTGTATTTTCAGTTATTAATAAATTATGTGGTTCAATGAAAGAAAAATGGAGCTGCGTAAAGCAATTACATGTTTAAGCTTCAAGAGTAATTGATTCAATTTGAGTTGTAAAATTAACTTATTTCATGTCGTTTTTCCGCTTCAAACGATCCTTTTTAAAACTAATTAATTTCGAATTAAAACATCATTTGGAGTAAATATTTATTTCAATTAAGGATTTTATGATTAAATTAAGCATAAGACCGTTAATTTCGGAGAAAATCTTAAATTTACTTCAACTAGATAGATATTTTACGCTTATGGAAAACTTAAGTATAAATTATGGCCTTGAATACCAATTTATGAATATCCTTTGTAAAATACTTACACTGTGTGAATGTATTAAACTTAAGATTGAAGATAGGAGTAAGTGTGTAGATTCAGATAATTTTGGAAACCGTGTATTTTAACACTGTATTTCCAATCACTGCCATGTATGTATTCTAGGAGTAAAAAAGAACTGGAGGTAATTTCAACCATTAAACAAAGAATATCTTTGAAGATTTAGGAAAGAAACAGGAATATCGTTTCTTCAACTTCAATGGGATTATTTAGAACGAATAAGTATCTTATCTTTTATTCTGAGTGTCTCGTTGGTCGAGTGGTTGCAAGTGCGACTCCCGGCTAAAGGGGTCTCGGATTCGATTACCGTGTCGGGCATAGTATTGCAAGGCTTTTTCGGTTTTTTGAAAATTTCTCAGTAGTGCTACGGAGTCTAGAATTGCTCACCATCATATGGGACTTATAACACAAATTGTGAAAATTGGGTGTACTTTGTACAGAGGCATTACATGCCGAAATGTGCACCTCTGCCTACCCCTTTGGGGATATAAGGCGTGACGATACAAACACCTTTTTATGGAAGTTTTCAAGGTCATTTGTACCATCAACATCAAGTAACAATCAGAAATCCTTACATTAACACACAAAGAACATTTGTAACATTTCAACATCTCAGTTGCACAAACGCTAACTTGAAACTTAAACTATCAACAGACGTGTCTTTGTCAAAGCTTGAAGTCGTTCCTTGAAAAGTTGACAACTTGCAACCAGATCCCAAGGAACAAGTTTCAACCGTGCGAACCAGTTCAAAGACGGATAATTAAGACTCAATCGTTATCCGGATCGAAGTTCTTGCAATCGTTAATTAATTTTGGAAACATGTTTTGTTATTATCTTTATCTTCTCTTATGTTCTTATCTTTTTTCTAATACTATATTACTACGCGTTTTTGTGGGATAAAAAGTGTCTTATCACCCAAGTCACGAGATATAGGTTATGCTGTGTCTCTATACCAAATTTCATTTTTTTCATTCCAAATTCATTCAGTAATTTTAGCCTGATTGACGCTCAAACAGTCATTTTTTATGCTTCCTAGGCAAACAAGCAGTCAGTTCACCTGATGGTAGACGATCAGTGCCGTCCATGGACACCCGCAACACCAGAGGAGACACAGGTGCGTTGCCGGCCGTTTAAAAAGGAGTACGCTATTTTCTTGAAGGACGTATCAGTTCCAAACCAACAAACTTGTACATTTATAATATTAGTGTGACAATGTGATTAACTTTACACGTGACTGCCTCAAGCATTGGACGAATGATCTCAGAGCTTAGATTTCCTCCCACATCATATAAAGTAATTTTCACCCTGTATTGATAAGCGTATGTAGTAGTACATACGCTTATCAATACACTAACTTATGTTATGATTAAATTATCTCTCACAGAGCCTTACAGATGACATGTAAAGAATTTAAAGACATTAATATATAAGAAGATTTCTTAAGGTAACCAACCAAATGCGTGAAATTTTATTTTATTGTACGTAGTCTGTTAGAAATCTCTAAGGACGTAACGTGTTTGAGGATACGTAGCGTACATATCGACACCAGCAATTTATACTACGCTAACTCGAAATTTGGTAAAAACGTTTTTTTATGCCAAGTTGCTTAAAATGTGTTTTTACATACGTCGTAAAAAAATTGAGAAGAAATATGCAAAAATAAGAAAGTTACAAATCTTATAAAACGCTAAGTAAAGGTAATTTTTGAAATCACTCGATTTATATTACGCCAACTATTATTAGCGGAGTGTGCGCGGGGATCATTTTGGTCAAAGTTCGTGCAACACTGCACTAACTCATAGTTAGCGTAGTTTAGAGCGTTGGTGTGTATACTTGTTCGTTTGTAAAATGAACTACTTAGCGACTTTTACATAGTAAATACTTATGTGTTAACGTATTAATTAGTTTATTAATGGTACGTTGACTATTCTTTTTGTAAGTAAGTACATGTTCTTTATAAAAATATTGAAATATGCATCAGATGATTGATCATGCACTACGACCTCCCGTACTACACTACGCTAACATTAGTTAGACGTGTATAAGATGTAACATTTTTTGATGAATTACGTTTATATACGGCTAACTTGCGCTAAATCAAAAAATAGAAATAATTAAGGAAATATAAATATGAGGTATTACAATGAATAAATTAAATATTAAGCATACCAAATTTCAAAAAAGTATCTTAATTAATGTAAAAGTTATCACGTTTTTCCCTTTAAACGCCTCTACTGTAAAGTACGCTTTTTCTAGTTAGCGTAGTATAAATTGCTGGTGTCGATATGTACATGCAATATGTACAAGACACATCAGTGAACAGATTTTTCGAATTGAAATAGGTTTTTTGTTTAAAGGTTTTTTTTTCTCGTTGTTCGGAAACAGGAGAACCAGGTTAATACTGTGAAAGAAGACGTCACGCTTTTTATGTCCAAAGGGTAGTAAGTAGTAGTAGCAGAGATAAAAGTCCCATGTGATGGTGAGCCTATTGCCATATACTGGACACAATTTCAGACTCCGTGCTAACTAAGAAATTTTCGAAAAACCGAAAGGAGTCCTGTAATACTTTACCCGACCCGGGAATCGAACTCGAGACCCTTAGCCCGGAAGTCGCACTTGCGATCACTCAATCAACGAAGCATATCTTTTTTATAAGTTCTCGGTCATTTTCATCGTTCAAAATATTAGAATCTCCATCTCCAAATTTAGGTTGAAAAATACGAGATAAAAACTCAATCTATAAAACGATAACCAATTAAGTAAAACCAAATTGATTATTGTGAAATTTCGGTCCACCGGGCAATCATCGATTTGGTTTTACTGTGGGCAAATCTACTGTGGACGCAGCTCTCTCTGTCCGTACCATAGTGACTTCGTCTGAGCACAAATATGTAGTAGGCATTTTTCTAGACATTTCCGGTGCCTTTGATAACGCGTGGTGGCCAATGCTACTCCTTAAACTGAAGGGTCGTGGTTGCTTTAACCACTCAAACGTCCGGCCCGCGCGACCGTTTATCTCTCTAACGTCCAGCCGCGCACGGCATCCGAACCGCGCGCGACTCGCAAGTTCGTCGTAACAAAAAACCTATATAGCTACTGAACCGTAATGCCTAGAATAAAGAAAAGAATACCAAAAAAAAAGATTGAAGAATACTGATTAATCTTAACGATTTTTTTCAATCTTTAGTTAATCTTTAAAATACAATAAAACGGGTTAAACATGAAACACAGAAAAAAAACAGAATTATTTCTACCTTTTTAGAATATACGGCACAACTATTGCATATTTTATCAATAAAATATTTTTACAACAAACTAGACTCATTACCCTTTCTTTTGATGTATATATGATTATATTCGGTTAACTCTAAGTATTGTAATTAAATCGAAAGAAAACACTACTCGTAATTTTACACATCAAAAAACCTGAGGAACACATTGACATTATTATGGAATCTTCAATGAATTTAGTATATTTCTCTTTGAAAAATTTATTATTTTGCTTATTACGAAATGTATTTCGATATTTTATATACTATTGTAATGCAAAGTATGTAAAATATGTATAAACAAAACTAAAAGTGGCCAACACCAGACCGGCCATTTTTTTCGAAACAACAATCGTTTGAAGTTAAAATTAGACTAGATTTATCAGCTAAAACTGTGATATTTATACATCATCGTAAAGCACAAATCTTCTAGTTTATTTTGATGTATAACACTTGCAAGATAAATTAAACAAAACTGTAGTATTTACGACATAATTGTTGGAACTCACAAAAACACTTCAAAAACGAGTCAACTAACTTTAAAAATTTATATTTTGTTTGTCAAAGCATATTACAACGCCATGTCTTATTTTTTCGTCGAACAATTTATTCAGCTGTATAGATAATCAGTCAAAACTCACCAAACAAGACCGTATTTTAAACTAGAGGGAGTTAAACAGAACTCGTCACTTTGGATACTATAGTATCCATGGACGTATGACGCTCCTTTTTTTGGATACCGTGCTATCCATGGACGTTAGAGTGGTTAGTAACATATACAAACTATTATACACTTATTTTCTTCACGGTTCTGTAAAACTGAAACTTGGTAATTTTTCTCGGTCGAAGTCGTTGTCAATGGGATGTCCTCAGGGCTCGGTTATTGGCCCGTATCTGTGGAATTTAGGGTTTGATGATTTGCTCGCGACCCCCCTTCCTTCTGGTTGTACATTGACTGGATATGCGGATGATGGCCTTTTGTTAATACAATCAAATACCCGCGCCGGACTAGAGAATTTAGCTAAGGACTGCCTCAGTAGGATCTCGCGATGGGGCGAACGTAATCGATTAACTTTTGCACCCCATAAAACCTATCAATTATTGCTTAAAGGAAATTTGAAATCATGGCCGTCTATTAAATTCAATAACGTTCCCGTCAAACGTAAGGAGTCGGTTTGCTATCTCGGTCTAGTCCTAGAAAAAAACTTTTCTTTTATTGAACATATTAAGACTATTAGTGAGAAAGCCAAAAACAATTTCTATGCGCTCACGCGAATTTCGAAGGCTACCTGGGGTCTCTCTTTTCTTACGCTCAGGACCATCTACGGAGCAACCTACCTGGGATGCGTGTGCTACGGGGCACCAGTATGGGCTGATAGGGCCACAATAGGCGCGGTACGGCGAAAGCTTCTCCAAGGTCAGCGTCTAGCCTTGATCTTTCTGTGTAAGGCTTATAGGACGGTTAGCACAGAGGCCCTACCTGTGCTCGCGGGACTACTTCCAGTCGATCTTGAGGTGCAGCGACGTGCTGCCATGTACTATAATGCGAGACCTAACTTTTCCGCAAACTTTCTAGCACAACGTGATCGAAGCAAAATTGATAGATTGCTCAAGCCATTAACGGACGTCTGGGATGAACTTCTGACTGAGTGGCAGTGTAGATGGGAATCTTCTACCAAGGGCCGCCACCTCTATCAATTCTTTCCATCCGTGTATGAGCGACTGGAGAGGACATGGTTGGAGGTGGATCACTGTGTTGCCCAATTTCTTACTGGCCATGGCAACTTTAAAAGCAAATTGTTCTCATTTAAACTCGTTGATTCACCATGGTGCCAATGTTCGACAGCGGAGTTGCAACATGAGCAATCCGCCCATCACATACTCTGGGAGTGTGGTCTCTGGCAATCTGAGCGTAACACTATGTTGGATAATTTAATTGTTTCATCAGGTGTAGTTTATTACACGGACCTTGTGGAGTCTCGAGCAAATTTCCGTGCGTTTAGGCGTTTTTGCCATACCTATTATTGGAAGCAAGTATAACAGCTCACGCATAGGACCCATTTAGTATTAGCATTTAATATTTTAGTTTTAAGTAAAATTTCCGTGGTGCTTGGCGACTGGGCTTCTCCCAGTTGTGCAGTCTCTTTTGTGGCTTAAGGCTTAAGTCATCCTGTCTCCTGCATTAAATTCACCGAGGGAAGTGGAAACTATCGTTTTCTTTTCTTCTCCTCTAATAACATCTTCTGATTTGTTTCGTTGCGGGATCCAAGACAGTCATTCATTTCCCTGGGACGCGCCGGACTTCAGTGTTCCGGTGTTTTCATGTTTGTATCTACTGTAGATCCTGGCTTACAGGAGTTGCAGCGGTATGGGAGGTTGTGGCGGGCTTGTCCCAATAAAAACAAAAAAACCAATTAAGTCCAAAAAAATTTTAACGAAAGGGTCTCTAAAAAGTTTAGCTCTATCGATGGGCAGCAACCTATGGCAGAAATCGACACGAATATAATGTTCGGTAGCCAAATATTTCCTGGCTCCCAACGCTACACTGCTCGCTGGTCGACTCAACATTTTTTCGACAAATATTTTCGTGGGCGGCGCCATGTTTTATTTGTCCTGCCACTTGTTTTACTACCGTGCACAAAATTTCACATCAAAAATGCGAATATGGTTTTTTGTTGCGGGCCCTGAAGTTGCCCGCTCTATGCTTTTTTATAGTGGAGAATATTTGAATTCTATGTAATAAAAAAACTAACTGATTGTTTTTCTTGAAATAACTAAACTCATTTAACAATTGATGTAGTTACTAAACAATTTCTTTGAATTATAATGTCAGTACTGTCAAGTAAGCTAAAATATCACGCCCCTCAAAAGAGCTGAAAATTCATAATTCAAATCTGAACTTTGAGCAGATTCAGAGAATTTTAAAATCTGTACTTGAATAAATTACACTTATACACATACGCACATTCACACACACACACACACAACTCACATCAACCCACCCACATATACACCCAAACACACAGACCCACCCACACACTCACCCAAGCACACACACAAGGAGAATACTGAGAACAGATTTTTACCCCCGGTCAATAATAAAAATAATTTGATAAAGCATATCAACGGATTAAACTCTGTTATCAACCTCTAACTTAGTGGCCCCAACTTAATGGTATAAGCCATCTGTATTTGTGTTATATTTTAGTTAAAACAAACTTTAGGACAAATGTTTGCGATTCCTAGTCTGCATTACGAAACAACATTTAGGCTGGAAATTTAGTCATTAGTTTCAATATTGCCTGACTTAATTTAGTGGAACAATCAAGAGAAAGTCAAGTCGCAAGTTTACACTAACTTTAGAACTATTCCTGGTATATCGATTTTTCTGGGTATCCTGTGATTTGCTTGCCAATTGTTTTGTAGTTATCTTCTTAATGGACTAATATCTCTTCTTACCTACAGAAGTAATTAGTTCTCATTAACTTGATTACTAAAGGTAATTTAGCTTCTGCACCATTGGGTTTAAACAAATCAAGCAAACCATGGACTTGGACTTTTAGCCGGTACTGTATAAGCCGGTAATCCAGAAGATAGAACACCTGATGGTAAGCAATCGCTACCACCCATGGACACCCAAAACACCAGAGGCGTTACAAGTGCGTGGCTGGAGAGTTAAGAATTTAAGAGTTATTGGTAACCTCACTCACACAACCAAACACAAAGCAAGCTTCATTCATGTTCATTGTTTTTTTTTTTGGGACTAGACGTCGACATGTCTTTAAAATTCTATTGCAATAGAATAAAAAGTGAAAATTGCGTAACCCTTGACTACGTAATTATTATATTCATTGCGAAAAATATTCGCTTTTTAGTTTCTATTCTATTCCATTTCGTCCATAATACAAGGATTACTGTTTCAAATTTCATCAAGCATTGAATAACTCAAGAACATTTATTTGAATGACAGCCGTCGATGAAAACTAGAAATAATTTATCAATCAAATTTCACCTTCATATTTAATAAGGTTAGGTCTATTTTGGTTTGGGCCTTTGCCATCTATTTAAATGTCTGCTTCTATTTAGAAATGAGGTTAGGAAATGAGGTTATTGACCCTCATTTACGGTTTAATTAAAGAGAAGTAAAGTTGAAATTGAAGACGAATTCGTTGCTACAGTAGCCTCATTGTTTGTTCTCAAAATAGCTTTTTATTATATTTTGGAAATAAAATTAGCAGCAAAAATATAGGTAGATTTTGACATTCTCAGCAAATGGGTTGGTATTGGGTTCTGGCATGACGTATAATTTGTTTATTCAATTGTAATTCGATGTAACATAACACAACTCTGAGTTCTTTTCGGCATTTCTTCTCAGAGTAATCCGTTAGGAAATGCAGACCTCATCTAGATTTTTTATAATATTTTTAATGTTTAAAAGTCTCTTTAATTCATCTAATTCACCATTTCATAGACTTTAGAATCGAGTTCAGTATGTCAACTTCAGTTTCGATTTCAAAGCGAGTCTTGATAATTTAAACATTTTGCAGAGTAGAAAATAAAAACAGACGCCTAATACTAAGGAATAAACGTTTAAGCGCTAAAAGAAAAAATAGAACCTTAATTAAGTTCATTTCGTAAATGTATTAGGGAAGTATACCCGGGAGGACAAAAAGACATTCTAGAGAAAAAAAAACTGGAAAAAAGTACTGAAATTATTTTACTTATGTTCAAATAAATAAGACAGACAGTTTTATATTTTTTTATGGGACAGAATTGATTGCATTGTGTCATCATGTCCACGGCGAAACTAAACTTTGGGTGCTTTTCTGCCAGAGATGTGTTATGTAGCTACGCTACGAAGATGTAATAGCTAAGATCTGAAACTATGTGACCGTTTCCACTGATACTGATGCTATTTAGCTGTGCGAGGAAGATGTGCAGCTTGAGCATGCAATGTTTTCATAAAAAAAACATAGCTTAGCCGAGTGCGTTTCCACCAGTGCTAAGTTATGTGTACCAATGAATATGATTGGTAGAAACCAAACGCATTGACAGTAGCAGGAGGGGCTTGCTATAACCCTTATATTGTATGACAAGCGACTTGGGGTATGAACCCTTATGAAATTTCGGTAGATAAAGTCATCTTTATCTACCAAAATTTCATAAGATGCTCTTGGTGGCTGGTAAATTATTTATTATTTATTATTATTTTCAGCCGTGATCGTCCCACTGCAGGGCAAAGGCCTCCCTACCCTCCTTCCACTCGTCTCTATGTAGAGCTTTCTGTGGCCAATCCTTTTCATAGGCGTCGAGTTCATCCCACCATCTCCTTCTGGGCCTGCCGCAAAAATAAATAAATTAATTATCCTGGTAAATTAATTTAGTAAATACCTTACATTACCAGTTATGTTATCAGGGATACCACATATCAAAAAACAAACCTTTATAACATCAAGTACTTCAAAACTTACTTGGGACTTATAACAGAAATGGTGAAAAGTGGGTGTACATTGTATAGCAGCATTACGTGTCGTAATGAGCACCTCTGCCTACCCCTTCAGGGATAAAATAAATGAGATGTTGCGTTGCGTTACTTCAAAACTGAAAATTCAATAACGTCTGACTTGACTCATGTTTTAAGTTCAATACCTCTTTCTCAACATTTGCGAACATTTTAACCAGCAAGGTGGCTCAATTGCAATTGCAAATTTTACTAGATTAGATCGACTTATATGTACAAAATGTATTCACTCTATTCTAAATTCTATAACGAAAACCAGAAGGTTGAAATTGGAGCATCAATTCGGGAACACACTGCAACCGACGTTGCATCTTAATTAGGAAAACTTATTAGTTCGAGGTAACAAGGAATTCGTGAGAAATGCAATTGCAATGCGGTTTTCTTGTAAATTATTTAAATGTCTAATTGGAAATTCTGTTAACTAATTGAATTTATTTTGGGTTGTAGTATAATTTCTATTGTGTTTAAAGACAAAAATAATAGTAAAACATGTATGGTACGAATGGGTCGGTTCTACCAGATTGATACCACGGCCTCAACGAAAACCGACGTGAAATGACGCTTGCGTTGTGTGAGAGGCCTAATTCCCCCCTTCCCAATCTTCCCAAATTTCCCAATCCCCGATTCCCCAACAACCCCTCAATTCTTAACACCCAAAAGGCCGGCAACGCACTTGTAACGCCTCTGGCATTTCAAGTGTCCATGGGCGGCGGCGATTGCTTTTTTTT
Source organism: Spodoptera frugiperda (assembly GCF_023101765.2). Lineage (NCBI taxonomy): Eukaryota > Metazoa > Arthropoda > Insecta > Lepidoptera > Noctuidae > Spodoptera > Spodoptera frugiperda. The sequence continues at coordinate 3,274,814 of NC_064229.1, read as the reverse complement.
TTTTTTTTTGAGGGGGGAAAATCATCCAATGACTTTTCTCGCCTTGGGCGAGGCGAGAGGGAGTGTCAGACTCTTACTGACTAAAAACCACCCCGTTCCTTCTCCTGCTTTTCGAGCCGGAGCCCCGGTAAACCCGCTAGGTAGTCCGCAGCTCCGGATCAGGCATCAGCCCTGCTGGGCCCCATCTGTGGTGGTCTGATGGCTCTTTGAGGCGCGCGCGGAACGCGACGCGCCGCACGCACGGGTCTGGTTCTGTTCGGGCGTTGAGCTACCCTTGCTCGCCGTCCGCAGGCCCGCACTTACGGTGGCCGGAGATCGTCGCGCGATCCCCGACGCCCGGACTGTCTCTCGCGACGGCTGGGGCGTGAGGAGGTTTGTTCTCTCACGCGCCCCGCCTCCTCCTTAGCTAGCATGACTGCTTCGCAGAAGGAGGAGACGGCATCCCAGTCCCTCTCGCTCCGCACCATGGCCTGAACCAGTGCCGGGCGCGAGAGGTCGCCGTCGCCGACCACATCCCTGAGGACTTGGCGGTGCTCAGCCCATGCAGGGCACACCGCCACCGTATGTTCTACCGTGTCCTCCGGGCGGTCCTCACAGTGATGACATCCGGGCGTTTCCTCCCGCCCAATAAGGAACAGGAACCTACCGAAACTCCCATGTCCGGTAAGCACCTGCGTCAGGCGGTAGGTGAGGACGCCGTGGCGCCTCTCTAGCCACTCCTCAAAGAGGGGACTTACCGCTGCGATGACAGCGAGCCCAGTCCTCGGTTGCGACAGTCGTTGCTGCCATTCCGCCATGAGATCGCGCCGGAGCTCGTCCCGCCACGCACTGATCTGGCGCGGCAGTGGAGTTTCGCCCCGGCGACACGCGTCGGCGCGCAAACTGAACACGCGCGCGAGCACCTTCGCCTCCAAATCCCAAGACGGTAATCCGGCAAGGAGGTTCGCCGCCTCCCCGGAGATCGTGCGATATCCACGGATCACTCGGATGGCCATGACCCTCTGAGACGTGAGCAGCGTCCGAGCTGGCCGCCGCATCAGGTTCGGCGCCCACACAGGGGCGCCGTAGAGGGCCATGGACCACGATCCCCGCGTACAACCTCCGGCAGGAGGCATTTGGCCCCCCGAGGTTTGGCAGGAGCCGCTTAAGCGCAGCCCCCGTCCGTTCCAACTTAGGAGCCAAACGTCGGAAGTGCTCCACGAAGTTCCATCGACTGTCGAGGACGAGTCCTAGATACTTCATCGTCGTCTCGACGCCGATGGTAACCCCTCCTGCCGTTATGGCGGCGATTGCTTACCATCAGGTGATACGTCTGCTCGTTTACCGGCTATAAAAAAAGACCTATTTCCATAAATACTTTTACTTTTTTACGGTTAATCTCAGAATCTATCATAACCACAGGTACGTACAATCTTGAATGAAAACTTAAGACTGTCATTAAGTTTTAGCTCTTCTTACAAGTAATTAATGAAAGCAATCACTTTAATGTCTTCAATAATATGCAAAGCGACCATAATTCGAATTGAAAATGGGTGCTTATTCGAATTACATTTAAAATCGTCTCCTGACTTACTGTTGAAAAACTTTATTACATCATGGTCGTTACTGTAAAACATTTTCTCAAATTCTCGGCATTCATTTCAACGCATGCTTACTTTAACATACCTCTAAAATGCGCAATTCGTTCGTCACTTACGTCCCTTTAACATTTTACTTCCCATAATTTTGTGTACACTAATTTTAAGAAGATCGTAAGAGCCAAACTCTTTAGAGTCCTTTTATTTGGGACATTTCCCTCATTTGTATAAAAGCCTAGTTAGAAAACACGTAGTACAGTTTAATCAACATGCTCAGTTGTTTATAACTCTTTATATTTGTTTTTAAAAAGGTCTATTTTGTAAGGATAATTCAGTGACCTTTTCGCCATTGAGTTTTCTAGGGTAAACGATCCTTTTGATGTTTGAAAGGCAAAGGAAATATGGGAAGTATTTTCGATTGTGATCCATTAAATTAAATTCTTGACATTAAGTTGGCAGGTAGTAATTATTTCCGTGTTAATACTTAATTATGTAGAAGTTTGGGATAATTAAAAATATTGATTGTTTTCGACAGCCTTCGTAAAGGAAGAATTTGTAAGGGATTTGCGTAGTATTTAGCGTAATTAAGACTCGTTTGTCCGAATACAGTTATAAATGGGAAAACATGAGTTTCAATATACACGTACGACTGGGAAAAAATACGTATTCAAAAATATTTTTTTTTAGAATCGCCTGGTAATAATTGTGAATTCTAAAAAGTATTTTTAACAAATGTAACTCTTAATAATTCTGTAAACGACTCGAGAAGGCCAAACAATACACAGCGAGAGAGCGACTCTTTAAAAATCCAATATTCACAATTGTTCATTTCAAATGTCAAGAATGATATTGCAAGGGTAAAGAGCATATTTAGACTTTTATTTGTTAGGTCTAGCGCGATTGTTTCATATTCCAACGGAAATGAGAAATGAAAATGTAGTATTTGCTTCATAACGATTTTAAAATCGAGTTTGTATTTATTTTGCTTTTAATAATTCTATCGCACCAATTATAGAGTTATTATTTTTGTTTATAATGTCGGAAACAGAAACAAAACGAAACGATTCACATGCACGTTGTACATAACTGCCACGTCACAACTCATTATAGAGTTGGAATCAAAATTTTGATTATTAACATATAAACTACTTTCAATGTGTTGCCTTCCGAAAATAATGTCCGACCACAACGTAGACAGACGAGAGCCGGCAACAACCCTACTACCCATCTGTGATGGTCTGATGGGTCTTTGAGGTGCGCGCGGAACGCGACGCGACACATTGTACGTATCGGTCTGGTGCTGGTCGGGCGGCGAGCCACCCTTGCTTATCATGCGTAACTCTTACGGTGGCCGGAGATCGTCTCGGAATGCTGGTAAAGGCCCTAGGTTGCAGACGCCTTCCAACCGGCCAATCGGGAAGTCACTCGGAGAGGCCTATGTTCAGTCTTGGTTGTCTTGTAGCTGATACGACGATGACGATGATGATAAATGATTTCTTTTTTAAACTTAATTTTCATACAGCAAGTCCTCTACTAAACTTCGGAAAAAATACAATTTCAAAGCACGTTATTAATTTACATTTCTATAAAACATAAACAAAGCATCCCATACAATAGACAATACAACCAATATCTACATTGATTTTTATAATTTTATTAAATCTGAGGTACTCAACAATGTTACCAAATGTTTATGCGAGTCAGATATAAGCAGACGTTACTTCGAATTTGCATTACACAGAGATTGCACCGCACTTGAATGGAATTGTGCAAGCTTCTTTTGTTGAGAATACTAGTGCATTAAGTAAGTATTTTATGGCATTGGAGATATTGAAACGTACAATAAATGGTTGAAGGTGCCTCGTATTTTAACTTTATCTTAAGTGTTTTGTATTTGTATTTTATGGTTGTTTTTGTTTAAAATTCTAGATTTTAGTAGTATGATTATTTCATGTGATTGTTCTATATTAAACTATAGAATTTAATGCTTTCGACTATGTATAACTGATGGATTTGAATCAAATGGTTTCATTTGTAATAACTAAACCAGCAAGAGGTTTAGTTAACATTGATTAATTATGGATCTGGACGAGCCTAACCTGCACACCATGCTAAAAAGATTACTCTTTTAACCTACATAGTCGCTAGCATTACCTAAAAACAAATGGAACAAAGAATTATTTCTTCTTATAAAGCTTCTAAACTATCGAGTGCTATTTACAAATTTTATCTTCGAGTTACTAAGCAATTCATTGCATATTTACAAAAATTTCTACGGCGGAATCTGTTTTTACTTATATTTTACCCGTTTTCTTAAATCGTTGCCCAACACATGAATTTTCTCCTGTATTGTGGGAGCGTTTACAAAACTACTAGTTCAGATACACATGACACCCAGACAATGATTTGTTTCATTAGTCTTGAAATATGATAAAATAACCTAGATACTTTTGGTAAAAAAAAATCCCTCTACTAACACCTTCAAAACATAATAAGTCTGATATAGCATAATCTTAAAAGCAACGTATTATTGACAACTTCCTTACCATTTATAGGTCCGTGAACCTTCGCAATTTGTAAGAATCAATTTAGTTTGGGCACTATTGTAACCCTTCCCTAGAATATTCGGACCATAGTATCATAAATCACAGAGTACATCGACGCCGGGATCAATCAACATACTTGTAGTCCGTCCTAAATAGTACAGGAGCTATTTGTCGGACAATATATTGATGTATCATCCTATACTCCTATAGGTTCTACTGGAATCTATTAAAATGTTCTGCGAAATCATTTTCTGTTCTTTACGATTTGAGATACGACTAACATGCATGAAAATTATGACTATTGATGAAACAAAAGAAGTATCTAAGATTCGTAGCTACTAGAGTTCCATGGTCTCTGCCTGGGAGACAGGCGTGCGGTTATGTATGTATTTTGTATTCAGGGAAATTCTATTTTGTGTTTTACATTTTTTAGATACGACTAACCGTATCTAAACTCTGGCGTCAAGCGCTTGTTAAAGTCGGCAAAATCACAACTCAAGCGCCAAGCACTTGCTACGTCTTGCATAAATATAATAATATATCCTAAGCTATCATTAGTACAAAGATGTAGAAAATTGTATAAATTAACTGTATAACGAATTTTTCGTTAAAGCCTTTAATTCTTCGTTTCGTTTATTTCTTCAAGCAGAAAACTTATTCTTCACCATTCTACTACTTAATTGCATTACCAGCATAATTCTAGATTCTATTCTATTACAGAAAAAAAATCTAAACCCTAACAAAACACCAAAAAGATTTTGTTAAAATTGTAACTGAAATGAATTATTGGAATCATTCAACTTAAATTCTTCAATGTCTTTCATTTCATCGACAGTCATTGATTTCTTGACGAAAACTCATCAGTTGTGGGTACTTTTAATTTGGACCTTTTCTAATCATCACCAATTTGTTCGACGTAAGACCGACTTGAGTAAATGAGCAACCCTTGATCCAGGGTTCCATTAACTTTCTCGCATAAAAGTAACAATTTATTTCAGTTCTATAAATAATTGTATGTTAATATTAGATCGACGAAAGAATTACAAAAACCTTTGTTCTTTTTCTCTCAAATTTATACATTTCTTAAATTACTAATAACGTCGTATTATTTACGTTGTTTCCAACATTTTGATTTCAATATACAGCTTTTTAAGGCCAGCATGATCAGAACCTATACATATAAGATATAGAAAAGAAGTAAGAAGTTGTGATTTTTATGGTATAATTCTTTTGGCCATCGTAATTCCATGGACAGCGTCAATGGTAAGCAATCGATGCTGCCCATGGACACCCAAAGCACCACATACTTTTCACCAAAAGATTTACCCATATTTTCATAAGGGTATATGTATATTTTTTTAATCTTTATAATCTAAATATACCTGCATTTTTGCAAGTATATTTAATCCTACCAAACAATAAAAATGTCTGCGCAGTAACTTAATTGAAGTAATAAGTTTAAAACTCCACCTTAATTTAATTTACTAGACCAAACATTTTTCTTCAACGAATTTTATGTTTCAATTTGGGACTCGACAAAAATGTTAAACATCTCAGAGTAATCTCATTCACAAACACATTTTAATACCAGTCTTGTACTAACAATTTGGCATTAAAATTCAATTTAACAAATAAGGGCATTTGATTACTCGTAAAAGACGTTTATCAAGATTGAGCCTTCAAAGTATTTCATTTAAAATGGCTAGAAGCAGTAAGTTTAAGGACTCTTCAATTGTTCCGGAATTAACAAATTGCAGTCTGTTTCTGTTGTAGGAAATTTGCTTCTATAGATCATAGCTATAAAAATAAAATTCTCTTGTTGTAAACTTTACTTTATTAGCGGAGGACGTTTTGTGTAAATGAATCATATGAAAGTATCATAAAATAAACCAGATCACAAAATTAATGATTGAAAACAGAACATTAATATTATTAATATACCTACACACGTCATTTAGCCACCATCAAATCTTTTAATAATGGACACCCGAATCACCGAAGATTTTTCAAGTGCGTTGCGGGGCTTTTGAGTTTTAGGAATTGAAGCGTTGTTGGGGATTGGGAAGGTAGGGGTGAGGTAGGTAGTTGGGTGATTCAAGCGCATTGAATTTGGATTTAAAACACCTGAAATTAATTTAGTGAATAATGTACAAAATTTACATTTTACGATTATCTACATTCATGGCTACTCAAATTACAAGACTAAAAATCTTCAACCATAATGCGATAAAAATAAAAACGTTAATACGTAATAACAAATTTCATCGTTAAAAGGAACATAAGTTCATGTCAGAAGCGAACAAAAAGGGATGCTTGGTCTCGCCCAGTGGCGATAATCCGGCTCACAAGCGGGAGCTTAGCCCCTGTCGATTCGACGGTACATCTCGGAAATAATTGGGAAATAAGACGAAAAAATGAAAGGCCAACTTGAAAAAAAGTACGGAGACATTTCCCACCGTAAATATCGGAAAGATTAGGAAGATTGTATGATGATTTTCCTTTTTTAATAGTATTATTTTTAGGAGATTAGGCAATAGTATTTGTAATGTTGAAAAGCATTTTTGGACCGTGAATTTGATTTTCTGGTTGTTGATTTTTTTTTAAAGTTGAAGTATGAAAATTATTTTATTATTAAAATTGAAGCAAAAGAAGTGTGTAAGAATCGTGGCAGTTAGCGTTCCATTGACCTTGCGTACCCCCATGGGAGACAGGCGTGAGGTTATGTATGTATGTATTTGAAAATAATTTTACATTAAATCCAAACCCATCTCCTCCTTGCCTCCTATCATATCCGTGTCTCTGTAACATTCTGTTAAAATCGATGCTATGACTATGTTAATTTCGGAAACAAAGCAAAACCAAAATTACTGCACGAATCCGTTGGTACACAGGTTGTAAGCTTGTCAACTGTCTCCTGGTGTTTATATTTGAACAGTTCTCTACCAATCTGAGGTTCGACTAGGTCCAATTTGCTTTGTAGACACACAAACACGGGGCTTTCGTCAGAACTGAATCTTAATACCTTACGCTTACAATGTTTAAAGAGAAATTCTAGGTATTTCCTTGAGGATTAATGGGAAATTTTGGTTTGTAATCTTTGAGTGAAATATTGTTTTTGAAAGATATAATATCAGACAAATATTTTGGTGGTTTTAAATCGACTTCAAAGAAATTAGGTTATCAATTTGACCTGTATGTATGTAGGATTATGCGTGATTATCTATGTTTGGCTGCACCGATTTTGATGCGTTGTTAGGCATAGTATTTTTCAGAGTTAGAAGAAAGTTTTAGGGATAAAACCTAACTATTAAGAAGTCGGTTCTATAGAACTATAAGTCGGTTACTTTTTTTAAAAAATATTTTTATTTACCGCTACTGTGAACATTTTACAAGTTAAAAGTATGAGTGTTGATGCTTTTTATTAAAAGTAACAAAACCAAAACAAGTATGCCAACTACGAAATACCAAAAAATGCCCGTCAAAACTAAAACCAATACACGATGTGCAGGTCCAGTAAAATTTCCAAAACAAATAAATCAGCCGAAAGTTAGTCACAGTTAACGTATGCACGATGCGTTAGCGGTGACTGCGGCACAACCGCAGAGTGGCCTAAACGAATCAATTCGGTTCCAACGTTTGCACGTCCCAATTATTCATAACTAGCTTCTGACAGTGGCTCCCGTCTGCATTCCCGTGGAATAAAAAGTAACTTATTGTATATGTATTATCGTTATATCGTCACGCCTTTTATCCCTAATGAGTTTTTTAGGGAGTGGAAATCATCCAATGACTTCTCCTGCCTTGGGCGAGGTGCGTGAGAGTGTCAGACTCTTACTGACTAAAAACCACCCAGTTCCTACTCCTGCTTTTCGAGCCGAAACCCCGGTAAAACTAGGTAGTCGTGGAAGGCAGTTGTGTACGTTGTAGCACGTAATGTCATTGTACAATGTACAACCACTTTTCACCGTTTGTGTTATACCTAAGTTCCATGTTATAGGGCACAGGGCCTATTACCATATACTGGGCACAATTCACAATTCCAGACTCCGTATTACTACTGAGAAATTTTCGAAAAACCGAAAATTGCCCAGTAATACTTTGCCCGACCCAGAAATCGAACCTGAGATTCCTTACCTAGCAGTCGCACTTGATACTACTCAGCCAACGAAGCAGTTAAACGATGTATGTATTATTATTCCAAACTACAATCTACCCGTGTACCACATCCCGATCCCTTCAGCTATTTTGACGTGATTGAGTAACAAATATACACACAAACTCACAAACATTTTCACATTTAATTCTATAATATTAGTAATACTTATTCATAGGAAACCGAGGAAAGTGTCCACTTTACCTTGTTCCGTCCCCTCTCAGTCCCAGGCAGAATTTAGAATAATCGCAACAGCTTCGGTCATTTGAATAATCCGTCGTTTGAAGCATTATTTTTCTCGGAAAACGAAACGAGGAAATCCTATTACGTCACTGAATAAATCTAGGTTTTGTTAAGATGAAATTGAAAGTTATGATTTGTGCCAACTGTTATACGTTTTTTAAATAAAGTATGTTTTATGCATACGAATATAAACTCATACATAAACACTAATTTGTTACATAGGTTAACTTTCATTAAGGTCACTTATCTGGTTATTCGTATAAGCTAGTATTCCGCAGTATTTTGCATTTCGTATTTCAATGATTACGTCCTTAAATCAACTTAACTTAAATTTTTCATGGACGAAGGAATGAAGAAGAATGAATGAAGGAAGGTAGGGAGGACTTTGCCCTGCAGTTCGATCATGGCTGAAATCTAAATTTGAATCTAGGTCGATAACCTGTAAAGGAGATCCACAACACCATAGAGAATTAGGGAGAATATTCAATCAAAACATTTCAAATACACTCTCGATATTATAGTGATCAAGTATATGAGGAATATCTTTGCAAGTATCTATATTAAGCATCCTAGTATTGACATAGTTGCCTGCATATATCATTGTAATATTGCTAACAGAATATGGCTATTCAGACTACGTAGTACGTTGTGATTAAAATCGTCACGCCTTTTATTCCCGAAGGGGTAGGCAGAGATGTACATTATGGCACAATGTACACCCAGTTTTTAAATAATTTATGTTGTAAGTCCCATGTTATAGGGGTAGAGCCTATTGCCATACACTGGGCACATTTTCAGACTCCGTGGTACTATTGAAATATGTAATGATTAAAACCCTATAATTATGTACTTGAACAGAGTAAAATAATATGATAACTATAATATCCTCTTTGCTTTTACAAACGATTAATCATAAATATTAAATTCAAATTCAAAAACATTTCAATCACAAATATTTACAATTTTAGCAATCCTATTTCTGTTTTCGAACTTATTAAGGTCCCGAAGGACCAAATCGGTTCAAAGGATTTGGAACTACAAAAGTCATTTTTTATCGAAAATATTTTGAACAAATCTTTTGTCTTTTTGTTTTCTAGAAGTATTGGCTATTTCTGGCTGAACTGTAATGGTTTTACCTGGGTGAATTTGATCTATTTCACTTTGTAGCTTCTCGTTGTACCTATTCTAGTTTGAGTCAAAAATAAGGCTTTCTTTGGTTCAACACATTGATCATTCGAATGTACGCATACGTCCAGAAGTCTGAGTTTTACGACGGTGCAGGTTTAGGTACCTTTTGCTATAAACATTCCTTCCATGTGCTAAATCCTTGGAGAGTATCAGATAGGTATCTATACTATATTTGTACACGAAGCAACACAGTTCGGTATACAGGCAGCACATCGACACAAGTATCGTTATACAATACTTAACATGTGTGTGGGTAATTTCTTGGAATGTGCATAATGTATCCATGTAAAAATTCATCTTTTTCTCCTCGTTGGTCGAGTGGTCGCAAGTGCGACTGCCGAACAAGGGGTCTCGGGTTCGATTCCTGGGTCGGACAAAGTATTACTGGGCTTTTTTCGGATTTTCGAAAAATTTCTCGGTAGTAGCACGGAGTCTGGAATTGTGTCCAGTGCAATAGGCTCATCTCCTATTACATGGGATTTATAACACAAATGGTGAAAAGTGGGTGTACATTGTTTAGCGGCATTACGTGCCGTAATATGCAGCTTTGCCTACCCTTTCGGTGATGTTGTGTGTGTAAAAATCATGTATAGGTTATTGTACAGCGATAGTTGTGTTGGGTGTATACCAGATAATGTTGCTCTGTGTACCTCTTCTTTTTTAGCTTTTATGTATAGACCATTTTACAAATCTTAGACAATATAACACTTTTGCTGGTTAAGTAAAATTAACGGACTAGCTTATCAATTATGTTTCTGTAAATGAATAACAAATAATACTTTACTCAATTTAAAATACAATTTAAAATTTCTTACTGGTTTAAGGCTATTCGTTCAACCAGTTTTATTTGAAAAAGCAAGTTTAATCAATTTTACTGATAATTGAGTGAAATCCACAGGATCTTAATATAGACAAACCGTGGGTTGAACAGTTAAATCAAAGCGGCTTATAACTTTCAAAATATTAGCCGTATAAATTAATTTGCATATTTTAGGCCTGAATATCCAGTGATAAATTTAGTGCTAAAATAAGATAAATTGATTAAAGTTCGAATCGTTTGTTTTATTTCTTGTTAACCTTTCCTTTGGTATCCGTCTAGATATAATTTTAAATCAGATAATATTAGCTCTTCCTTTGAACTTAGTAACTGCTGAAGCTATTACAAGATTAACGTGTTAATAATAAAGATTGAAGATAAAGATCCTGCACGAGGCACAGATCAAACCGTTAAACCATGGTATGCTATATTACTAGATGATACAAAAAACAAAATCTCGAAAACCAAAAATAGAGTACAGATTTCTGACCCAGTGAGTTTTAGTTACGGGATTTTGAACAAACTAAGCAGGTAAAGAAAAAATAATATAGATTATACAAAAAGATATTTAACAGATAGTATAGGAGCTGCAGACTGCCCATCAGGTAACCGGAGCTACGGTTTAAAAAGCAGGAGTAGGAACGGAGTGGTTTTTAGTCTGTAAGAGTCTGACACTCCCTCTCGCCTCAAGACTCTTAGACTCTCAGACTGTTCGCACATGGCGGGAGAAATTATGGGATGATTTACCACGTTTAAATATAAAAAGAAATTACTACACTACAGCCATGTATCACATACTTGTATATGAAAAAAAGTTCCCGTTTATTACTAAAATTATCTACAAGACCTAAACCTATAAATATCAATCTAAATTTAACAAAACGAAGTGAAACATAAATGTTTCGTTTTAATTCGTTTCCCTGCTATCCAGATAACTTCATTAAAGATGTCAAAGGCGTCGGTGTCTGTAACTAAGACTTCACTGAAGAAACAATTAGTGAACGCGTCTGAGGGCGACTGCGGAACTTCTCTCAACGATCATTTAGTTGACTTTCTTTGATTACGTTTAGTAATTGTTGCATGTTTATCTTTTTTTAGGTCTATTTTTTTTGTTTGAGGGATGTGAGTACATACACACATAACCTTGGGCGAGGCGAGAGGGAGTGTCAGACTCTTACTGACTAAAAAACACTCCGTTCCTTCTCCTGCTTTTCGAGCCGGAGCCCCGGTAAACCCGCTAGGTAGTCCGTAGCTCACACATAACCGCATGCCTGTCCCCCATGGGGGTAGGCAGAGACAATGGAACGCCAATTGCTACGATTCTTACACACCTCTTTCGCTTCAACAACAGTCATCAGTCTTTTCATGTATGCGATGCATGGGATGTGAGTATGTCTGCTAAATATAAAACGTTTTATCCTCAAAACAGATTATTTGATGAAAGTAACAAGGCAAAAGGTGAACTTTTGCAGTTTTGTCATATTTTAAGGCTACACAATACTAAGATAAAACGGAATTAAGTTTAAGATAGGGAGGTTCGTCCCGTTACCCTATAAAATGTAGTAAATCGTGAAAAGAAATAGGATCCTAAAATTAAAATCATTTGATGCATTGAATAGTACGACAGAAGGTCTATTATTTGCCTCTCAATCGGACGAACATTACCATACCAATAAAGAAAATGCCACCACGGACAAGTTTATTGAAATAACCTTCAAAGGGACTAAGAAAATGAATCTGAGTAGATTAAAACTTTATTTCCAAGGACGAACCATTAATAGCTTTTAACTTTGTTCGAAGCATTTTAACGGTCTTCGAACTTTCGTCATCTGAATAACAATGCGGGCGAACTCATTGGTATGTTATGCAGCCAACGATGTCAAATTTTTGAAGCACTTGCTATGGGTGGAAAATATATGGTGTTTATCGTTTTGATCTTTGTGTTCAGAGACGATTCAATGAGTTTTATAAGTGAGCTTGCCTTTTAGTAACTCTTTTATTTGGTAAAATGGAGTAACTACTACGTCCTATACTGCTATGTAAGTGTGGGAGAGCCATTCTTCGGCACGAATGGGCCGGCTCGACCGGAGTGATACCACGGCCTCACCGTAAACCGACGTGAAACAACGCTTGCGTTGTGTTTTGTTGTGTGAGTGAGGTTACCGGAAGCCCAATTCCTCCCTTCCCAATCTCCGATTCCCCAACAACCCCTAAATTCCTAACCCCCAAAATGCCGGCAACGCACTTGTAACGCCTCTGGTGTTTCAAGTGTCCATGGGCGGCGGCGATTGCTTACCATCAGGTGATACGTTTACTGATTTTCCGGCGTGTTCCGTAAAAAAAAATTATACAATGACGAAAAAAATTTGACAGTAAGGTATTCAGTTGATACGATCTCCTGTGTTAAACCTTTTGTTTCTTTTAGGAGACCTTATTATTTATAAAGTAAAACATCAAAGAGACTATCTTGTAGATGATCTTCCAGTATTTTGTCAGTGTATTTATTCTTTTCACGGCGTGGCTTACCTGGCTTTTCCACGAAACGACGTACTACTCGTAATACAATCCCGACTATTTTTACTATGTACTGATAAGGACTTTTTTTCAAGGGGGGAAAATCATCCAATGGCTTCTCCCGCCTTGGGCGAGGCAAAAGGGAGTGTCAGACTCTCATTGACTAAAAACCACCCCGTTCCTACTCTTGCTTTTCGATCCGGAGCTCCAGTAAACCTCCTAATTAGTCCACAGCTCCAGACTGTTAAGGAATTGGAGTACAAATATCATCACGCATTTTTTTATATTAAAAACGGTTTGCCTCACAAAACTCCAAAATATTTTCAATACAACCGTATCAAATATAAAAAAGACATATCGCAAAATGAAAATTTAAACAAAGTCCATAATTAAAAAAAATATATTTTCAGTACCTATATCGCCGATGGCTTTGGACCATAAATACTCTATTGACATCAACGCTGGAACGTTGGCATCGAATTCAGCGGTTTCCGTATAAAATTGGTGTTTTTCTGTTTGCTCTGTTGGATTTGTTTATTCAGCGATTGCATTGGATTTTAATTCTGTTTTTGTTAGTGATGAAGTGCGGCCTCAACCGAATTAGTTTTTTAAATTCTTTTTAGAAGCATTGACTAACAATAGCATAGTGCTAAGCTGTTCAAATAAACTTGTGACCTTAAAAAGAATATATTATAATTATTAAGCATGAAATTTGATTTCACCACGTTTAAAAGACATACTTTTTTGTGACATAAGCCGGTAAGCAAGCAGACATATTTATCGCCCGAAATACCAGAAGCGTTACAATTAAGTGCGTTGCCGGCCTTTTGGGGCTAGGAATTTGCGGATTGTTGGGGAAGCGGGGACTGGGAAGATTGGAAATGGGGGTAACTAGGCCTTCGGTAACTTCACTTACACAACGAAACACAAAGCACGCGTTGTTTCACGTCGGTTTTTTGTGAGGCCGTGGTGGAGCCGGTCCATTCGTACATTTCCATACTCGGTAAACGTAAAGAATGCCAAAGTATTTTTGTCACTCATCAAATCAATGCTATGTACGTACTTTCACATACCAACAAGATAGCCCAACGCCCAGAAAGATAGGTCCCATTGATACAGAGATACGCGTAGCTTGATACCATTCTACAGCAACGTTGTAATTCAACTATCTCAAAGGACGATCAAAAAGAGAGTAACACGAACATTCTGACAAGACGAACGATATAAAAAGGGGTGTCCTAAAACAAAGATATTGTTCTATGTCACTGCAATAAAATCAAACGACACGGTTTTACGAAACGATGCTCCTTTGGCCACAAAGTACGTTTTTATTGTACGCACTTTCAATTTATCTGTATACCGCTGTAAAACTGGACGGATAATGTCTGGTCATAGTCTGGGAATGGGCAAAATATACCAATAACATGGACTATTTTCATCTGAACATTTTCTTTTCAAATAACCTAGTGGTCACGTCACGCCTTTTATCCCCGAAGGGGTAGGTAGAGGTGCACATTACAGCACGTAATGCCACTGTTCATTGTTCAATGTACACCCACTTTTCAATATTTGTGTTATAAGTCCCATGTAATAGGTGGTGAGTCTACTGTTATAATTTTGGGCTTTGCCCAACCCGTGAATTGAGCCCGAGTCCCCTTGCCCGGCGGTTGCAAGTGCGACGAGGCAGGCAACTTTTCTGCATTTAGTGCTAAAGATAATAAAATTGAATTGGTGGTAATAATTTACTCATAAACGTTTACTTTTATTAAAATTGGATCACATTAATTAGATAAAGTAACTTTTGTCCCATGAAGGTTAACTAAATAGTACATATCATCACCCTGTAAATGGGTGTAATTTTTATATGTATTTTTTTTTTATTATTTCGTCTTTTTGTCTCTCATTTGTAGTATGAATGTAAATACATTTTAAGTATGTACCAAAGGAAATCACCGAAAAACGACACGAGTGCCGGTAAATTGAACAATTTATAAAAAAAAATGTTTCGAAGAAAAGCCGTTACCTCAGAATTTAACGATTCAAAGATCTCCGTAATGGAATATTTCGTCTGACGTAGAAAAATATTCTTGCATTCCGTTTTATTTTGACAACAGTAACTTTTATAATACATCAACGTGTTTCTTTTTAAAGTTTTTGACAATCATGATTTGAGTAGGTATTTTTGCAAATCGCAAAGTTGAATATATTCAAAAAGTTTCTCGTTTTTGTGTCAAAAGTTTTTTTACGAATTGAGAAACTTATTTTGAGATGCCCTAGCTGTGAAATATACACTGGTTGCAGGGGTATAATAAGGAAAAAAAGGACATTTGCAAAGTAGTTTCTGAAATGAAACGAGCTATTTTATTTCCTTTCACGAGTGTTTTAAAAGGCGACCATTCTTCAGCGAAGACGGAATTTTTATGATTGCGTCTGAAGTATGAACATTTATAAGTGAGGTATTAGAATTTCTTTCAAAGTACTGGTAAAAGGCAAAGCTGTCATATGTTTGTGAGCTTTAAGAAGTAAGATGTGTTTTGTAAGGTTATATATCGATATTTTTATTCATTGAAGATTTTATACCATCAAAGAAGATTTCTTTAGATAATTATCTCACTGCAGTAATCTATGATACAAGTCCACAGTTGAGTTATTTTTTTATATTGAATTAATCTTCATGTATATATTTTTTATAAAGTGTGGCCTCGTTGTTGGATTTACTCATGTGTCGTGGGTGCGTTTACAAACCTACAATTTCACATGCACATACATGACACCCAGACCCGAAACAACAATGTGTGTAGATCACACAAAAAACTGCTTCTTGCGGGAATCAAACCCGCTAACACGAAGAGATACTCCGTGAGAGAATCGAACCCGCTGCACCTTGTACGGCAGTCAGTTGCCCAGCAACCGCACCAACTGCAGTCATCAATTAAACCATAAATTAAAACCGGCCAAGTGCGAGTTAGACTCGCCCATGAAGGGTTCCGTAACAGCAAGTAGATGACATAATATAAAAGTTATAAAATAACTTGGTTTTACATAGTGTTTGTATGAACGACAAAGTTATATTTGCGGTTGATGAAAATGTTTTATTTCTTAAAAACTAATAATGATATCTGGTTCAAACTAATTTTCGTTGTTAGTTTCTATTGAAATCTACAGCATATATTTTTTTTAGTTTTCTCACTCTCTTATTTTAAAAGTTAGAGGGGGGGACACTAATTTTTCCTCTTTGGAAGCGTCTAACTTTCAAACGGTTGATTTTGACGAAAAATGGTTTTAGAAACCTTAATGTCTTTTTTAAAGACCTATCCATAGACACCCATCATGGATATGTTAGCTGAAAAAATTTTTTTTTTGAATCAGTTCCATGTATGGAATGCCCCCCTTTAATTTTCAAATTTATTATTTTTTATTCAAAATTCGAATAGCGGTTACCGGAATACATCAACCTACAAAGTTTCAACTATGTAGGCCCAACAGTTTCGGAAATAAATGGCTGTAACATACGGACGGACGGACGGACGGACAGACAGACATGACGAATCTATAAGGGTTCCGTTTTTTGCCATTTGGCTACGGAACCCTAAAAACAAGATTCTGAAGTTCTTTGAAGAGCATAATATATTATTATCTTTGAAAGATTGAACGATTTTCTTTATAAGTTCAATCAAAACTGAACCATCTTCAATCAGCGACCACAATAGCTATTGACTCAGAAAAGGGTTTAAAAGTTATTCCAACATAAAGTAAAATACACCTTAATACATTGCATCTTAAAACATTTTCAAACTCACCACTGAACAGCACCCTTGGGAAACGAAAGGTTAATATTTTTGTATACAAACACATAGCTAAGGTAATTCTTATGTAAGTGTTTGAAATTGTTTTTCGGCTTCCATGTACCACGGGGGAAATAAAGGATATCTCACACAATTATAGATTTTTTGCGTATATGAAATATGCCTTAGATTCCCATAAAGATGTTAAAACTGCACATATTTTTTTAGGGTTCCGTAGCCAAATGGCAAAAAACGGAACCCTTATAGATTCGTCATGTCTGTCTGTCCGTCCGTCCGTCCGTATGTCACAGCCATTTATTTCCGAAACTGTTGGGCCTACATAGTTGAAACTTTGTAAAATGGTGTATTTCGGTAACCGCTATTAGAATTTTGAATAAAAATTAATAAATTTTAAAATTAAAGGGGGGCACTCCATACATGGAACTGATTCAAAAAAAAAAAATTCAGCTTACATATCCGTGATGGGTGTCTATGGATAGGTCTTTAAAAAAGACATTAAGATTTCTAAAACCACTTTTCGTCAAAATCAACCGTTTGAAAGTTAGACGCTTCCAAAGTGGAAAAATGTGTCCCCCCCCCTCTAACTTTTAAAATAAGAGAGTGAAAAAATTGAAAAAAATATATGCTGTAGATTTCAATGGAAACTAACAACGAAAATTGGTTTGAACGAGATATCATTATTAGTTTTTAAGAAATAAAACATTTTCAAAAACCGCAAATATAACTTTGTCGTTCATACAAACACTATGTAAAACCAAGTTATTTTACAACTTTTATATTATATCATCTACTTGCTGTTACGGAACCCTTCATGAGCGAGTCCGACTCGCACTTGGCCGGTTTTTTTTATTAACAAAACGTTGCCCCTCGTTAGGATTTTCTCCTGTATCGTGGGTGCGTTTACCAACATACAATTTCACATGCACATGACACCCAGACCCGTAATAATTTGTGGATCATACAAAGAGTTGCTCCGTGCGAGAATTGAACCCGCTAGACGTTGCACGGCAGCCAGTTTCCCAGCCATCGGGCCTTGCAGTCTTACCTTACAATAGTCTCAATTCAAGGCATCCAGAAGAAGAAATTAAAAAAATCTTTAACTACGAATCACACTTTGCCCGAAACTTCTAGAATGGCAGTCATGGCTGCGACCATTTAACCAGTGAGGTCGTAAAAGAGGAATTATATTCAGTACATGCCCTTACACTTTGGGTACTTGGCAGCGTCACTTGGCAAGCATAGCCGTAAACTGGTCGGCTACAAACCGCGTAATGTAGGCTACCAACACTAGCAAGTCAAAGTATACCTTTCTGTCCAATTCCTTCATTAAAATTTCAACTTTATTGTTTTGATATAAAGTTGAAAATCAGATATACAAATTGACGATTTGGTGTAAGTTGAAGTGCTAGCCACTGTACATTAATTTTCCTAATATTTTGCTACGGCTTGACGTAGGCGACAGAGGCTGCAAATGAGATGCAAATTAATAGGACTGCGCTCGCGTTCTTAGTCGTGTCATTTTCTCCACTGATGTGGTCTTAGTTTTGTAAATTGCTGTTGGTTTCGCTGTTATAAAGTTGTTCGCTTGTTAGTAAATTAATAAGTTGGAATGCTTCTTCAAACTTGAAAGAACTTAATGGTTGCGAAATGAGAGACAGAAGTAGAAATTTTGTGGAATGAATTTATGTTGTGAAGTGATGTTTTGAGTTTAATAGGTGTGTGTGTCGATGAATTTTATTGTTTTATGTTTTGTATTATACAGTGTCTTAAGACTAGGGATATTAACAAAGACTGCATGGTTGGTGCGGTGGCTTGGCAACCGGCAGCCACACAACGTGTAGCGGGTTCGATTCCCTCACAGAACAACTATTTGTGTGATCAACAAATTGTTGTTTTGGGTTTGTGTGTCATGTGTGTGTGAACTTGCATGTTTGTAAACGTAACCACGACACGGGAGAAAATCATTTTGTGTGGGGCATGTCTTTAAAAAAATATATCTTTTATTTGAATGGAATCCAGGTTATCCAACGAAAATTCGAGAACAAAGCCATCCATAGGGTCGATAACGATTACTGATGATAGTTACTATACCATTACAGACGGTCTTCGTTGTTCAGTTTAGTCAATAATAAATAGTAGATCAGTATAACCACTACAAAACTGTCTATTCTAATGAGTTTTCAATAACAGTCATGTGAAAATGTGACATTACTTTAGACTGTATATACCTTTAGAAATTACAGTCAAGGTTTTTAGACCAAAATTGAAGCTCCAGAACAACTTTGAGAAACTCAAAATTTTAACAGCTGACAGATATTATTCTAGGCACAGTGAATCAGTCTAAAAAGTTGTTAGGCCGTCGGCTAAAACTGAACAGTTTCGTAAAGTTTTCATAAATAAGAAGAAGAAAGGCGAAGTTGTCAAGATGGGATCGTGACGTGAATAGAGTTTTTGCTACGAGTGCTGTGAAATAGAAGGATATTTAATGCGATTATATAATTGAAGAGGATAATGTTGAATTTCAGAATCTTACAACAAATACATAGAAATAAATTGAAGAATATACATAAACGGTGAAGCTGGACTACCTCTTTGGTCGTGTGCTCGCAAGTGCGACTATCGGACAAGAGATCTCTAGTTAAATTCCCGGGTCGGCCAAAATATTGTTGGGCGTTTTTCGGCGTATCGAAAGTTTTTTTTTTTAAATATTAGAACGGAGTTTGAAATTATGCTCCGTAGCACTATGCTAACCCCCTATTACAGAGACTCACAACACAAATGGTGAATAGTGGGTGTACATTGTATAGCGGCATTACATACCGTGATGCGCACGTCTGCCTACCCTTTCAGGGACAAACGGAGTGCCGTTGCAAACGATGAAGCGAAATGGGTATTCTAAAATCGTGTCTTACAGCGTTTTAATTGTCTCTGCATACCCCAATAAATGGCGATTGAATATAATATTATTTATACAGTTATATACAGAATTCAGATGTCTCATTGACTTAGTGGTCACAAATACATAGTACCATGGAGTATGAGGTTCCAAATCGGCCTCCGGTTATGGTTTGTTCGGTCGTTTGACTAGGATTTTGACTAGGTTATTGGGAAAATGGAAATGTTCAACAATAGACGAGACTTGTAGCGAACTGTGACTAGAACTTGCCAATAGGCTGCCTTCCAATACAATGGAACTTAATGACCCCTGATACAAAGCAATATAATATGTAACTGTAACTGTTAACTAGTTGAACAAAAGGTTGGTGTATAATTTTACACAACAAATAATACTTTTAACAGGGATGATGAAGGCCAAAATTAAAAATCTAATTAGTCCGTCAGTTAGGTAACGAAAAAATATTAGACACGTATTTTTTATTTTGTCATGTAAGATAACAATACTTAGATAAAACGAATTAAAGTGTAGGAATGGAAGCAAATACGTCATTTCTATGTATAAAATGAACGTAGAAGTAACATCATGCAATATTTCAAATCAACATATCTGTAAAAGTATTTGTTTCCATAAAAAATAAAAAATACGTGTCTAATATTTATAAAGTAATCTACAAAACGAACATTAAAATAAAAATTGGTCATCTACCCTATTACATCTGCACTGCACTCCTAATTCCTTGAAAAACTTAATTTGTATAAAAGTCAATCGATTGGTATTCACACAACGTGTTCACCACATATCGACAGTAAGAAAAAAAAAACTATTTTCTTTACTAATTGCTTTTACGCTGACTAGAGTCTCGACACTACTCACAGGGAATACCAATCAAACGGAGACAGTTAAGATGGATACACACGTACTGCTAAGTCAAAAATAACCTAGGATCTTTTCTCTTACATTTTCGAAGAGCTAGTATAAGGTTTGTGAAAGAATATGGCTCTGTTTTAGTAGGGTCTGAGTCTGTGTGTATGGAAATCATTAATTTAATAAAGACAAATCTTTAAACAATTGTCATGTGTTTTGTATGTAGATATATCATTTTATTTGTCTCACTACCTAAATACTACAATTTTAAGTGTGGGAGAGCCATGCTTCAGCACGAATGCGCCGTCTCGACCAGAATGATACCACGGCCTCACCAAAAACCGACGTGAAACAACGCTTGCGTTGTGTTTCCTTGAGTGAGTCAGGTTATCGGAGGCTCAATTATCCCCCTTCTCAATCTTACCAATCCCCGATTCCCCGACAACCCTTAAATTCATAACCTCCAAAAGGCCTCCAAAGTGTTTCGGGTGTCCATGTGAAGCGGCTTTTGCTTACCATCATGTTATAGGCTTATACCATAAAAAATGATAACTAAATAACTGTAATGGCCATAGTTTTTTTTACAAGATTATTATCCAAACTTATTGTCATGCTGTGTATACTTACCCTTAATTATTGATTGGCCCAACTGTGGATAGTTATTTATTCAGTTCATAATTTGTTGCTTTCTCATTCTGAGTGCTTTCAAACTTATTCTGATCTCTTGATGAGAGGACTATGATGTAAGGTCTCACTAAATTAGGAATGGGGCATTGACCTCCTTTAGTGACAAAGATTTTTTTTAAACCTTGCCCTAGGATTTTGTCCTGTATCGTGGGTACGTTTTCAAACATACAAGTTCTCGCATGACACTCAGACTCTGAAACAACAATTTAAGAATCACACACAGAGTTGGTCAGTGCTTCAATAGAACCCGTTACACGTTGTGCAGCAGTCGATCATTGCTCAGCTTCTTCACCAACCGTGCAGTCGATTTGACTAATTATTATTGTGATGGTGATCTTTTACGTCTTGCTTTTCTATTCTTGCTTATCTGTTTTTCATTTTCCTCTTTATGTTTTGCTTCAAATGATAATGGTGTTTGTTGTAAATTCAAAATATTCTCTAGATAAACGTAACAATCCTTTTTGTTTCCAATCGTTTTCAAAAGTTTGGAAGGGAAACGCAGCATTTAAAATCTGCATTATACAAGAGTTGGTTCTGTTTTTGAATTTAAAGATGGTCGAACAAAAAGTATTCATTTTGTAAGGGTTCAAAACTGTGAAGTGATTCAAATATTTCGCCTTTTAACTCCAGTTTGGGAGTAACAGGAGGGAAAATAACAATAAACCGCTGTAACAAACTGGAAAATTTTGCCAAGTACCTACCGATTGAATTTTTAAAATGGATATTTTCTCAATACTTTGGAATATTCATTTATGTTGGACCCTTCGTGGAATTTGTAACTTTGCTTCGGTTGTTTGTTTTTCTTTGTTTTATTTTAGCTGAGATTTTTACGTTCATTTTCATTTTATGAATGACTAGCTTCTGCCCGCCGCTTTACCTGCAATCCTGTTTGAAAGGTGTTCTGTGTGTTATTCGAGACTATAAATTGCCCCAGCACCAAATTTCATCCCGATCCCTTCAGCCATTTTGAAGTGATTGAGTAACAAACATACATACAAACAAACTCACTTTCACATTTATAATATTATATAATTATGTAGTAAGATTTAAGTGTGCGTTCAGATACTCTTCCCACAATAAAAAATTAAGTAAAAGATTCTGAAAAAAAATATATGATTTATCTAATTCCTCTCAAGTTCTGTGATTGAATGTTTAAAGTATTCCGGTTTAATTTCATCAAAGAAATTATTGCTGTGTACATATGTATTTATAGAAGGTCTATGACAAGAATAACCAACAATAAATCCTTTGATTAAACCTGAACGTATTTCAATCACAAAATCATTCCGTTTTGTCGTTCTTGTTTAAATATGGCTTCAATGTAAACCTAAATTCAGGATTTATGTACTAGGTAAGTCCGCAATTTCAGGTAATTTCAGTACAACAGCATTCCACGGCCAGTCATTGTAAACGAGATTACCAATTTGCACTGGCAATGCAAACCGTTATGACGGTTTTGAATAAGTAAATTAACATAACTCCTATATATCCCAAAGGTGTATACAGAGGTCATATTTATAGAATAAACGATTTTATTTCTATCAAATTAGCATTTTTTTTTTTAAGGTGGCAAAATAATTCACTGACTTCTCTCACCTAGGGCGAGGCGAAATGGAGTGTCAAACTCGTGCTGACTAAAAACCTCCCCGTTCCTACTCCTGTTTTTCGAATCGAAGCCCCGGTAAACCCGCTAGGTAGTCCGCAGCTCCAGATCAGGCATCAGCTCTACTGGGCCTCATCTGTTATCGTCTGATGGTGCACGCAGAACGCGACGCGCTGGTAATACTGAGAAATTTTCGAAAAGCCGAAAAAAAAACCCAGCAATATTTTGCCCGACTATGGAATCGAACCCGAGACTGCTTGCGCGGCAGCCGCACTTGCGCGACCACTCGACAAAAGAGGCAGAAAATAAAGAAAATCTAACAGTATAATTAAATTTACGCCCACGTGTAAAAAAAATATTTTAAGTAATAGTTATAAGCATTCCTTTTATGTACATTAATGTTTTTAGACTAGTTTAAAAGACTACAAAACATTATAAAATTCCACTGAATAATGAAATAGCTTTATAAGAATTATTAGATTGAAGCTTGACCCAATTTTTCAAGAAACAAGTACTAAATTTATCCCTAGGGCATCTAAAGGTTTCAAAGTACTTTTTAATATTATTAGTTAAACAAAGAAAATAATGAACGCTGTCTGGAATGTTCTTTTTGTGTAACAAAATGTTTAAAGCTTTTACCTCGATAATACTTAATTGGAATTTGAATTGTGTAAAATTCTACTAATATTATAAATGCGAAAGTTTGTGAGTTTGGATGTTTATTACTCTTTTACACAAAAACTCCTGAAGGTAGCGGGAAGAAATTTGGAATAGGGATAGATTATGGTTTGGAATAACACATAGGCTATTTTCTATCCCACGGTAACGCGGGCGAAGCCGCTGGATCAAGCTATCGTTATAATATATTGTTGTGGAATTTTTCGAAGGTTAGATTGTGTGAGATTTTATTATAAATGATAAATGATATTTATTTCTGTAAATAGATTATAAAATAACACTTTTACACGTCAATATTTCAAATAGCTAGATGAGGCCGGCATTTCCATGTATGGTATTTACTGGTTTATGGTATTTTCACGTATGGTACTCTACGGATGATATATTTAATATAAATTTTCAAATAAGTTATCTTTTAAACAAATCATCAATTGGTTTCAGTTATAAAACGTACGTATAACGTAACACGTGGCTGATTAAATACTTTTTATTGTTTCCCCACACCTACATTTTCTTCTGTGTCGTGGATGGTTTAGAAACACACAAGTTCACATACACAAATGACACAGACCCGGAAACAAAATTTGGGAATCACACAAAAAATTGCTCTATGAGAGAATCAAACCCGCTAAACGTCTCGCGACAGCCGGTTGCCCAACCGTGCAGTAATCATAATAAGTCAAATAGAATATAATTTATGTAAATAATTACACAGCACCTAAATAATTTTATGAAACCAACTGAAATAATAAAAGCGTTTGTTGTTCGTAGGCTTCAAAGTTCAGAGTTCAAATCATTCAGTTTCTACCTCTCGCCTGAAGCAAATAACCTTTATAGAGAGAATAATAATTCAATCGATATAGCCTATGTTTTTCTTTCATTCGTCGAAAGCAGTAATAATGTCGGTACGTAAGTATTATGCGAAGTAAAATCTTTCATAATAAAAGCACTCACCTATATTTCTTAAAATATCAAAAGTGATTTAGATTTTTCTTAGTAAAAATCCTTTCATATCTTTTGACAAACAGTCTGTTATTGAATGTTACTTAAAATGGATTATTTGAAAAATATTGGTACTATTAATCATAGGATCTTTAAGTTGAATCGTGGTCAGTGTAACTGCCGAATATTAGGGATTTTAGGTATTGATGAGATTTAATATCACAATACATATCTGGCAAAAGGATCACCCCCTATTACATTTTTTTATGGTATAAGCCGGTAAACGAGCCGACTGACCACCAGATGGTAGATAAGTTATCGCCGCCGCCCATGGAAACCCAAAACACCAGAGGCGTTACAAGTGCGTTGCCGCTCTTTTGGTGGTTAGAAATTTAAGGGTGTTTAGGGAATCGGGGATTCGGAAGACTAGGAAGGTAGTAATTGGGCTTCCGGTTCTTTGTTTTTTAAAAATCGTTGCCCCACACTAGGATTTTCTCCTGTTCACAATACATACACATGACACCCAGACCCGAAACAACAATTTGTGGATCACACAAAGAGTTGGTCCGTGCGGGAATCGAACCCGCTACACGTTGCGCGGCAGCCGGTTACCCAGCCATCGCGCCAACCGCGCAGTCAAAAATCCTTTCGGTAACCTCACTAACACGACACAAGCTTTGATTCACGTCCTATGAGGCCGTAGTATCACTCCCGGGGAGCCGGCCCATCTGTGTCGAGGCATTCACAACGCGCGGACACGTCAATTACAATTCAAGTGGATCGCGCGCTGGCCACCCGCCTTCAAATTTTTGTATTGACGTTATAAATTATATAATACGACTTACAATTTAAAGTTCAAATTTAAATGGCAACTTGATTGCTGGGTTGAAGCCGTGCTCGCGTATGTGTGTTTTGACCTTTAACGTGTTTAAGTTATGTAATTTTGTTTCTTGTATTTTGTAAGACAAGCAGACAGTGACATCGAGTATACCTGTGGTCTGAATTACGTACACTGAATTTGGATTTAGTCTGAAATGTCAGTCCTAAGATTCCCAAGAGAACGCCGAGAGAGAATTGTGGTTTGACTCCCAGTTTGAACCAGAAAGATTTTGAAATGTCTCAGTCAAAACATTGTTACTTAATATACTACATTTTTATTTTTGCTTTTCGTTTTTCTAGACTTAGATTCAACTTGTATGAATTCTTGAGACTCATTTTTATTTTAATGTCCGTCTTGTAGATTTTTGTAAAATATTAGACAAGTATTTTTTATTTTATTACGGAAACAAATACTTTCGGCGATATATTGATTTGAAATATCGTGTCACTCCTAGGTACGTTTTACACGTGGAAATGACGTAGCTAACTCCCACTTCTATACTTTGAATCGTTTTATCTAAGTATTGTTTTCTTATACGACAAAATAAAAAAAAAACTATTTGTGAATACTTTATCATTATCTTTTAGACGAAATAAATACATTTTTATTTTTTATACCCCGTCTTAAAAATCTATTAAATTGTATAACATCTGTATTAAGTAATAAAGAAAAAAAAACATCTACAAACACCAGACAAGACTACTAAAAAAATCTTCATCAAACAATTCAGCTCAACCCATAAATAATTTCATGAATATTTTTTGCTTTAATAACGGGGCAGAGTGTTGACAAGGGATTAATTTTTCATAGTTCATTATACCGACGGACAAAATAAACAAAAGACTTAATTTCACAAAGGACAATTTCGTGGGGCCAATGTTTTTTTTAAACTGAATTTTTCACGATCACTTCTGATCTTGATTTTCGAGTGTACTCTATCTGGTAGCTCATATTGAAAATGTTACACAAAAGAGAAAATTAATTGTTAATTTATTAATTACTGTAGTTTTAATTATTATGTTGACATTGTTGTTGAAAGCGTCAACGTCAATTTAATAATTGGGTGTCGATAATTTTCCATAGCAGCTTCCTTTTTGGACAAATTGTCGGAAGTGCGACTACCGGGCTTAATTTCATGGTACGTAACAATTTTATTGAGTGTTTGTCGATTTATAAAAATTCTCAATAATAACACGGAGTCTGAAATTGGGCAAATATTGTAGCTATCGACTCATCTCCTAACACAAATCACTTTTTTACAACAATAGCGAGGAATCTAGTCACTGATGTTATTCGTGTTTTCATCTTTTATAAATCATTATCATTCTGGCAAATGAGCAGACTGTACTGCTCATTTGCCTCCTATTCCACAAAAAAGTGCATCAAAAATGGATGACCACATTCATTTATTTCTGGCGCTTGTTCTGTTGAGTGATTTAGGTTTAATACGGTGTACAGCGAATTTCAAAATCTAAATGTAATAGTCGATTTTTGACGTGGACTGTACTCATAACCGATTTTTTGTCAATAGACCGGTTTTTTAGTATTAAACAAAAAACTGGTAACTTAAGTTATCATTTTCTATCTACCATAAGTGTGATGTTAGAACTAAGGTCTCAAAATCTCGTGTCCTTTACTAATGGACAAATCAAGTTAGTAGCGACGGTCAGTATTTCGTTGTTTATTTTCTTTTTCCTTCATTACACGTAATCTTATTTTGCGACCCGGTACGAATGCGTATTGGGTTTACTTTTTCAAATTTAATAAAGTAATGTAATGGTATGTCTTTTAGTTTAGGTAACGTGAAAAGGTTGATTTTATTTTAGGTTTTAATTTGGTACATGATATACGTTGTATAGATTATTACTGCAGAATATATCACAGGTTATGCAATGTTATATTGTACTTTTTGTTCCAAATGTTCCAAATTTGTAAGTTACAAATGTTCCAAATGTTCTTTTTGTTAATAATTTGTAAGTTGAAAAGTTGAAAGTTTAATAAAAGGAACCGCCTTCAATTTTCTATACCGCCTTAATTTTTTAGGTCGGGTAATAAATATCCCTAAAACCGTCTAAAAATACTATGCTGTAAAAAAATTAAAAAATACTATGCAAACCGAATCAAAATCGGTTCAAACACGCAAGATTACCGAAACTTCTTTTTGAAGTCTGTTAAAGCTACCAAATATTTTGAACATTTTCCGAAAATCTTTTCGGAATCATTATTATATTAAGTGCCTATTATTTTTCAAATTAACAGTCTAAGCAATGTTTAATTAAACATTTTTCACTGAAGTATTTTAAGGGAACCCTTTTTTTAAGTATCTTAAATATTCTTGAGAAGGAAAAGCAACCGATTTTTATCTTCGAGTAGTACTTACGCACTCCAGTTAAATATTTTTAATGGAATGAGATTTTCCGATATTATTTTGTTTTATCTTACTCTTTTTTTAAAAATAAACCATGTTCTTTATTAGATGTTATCTTGTTAAAAAATGGTTTCTGAGAAATAAGGTAAAGGACCATTAATGAGAGCATGTTGAGAACACTTCTCAATAGGATTAAGATACCACTCTATGACTACCCATGAATGAATTTTATCGTATTAAAACTAATTATAGATTTTTTTTTATTGTAATTTACAAAACTGATGCATAATTACACACACATAGAAAAGAAAAATAAAATACATCATAAACTATCTGATTGACATCTACTAGATGTGAATCTAACATGCACACATAACATTACACACATAGGTAATATTGACAAAATCTTACAAATCTATCATTTAGACGATCAAAAAATCTATTAATGTAAAAAAAACTAAAGCCAAAAAAAGTACTAAACTATTAAACAATGTTTTTTGAGGTTTTACAATGTTTTTTGAGCCAAAGCCCATTAATTCCAGGGTCAGTCAGTCAGTCAATTGCTCAGTCACCATGCCAATCAGGTTTCCGATTCGAAGATTAATTTTATGAATTTTAAAACTGAACATGACGGAAGTCGATGTAGCTATCCCGAAGTTTATTGTATGCACTCATTGAAGTCTACATGAATGCACTCTGCTTGCAAATAAAATTGCAATCAGTTAATGGGGATTCAATATAGTTTGCTCACAAAAATATTTAGCGTGCTTCTATAGTGGAGTTCTTTATGGAATGGGCCGGTAAACAAGCAGTTGGAGTACAACCGAGACACAAGTGGCGTTACCAGTTAAAGAGCCAGACAATCACAGATAGGGCGCAGCGGGGCTGATGCCTGATCCGGAGCTACCTTCAATGTATTGTGGGGATAAAAGACTAGGGAGTGTGGGATTTTTACCTCACTAAAGCTACCCCAGTGGCCATTCTTAGCACCCGTAAGGGGCAACGGGTCCTAATATAATTGCCCTACCTGGCGGGTTCACCGGGGTTTCGGCTTAAAGCAGAAGTAGGAACGTGGTGGCTTTTAGTCAGTAAGAGTCTGGCACTCTCTCTTGCCTCGCCCAGGGCGGGAGAAGTCATTGGATGATTTTCCCCTCTTAAAAAAAAAGCTACCCCAACTGTTTTAGGTTTTATATCTATGTAACTATAAGAGAACTTAATATTGTATAAAATAAATTCGTACAGTCTGCCTACTGATTGGTACAAGATAGGTCAAAAATATTTTTTCTTTCAAAACTTAAATCTATTGTTATATTGTTATATTACTTCTAACATCTTTAAAAGTATTCAAAGGACATTAAAGAGAAAAAACCTTGTTTAAAAGTTATACAATAGAAAAAGAAAAAAATATATACAATAGACATAATTTATTGTAACTTTTTTAACTCGAAAGTCGAAGTTGAATCGCAAAATCGTTCTTATTTACATTACCTTAAGTTATATATTACAATATTATTTGATTTTGACAGGATTCTTTGGTAATAATTTTCAGTGGCTCCAAAGTTAGTTTGTTAAGACAACAATGTAAACTTAAGTATAACAGGAAGAAGAAATATTTTGCCCAAAATCATTTATGTATTTAGCGTACATAAGATAAAATAAATATTATATTAAATTGATCTAGAGTTATTATATTAAGAGGCCTTTGTCCTGCAATGGGACGATCATGGCTGATATCTAAATCTAATCTAACTTGGTCTATGACTATTTTCTTAGAATACTAACGGTGTTTTCCTAACGATTTAGCTCTTTGAGTTCTAAATAGAATTTGTCAGTTTAGTCATACGTCCACTATAGAAACCGTCAATTAATCATTTATTTTATTGTAATACGTTTTCTATCTCATAGAACTTAAATCCTTACACATCAACAGCCTATCAGTGGCCACTGCTGACCAAAGGCCTCTTCTCTCACGGTGTTTTTCTTCATCGTTTGTCAGTAGTGTCTAAGTAATCTTAAAAAATAGTTTTAACTCGGAAAAAGTCACATTGGTACTTGCCGTCGTTAAGTTTCGAATCCGCACCTTAATTCATCAGAAGCGGACGTCTTAAACCTTTGGCCACCACAACCTTAAATATTTTCTTTAATATAATTATAAGAGAACTTATATTTTTTTCATTTTATCAGGGAATAAGCCACCATAAGATATAATAAATATATTTCTAATATTTGTACATGGTATCTTCTAGTGGACTGCAAACGAAATACCCCAATAAGCCAAACGAAAATACCTCCTTTCCCAAAAATAATAATATCTCCCCAATATAAGGGCATCAATATCTTCCATACTTGACCTTTAATATTAATGGCATTTATTTATTTTGTCTGTTTATATATCTACATAAGTCGTATTATAGTTTCATATAGTTTAAATTATTTGCAGTCACTATTCTATAAATATATTTTGCTATGTATTGCAATTTGCACAATTAAGAAGAATGATTGTTACAAATGCGATACTCCACTCAAATTTTCTAGCCATACAATTGCTGCGTTTTAAAGTTAAAATGCCAAACAAAACACATAAAACACAATATATATAAAATCTCATTCACTACCCATTATTCACCAAACTGAATCACCTACTTACCTTAATTAATAAAACCTTTTTTTTTAAAGGGATACATCTTCAAAATTTAAGAGGGGGTCCTCCATTTTTTTAAGTCTATTAAATCGGTCAGGTAATATACTAATATCTTCTTTTAAATCAGAAAAATACTATACTGAAAATCGCATAAAAATCGATTTAGACAAACGCGAGATAATCGCGCACAAACATAAAGTCAATCATATTCATATATTTATTTGCATTCCATAATGTTAATTCCATAAGTCAATCATACATACGTACACTGCTTGTTTTTGAAGTCAGTTAAAAATACAACCGCAGGTGAAGCTACATCCACTAAAAGATCTACCTAGTCACATATTGTAATAGTATTTCCACCATGAACTTTCCTCAATATACTCAATTTGTATTTTCAAGTATTAACCTTTCTGAGCCCTTCCAAAATGGGACCTACACTTTATCCAATTACGAATTACGCCGTGAAAAGAAAAAGAAAGAGGAAATTGCGCGAGTAGCTTTTTGGCCTTCGACTTGAATTTTAATATGTACATCGTGTTTTCTCTTTCTAATCGAGAACAAATTGTCTTATTGCTGAAAGGGATAGATAGCGGTTTTAGTTAATTGTAACCGTTTTGTACTAATTATGCCATAGATAAAGTTAAATGTAGGAGAACTATACTTTGCACCGATCGGCTCGTCGGTCTCATTTGAAACAACGCTTGTGTTGTGTGAGTGAGGTTACTGGATGCTCAATTACCTCCTTCCCAATCTTCCCAATCGCCAATTCCCCAACAACTGCTTCGGGTTTCCATGGGCTTTTGGCATGGGTCTGTGTTTCGGGTGTCCATGGGCGGGACGATTGCTTACCATCAGTGATCCGTCTGCTCGTTTATCGGATTATACAAAGATTTTTTTTTTTTATTACGATTCAAGATATTTTTTGGTCTGTAAAAGTCGTTTGAGTGACGTCTCTTAATAAGAAACTGGAAGTAAATAAGGACTTAGTCAGATAACTTCTGTACCTAATATTCTTTCCTCCTAACAATTTTCCAGGAACATTTAGGTACCTACACTAACATTAGACCTTCATATTTGCAAATCCCTACACTAACCAACAAAAATTTCTTTTATTATAATGAAATAAATTCCAAACGCTTTTTCATTCCTAATTATGTTGATCGTTTGGCCAAAACCCAAGACAAACAAACTGGCTGTAAATATTTACAAGGATTATGTAAACTCTGCGGCCATTACAGAAGCCGGGACTGTAAAAACTTTTTTGTTTTCGTTAAAATTACATCGGCTACTATATACGGCCTGTAATATGTTTCAGTTTGCTCTCATCAGACGGACTTTTTTATGTGACGAAACATGTATTGACTGCAACACGTTATTTAAAGTTAATCGTAGACGATATTAGATTAAAAGCCATCAGACCACCACAGATGGGGCCCAGCAGGGCTGATGTCTGCGGACTAGCTAGAGGGTTTACTGGGGCTCCGGCTCGCAAAGCAGGGGTAGGAACGGGGTGATTTTTAGTCAGTGAGAGCCTCGCCCAAGGCGGGAAAAGTCATTGGATGACTTTCCTCTCTAAAAAAATATATGTCATTATATTATTGACTCTAATGAGGTATTTTTGAGTCTGGTATAAGAATTATTTTGGTTAACAAATGATAGAAGTTGGTTTATTTTTATAAAAGTTTGTCTATTCAAGGATTTTCTAAAATTCGAAATTAAATTAAATTAAGTTTTCTTGTATTCGCAAACACTTTCACATAACACGTGAGATACAAAACACTCAAATAAATGTATATTGTCACAATTTAAGCTGGATTCTTATGACCCAAATACCTAGTACGCCTATATTCCTGAAAGCCAGTCTATGCGTAGATAACATTCTGCAATAGATTCGTGCACGTTCTGCACAGCACGCGCGTTAGCTATGCACTGAGAAATGCACAAACGTTGTTAGCATACACTGCTATTAATGAGGGAATTGAATACTACGCAAGACCTGTTATCCTTGAAATACATAAGCTTGGCTTAGAAATGTCATGGTGCACCGGTGGTTTAAGACGCCTGCTTCTCATGCACGAGGGTTTGAAACCTACCAACGGCAAGTACCAATGTGACTTTTTCCAAGCTACATATAGCTTTCTAAGATTATTTAGACACCACTGGTAAACGGCAAAGGAAAAGATCGGTAAGAAATCTGAGCTTATAATTTAATCTAAGTATATGTTTGTAATCGCCAATCCGCATTAAGCAAGCGTGGTGATTAATGCGCAAACCTTCTTTAAGGTCTACTTAGAATTAAATAGATATATTTGACAGGAATTACTTAAAGGTGTGATGGCTCTTCTCTGTGTGGTGATGACAAATTAGAATACATTTGTCAATCTCAAATACTCTTCAAACAAGTTTCGTAAAAGTAGAGTAACAGAGACCATTATCAGCGTTCTCTCTTTATTCAATCTTTTTTGACCTGGTGACGACATAACATGGTAATAACAGTAGGCGTTTATAATTAGTATAGACATACACAGGTAATAGTAGATGTATGCGTTTATACGTATACCACTGAATAATATAAACTATCATTAAAACCGTCATAGTATTTACTTAATATGA
Source organism: Spodoptera frugiperda (assembly GCF_023101765.2). Classification (NCBI taxonomy): domain Eukaryota; kingdom Metazoa; phylum Arthropoda; class Insecta; order Lepidoptera; family Noctuidae; genus Spodoptera; species Spodoptera frugiperda. Next base: position 3,241,792 of record NC_064229.1, on the reverse strand, counting down.
ACAAATAAACCTACTCGTAGAAAGATGTGGAAGTGATATGTAACTTGTATCGATAGAACACGGATGAGAAAATAATCTCAGTCTGTTTCCATTTGATCTCATATGAGTACTCGATACAAATAAGAGGGCAAATATATTCGCTGTGTAAAGCTAACATCATATGCAATTCAAGGCATAAAGTTTTCAATATCGCAGGCATCGTGACCGGGAGGTGCACGCGGTATAGTTTGCATAAATATGAAATTTTCCACTGATATCCGATTCAATTCCCCCATTGGTGTCTTCGGTGTCGGCATTTTTCATATTGTGCAACGCTTGATTTCGTTTCGTTCCGTTCCTAAAATGCGAAACTTTTGGCATGTTTCCTAAACGCTTAGTTTCTACCCAAAGTTGAATTGTCCCAGTTTTGGAATTGTATTGGCTGCTACTTTTCGAATTTACCTAAAATGTTTTCGTTGTTCACGGGCTTGTTTGGGAACAAGTATAATTTTATTTGGTAACAATATAATATTTGTACATTTCCATTTGTATATTTTAATATTGCTTCATAGTAAGCTCATGTTAGGCAATAATTATTAGAATGCCTGAATATTAATTGACAATCATATAAAAGTTTAGCTCTAGCCATTATTAACAAAACTTCAAAGATTTACTATCGACTTTGAACAACTTAACAACGCTCTCAGCAATACACGTGTCAATTCTAGAAAACAACATTCTTATTGCGGACGAAGCATATAACAGATCCAGTAGAAATAGTGAAAACTACAAAACGTGCACTTTAATGGTAGATTGTTAGCCCGTACCAGTATACTCGGATCCCTTTAGTCATGTCTAACTTACTGACACCTAGTGTTCTGAGTGAGTCAGTGAAGATTTTCTTGTGAGTTTCATTCAAGTCTATGGGGAAAATTATTATTATAAGCGTTTTATGAAATGGTTAGTCTTCACTTCTAAAATATTGTAAAAGTAAAACCAAAAATACCTGTCTAGTTACTGTTACTGTTTTGATATGACTGCACGGTTGGCGCGGTGGCTAGGCAACTGGCTGCCTTTGCAACGTGTCGCGGGTTCGATCCCCCCACGGAACAGCTCTTTGTATGATCTACAAATTGTTGTTCTGGGTCTGGGTGTAATGTTTGTGTGAAGTTGTATGTTTGTAAATGCACTTACGACACATGAAAAAAACCTAATGAGGGCAACGTTTTTTTTTTTTTAAAGAAAAAGTAGTTTTGCTTAGTTCATGCGTGTAGTAGCCAAAGTAAAATTTTAGTCAACCATTAAGACCAACATAAAAATTAACTAAATAAACATAACCAATCATAGAATCATCAATTAACAAAATGGTACAACTCAATCAACTAAAAACCCGATGCAGCAGCGACAGCAAAACCCAACCAAACCATATCGCATAAATCATATTTACACAAGACGAAAGAAAATCTAAATGCTCATAAAAAAAATACCTAACCGAAAATTTCAAACAGTATTTGCTCGATTTCGAAGCAAAGAAAATCCCACAACACACAGAGTTTCCACAAAAAGCCTTCGGCTCAAACTACGTGGCTTTAACTAAACGAGCAAAATTATACATGGCACAAAAAGTTCATCAAAGCGAATAAACATTTTTGATTGGCTCTCCCATTTTTACGCTCGTATATAGACAGACATGTTGATTTATCTCGTTTGTACTTTCTGCTCACTCTGCGTGCGTTTGTTTAGGATAAGGAAAATAGTAATGGCATAGAGTAATTTTATGTCAGTATGTCGAAACACAAGGCCTTTGTTCAGCAGTGGACGTCTCTCGGCTGATGATGATGACGATGTCAAAACACAATACTGAATTATTCTATTTGTCATCTGGGCATCTTTGTCTTGTGAAAAAAAAAAATCATGTTGCTTGTGGTGACGCACATTTTAGATGAGATATTAAGTAGATGAATATAATTGTGACAGATTAACACAAGATTTTATATTCGATCCTAGGATTAGGAATTCCGATCCGGATCTGCGGACAACGTAAAAGGTTACTGGGGCTCCGGCTTAAAGCAGGAAAAGGAACGGAGTGGTTTTTAGTCAGTAAGAGTCTGACACTCTGTCACTCTCTCACTTCTCCCGCCTCACCCAAGGCGGGAGAAGTCATCGGATAATTCCCCCTCAAAAAAAAAGGATTAGGAAATTTTCTTTGTATAACCATTTATCTGACAGAAAAACAATACCGCATATTTGAAAAATAAATCGCTTGTTGTAATTTCTACAAAACAACAGTCAAAAAGAACAATTGAGTAACAGAATGCCTAACGCCCATTCTACTCTGTGGTCCAACTTGAAACACGAATCGTTGTTTACATTAATTTGCTTTTTTATATATTCGTCGGTCTGTTTGTCCGTACTGTTTGAATGTTATTTCACTAAACACACTATAGCAGGGGTATTTAATTATGAAACTTAATTTGTTTTGCATAAAGCATTTTTTTGAAAGTGTTTGGTATTATATTTCTTAGTACCTAATCTAAAGGTTTACGTGGCGACCTCTGGCTTTAATAACTGTACAATAAACAGACAGACAGAGTTACTAAAGAGAAAACATGACATTTTCTCGGAAAGTGGAAGAGAATTTAATATATTATTATCTTTATAATTAGAACTAGTCTTTAAACTTGCTCCAAACTATAGGGATTAAAATATTAATAGATTTTCTAGGCTCCTAGTGAAATTATAGAGAGGTTCGAATCACCGAGAGTCGACTGTATCACCATTGATACCGAACATTCTGGAAAGATACGAAATATGTATCCACTTCCAATCAATGCAATCCGGAGTCCCGTGAATTTTAAGAATTCGTCAGAAAACTGAAACATTTTCAATTAAGAGCTTAACAAATCCGCAATCGGGTATTCGTAGCGTGAAACGCCAATCGGACTCGCACGGCACGTGACGTGTCGTTTCCCTCTAACACGTCAGTGAACAATTTGAAGAATTTTACGCCTAATAGACTCGTGGAACCATTGGATTATGATTTAATTTTTAATAACATCTTTTATGTCATAAGCCTGTAACCGAGCATACGGATTACCTGATGGTAAGCAGTGGCCGCCGGAACACCAGAAGAGTTACAAGTGAGTTGCCGGTATTTTGTGGGTTTAAGAGTTGATAGGGAATCTCTGTAGATGAAAAAAAAAAAAAAAATCATGAACAATTGCTCCGCTACCTATCTGAAAAAAATAAAGCAGTATATGAGAAATTATATGTTTGTAAGCACACCAACACATACAAGAGAAAATAATAGCGTGAAACTTTAAAAAAACCCAAGAAAAATGGTATCGTTATTGATGCAAATTCCAAAAAGTTCTCAATCAGTTTACACTACCTACCAAGAACATTTCAATTACACATTTCTTTAAACGTACAACCACGGTTTTCTCTTCTTAAAGGTAAGAGTACAAGTTCGCCCTCGCTGGCAATACAACGGCTTTATAGACCTCACAAATATTTGTTTGGTGCGCCAAACAGCGGTCCGTCTTCAGTAGGTCAGGGGGCTTTGTTGGAACATTATTTAGGTGTTGTTAGCTTTTTAGTGAAGCCAGAGTGAGATTGTAGCGCCATGGCTTTACTTCCTTAATGGTATTAAGATTATTTTTTATATTAGATTGCTTTGATAGTTTTTTTTTTATATACGGTGAGATTAATTATATGAAATTTAATTCTATGAGCATAAATTATAAATCATCAATCGTTATCATATCTATTGGTATTAAGCTTAAAATTTATTATTGTATAATGTCGTGTGTATAAAAATGACTAAATAACAACATTATAATTCCAATTAAAGTAGTTATTATATTATTAATAGTAATAATAGGTCCTTTGGTGTACTTCCATAGTGCACACAGGGGTAATTGTTAGCTGATATCCCATTTCACATAGATTAAAATTGTTCAACGGGCCTCTGCGAGTTGGCTTTGGCTCCTCGTACGCCTTCCAAAGGTCCGGGACCCTGTACTCCCGTGAATGGAAGCGAATATACATAATAGGTTATAAGACGATATAAAATAGAAGAATAAAAGTGATAAACTACATACTTCGATTTAATCAAATAGCCTGAATCTTGAGAAAGTATCTAAGCAATCGTACAGCAACCTTCGACAATTAATTATGTAGAGAGCAGAAAGCAATAATTCACTAGACGCATAAAATACAATTCAGTCGAATGTAATTAAGGCTCAATGCTATAACGTCGTAGGAAAAAGACTTGCGGCAAAGAAAGAAAAACAAAAAGCGATCTATTGAAACCTTATGACATTTTCATTATTTGAAATTTCAATACATCATTCATTTAACTTGGTGGTCGGTAGGCGCCATTGTGGATGTGAAACACAATTAATTAATTAGTAAGTAATCACAAAATGTGTCGACCCACGCAAGCTACATGGGACAGAAGGCTTATAGACAGTAATGTTGGTATTTGATAATATTATTAATTTATTTTATGTTTTAAAGAACATCACATACACATGGCACCCAAATCCGAAACCACAATAATTTGTGGATCACACGAAGAGTTGCTCTGTGCAGAAATCAAACCCGCTACCCGATGCAGGGCAGTCAGTTGTCTAGCCACTTCGTCAACGATGCAGTCAACGATTGTTTTTGCATAGTTCAAAATATATAATATTTCAGCATGCAGTTCCTGATATAACTGCCAAAATCTGCCGTAGAGGAGACCGTGCTTAATCCAGGTTCAGAAGTCATTTATTTGTGGTTATCGATAAATCGATATGTGGTGAAAAATCGTGAACGTATCATCTCACTTTCGACACCGATTCTTTCGCCCCAATTAATGTCCATGTTTCATTCATTATTAACAACACATTGAATGAAATACAATTCGCGCAACAACAGATTCGGTCTACTTTAAAGATGTTACCAGTATAATAAATGAAAGTAATTTTCAATACCAACCATGCGTACTGTTTTCTCAACCTCAAAATCACATTTTCAGTATACGACTACAACATTATGTCATACAAATTTCTGTTCATCTCACGTATTTACAATGGACTTCATTACAGCAGCATATGAGACCGTCCATGCGCACACGACCTAATTTGCTATGACGTCACATCAGACCATATCAACGTTACTTTCGTCCCGTCACAACCAATACACCTGTTTCGCTGATATTTCACTTGGATTAACGTATGCGGATGTTGTGTTGAGTTGATTTACCGCCACGTATTCCCAATAGCGTATGCTGCAATGCGGTAGCTTACTGTCACAGCACATTGTTTGAAAAAGGACATTTACATATCTTGGCTGATGGAGCAAGTAGCTCGGCTTGAATAAATTGTTCCAGATATTTTTGAGGTCAGGTGTATTGAAAGTCTGATTCTACATTTACGTTTCTAAATGTTAGATTGATATCATGCAAAAATTCACCTAAATGGAAGATTAGTAATATAATAGGCAGTTACTGGCACCCCAAGAGTCATATAAAAACAAATTGTAAATTCATCACCAGTCTGCATCTAGGAAAGTCAAAATCAAACCTTCAATTATTTATTGCAAATAGAACGGGAACCCGCACTTTTGAACGTCAAAGCAAATTTTATATTAAAAATTGCTTATCCGCCAGTCCTCTAGTGTCGCTAATTTACTAACATGCTTTGAGTAATATTCCTCAAAAGATTATATCACCAATAGGTATGAAATCTGTAAAGCTGACTCTAAACATCTTTATCCACCATTAATAATTTCATTATAGCACTTATCTAAGCACCCAGGTAACCAAGAAATAAGGAAAAAAATATTCAATGGACAATCAACAAGTCACCCAAGTAAGCAGTAATTGAGGCCGGTCTTCCATTTCTTATACCTAATACGCTCTAACAAGGTGCGGCTGACAGATTCAGTAACGATTCGTATCACTCTTGACAGTTGCTGCGATTTAAAAATTATGCTTTAATATTTTAGCTGTATCACATTCGTATTATGTTAAATCATTCGGATGCGTAGTTAATTAAATTAAAACCAACCGGAATGTTCTAGTATTCAATTAAAATCTAATGAAATTGAAAAATAAAGTAAAGTGTTATGCGTATAACGTAAAGGCCATAGTCGTTTTTAGTGATGGGATGTACGGCTACGATGGATAGGTAGTCGATGTTTTTTTAAATAAAAAACGAAAATCGTGGTCGTTCAATTATAATTCGTAAAAAACCTTTAATTATGTGGGTAAATCCACTAGACGCGGCTCCTCTGCCCACCACAGTGACATTATCTGAGCAGAAATATGTAGTAGGCATTTTTCTAGACATTTCCGGCGCCATTGATAATGCGTGGTGGTACTTAATCTAACATATACAAACTAATATATCCTTGGTTTCTTCACAGTTTTGTAAAACTGTAACTCTGAAACACCTCAGGGCTCGGTCATAAAATATTTATTTTGACCCTTTGTATACACGTAGTTAGACTGCACAACTAAATAACACACACTTTAATAAAAAATTCAAGAGAATTAAATGTATGCTGCGAGTATCGATAGCGATAAAAAAAGATTTTTCTAATGTCACATCTAAAAGAAAGAGAGACGTCAACGTCATACTGGCATCTGTCAGCCGCACCTTGTTAGAGCGCATTAGGTATAACATAATTTACTTCATCCAAAAAAATATTATGAAGATAAGGTGAATAATAATGTGATAAAAGATATTTTTCTAAGGCCAGAACAGAAGTTTTGTTTTGACGATCCCAGACTGCGAAGGCTATGGTTAAAAGAATTCCATAAAAACATGCTTCAAATTAGGAAACGCATAATCAGTTTTCACAATATCGCATCAATTAGGTAATATCTGTAAAAATGTCGTGGTGGCCCGAAGGTTTAGGACCCCTACCTCTATGTATGAGGATGCATCATGCATAAGGATGCATGAGTGGATTCAAAATCTATCAACGAAAATAACCAAAGTGACTTTTACCGAGTTATATGTATTTTCTAAAATTAATCTATACACAACATCGGAACATATCGTGAGGAAATCTGGGTTTATAATTTCTAATTATAAGTTTGGAATAGCAAACCCGCATTGAACATGCTCAAAACTTCTCCGTGCTAGAAGAGGCCTTTGGTCAGCAGTGGGTGCTTATAGTCTGTTGATTTGATGTGATGTGAATAATCTTTTAAGAACTAAAGAGGAAACAACATAGTATAAGATCATTTTCCTAAGACATCTATCTACACATTTTCTATTATTTTTATTTACTTGACTGTACAGTGGAACCCAGAACACAAATTAAACGGTCACGTTTGCGACCACCAGACAGACAAAGGCAGTGAACTTGAATGAAATATTCGATACCACCCAACTAACATTTAAGCGTTGGTTACAGGTAATTAAGTAACTTCAAGAGGTATTACAGGCTTAGAAGGCTTTCAGTAGTAGATTTTAATCTAATAGAAGAGATAAGAAATAAATTAAACACCAACAGTGATACTATAACTTCAGTAAACGATGCAGAACAACTTTAAAACTCCAAATAGTGTTATTGGAAACTAATATTCTTAAAATATTAAAGCTTTACTCTGTCGGTAGCACTTCAAGTTTTACAACGGTGTTCACTGACACCTATTAACTTCTATTGTTATTTATTTATCACAAAGAAGTGTCTTGTACGTGTATAGGTTCTATATCGACTATAAGTGCAGCAATTGGTTCTATGGTAGAGTTATTGGAGAATGTAGTAACACGAAATATTTAAAGTATCTAATAACTCTTTTTAGCCTTGCTTAAGGGTTATGGTGTCATACCAGTTTTATAAAAAACTGTTGTAGGGCGTTATGAACACTATAAGCTATATTCGACAGGGTTCTGTTGGTAGAAATACTGAAGATTTCATAAAAAATACACATGGTTTGTCACATAATCAAGATATAATGAATAATTTTACATGGTTTGCTCAAGAAAGAGTGAGCTGTACACAACAGGGTTCCGTTGAACAACTTTTAGCAAATATTCGATTATCATCATCAGTTTCATCCGTATCGCTGTATTTCATCATTTCAGAAATTTGTTTATCACCCGCCTCGTAGCTTAAAATATTTATCCGTTTTACTGTACATTTCATAATCTCCCACTCAGGCGTAGGTTTTGAATTTTCATCTTTAATGTACTTCGATGGAGCCTTGTCAGGGTATCTTAGAATATTATCGATCTCCCATCCCGATGGAACAGTAAATAATTTCTTTTTATTCCCTTCAATCGTTTAAATTAGTTTAAATGGCATTCTGAAATAAAAAATTCATCAAATGAATAATAATACTCGTAAATCGGTAATACGATACATAGATTCTTAATTGCATCAGCAACAAACAAACTCAATCTGTTTTCAATGGATGTAAAAGAGAAGACACTAGAAGAAAAAAATTGATAGTGAGTAATTGACCTTGTCAAAGGTTGGAGTGATTGTTTAGTAATGTTTTGCAACATAGCATTTTCGATCATAATTTCTTAGTTAAATATTAAACTACTAAATAAATAACAATCTGCATAGTAAAGCTGCTGCTTATTCATTTTATATTTAAATGGTTTTCAATAATTTGTCAAAGAACCCTAATGTGATTTGTACGTTATAGCTACTAATAATGTCTTAATTCTAATAAATCTCATTGACTAAGAGTATTGTTACACTGGTATATGTACCAAAGCCTGCACAATAATCTTGACTACAGATATTGTGTCGCAACGAGTGCTATAAATGAGTTAATAGAGTATTTTAACATTAAAGCGGGCTCGCCATTTTTTTGTAAACATAACATTACAAACAAATAGGTATATACAAAATTTATCATCCAAATACTAAATAATATATATTTTAAAGGTGGTAAAATGAATGATACTCTCATAATACATTTCAATACTTACGAATCTCACATACTTTATCATGTTCGGTTAAAAAATTTAAAGCAATTTTTATTATTCTTTGTCACATTTCTTTAAAATAGTTGATAAATCCCAGGCGCGTGAAAAATGAGATGAGAAATATGGTATACACTTACCGTAAAATCACAAGGGCAGGAATAATTCACAATACACAAAAGACGCAGACGTAATTTTAAATAAAATTTATATTTAGGTATACTTAATAAAATGGACACCATAATATTTCGATATCTAAACTTTACGTGGATATAAGTATTTAACCTATTAAAATTTAACGTTCTTCTTTGTGTCCTACACTAAAAACTATACACTGGAGTTAACAAAGTATCAATAAAACAGTGACAGCTTTATCTGAAAGCATTATAAATCCTTTTTATAACCCAAGGTGTCAACTAACTGTTTTAAATAACCATAATAACACTCTTATGTATGTTATTAACTATATTGGACTCTTAATTACAGGCACACTGCTGCTAGTATAACACCATTCTATACACTTTATATTACTCTTGCCTGTAAAATCGTGGGCCTCTTTTGAGGTTACAAGTGTGTTAGAGAATGCTGTAACTCATTACTACAGGACTGCATTAACACTATTAACTTCGGCTATAGTCTCTATACAGGTTCTATATAGCTTATTTTAACTCTTAAGTGCTAGTTGGGCACTAGTTAATTAAGTTCAGGTAAATTGGGCGACGTGTTAATTATCGAACGTCGTTCATTTGGAAAGTTCATTAAAAACAGAAAAGCCCTTGGAAGGTAAGCAAAATTTGATTGAGTTAGTCAAGTCAGTCAGTCAAACTAAATTGTATTATAGGTAGAGCGGTCACGTGTAAAAATATTCTGTTCCTTCAGAAAGTACTCGAAAACGGCCCGAGGCTAAGTTATTGTCGGGGGCAACAAACTGCTTCTCAAGGTCAAATGGTTTTTGCCATAATATTTTTTACCAATTCAAGACTGTTTTGTGCTTCTAAGAATATGTTGAGGTATTCCCAATTGAATATGATGATCGATAGTCATGGACAGACTAGCATAATGTAGATGGTCAAATAAAAATGACTAACTGTTTGCATATGGTTATAGCAGAAAGTAACATATGATTATATAATTCTGTAGCCTTCTAACCGTCTCCTGACTGAAGATTTCCACCATAAAATCTACTCATTGAGTGAAAAACATAACCCTCCTTCTGGCGCAGTCGGGTAAAAAGAGACAAACAAACACACCTTTACATTAAATAATATCTATATCAGAAATATAAGTAAATTCACAATAGCAATGAAAGGAAGGGAGTATGGATAATAATAAGACTATGACTCCTTTGGTGTTGTGGGTGTCCATGGGCGGCGCTTACCATCGGGCGATCCGTCTGCTCGTTTGGCACCGATTCCATAAAAAAAAATTATACAATAATTTACTTTGATTTCTTACCACAATCAGAACGCCTCATTGTATTTCTTATGTTCAAAAAAGTAACTTAAAACAGTGGAAAAAACCTCAAAATAAAAATCTCGATAAAATAAAATTTCACGGTAGAACGAAACAGTTTTCAAATTATAGAAAAGATTTTTACGATAGACCTCGCAAAAACTGCGCGCAAAAAAAGATCTACAATTCTTTGTTTTGATTGAATATTGAAAGGTTTTTTGGTAGCAAAACCCTTTACTGTGTCAACGGCAACGAGGTCGTTTGTTAGGGAATTGTCTACAGACCTAAATTTTAGGCGTAGGCTGTTAGGACAGTTGATTCGTTTGATGTTTCTGGCATGAAAGAAAATATTGTTGAATAAAACTGAAACCTGTGAGCAAGACACGAATAAATAAGTTACACTTTTCATCATTTCTATGTATTTCTTTGGTGAACGAACTTGTGTTTGAAAAATGTGACTTTAATTTTGGTTAGAAGCAATTAGCACTTTCATCGTTCGTTTGAATTAGCTGATGTCTTATGACTGACATGATGGTGATGAGTACGTATTTACCTACCGATGTTGTTCTGAAAGCAAGCATAATGTACATACAGGGTGGAAACGGAATACTCCTAAACGCTGCAAATACCTAGGTGACAGTAAAAAAACGAGTTTAAAAAAAAAGGAAAAGGAACTCAATGTTTATTTTATACAATAACAGTTGCAATCAACTGTTTACGGCTGATGTTAAATGAAAAACACGAAAACAAAAACGATAAAAATTTAAAAAACATATTTTTTTGTAGCGTTTTTCGGAACTGTTCCGTTTACACCCTGAATATTAAAACGTATTCTGTATAACTGTAATAAGGTTACACATGCCATTTCTATTGAGCTTATAGTTACAGATTTTCCTTACATTTCTAGTAAAACAACTAAAACAAAAAATACATAAATAATAAACTACATTATGTTTGTGAAACGTATTATTTCGCCGAATGAGCATTATCTAAACATATTGTTGTGAAACTCCCTTCCCATGCATAGTAAAATGATCATTTCTGTGTGGAACACGTGTCATTGTAGGTATTGTAGAAATGAACTGCGGGATAAAGAGACGTTTTGTATGATAAATAGTACGTACCTACATGAGGATTGTTAGCATAATTGGTGATGGAGTTTCATGCTTCGTGAAAGGAAAATACTTATTTCGGCAAAAAACATTTTTTATGGTATAAGCCGGTAAACGAGCAAACGGGTCACCTGATGGTAAGCAATCGACGCCGCCCATGGACACCCAAAATAACAAAGGTGTTACAAGTGCGTTGTCGGCATTTTGAGGGTTAGGAATTTAAGGATTGTTGGAGAATCGGTGATTGATGATGATGATGAGATTAGGAAGGAGTCTAATTTTATTGGGCTTCAGGTAACCTCATTCAAACGAAGTAAGCAATGTTTGACGTTGGTTTACTGTGAGGCTATAATGTCACTCAGGTCAGGTGATGCCAATTCGTGCCGAAACATGGCTCTCCCACACAAAAAACATATTAACAGATAAATATAAATGTTAATCAATACTAAAGTAAACTTCCGTGAAAAAATCAAGACTTACAAACACGAGCAAGTTTAGTTAAAATCAACTTATGTGAACCGTTTTCAATTACCGATTAATTTTGAGTAACTGCGTCAAGTTCTGAACAATGTTAAAGTTAGGTGCATCTCAAGTATAGCTCGGAGCTAGCGACTAAGGTGCTGAGTTTGCAGATCAAATTTTGCATAAAGTTTACCTTGTAGTAGGTCGTGTAATAGACCGCACAGTTAAGGCCGTAAGTGATGACATGGGATTATACGGTTGGACGGTTTACATGTTAAACAATGGAAATTACTGTTTTGTACACAACGTAGGATCAAGCTGGTTGTTATTTGAATAACAGTGTTGTTTGTATGAAATATACTTATTTTTAGGTTTTAGGTCAGGGCTAACACAAGAAGACCCGCCCAACGAGACCGTTGGTTGAGTGTTTTTTAGTGTGGCTGAAAGTGTGTACCAGGTTTTATCATTGTCGGGAAAAGTTTTAACTGTTTTTAAATTTAAAAGTTTAACTGCACGGTTGGTTCGGTGGTTGGACAACCGGCCACCGCGCAACGTGTAGTGGGTTTGTTTCCCGCACGGAGTAACTCTTTGTGTGATTCACAAATGTTGTTTTTGGTTTGGATGTCATGTATATGTGAACTTGTATGTTTGTAAACGCACCCACGTCTCAGGAGAAAATCCTGATTTGGAGCATCGTTTTATTGAAAAGAAACAATAAGGTTTTCCGAAAATATCTGAGTAATAGTCTGGAATTGTTTTTGGTGTGTGGATATCACCCTTATAATACGGGACTCATAATACATGAAGATAAAAAGATAAATACATAAGACCCAAACCAGTGAAAAGTTAATACACTGCAAGTGTATAAGTTACTTGGTACTGAGAATTACTAAATAAAATACATAAAATAAGAATCACGACTTATTCTTAGTATTTAGGTAATAATTTCATGTTCTAGTAATTCGGAAAGTAGTTTTTAAGTAGAAATAGTATTAGTGCAATACGGTCGTGAGTCCAACTAACCTATTTTGCTCAGTTGACAGTCGCAGCTTGTAAACGACACACAGCCGGTACAGTTGGCCATTTTGTGTTTTGTATATTCTCAGAAATTATTACAAAACTATTTACGACTGGTAAACTAAATCGTTAGCTTTGCAATGAACTTGTTTAATAAATTGTAGCTATTTGATGTGATTGGTTTATCCTCGCAGATTTTATAGACGTTACAATACTTTTTCTCTTTTAAAAAACGTTGTCCCACATTAGGATTTTCTCCTGTGTCGTGGGTGCGTTTACAAACATACAAGTTCACATATTATACATGAATCAAAAGACCCGAAACAACAATTTGTGGATCACACAAAGAGTTGCTCCGTGCGAAAATCGAACCCGCTGCAAATTGCGCAGCAGCCCAGACACCGCACCAACCATACAGTCAATCAAACAACAATTAGGTATGATGAAAATTCTTCACAACCTAAAACTTGAGGTTGAATCAAATGGCTAAGAACTAATTGCTAGCGATAGGTGAAAGGAGGAAACATAGTTTTTGTTTTGCAATTACATAATAATACATTCACTATTCTAGACAACCAAGAAACAAACCGGACTGGAAGCCTTTGTAACGAAATGCGATAACATTATATAGATCGTTGATTATTTAACTGACTTTTTATTTATGTCCTACAATCTCGATTTTGGAATTCTGTCCCATCTTTTGATAATAAAATTAATTGCTTAGCAGACAAACCTTGCTTCTTTTAACATCGACAGCGGCACTTGCAAGTCTTCTAGTGTGATGTGTGCTGATGGTGATGGTGATGGTCACTTATTATGGCCCAGTAGGCCTGGTGCCTGATCCGGAGCTGCGGACTACCTAGCGGGTTTACCGGGGCTCCGGTTCAAAAGCAGCAGTAGGAACGGGGTGGTTTTTAGTCAGTCAGTAAGAGTCGCCTCGCCCAAGGTCATTGGATGATTTTCCCCCACAAAAATAAAATCTAGGATCTGCGCATCTGCTCCTATCACACAAAAAGCTTCAGTATCTTCAATCAGCACACCTCAGCCTTTACTAGATAACATATTACTTTTACCTTCTTTGAAACTCAAGAGGTTTCGATTGTATACTCTTTGAACCATCTAAGTGCTGAGGGCTAACTTCGTGCTAGTTTTACAAAGTTGTTCTAGTTGCCTCCAGCTTGCTCTTGTGGTATATTGTAGAACTCCTAATTGGATGAACTTTAATTCCACTTTTTATAGTTTATTTAATGGTAAATGAATATCGCTTTGTTGAAAGTTGTACTTTAATTTTTAGATGGTATTTTTAACTTTTTTTCGGTGTAAAAATGGTAAAATATTAGGCAACAATAACCCTTAAACTCCTAACCCCCAAAAGGCCAACAACGCATTTGTAACGCCTCTGCTGTTTCGGGTGTCCATGTGCGGCGGCGATTGCTTACCATCGGGTGATCCGTTTGCTTGTTTACCGGCTTATACCACAAAATAATAAATTTTAGACTTTATGCAACCGGGCCATATTATAGTCTAGCGGGCTGAAGTATGTAGGTATTGACAATAAATAAGTCTATGTGGTACTCATTTTAATTATCTCCCTATGACGACATTATAGTCATCCTGATTATACCGCAATTATAATAATAAATTCATGGAACCATTAAAATCCACCAAAACATTGAAAAACCAATTTCGGGTAACTCGTTGCTTCATCAAATATTATGAAATGGAAATGTGAAATATTCATAATAATTTTGTTAAACGGAGCGCAAAAGAGTATGTTCGATACTATTAAAACATTGGGAGGCCTAAACAAACAAGAGATTTAAATAAAGCCAGTCCTCCTCTCAGGCGGTTGATGCGTGTCGTAAATTGGGGACGAATGGATTTTATATATCTGCGGACCGCAACCCCACGTTATTTTAAGGTTACATTGGAAAGTTTGTCGAAGCCCGCACGAGTGTGTACGGGATCTAAAAGTTTAATAAACTACGCATTGGTTGTGGTTTGATAAGGATCTATTTGCTGAAATTATAATTTCGTCGACTAAGACAGAAAATACTATTATTTTAAGTGTTTTTTGTTACTTAAAATATGCAGCGTGGTTTTTAAATTAAAGAACTTACTATTGTGTTTACTACAATTTTTATTTCATTTGTGTAAAAAAATATAAATCTCTTATTCTAAAATGTACGATATCTTCCAAAATTTCGAAAAAGCACAAGTTGACTACTCTTTCTACAATTTCATCTGAATGATAATCTACTTTATCAGAAGCTGCTGTTTCCCATCAACTCCTTTTCTTCTTTTTATCTTCACCTTTCTTCTTATTCTGACTTTTTGAACAACACAGTGCCTTGAGAACTCGTTTCACTATCATTAGTCCAAGTATAATTAAAGCTAGAAGATCTAAGTAGAGTTTTTGATATAGTGGAACATGCAGAGCTGGTGACTGGAGATGAGGGGCACCATTGGTTTGGATTACATGTTCGACCCAGTGGACGAGGGTTTTACCAGGTTTAGTCTCCCGGTGGTGGTAGATAAAGGATAGTTCTTTAACCTTTTCACGGTATCTGGAAATTTGAACAAACAGAAACAGGTTAGCAAAAACAGATTTTGGATTTTTTTTTTTTGGAACAAGCTCGCCACCGTCTCCCATACCGCTGCAACTCCTGTAAGCTAGGATCTACAGTAGATACAAACATGAAAACACCGGAACACTGAAGTCCGGCGCATCCCAGAGAAATAAATGACTGTTTTGGATCCCGCAACGAAACAAATCAGAAGATGTTATTGGAGGAGAAGAAAAAAGAAAAAAACGATTTTGGAAATTCTAGAAGTCGTAGTTTCTTTATACTCACTTAGGGTTGGACAAAATCTCTTTGATAGCTATTTCCAATTTTGCTGGTGTATCATATGCTAATGGGACTTCCAAAGCGAAACCTTTACGGACTGCTCTCTTGATGTTTAGGAACTGGTCAGAAAACAACGGTATTCCAATGATAGGAACTCCATAGTGTATAGTTTCTGTTGTTGAAAGAAGACCTCCGTGGGTGACAAAGATTTTCGCGTTTGGATGTGCTGTAAAGAAAGGTATATCTTTAAGTTACAGTTCGGCAAATTATAAAATTGGAAGGGATATAATAAATTTAACATTAGAACTTAAGACGGGATATTTACCATATTTTGCCATGTTTATTTGTCATGGCGCTTGCAACAGTGCCGAGATATCGGAAACTCATAGTCATAAATAAACATGGTAAATATTTCGTCTTAAGTTCTAATGTAAGTGTTAGTGACCATGACCATTGTTTATGATTTAAGTCATGATTTTGATGATGATTCGGAACGTCTCACCAGATTCAAGAAAGAAAATTTGAAAACATGAGCTAATGATAATATTAGGCTACCCGCAATAATACTCGTATAACCCACATTCACACATTTACCTTCAAACCTAACAAAAAATGATCAAATTTTTATTACTCCATTTATAAAGAGAGATATTAAATTGTAACAACAGATCGACATGTCATGTCCGATATTAATCCTTCCGAAACAGCCAACACTGACGGCTTGGTTGCGGTCTTACGAATGGTGTTATCGACAGATGCGAATGTCAGTAACGCTATTGTAAAAGATTATACGTACTTTAAAATTGTTGGAGTAAAAAAGGAATCCAATTTTTACGAAATGATAAATATAATATCGAATATTTTCATTTGAGAAAATAATGCATGTTTTTATTATACGAGTATGGTGCCTACGGACTAGATTGAATTTATTTTATTAAAATATTTTTTGCTTTCCATTGACGATGAATGCAGATATGTATATCATGATTTTTAATTTCGTTGGCAAAAAAAATATTTGTTATGGATTTATTATTTTTAACTTTCTTTATGTACCAGTTATTTGTAAAAAAGATTAATTAATTTGAGATAATTATTTTCTACATTCTTCATCTTGCAACAAATATTGTAAAATATTTATAACTGGCTGACCCAGCAAACTGCGTACCGCCTCAATTTTTTTCTAATTTTAAACCTTCGCTGGACTTCCACTAATAATTTTATTTAAGATCAAAACGAGCCAAATCGCTCGAGTCCCGTTCAAACTTTGTACCGCCACCTACTTTTTCTCTCCTTTTAAATCTTTAGTGGACTACCACTAATAATTTAAGATCAAAATGAGCCAAATCGTTATTATTAGAACTTATGACGGGATATTTACCATGTTTATTCACTTTGGTGAGTTTTGAGCCAAATCGCTCCAGTTATTTTCGAGTTTTAACGAGACTAACAATCACCATAAACAAACACCAATTCATTTTTATAACATTTTCAAAGCAATGTATTCATTGCGATGATCAGGACTTCATATTATTCTATTAGTAGGTACTCCCTCTGTAACCTGTATACCTTTAATCAAAAACTCACCTAAAATACTTGGCTGTGGTACCCACTTTAATATGTGGACATTTTTCGGCACATTTTCGAGTTCACCATCAAACTTCCAGATGATTGTTTGTTTCAATTTTGAGAAGACATTCAATAATTCCGTTTTTAGTTCCACAGGAATAGTTTCACTTCTCACCATAGAACCCAGGCTGAAGTAGATAACTCCATCAGTTGCACTGTCCATAATCTTTTGTAAGTCCTAGAATAATAAAAAAAAAAGTTTTAACAAAACAAAGTCAAAGATTTTTATTAGGAAAACCCGACTTATTTTTATATTATAGATTGTGTAAGTACAAATAAGATATTAATGAAATATTTTTTTTAAGTAAACATCTGATAACTGGACATTGAAACTACCTACCTAACCTAGAATTTTAAAAAGTACTAAGTACAATTTCATAAATAAAATTCTGTCGGTCAATTTATGAGGTATACATTTTTGTTCATGATAATAATATTTCTACGCTATAAAAAGTTTAAATGGAGTAGTATTAGTCATTAATAAATATTTGGTACTATACCTTCGGCAATGGTGGAATCTCATCTTGGATATGATATCCTCCAATACCAACATAATTTGTTGGCAACCTTTGAGGATCACCCAACGAAAAATGAGAGTTAGCCAACATCATAGAACTGTTGTATTTTAAATCATACAAGTTTGGTAAAGCAATTCCTCTTTTTGCAGCCGCTGCGCCAAAGGAATCTCTGAATGCCTGTTCTTCTGTATCTCTTACAAACCTGGAAACAATTAGAATAGATTTATTTTGTTGATATACTAACTTATGTTCAGTGAAACTTTGGTATTATATTATATATACACCCATACGAGGAAACCGCGTTATCATGTAGATCATGTTCATAAGCTGCATGATAGGTACGGTACTACGAATTTCAATAATAAAAATATTGAAATTCATTTGACTACGAGGAAAAGCAGTTTCAGCTACACCACGGACGTTTTGGATACTTTTTTATGAATAAAATAAATAAATGATACATGTATCATGTTAACTTTAATTTAATCCATGCTACCATTGTCTGTATACGTGAAGTAAAATATTTGTGTACCAAATTCATTGAAGTCAAAGTCAAAATCAAAATCATTTGTTTCAAATAGACCAGGAAGGCACTTTTGAAAGTCAAAGCAAATATAATAGTATTAATAACGTCTGTCTGTCGATCAGTCCTCTAGTGAAGTTATTTGCTCGTTCCAAAATGTAGATTCTTATGGAGAAGAACGAGCAAGAAACTCTATAGGTTACTCTTTTTCAATCAGATTCACAATACAATTCTTGGTTACATTGTTTCGATTACTTCAACAAAAAAATCTGTACTTACCACAAGACCCTGTATAGATAGATAAGGTTCCACAGTTCACTAACTCGCTCCGTAAAACTAAATGGTGGAGAGATCGGCGACATGTGATCGGGGAAGTAAGCCGGGTTGCCAACCTCATCAATCAAATCTAGGACAACTGGATGAGGTTCCAATGACGATGACCAGATGTAAGGACAGTTGAAGATGGTTGCAAATCTAGAATGTAATAAAGACACTTATTAGATGACCCATCTGTACCCTTAGTACGAGTTTGCTTTACGTTGATGGAAACGAAACGAGAGCGTATTCGGCGTTCTGATTATTTGGTTCATTCGCGCCGGCCAATCAGAGCGAGCAAGCAAAGTCATATTAAGGGTATTGTATATTATTCTCAGGGAAAGTAGGCGAAGGTGGTAGGCATTTGGCAGTAACCAACGATCCTGTTGCTTAACTCTGTTATGAAATATTTCGGAAAAAACACTCAAAAATAGGTAAAATTGGAGCTTGATTATCTGTAACTTTTTATCGGCTTTGCTTTTCCACAATGATTTCTAGATGAGTCGGTTGGAAGCAATCTGCATCGGTGATTTCTTCGTCGGAGTGGTCATTGCAGTCTTTGATTGCTAATTAATAGTAAATCTGTTTAAGACACATCCTTTACTATCCATTACAATTAAAAATCGAAGTCTTCAAGTCCCGAGTGAATAGGTTGCTTATGGGCAGACGTGCTCCACCGTAGGCCGCATCATCACTTACCATCAGGTGAGATAGCGGCCAAACGTCGACCCATTAAATGTAAAATATAGAAAATAAATCAATCTCAGAAATCTTACCCAGCATACAAGTGATGGTATAACCATTCAGCGATAACTAAATCGAATTTCTCATTAGGATCCATCATGAACTTCTGTACATTCTCATGAGTAAGGGATCTATTTGCAATGGTCACCATAACTTCATATATCCCAAACATATCTTTGAAATCTACCTCTTTTGCTAGCATCTTCGTGACATCTAATGATTGTGCTGAAAACAAAATATAATGTTTATTACTTTTAGCTGTAATAGTGTAACAAAGGTGTAAATGCATTTTAATTATAATACTTGTTATACAACTTGTATAAGTGTAATGCAAACTAGGTGATAGATTTTCGAGGGTCGAAAATCTTTTGGTGCGGCAAGAGGGAGTGTTAGGCTTTTACAGTCAACAACCGCTTGGTTTTTACTTCTGTTTCGTGCCAAAGCCCCGGCAACCCGCTAGACAGGGCTGATACCTAATCCGGAGCTGGGATTTACCTAACGGGTTTACCAGGGCTCCGCCTCGAAAAACAAGAGTAGAAACGGGGTGCTTTTTAATCAATAAGGCTGACATGCCAGAGAAATCATTAGATGATTTTCTCCTCTCAAAAAATACACTTAAAGACCGCGTGATAATACAAATGATTCGGAAAACCTAATATCCTACAAAAGTAATAGATTAGTTGCCACGGGAATAGTAACCTATATCAATTGCGCTTGTTTATTTGATTTACAAGTCTGTGATATTATGAATGACATTCACGCACATACAATAAAGATACTCATTAGATGACAGACAATAATTTGCTAGACACGATAAGATAATATTATCGACATACATAGGTAAGTACATTTGTATTGACAATAACAGCATGACTATGTAAATACATATGAATTTATCTCTAAGTGCTATGTGCGTGTCACATTACACAATTGTCTTGATTATATAATATTTCATTTCTCATATCATTTGCGGAAATTGTAATGATAACGAAGTAGTGTAACTATTTATAAAGGTACAATATACTGTTTGATTGGGTAAAATTTATAAATTAAAATTTCTCTTCTTTGTTGACGACAGACCAATCTTTCATTATAACTATCGTGAGACATACTAAAATAACCAAAATTCACGGCTTACTCACGTAAATTAATAGAGAAAAGCTCTACTAGTTTCGAGGCACAGAGGGACTCTTCATTATGCAGTGTGTGCAGATGCGTAACTAATAGAGCTTATCTCCATTAATTTACGTGACTAAACCGTGATTGTTAGCTAACAGATCAATCAGATTTTTGGTACACATTCTTATTCTTGATGATCATACACATTAAAATCGTTTAACTTAAAAATATTTGTTTTATGTTTTACTTGTTTATCATGATATATCATGACATGACAGATTTGTTTCAACAACATTTTCACACATTGTAATGTTGACTAAACATTTTTTAAACGTATACATCTTTTTAAACAGAATTTAATTTATCAGTTCCTGGGTATTACTTACCAAATTCAAATTTGTCTATGACAGATGTTATCAGGATTTGACGGAGATTCGGATGAGGCTTCTTATATGGATGTGCAGTTATATATGTTACCTGAAAGAGATTGTATATTACAACATGAGAAGACTTTCAATAAGTTGCCATTTATGTATTTGTGTTTTAAGTATTTGTTGTGGTCAGTGCAAGTTCATTTTTATGAAGAAAAAACGAGGAATATTCTGCATTAATTTAATTTTCTTATGGTATAAACCGGTAGATAGGCTGACGGTTTACCTGATGGAAACAAATGCCTATTAATACCCGAAACAGTAGAGATGTTACCAGTGCATTGCCGGCCTTTTTGGGATTTAGTAATTAATGGGTTGTTGGAGAATCGTGGATTGGGAAGGGGGTAATTGGGCCTCCGGTAACCTCATTCGTACAACGAAACACAACATAAGCATTGTTTCATGTTAGTTTTCTGTGAGGCCACTATCACTATTCGTGCCGAAGCATGGCTCTCACACACTTAAAATCCATTGGTACAAACGTCCCACATAATAAAATTCAACTTACATTAGATAGATACTACAAGTACTACTTCAACAGATAGTATAAGAGATTCACTAATACGACCAAACTACGAAATTCATATCTACCCTTACCCCAAAAACTTACTATGACCCGAACCATATCATACTCAGAACAAACTTATACATTTTCATAACAAGAGACCTCGTCAAGTTATTCAGTGGAACGCGTAGGAAATTATTCACAAGTGAAATTATACCTCAGAATGGAAAAGTTAGGGTCTTTACTTTTTTAGGACTTCCCTGTACCTTGTACAACAAATTGATGGTAAGGGCCCAAGCTGTGCCTTTGGGCAGTGGCATTATAAGTGGTTTTGGGCCTTTCGCATGGCTCTAACCTCGAATTTGAGGTTGGAAAAGCGGAATGAATTTTGGATGCTACCGAAGTGGTGCCGGATAAAATATTTAATAAGGAAGTTTTAACTTTTGGGCCAGACTCATTTATAAGGCGTTAATGTTATTTTATTTTGTGTGCGAGGAAAGAAAGTGTTTAAGTGTACAATTTGATATTAGTAAATAGCTTCACTAGAGGACTGACCGCTAGACAGTCATTTTTAATATTATTGTATTAGCTTTGACGTTCAAAAGTTTATAAATCATTAGAAAAAGAGTAAAAAGTTGATAAATTAAATACTTAATGGATCACAAAAACGATTAAATTCATAAATTAATAAATAAATCAGTCATAAAAACAAACAGCTTCATACATTTTGTAGCAGTATAAATAGCAATTATTCCATCTTATTTCCCTGAGATAAAATCTTGGACAGTATAATAAAATAGGTTAAAACATTTTCCTATTTACAAATACCTACGTTTTCGGAGTTTCGTCAGATTTATGATACTTATATTATCTCTTTTAAAAGTTAATATTGGTGCATTAATCATAAATTTGACTTTAAAAGCTTCCTTTATCAGCCTAATTGAACCGTTTTAATCTCGAGTTTTACTGCTTAACCCGTTGATTCAGACGTTTTTTGATCTTTTGAAGCTAATTAAGAAATCAAAATACCGATAAAGTAAATCGAATTCCAAGGACAATATTTCTCTTTGCTTTTAAGAAGCATGAATATTAAAACAGACTTGCAATGGAAAGGAGATATAATCTTGAGTTGAAAAGATATTCATCATTAGCCTATAAGTGCCCACTGCTGACCAAAGGCCTCTTCTCACACAGAGAAGATTGAAGCATTAATCACCACGCTTGCTCAATGCGGGTTGACGATTTCAAACTTATAATTAGAAATCATAAGCCTGGCCGAAGTTTCCTTCACCGTTTGTCAGTGGTATCTAAATAATCATAGAAAGTACATATAACTTGGAAAAAAAGGTAATTTAAAAAACTAAAAAACCCGACTGCGTTTCTTTATAATATTAAAATGAAAAAAACCCTAAAACAAGAAAGTCAACGTAAAATTTAAGCAGTCGGGACCCATTCTAAATATAAAGACTTTGTGAGGGCACATAAGGCTGGCTTTCTAGAATGGGTCCCGACTGCTTAAATTTTACGTTGACTTTCTTGTTTTAGGGTTTTTTTCATTTTAATATTATAAAGAAACGCAGTCGGGTTTTTTAGTTTTTTAAATTACCTTTTTTATTTATTTATTTTTAGTTTTATTATTTTTTTAATTTGATATATCTAGTGTCACTCTCACAGTAAATACGAATCAAACGACCCCTATCAAGCGGAAATCCATCGAGTCGTTCAGGTTAGAGAGTGAGAAATATTCGAATTTGGCGCCAAAAATCCGCCATTTTGTTTTTTTTTATTATTTTGATATATCCAGTGTCATTCTCACAGTAAATACGAATCTAACGACACCTCTCAAGTCAAAATCCATCAAGTAGTTTAGGCTAGAGAGTGAGAAATATTCGAATTTGGCGCCAAAAATCCGCCATTTTGTTTTTTTTATTATTTTGATATATCCAGTGTCACTCTCACAGTAATTACGAATCTAACGACACCTCTCAAGTCAAAATCTATCAAGCCGTTTAGGCTGCAGAGCGTGCCAAACAATTATACATACATACATACATACATACATACACTCGAAAAACATAACCCTCCTTCTGGCGCAGTCGGGTAAAAAGTCACATCAGTACTCGTCATTTATAGGTTTCGAACCGCAAGAAAAGCGGGCGTCTTAAACCTCCGAGCCACCATAACATGAAAAGATATTAAACGCTCGTAAATATAAAATCGTGTTCCACTTTAAAACCGAGTTGACAAATACCGCAAATGGTCTATAACGATCATACTAACACGTCTTTTATGTCTGAAGTTGAGAAGTGGTTTGAATTTGAATGAACGTCAGCTAACTTGTTAGTGGCAGTGCTTGACCAAACTTGAATATCACATGAGCTCGACTTACGTTTAGACTGTGAACTAAATTTAAAACAGGTGAGTCTGACTTTGGACCTAAATAGCGGGCGATTTGGTTGAAACCTGTGTGTCGTTAGATATTCATGAAGACCAATATTTGTACTGTGTTTGTGTTTTTTAACATGCGATTGTGGTTGCTATGAGAACGGGATACGGTTGGCTTTATCTTATCATGTGTTTTGTTGTTTTAATTTAGAAATTACATGTTTGTTGAACAGATGTAAGCATTCCTACTGTTTTTTATTTGTTATTTGATTATGCAGTGATAACAGTTAAACAAAGTGTAGTTATTTTAACAATTTTAAAGACTTACTTTTGATTATTGCCAAAATAATTTACTCCAAAATAGTTGCCATTTTGATGTTTGGTACATAGGAACATTTATGCAAATACATTGAGTGCTAAAACGCTTGATTATTATATCCCATCAAAAACATCCTGTAAAAAACCCAAGTCTCGCAGCTCAGTCTTTCTACCGTCAAAAGTTGTGAGATCCATGTAATACCAAGTCGGTTAATCTATTTAGTGTCTACTTGAAGGACCTTCTGTCTTAAGTTATTACATAAGTTATTATCATGCCAATATTAAAAATATTTAACGTTTTAAACAAATAGATCGACTTGGACATCGCTTGATTTGATTATTAGTATGTATCACACTACACAGCACGACGGGCCAGCGACCAACAGGAACGAGAGTTTCAATCGCGTGAGGCGCGAGAGACTAAAGAATCTAATATAATATTGTAATATTCATTTTGTTTTCATGCGATGTCCAAGTCGATCTATTTGTTTAAAACGTTAAATATTTTTGATGGGATCTCACTTATTTTTGTAGAGCCTTTCTTTTTGATACCATCTACTTCTAACGAATTTTGTTAAAGGTCGTATGATATTTTCTTATTTTTATATAATGTTGTTCAGTTTCATGGGCTAAACACACCCTTACCCACCCTATACCCCCTCCCTTGCCTCATATGGTAGGTACCTATCTACACCTATTAAATTTATAACCACCACCAACCACCAACTGCATAAATAACTTTGTAATCCCATATATTTATATGGGATTACAAAGTTATTGATGCAGTTGGTGTATTTGGAAAACTGGACCGAAATTACAAAATATTTAAGTTTTCCCATGATTAAGACACTAAACTCTATATGTATTCCAAATATGAAGCTTCTAAGTCTGCTAGAAGTGCCTTGGACTTTTGATGATCGGTGAGTCAGTGAGTGACAAAATTTAGAAACTTTAACAAGTTGTCATTCTTAAACTACTGGTTCAAATTGACTGAAATTTTAAATATTCCGTGTTTATACAATGCCGGATTAGTTACTGAAGATTCAGGTTTCTTGCTTTATCCACAACCGAATTATAGGGGGTCGAAAAAAGCCCGAATTGCTTCGAGAAAAGGATGGTACGGCCGTGCCGCTTTTTTTTTGCTCGACTTGGCGGGGGCACTACCGTGCCCCCAGATTATTTATTACATACATTAAAATAGTAAATAGTAACTACTACAGAATAGTAACGTATACCCGTGTCATTACTCTAAAAAAGTCGTTTAAAACATCTACATTTGAAACAAATTCCACTAAAATCGATGCAGCGATTTAGTCGTTGAAGCATGAAAAATAACCTAACAATATCATCTCTGTTGTTATGCCAATTTTTATTTAAATATCTCAAACGAACATGATGTACAGACCAACACAGGTCAAGATACTTTAATCTGACAATCATTTCATTGAATTTTTGACTTTATAATAAGA
Source organism: Spodoptera frugiperda (assembly GCF_023101765.2). Classification (NCBI taxonomy): domain Eukaryota; kingdom Metazoa; phylum Arthropoda; class Insecta; order Lepidoptera; family Noctuidae; genus Spodoptera; species Spodoptera frugiperda. The sequence goes on along the minus strand of NC_064229.1, from coordinate 3,216,029 downwards.
TAATAAAGTTGAAATTCGAATAAAGTTTGTAAACTGCTCCGGCGACTATACGGTTTTGTATAATAAAATTCAAGGTTATGAATCTATTGACATATTATGTAAGTATTATTAGTGTGATGAGGTACCGGTCGCATTTACAATCAAAACAATTTGTGGATTGTATTTTAAATGTATTATTTTATGATAAGATTATTTTTATTGCTGACGTAATCAAATTTTGTATAGAAAAATGTTGAATAATAAAAATAGAAAATATTAATTATTTTTACTTTAAACAAAGTTGTTTGGATAGTAAGTGCAACTTGTGTAAAGAATTAAGATTATATATTAGAAATATGGCTAAGAGTCTAAAAATTAAAAGATAATAGAAAAATAAGTTAAAAGATTAAATATTTAATCTCCATTTTAAAGACATTTGATAATTTTAATTATATTAGTTTATAAATTATATAGTAGTTTATTTTATTTTTCACAAAGTACTTCAATTTTACAATATCACTAGCTGACCCGGCAAACTCCGTTCCACCTTTTTATCTTCCCTGGACTTCCAATAATAATTCAAGACCAAAATCATCCAATTTGGTCCAGCAGTTCTCGAGTTTTAACAAGACTAACGAATAGCAACAATTTGTTTTTAATACGGTATAAAGAGATATACGAAAGTTCCTGTCAAACTATACTGACATTAGCGTGACCTTCAAAAACTTGAGATGAGAGCAATGACTCGGAATTTTTGTAATTATTTCTCTTTCGTCTACTATCGATTCATCGTCTCATGATCTTATTAATCAAAGAAACATTATTATTCTACAAAACATTTCATCTACTACACTCAAACTTAATACAATTCAAATATTGAAATAAAACAATATTTGTCAATTAAAACTGTTCATCTAGTGACTTCCAGATCAGTCGATTGAGAACCATATGCAACCAGCAGTGAATAGGGTTATGTTCATCAGTGATTATGATGATAGCATTAATTATTTAAAAGTGCATTATAAGTATAGAAATGATTCTTAGTCATAACATTTTACATTATAAAACTAGGTTAGAGTTAAGTTGCTTATTAGTCTGTTTAGGATAAATTGTAAACGATTATTAAAATCGATAGTTTTTAATAATAATAATATAGAGAAATGATAGCTTTATTAATAAATAAAAGTAATAATAACAAACCTCATGACCGGCTTCCAGCAAATGCCTAACATATCCTTCCCCTAATATTGAGTGACTTTTTCCCGGGTAAGCAAACGCCACGAGTATTTTATATGCACAAACATTGCTTAGAAAAGCTAAGCTTAGTATTATTAAAATCCATTTGTTCATTTTATTGCTTTAACACCAATCTCTGTACTGGTCGATTGGACGCGCACTAAACTACTGAGTGTTTTATTTATAACGTTTATCTATTACGTTGCAAAGGAGCATTGGTGTGAAGCGCCAAGTTTGGTTATGTAGTTTTTTGGTTATGTACATTTATTCATGTCGTATTTATTTTTTATTTTAACAATTAATTAAATAATTAGTAAATGTCGACCGATTTTATATAATTATATAAAAAAATATTGTTAGAAATGACTATAGTCTATCAGTGCTATCAGTACAGATAATAATAATGACTGAATCTACAAAATGATACAAAATTACAGTTTTGTACTATGTTGTAAAATTTACTTCAATATACAATAGATAATCGTGCACAAACATATTTCCATACAACATGAAGTCAGTCAGTGAAATATTTGTAAAAATATCGCTGATGGACTTGGCACTTTTCTAATCGTGTTTCTAACGATTAAATCATGACGTAGCTCATATCAGTTCACGATATATTTTTCCGTTATTTACACCAAACATCTGTTTGTGCGTATTTTGGCTCTGTTTGAGTGTAAATTGGTGTTGCAAACACTATTGCCCTTACTCGAAAAGACCTTTATCGAACAGAATTTTTGATCGATTTTAACTTTCTGGGATATGAAATATGTAGTGTGTTAGTATTTTTTTTAAATAGGTCTGAATTACGTTTAATTTACCTTAGAAGTATAAAAAACATGATACTGATGCTATTTGTTTAAAAATATGTATTCCATAGTAAAGATTTTTTTCCGAAAACAATTGCTTAGGACTGGGTTAAGTAAGCTTTAAATGACGCTGAGTCCGGCGGTTAGTCTGTATACTTTGATATTATAATTAATTGTTTTTATAATCATTGAAATTTTAATTTTAAAATAATTATCGTTGTGTGAGATTTACATAATATTTTTTCTTAAATCTTCTTTTTAAGTAACCGACTTTCCAAAAATGACAAGTTTCTCAATTCGGTCGCCATTTTATTTTATGTTTTTTTTTATCTTATTTTGGTTTTAATTGTATAACATAAGATTAGAAAAAAACATAACCTAATTTATTTCAAATTATTGTGCAAGATACCTGCAATATCTAATCTGTGTTGATGGAATATTCCTAATCCTCTTAAAAGGGTAATAAACGAAAATGTTTACTAAAACATACATAGATATTACAAAATCAGGCCCGTAACAGATAGATAGATAAAAAATATGTTTGTTATTTTTCTATAGATAAGACTTACTGTTTTATTAGTTGAGTGGTTGCCGTGGACTATCGTTATAAACAATCTTACATGTACTATCTCTGTAATTGACTACTTATATCCCACTGCTTTTACTTAAGTGAAATCAAGCTGCTTCCAAAGTTAAAATCTAATTATTCATTGCAATTGTACCGATATAAATCTTGGATGGCAAAAGGATTAGGTGCCTTTGCCCTGCAGTGAGACGATCGTGGCTGAAATCTAATCTAAATCTTATGTTATAAATAATGTAATTATCTAATTTTATAATATAATGTTATTGTTATAATATTGTCCTAAATTTAACCACTCTTTTATAGAAATCGGGTATGTATAGTTAGTTCTCATAATAAATTCTTCAGCAGTCACATTTCCTAACCTGACGAAACTATAGACATCTCTCCACTTCTACTTGAATGATTCAAGTCTGTACGCTGATATTTTCTGCCCTACCTACAACAGAAATCCATATAAAACTACATTTCGAGTAAACAACATTCTCAAAATACTGGGCACACTGCAGGGTAGGCGGCGAATCGTGAATTTATAGCATATGCATCGGTAGCAATATACTGCGCCGTGCAATCTGATATTGTCCTGCAGTGCGACTTACGTGCCTACCGACTTGTTTATAACGTCATCCGATTTTTGAAATCAGTTGAATTAAGTTTAATATTTTTGGTCTTCATATTTCGGAGTTGTGTGGGAAATATTGGATTGGTAGTACTTATAAAGTATTACATGACGATTACATGATTATACGATAAACAATATAGCAGTGCAGTTACTTTTTTGTATTTATTATGATTCGTGCGTTTTATCCTTCTAAATCAATAGCAGCAAAGATTACACGCCACCAGATGATTAGCGCTTACCATAGCGTAAGCATATTAGATATTACCGAGTATGTAGGAGTTGTCTTTTAAGTAAGTCAACTTATCAAGCTCCATTTGGTCTGGAAGTATCCTCAGTACTTCCAGATTAGGCGGAGTATTTTTGGAGTTCTTTGAATTTAAAATAAAATTCAAACATATTTTTACACCATCTCAGATACAGAAAAAGAAATTCGAATTAAAGTATACCGAAATTACAGTTTGAAATGACACTTCGAAATAGTATTGATTTTTAGAAAACAGCTATTAATTTTGATATTGCAATGAATTTTAAATGAGAACAAAAATTTATTCTATCGTTATAACCCAGCTAATGCATCTAGTATATTAAAAAGATGCTCATGCAGCTTAGTGCATGACATTTACATTTGACGCTTAGCAAGCCGAACACGTGCCAAAAGTTCGGAGAAAATTAGCGAAAAGGTAATAAAGTCATAAGGCACTAGTGAATTCTCCTTTTGTCCTACGTGAGGAGCGAACCTAGCCAGTACGATGCGACTAAACTAAAAAGATATTAATATTTTGGAATATCTGCTCTTGACTTTGAGTATGTATAGTACAAGAACTAACCGATGAGTATGCATTAAAAAATACGAATGCCAGAGATATGCTATGCTACTTTGCTATGGATGTGTTTGGTTTCCATCATATTCCTTGGTAACATAGCTTAGCACTGGTAAAACCCGACATAGCTAAGCTATGTTTTTTATAAGGAAAGATGCGTGCTATAGATGTCTACTATGGAATGCCTCCCTACTAACTTTACACTACATAATCGAGCTGCGCATCTTCCTGGCATAGCTACATAGCTTAGTATCGGTAAAAGCGGTCACATAGTTTTACAGCTTAGCTACATATTCGTTGGATAGCAACATAGCAGATCTCAGGTGGAAAAGTACCCTAATACTCATATCAGTCTCACTGACAGTACACGAGGCAAGATTTTAGGTAAATTATATCAAAGAACATGCTCATTAAGCAGCCTTTACTGTTTAGATTATTAATATTGTTGAGAAAATAGTTCCACGCCCACGTTCTTACTGAAATTATGTAAAGAAATACGGTGACTACAACGTTACAGGGCTTGTCACTATGAGAGGCAGACTAACATCAAAATGTTAAGTGTGATTTACTTTGGTGAAGTAAATGTGTAAGCAGGTTTCTTTAGAGGCAATGGTATGACTGTTTTAATGGATATTTATTATATATGTTAAACTTCGTATGGCATGTAGGTAACCTTAAATAAAACGATGAGGTGTTTGTAAAATGTAAAGTGTGGGAGAGTCATGCTTCGCTACGAATGGTCCGACGCGACCGGAGTAATACCACAGCCTCACAGAAACCGACGCGGCGTGAAGCAACTTGCGTTGTGTGAGTTATGTTACCAGAGGCCCAAATACCCCCTACCTAAACTCCGATTCTCCAACAACTTAATAAATTCTTATTCCCAAAAAGGCCGCCAACGCATTTCTACCGCCTCTGGTGTTTCGGGCTTCCATGGGCGGCGGTGCGTCCGCTCGTTTACCGGCTTATACCATAAAAAAATATAATATAATACATTTGTCTGCAACTCTGCACGCCTATTTAATTCTTCACGTGAGTCTCGTAGTAGATGACATGCATAGGTACGACAGATTTGGCAGAGACTGAAAAACATTCTAATCTCTCAAATACCATAAGCGTTTAGACTGCTATCTCTAACGCTTGGTGAACTGTTGAAGGTGGGGATATGGAGATAATGCCCCGGTCAAGGTCGGAGAAGGCAAGCCCTCTTATGTAAGGCAGGTGGTTTATACACCTGCCTTCTTATTTTATACAAGTTTCAACCTAACCAGGTTGAAACTTGTATAAAATAAGATCTTTTCCATAGGTTTAGGATATACATTAATTATGATATGAGATGATAAGATGATGTGATAGTATAGAAAATGTTATGTTAAGATTAACATAGGGTCAGTAACTAACTCCGAAATCGATACAAGTCAACGTTTGACCCCAAAATAATGTGTGGGAATATTCAAGTCAGTGCTAACTTTATGCAACTGCGCTGTATTGACTTCAAATAAATTTACATTGACATTTTAAGGAACAGAGAGTAAAGTTCCCTAAGAAAAGGAGGATCCTCCGACCAGGCGAGGTGATCATGCTTGGTGGGCTTTCTGCCCAACTGTTGTTCGTTGGGATTTTCTATCTGTGTTATTTCGCATGTAAAGTTCATATGTGCGATGCAGGGTTTTTATGACGTCATCCGTTGATTTGCTCGTCGATAATTATTCTTTGTGCGACTTCTGTCATCTGTCACTTGTCAGGTGTCGCCACAACATTATTAATTTCGGAGTCAATTACTGGCCTTGACTAAATCTACCTTTATGACCTATTTACCTAATTTCCAATGTAATTTAACCACTTACTACTACTTACTACTTTAGATATAACACACAAAAATAAACGGGAGCCAATTAATTAAAGCACGGAGAACATCCAAAGTTCCCTACTCGCGGTGCGAACTTTGTTTGTAGGGTGTAATGAATGTACCACGCCACTTGTTTCGACTACCCTCCACCGGAGATAGGGCGACCACAGTTTTCTACATTGTGAAACTATTTAATAGATAATTAACCTAGGTTTTGTTGTAGTACATGATATAGGTTGGTTTGGATTTTCTGGTCTTTATAAATACAAAAATCTGGTCTTTATAAATACAAAGATTGTTTATTGTATCCACAGCTGCGATTGGCCTAGTGGGTAGTAGAATTGGAGCCCCGGTAGCTCCAAATCTAAGCAGCAGTAGGAACGAGGATGGTTTTTAATCAGTAAGAGTCCGACACTCTCTCTGTCTCTCTCTCGAACCGAGAAGTTTTTGGATGATTTACCCCGTTAAAAAGTTATTTTGTATTAAGTAATTTGATAAGCACACGTGCATGGTTCCTTTAAAGTAGTATTTCTTCACAATATGCAAGCTTTGGTAGCTACGCTGTACGGTAAGTGTTAACGTGATTCTAGGTAAGTAATAAAATAAAATAAATACATATAGCAAATGTGTTCCAAGAAGTACCCATAAAGTGGTTTTTAAAATAAAGCAGATCAAAGGGAACGTAATAAAATGTTCAACATTTTCTTTAGCAACATTCAAAACTAATAATATGTTTGTAACTAAAATTATACATCTTTACTTTGATCGTAAATTAAATAAGGATCATATCGATTTAGATTTCCGAGTATTTGAGCTTTAAAAATAATATTATTGGAAGGAAATTTTTCCAACATTGTGGTAGGAAGGTACTGACAAGGGTTGAGGTAGGTATGCTTCAGCCCTGTCATGTGGAAGGATGAGTGAACGACGATTAGCAAAAAGGATTTATGGTGGGAATTTAAGTGAAAATCTGTTAAATGGCCGTATTGAAATAACATACACAGATACTTTGTATTTGTATGTTTATTGTATTGTGACATTGTTTATTAAATTATAGGTAATATTTTGCGAAAATTTGTTTTTTCTCCTATATTTTAAATAAACTTTCTGCTAACAATGACAAACCCAATAAATAATAGTTTTAGAGAAATCGCTTCAACTGTTTTCGAGATTTGAGCTTAGCAACATATTTAGCAATTATTTTTTAAATTATAGAAAATTACCTATCGTAACTTGTCTTTATATTAAATAGAGGTTTATTTGTCATTTTGTTATAAGTACTTACTTTCTAAGACTTTTACAATTCAGGTAAGGTGTGCGTATTGAGATACAACAAGCACGTGCTTTGTCAATATATTTATTTTCTCCCAAAATTACAAAATAAATTAAACAACGATTTTAGGTCGTTAGTCTAGTAACAATCAACTACTATCTCTTTAAAATCTTTTAAACCATGGTTACCATAACGTAACTTTAAAATATACATAGATAACTTGAATACATCTTTACGCCAATATATTGTGTACCTGTTACATAATTCGGTTAAATTGTACAACTTCAATCGCATGTTAGTATGTGGGGGACATTATTCTAACCATTATTAGGCCTTCGAGTATGTTCGAGTAGATTCGATATACGACTAAAGTCGTGTGTGTGTGTGTGTGTGTGTGTGTGTATATGTGAGACTGCACGGTTGGAGCGGTGGCTAGGCAACCGGCTGCCGCGTAATGTGTAACGGGTTCAAAACCCACATGGAGCTTGACGAACTCTTTGTGTGAGACACAAAATGTTATTTTGGGTTTGGGTGTCATGTGTATATGAACTTGTATGTTTGTAAACGCACCCACGATACACGAGAAAACCCAAGTGTGGGATAACCTTTAAAAAAAAATAGCTTTACACCGAAATGGTATCCAACAGTTATTGCTGAACGTTTATTGATCAAAACATTTTCTACTGAATATAATTATTCTCCAACAGCACTGACACTCAGCTTGATCTTCAACTCTTCACATTCAGCCATATCTATCGTCACTTAAAATGTCCACATCGCTCTTCACACATCAGTTAGCTGGTTAAACGGTTAGTTATGGAACAAATTGTTCACAATTAAACGTTGCAATTGTTATATTTTATCTCTCTGCATCGTTGGTCAAGTGGTCGACTGATTTGATGAAATGAGGACGGATCAGAATCACTCATTATATTGCTACTTGGTGCTACATGTTCCCGAGCTGTTGACGACTTGGCGGATTGACCGGGACCACGGTTCGAAGTAGGTGTCTGACTCTTTCTTACTCGGCTCACCCAAGGCGGGAGAAGTCATTGGATGATTTTACACACTCAAAAAAGGATGTTACAGGCTATGAGCAATCACGAGGTGCAACAAATTAACGAAGGTACACAATAATAGAATAAGACCTCAACTACACCCCTATAAGAGAAACAGTATAGAACAAAAACACATAACACAGATATTTATGCTAATCACAAATTAATTAGTAACCTAAGCAGTAAAACACAGTACATTTTAGTGTCATTGTTGACATTCGGTAGTTATGAATTCAACTGTATACTACGCATTCGGTATTGGTTAAAATTCGGGCAGAGAGCCAACAACCGACTGCTACTAACAATAGCTATTAATTGTTATTAATTAGCTGCTCTCATGTGTGTGGACTGTGAACTTTTCAAGCTGTTTGTGTTAATCAAAATTTATACTTTATTTGTACTATTTTTTCGCTATAGAATATTTTGTGAGTTTTATGAAAATACTATAAATTAAATACATCTGCATCGTTGGCCGAGTGGTGGGATTCCCGGTTCGGGCAAAGTATTGCTGTTTTCGGTTATTAGAAGTTTAGTAATAGCTAAGGGTCTGGAAATGTATCCGGTATATGGCAATAGGCTCACCCCCTATTTCATGGGACTTACAGCATAAATTGTTAAAAGTAGGTGTACATTGTACAGTACCATAATGTTCATCTCTGCCTGCTCCTTCGGGGATAGAAAGCTTGACGTGACGTGATGCAATAAACTCTTTGTATTTAATGAAAATAATTTTGTTTCAAAACACAACATTATCTTTTCTATCACAGCCTCTTTGGACGAAATATGTGGATTTACTTAACATTTTTAGAAATATCACAAAGACTGAAATTAAGCCCGATATAATATATGTCTTTTTATTAGGACAAGCCTGACACTACCTCCAAAAACCGCTGCAACTCTTATAAACCAGGATCTACAGTAAAGAAAGCACTGGAACACTGAAGTCCGGCGCGTTCCAGAGACATCAATGACTGTTTTGTAGCCCGCAACGAAATAAATAAGAAGATAATATTATTAGACGAGAAGAAAAAGAATATATATATATTATAAGTCTATGTATTCATTGTTACATGATATGTCAAGCCTTGGCTACCTATTTTACCAAGAAGAAAGCACCTTACCAGGATTACCGGGTATAATAGTAACAGTTGAGTCTCTTATTGCGTGTGTGGGACTCAACATAAGATATCAAGAGTGGGGTGTTACATTGTACCTAATTATTGTATACCTTTGTCGATCCCGAGAAATAACTAGTAAAAATAGAATATTCTTCTTATTGTATTGTACCTTAAGAATACCACTACAAACATCTTAGAGATAAGACCGCCCATTGTACATTAGCTTAACTTCGAATAGTTTCAAGCCATTCTAGAGGCTCATACTCGGTATTTTTCAATTAATTCAGTAGCAGCGCGACAATCGCCGCGTCTTGTGTTGTGGAAAGCTGCTCATGAATATGAGCGTCTAGCATGGCTTGAAACTAGTCGAGTTCATCGTCAAACAGTTACGTGAGTAACCCGATAACATAATAATCAATTTAGTATGTCTGACGAAAGTTATAATAAAATTAAATGATGAGTGATCTGTTTCTATCACCACATAAACAGATCACTCAGTGCAAATAGATAGATAAATCCTTTATAGGTGTAAGTACAATAAGGGATTCATCTATCTATTTATCTTATATACTGGTATTAGTTACAATAATACACCAAATAAACAAACAGTAACACACAGAACTTTTAACAAACTCCAAAATAAAATGAATATCGACTGAGCAAATATGTTGACGAGAAGTTGTATTAAACAAGTTATTTTGTTGACGGTACCGCCTATCGCCTACAATAGGCGTTCCTCACTCACATTCCGTCCGCAATTCTATTAACTTCTCACTCGTTATCCAAAAGGGATGTACTTTATTATGCAGACTGTACAGTGGATATGTTGCAGTCAAAACTCTTAACTAGTCAAAAGATAGTACTTGACTAGCAAAATAACAGCCAAAAGTACTTTTGCCCAATGGAGTCGGTTAAAACTATTTTTGACGAAGAGCGTCAGTCAAAATAACTTTTAACCGTAAAATTGCAGTCAAAAGTACTAATGACCAATAATTTTCAGCCAAAATCAGTTTTTAACCAATCTATTTAGTCAAAAGTACTTTTAACTGACTTTGCTAGTCAATAGTACTTTTGACTGGTTAAGAGTTTTGACTGCAACATATACATAGAGTTATAAACCAGCATAATTATCATGGTCTTGCTTTCTATGATCTTTTCTCAAATTCTAAGGTCAACTTATGCTGGATTTGTATAGTTTGATGTGTAGTTGGTGACTATAAGGCGTGAGATGGGAACATTTTTGTCAACCTCCATTACTATACGCATTTCATTTGCGTGTTAATTTCTTGGCAGCTTGAGATTATGTTATTGAGTAATATTTCTAGAACAAATAGGTACTAAAGCGATAGTTTTGAGAAGTAATGATAACCCTACATGTTAAGTGTAGGACAGCCATGCAGGCATGGGCCGGCTCGACCAGAATACTACGACCTCACACAAAACCTACGTGAAACAACGCTTGCGTTGTGTTTTGTTGTGTTAGTAAGGTTACCAGAGGCCCAACTACCCCTTCCCAATCTTCCCAATTTGACAAGATTTTAAAAAGAACATATAACTCACATTGGTAGGTTTTGAATCCGCACCCCCATATTGAACGTCTAGGCCACCACGACATTTACGAAGATGATATAATCAAGTTAAAATTATTAAAACAACTGAAGATTGAAATACTTGATTAAGGTAATGCTGAACTCTCTAGTAACAAATTCAACTCGATCGATTAGTTTTCCTACAACCAGGAAAGGATAAATTCACTAGATAAACTACGGAATACTTCGACTAGTGCCTCAGGCAAAATCAATAGCTGAAAACATTCAGTGGTTGCCCGTTTCTTTGAAAGTAATCAAAACTAGTTGGAAAATTTGATAATACCTTGTTTGTTCGACCTTCCGGAGAAAATTCCTGGTATGTAAATTGTTTTAATACTTCGTACTTTTGTTCAAAGACTTTCTGTAGGAGACATGCTAAATTAACTAAAAATCATGACTTAATCTCGTACATTAATGGAGAAAAGCTCTAGTTTCGAGTCACAGATGGACGCGTCGTTTTTCCCATCAATACGTGAGTAAACCATGATTTTTGTTAATTATATGTTTACATCATTACATATCATGAAAAAGGCAGAAGATGTCTTAAGTCCATGGAATAGGACTAGGTTGATCCTATATATTAGTAGAAGAAACAACTTATTCTTTTTTTTTTAAATACCATTTCTTTGACCCGCAAATCAAATCCTCTTGGCCAACAGTCATCTTGCGACCACTCGACGAACAAACCAGGAATTTTCTTTTTCGTCTTTTTATAATAACTAATTTTATAATATTTACATGTTTAATAATACTCATATTAATGTAACATATACTAGTGGTCTGACATGATCGCTATATTTTATAAATTACACCAGCAATAGAGTAATGCCAGTATCAAATTCAGTGAGTTGCTCTAATATAATTTGAGCACCAATCGAGGCTACAAAATAGCATTTATTTGCAAACGAATAACATTCGTTAGTGAACACATGAATGGAGATAAAATTTTATTATTTCATGAATTCTGCGTCTAATTTTCATAAAACAGATAAACGGTTATATTTATAGGTTTGTTTAAAAATGAATTGCTAAATGTATGTAATGCTAGACGCTTTACTTGAGTACGGCTAAAGTAATCTGACAATGTATTTTCTATGGTTGAAAAAAATGTATACAGTCAAAGTCAAAGTCAAAAAGGGCGGAAAGGCACTTTTGAACGTCAAAACAGATAAGACAATAAGAAAGTTGTCTAATAAAAATATTAATTACTGGCTTCTGCCAGCGGATTCGCTCACGTTCCCGCGGGATAAAAAGTATCCTATCACCCAAATCAGCCCATACCTTGTCTTTATACTAAAATCATTTGTCAAAAATATTTTGTCATTAAAATCCGTTCTGTATTACAGTGTGATTGACGGACAAACATCCAAAGTAATATTAGTGTAATTAATTTGCTTTTATGGAATTATTGGAATAGAATATAATCATGACCCTCAACTGTGTAATTGACATGAGCCAATGAGAAGGCAGGATGAAAAGGTAATTCTAAGAAATCTGAGAAAACCCAACGAAGCAATAAGTACCTAAATAAATAGAAAATAGAATTGAATTTTATTTTTAGCGAAGACATTCTTTTTTTTACCCAAATACCAAACTCTTCTAAGAATTTTCCCAATTTTCTTAATTAATTTTCTTTAACATGAACTAACAATAGTTTATTGTTTACAATGTTTTTGTTTTAGCTAACAAAGAGCCAAATTCTTTATTCCTTGAACATGGCACGTGTTTTGGAAATAATTATCTACTGAAGTATTTTTTTTTAATTGTCAAAATTGATTTTTCAGATTTTTTTTTAATTGCAAAAAAAAAACTAATTCAAGTATTTTTTTTTCTCACGGAAATATTTACTTTCTTCGGTACATTGATTTGAAATATCGCATGACGTCACTTAGGTACGTTGTATATGTAGAAGTGACGTAATTGATTCCCGCTCCTGAATTTCGTTTCATTTTATCTAAGTATTGTTATCTTATACAACAAACTAAAAAAAATCATGTCTAATATTTTCCCATTACCTAACTGACTGATTTTTAAGTTTCATACCCCGTCATTATCCCTATTCTAGGCATAGTACTTAAATTCTACAAACCATCACACATAGATCTCTCTTCTACCAAATTGTGTTCTAGTAAAAATAAATTCAATTCAAGAGCTCCTAATTACCAAAAATCGTTCGTTAAAGTAACAGTAATAGTAAATTATCACCCAATCCCACCTTTTGTCATTTACTCCTGAGCTTTAATTGGGTTTCCTATACAATTATACCCTATAAAGAACAATAAGAACTATTGTCTGAATTTTCAGGCAAACAATAAAAGAAATACCTTAGCGATACCTGCAAACAATGGATTTTCGCATCAACTGGTTCAAATTTGCGACGAAATATTTCTTTGGAAGTCGAGTCAAGTAATTTGAGAAAGAAATTTGAGACTAAATCTGGAATTTCGAATGACTATTTTGGATTGAGATTACTGGAGTATTTAATTTGTTGCTAAGTTCTATTTTTGCTTGGCAATGCTAGAAAAAGAGATAGATTTTTACTATGAGATAGAGAATTCTTGTAGCTTTTTTTATGGAACACTCCGGTAATCGATCAGACGTAAGTAATAGATAGTAAGTAATCGCTGCCGGCCAGGGCTACTTGAAACACCAGAGGCGGTACAAGTACGTTGCCAACCTTTTGGGGTTAGGAATTTAAGGGTTATTGGGAAATCGGGGATTGGGAAGATTGGGAAGGGGGGAATAGGGCCTCCGGTAACCTCATTCGCGAAACGCAATGCAAGTGTTGTTTCACGTCGGTTTTCAGTAAGGCCGTGGTATCACTCCGGTCGAGCCGGCCCATTTGTTTTGAAGTATGGCTCTCCCACATTTTTATTGCTATTGAAAAAATAATTCGAAACCTTTTTCTTGGTAGACGTGTAAGTGATCAATGACGCAATCAAATTACTATCTAATGAACCTAAAAAGTTATTCTGTCACATCTATTTTAAACTAATAACTAAACTATTTTTAAAACAATGTCCACGTGTAAGCCTTCACGACTTACGTCATACCAAAAATCGATCTTTAATTTGACATTTATCTCATAAACAATTCCTATCACGCAGTGAAGACGACCCGAAATATAATATTATTTCGCGACAAAAATAAAAATGGCAGAGATTTCCTAAAACTTTGTTGAAGTGAAACTAAAAGAAAAAAAACAACTGATCTCCTCCGTAGACTATTCCTTAGACGATTCGGTGGGAGTTTGAATAATGTTTCTTGGTTTCAACTTGCGAACATCTAGAGACGGAATCGGTCTTGTTTCGTTAACTAGAAACATGAATTTTACATGTTATTCCATCTTTATCGTGGGGAACTTGCCCAGAGCTAGTAAGTGCTTCGAAGGAGAATAACGTATTATGTTTAAAAAAGTGAACGCTGTTCGCAGTTTTCTCTTGAAGAAGATAAAGGATTGAGTGTAGAAAATTGCTTGCTTTTGTATAAAAGTTATTTCATTTGAAAAAAGTCATATAAAATTTATATTTTAAACAGTACACTAATAATATATCAATTGTACTATACATATAATTACACTACATGATAACAAACCCAAATAAATTTATTATGTTACTACTGAAAATTTCGAAACTGGTCATCAAATCCAGTCTTTTGCTTAGAAATCGAATCTGCAACAGTCTTGGTAACATTTGTGCGACATGATGACAAATGACAGATGACAGAAGTCGCATATAGACGATCGACAAACAAATCAACGGATGACGTCATAAATCCTACATCGCGAATAAATGTAGATAGAAAATCCCAAAAAACAACAGTTGGGCAGAAAACCCGCCAGGCGTGATCCCCTCGCCTGATCGGAGCATACTCCTTTTATTAGGGAACTTTACTCACTGTTCCCTAAACGTCTATTAATCAAAAATACTCGTAAAGCTTATGGATCTTTACGATATTGGTAATTTCATACACCTTACTTAATGTAAAATAGAAGCTAACCCATAAAATTTAAAGACGGTAATTAGGGCGAATTTTTAATTAAAAAATTATGAGATTTTTATGAGAGCCTGTAATTTTTTTATGGGATAATGAAGGTATTATAAATTCAACTCTGTTCAGTACTGAAGCAAAGTAGATGTAAGTATTGCATTTTATTTTATAGTATTGCGATACTCCCCTTTGATGAACCCTAAACAAAAAAAACCTTTTTTAAATTTCAGTTAGCCTTTTATTTTCCATGGAATATTTAATGGTGAAGCCTTTAAAAAGCTAATGAAAAGCATTTTTTGTTGCTTATTCAAATAAGGCCTTAAGTACGTATAAACAAAAGGCCTTTTCCGAGCATTATTCAAATATTGACGTAAACAGAATGTGCAAATGAAGGAAACGAACAAAGGTATGCAATATTGTTATCATACTGAAATGTTAATGTTGATTTTCTGGGTCAGGCCATAATATTTTTTAATCAAACAACGAAAGGAGAAACATGAAACACATGGAAGTCGGTTCCTGGATTTTTATAGGTAATATCATTACAAACATGCTTAGTTATTGTGTTTAGACCAATTCCAGCGATCTTACTTTTAAAATTATAAAGAAAAATATCAAATAACAAAAGCGAACACAATAGAAATAACTATTCCTTAGAACCAAGTTTCTAACAACAAAAGACGAACAAATCAACCATTAAGTAGTGCAAACGCCTGAACTATTTCCATTTTAACAAGCACTCCATGCTGTTCCATACATTCTTTTCCACAAAATTAGTAAATACACTAGAGGAGCCTTGATCAAGTGGGACCGCAAAGCCGTACAAAAAGCAAGTACCTACATCCTTGGAATCCTTAGAATTTCAATATGACTCCTCAATTTACATGCGAATAACGTAGACGAGCGCTCACACCGAAGCGTAACATTATTTTATCATTCACGGAGCTGAAATAATGGCCCTATGATGGTTCCTTGTGGCACTCCGTTGAGAGTTAAGTGATAATAGTAATTCGACTGCTGTTAGTACACGATCGATATCTCTTACACGTGTTCCACCGTATGCCAAGAGTGCATTTTAAAGGGGTATTAACGGTTTTAGTGTGGCATCTCAAGCCAGCACTGATGTAGTTTTAAGTGCAGTAGGAAATGTCACTGGTGTGGATTTGAGAGAGATGACAGTCTTAAATTCGCTTTTTACTGTCACTGCTCACGTGATGCAAATATGAGTATACTAGTGAATGTATCATTACTTAACAGAAGATAGCTCATATATTTTATTATGGCATTACACTACGGTGCCATTAGCAGTCATCTTAAAACCTAGCAAAAGGAAATCCCAAAAGACTGTCGGGTTATATGCAATCCGTCCCGCCGTATATTCCAGCTTTTTATTTTCAAGCTAAATGTCGGATAAGGTTTGTATACAAAAATATACCAAGGGAGATTGAATTAGGACGATCGCAGATATTCATATATCTGCGTGCGGTTCCATATATTTTGCTTGCAAATATTTTCATTTACATCTGCATATCATTTGTTAAATTTGTTCGAGAAAACTCGAGGAGTTGGCTTGATTAAATGCTTGTGTTGTGGATCATCTATGGCTCGTTGTGATGGTAATTTTGTACGACTGTGTGTGGAGAATTATTCAGAGTTAAATTACGTGTGTGTATTAGGAAAATTGTTTCCATTTTCGTCAACTTGTAACGCCGAGGTAATTTCTCAATTTAAACTTAAATATAAATTATATTATAATATCAGGTTTTAGTACAAAAACAATGTGTTTTAGAACAAGATTTTAAATCACAACACACGTAAAGGAAAATTATATTTACATAGGATAAAATGTTCACCCAATTCTAAACATTGAATGGACGGACATACAATGCATTTGTTGAGACAGGTTAGCTACTAAAATGTTCCAAAACTGACCCGTTCCCTCTGTTGAATTTAAGCCAAATATATTCATCCCTGTATACCACATGTCTTCTATTTGAAAGCTTGTTTTATATTAGAATTTTCTCGACATAAATCTTAGCTTATTTGTATTGCTTTTTAATCTAAATCGGTTGTTAAATTGAAAGACATCTTCAAGTAATATGTTCGTGAATTGAAGTTATTGACTACATAGAAGTTTGGAAATTGAATTTGACTGGTTTTTGACAATAGTAAATCAAGATGTCTATAGTGTATCGGATTTTGTTTACGTTCGTTTTATTTAAACAAGAAAATAATATCTCAAAAGTAAATAAAATGTACTCAAATTCTGACCCTAGATATTAAAAACTGCACAAAACTACACAATGTATTTAATTTTTCAATGAAACTAAAAAAAATATTATATTATTATTACAAACTCAATCATTTAACTTTTGTTACAATTTCATGCTAAGCATTCACTATGGCGACGACAAAATCAACAGGACACCTTTTTAATCAGAAACTCAAGCAAAATCACCTTATTTTCCTATCGCAGCCCTATTCTATCCCCTGATTTCCTCCTCTTTTTACATTTCTCATCCAACTTCGAGAACTTCAATCTCATTTGTCGATGAATCTTAGGGTATCATTGAACTGTAGCAAGTAGGCCGGGTTCGACGAGGTAGCTGTTAACTGACACACAAATTGCCTGCCAAACTTTACAGCTCTACGTGAAGTATCGAGATTAGGGGAACTGTCTGTTTCCATACTGTTGCGGTTTGAAATAAGGGATTTGGTAAAAATTGTGGGTAGAAAATGTTGGAAATAAATGTTATACGTGAACCTATATTGTTTATGTAGTGTACGTGTGATGGGTGGAATAGTACACCCAGTTTTCATGGGTTGTTTTCAATTGACTGCACGGCTGCTGCGTGTAGTGGGTTCGATTCCCGCACAGAGCCACTCTTTTTGTTTCAGGTCTGGGTGTCACGTGCTTTGAGATTTTCTCTTTGCTTTTCTTCAAGCTTTTTTCTGAGTTTAAAGAGAATAATGTTTAAGATTATAATATGCCACTTTCTGTTACCATTATAAAAGATACTATTACCCTACTACTTTTAACTTAAGCAGTGACCTAACCTATTTTCTACCTTAGTACAAACTACACAGACAAGAAAGTTCCTTTCTTAATTTTCTCAAAAGATTTTTCTTTTACACACATAAAAGCTTCTGTTTATGTAGAAGGTAATTGTAAGCTTCTTGTTACCCTTACATCGCTCGACCGTTTGCCTGGCAATTTGTGGCTCAGTTAACTGCAACGTAGTACACGACATGGTTTGCTCACTTCTTAGCTGTGGTTAGAATGTAGATTAAAATGTTTTACGTAAACGTTTCGTGGCTTGATTAAACGGGGGTCTGAATTGGGTTCAAATTCATTTCATTTTGGAATGGCTTTAAATGATGTGACTTTTTATTTGAAGGTATTGGAAAAGTTGGTTATTTATGTTAGTTATCGGTTATTTGGGGAAGCCTATGTTTAGCAGTGGACGTCTTATAGCTGATATGATGATGATAATGATGTTAGTTCAGAATAAGACAAGATTTCTGTTCTTCAGTCACTATTAAAGTTACTAGACAAGCGAGCCAATTATGAAATAAAGCTCATTAAATATTTCTTTCCTAATTTTACAATTTCGTTCTTAATTTTTTGCGAGGATTTAATTCGGAGCCACCTTAAGGCGACAAGGAAAGAAAAGAAGGATTTATTTTTCTAAAACATTTTAGATATCTTGTAACGATGCTGACGTTTTGTGTTATCCCTTCTCCAAAATTTACTTCAAAGAGCACTTGATACTCTTAGAGCGACAGAAAGAAATGATCTATCATGATTAAAAAAAAGTATTCATAAACAACACGTTTGTTTTCTCTGTTCCTTCTGTAAGTGAGTATGAGAATTAAATTCCTTTTATTCCTAATCCCCAAAAGGCCGGCAACGCACTCGTAACGCCTCTGGTGTTTCAAGTGTCCATAGGCGGCGGCGATTGCTTATTATCAGGTTATACGTCTGCTCGTCAAATGCCAGCTATCTTCTCAGTCACACGTTAAGAAAACTACCAGGTCAAGAAAGCAAAAATTATGTTCCATTTTTACTTAGTTTTTTTTTTCGAGTCTACATATCCTTTTTAGTCCCTCATAATAGTCCTACTTTTTTCAGCTGAATTTCAGTATTATCCCCTGAGTAATTGTCATCTGACCTGTACAACGGTGGTAGGCGATATGAGATTTTTGGTCCAACTTCTTCAAAATGTAAAGCTTTAATACCTGTTTTCTTAAAAGAAATGTTCACCCACCAATACGTATTGTAATTATTTATTTACTGCACGGTTGGTGCGGTGGCTTATCAACCGGCTGCCGCGTAACGTGTAGCGGGTTCGATTCCCCCACCCCACGAAGTAACTCTTTGTGTGATCCACAAATTGTTGTTTCAAGTCTGGGTGTTATATGCATGTGAACTTGTATGTTTGTGACGCACCTATGACACAGAAGAAAATACGTACGAAAATAATAATAAATAATACGAAAAAACGTTATTATTTTTGTGTGTCTTTAATTTTTTGTAGTACGTTATGCCTTGCTAATAACAATGTTTCATTACATACAGAGTTCGTTGAAAAAGGCGTTCGAAAGTAATTTTATATCTGCGTCAATTACTATTCACTTTGATTAAAAAATTATACACACCTTAATATTTTACTCAACTCAATAACATTTAAAAGTTATTACACAATATAAATACGCTCTATGTCTCTATATAAACGTTCGTCCTACGCAAGTTTCAAGCAAACATAACTTTTAATGTGTATTCTTATATTAAGGCCGTTGTTCCTAAATTATTTTTTCCGTTTTGCATTATTCATAAGTATACCTAATAACAAACTCAGAAGGAAGCGTTCTCATCATTTTTATTAGCTTCACAGTCCCTTCAATATCTTCCTTGGAACACTGGTTAAGCGTGAGTTGACCTTTGGGATAAGACTGTGTAGCCCTTTTTTCACTTATATTCATGTGTCTTAATCTCTAAAAGGTCAGGCATACATAGGCTTACTAGACAGGGATACATAGATGTCTATGTAGCTTTGTATAGTCTAAAAGCCTGTGTTATTTCACTATAGAACTTTGAGTCTCCTATCTAAGATGGTTTGCCTTGCCATGACCTTTACCATATGGGCGATACTATTTATCAAAGTGTGATTTTTATATAGAGTACTATTAATATTATGCATATTAGGTATAATTAAATAAATAAATTAATTAAAAAATACGGTTTACTCACGTATGTTAATGGAGAAAAGCTCTACTGGATTTAATATACATGCGTAAATCATAATTCAATTAATAATTAATTTGGTATGACTCACGATAGTTATTATATAATTTATTAAATATTATATCTACATCTTTTTTTCTCTTCCTAAATAAAAGACGTAGAGTTACGTTTCTATGTCATTATTTGAATACAAAACATTCAGTATAAAAGTCCGTATCGTACTATCATAGGTTGTAAGCTCACGAGAATTTTCCGCATATTTTTTCCAACTGCAAGACATAGCATAATTTTTCATTATCACCGTCGCCGTTTTTCCTACTTCAGTGCAGAACTCTAGAAAAAAAATACGTCAACGCTAATGGTACTCTCTAATATAACGATTTAAATTAAAATGAATATATTACGCTTGGCAGAGAATAGAATATTATTTCGTGAGCTCCCTTTGATGTGCCATTCGTTCAAAATATGGCAATATTCATTGTTAATGTCGGGGAAATTATAAATGTCAATGGAACAATTTTAAATAAGGTGATCAATCATCATTGGGTCTTAGAAAATAAAATGCGAAATAAGTTCCAAGATGATATAGATAAATGTGATTAGGTTGATTCATGTTTTTTTTTTAACTTTGATAAGTCTGCGTTTGACCACCAACCCGCTTACTGCCAGGACGGCGAAGCGAAGATGTGACCGAGGATGGAACACAGACTTAGAAAGTACCTATTTACTCTGACCTTGAAAAGACCCGGGTTGTTATGTTTCAAGTAAATATTTGTTATACAGACCATGATAATAATAGAATTCTCAATCACCTGCTATTCCCTTAAGATATAGACAGTGGTTTATCTATATAAACAATAGGGTAGATATCAACTTTTTATTATAATGGTCTTTTTGTAGATTATTTTAAAATATTAGACATGTATTTTTTTATTTTTCACTCCTAAACTTTAATTCGTCGATCTAAGCATTGTTATCTTATAAGACAAAACAAAAAAATGCGTGTCTTATATTTTTTTCATTACCAATGGACGGACTAAATAGATTTTTATTTTTATACCCCGTCCATATTCCTATTGCAAGGCGTTATTGTAAAAATTCAAAGTGCTCTAAAAACAGCCTACATCTAAGCTGCCTTAAAAGCACACTCTTGTTGTTATTTATAGACAATCATTATTCATAGAACTATCAATTTCTACTGAAACAACCAATCAACCGACTAACAAATTAATTGCGCTTCTATGCTTTGATTTCCAACCATTACAAGCAGTAAACACAAATTGCCAGTTAACACATCTAAATTTATGAAGCAAGTCATGCATAAATTTAGCTCAATGGCGCTGCGGTCAGACTTCAGAGCAGACGATTACGTTGATGATATAACAAATGGAGTGAAGTAATGGTATTATTTACCCTTTTAGATTTGGAAAAAACTGAACGAGCTAACGCAATGTCTTATTTTAATTTGGTAAAGTAAACGTGCTATTTTGTAAGATTCTTAGTTTTCAAATTGTGCACTCTTATAATGACCATCACAACCAGAGTTTCGATAATTCCAAAAGCGACACCTTATGTAACTATTAAATTATCACTTAACTCGAATCACTCGCGTAGTTTTACATCGTTGTTATAAACTGACACTGTTTATTCATGCTTAAAATATTAAGCAATCAAAGACATTCTTTAAAATTTTTGTATTATTAATAATGTTAGAAAGCTATTCAACTAGTATGTAATCATCTAGTAATGGTTATGTAACAATTTAATTTGACAGTAAGTTAACTCTATTCTGTCAATAAACAGATTTAAAGAATAAATCAGTTTAAGCACTTAAATACTTACTCAGGTATTAACTTTTTTAACTCTAAAATTGTAAGTTCATAAGTCAGTATTTTTATTAATCAAAACTAAAATAGCAAAATAAAATCACACTTTGTTACATTAATTACAATTGACACTACTGAATCGGCGGCTGACAAAATTGGTCAAGCATTGTTGTGGTAGCATTCCATTTATTCATTCTCTGTGTCTCGTATGAATGCAGTTAATAGAATTATTTAGTTCATATTTGTAATCATTCGCGTAGTTGCGGCCGTCTGCTGAATGAGTTTTAATTTTTGTACGACGAAAATACGAACTTTTTGTTTAAAATATAATATTAAATGTTACAATACGAATTAATTTACACATGCATCTACATTCCTTTTATTCTCAGAAAAATATTTCCATAAAAACAGACCTATATTCAGTATATATTCAGTAATATAGGTGTATAAAGCCCAGTGGCTTTTTCGGTTTTGCGAAAATTTCTCATTAGTAATACAGAGTCTGGAATTGTGCACAGTATACGGCAATAGGTTCACCTCCTATTACATAGGACTTATAACACAAATAGTGAGAAGTGGGTATACATTATATAACAGCATTAGCCGTAATGTGCACCTCTGCCTACCCCTTAGGGATAAAAGGCGTGACGTTACACATGCACAGACCTATATTTTATTGAACATTATATTATCGAAAAATAAGAAACCTTGATATTTTTTTTCAACTTACAGATACCATGACACGTCAAACAAAATATTACAATGCCAGGGTTGCCAAATTATTCGGAATTGCGGACTACCTAGCGGGTTTACCGGGGCTCCAGCTCGAAAAGCAGGAGTAGGAACGGGATGGTTTTTAGTCAGTAAGAAACTGACACTCCCTCCCACCTCGCCCAAGGTGGGAGAACTCATTGGATGATTATCCCTCCTCAAAAAAATAGGGTTGCCAAATTCCTGTATTAGCATTATATTTCTTTTATTTATATTCATCTTTGCTCTGTCAACTTCTATTTACTCCCAACAAAACATAATCGATACGTAACTCGAACGTTTTGAAAGATATGAATATCTCTATCACTGCCTCAATTCCATCGGATCACCTCGAAATAAGGTCCTCATGAATAATCAATTGCTATGCGCAGATCTATTATTATAAATATATATTCGGTGGCTACGGCGATCATTATCGAAGTTTTATCCCAAGAGTATTTCAATATCTTCAAACGTATTGGAGGCAAAATATTTACTAGAAGTCTACGACATCAGCTTATTTGACCTACACGAAGTTGTGAATGATAGTCGTGTGTCTTCTTTTATTCATTGAAGGGTGAAACTTAGATTATATTGGTGGTTAACACTGCTCGAAAAGGTAGGTAGAAATCTTTATGTACTACTATTTTTCACCATCAATTTAGTCACCCATCCTCAGCCCGTTCTTACCCACTACTGGACGTAAGCTTCTCCAATAATTCTTCACTGAGCCTGGCTTTCTTCTCTTCTTATTCAGCCACTGCTAGCCACCTAGTACAGTCAGGTAGCTTAAAATATTGTAGAAGATGGTATAATTATTACTAAAAACTTTTTTATTGTATAAGCCGGTAAACGAGCAGACGGATCAGCTGATGCTAAGCAATCGCTGCCACTCATGGACATCCGAAACACCAGAGACGTTACAAGTGCGTTGCAGGGTTTTGGGGTTAGGAATTTAAGGGTTGTTGGGGAATCGGGGATTAGGAAAGTAGTAATTGGGCCTCCAGTAACCTCACACACGCAACGAAACACAACGCAAGCGTTGTTTCACGTCGGTTGCTGTGAGGCTGTGGTATCAATCCAGTCGAGCCGGCCTATTCGTGCCGAAGCATGGTTCTCTCACACTTAAACTAGACATTGTTCTAATTTTACTTATTTTATCGTTTTTATTTATCTTTGAATTCAACATTCTAATAATACTTCAAAATAACCCACCAGCTGTTATATTTTCCTTCAACCACTTTATCCATTTTCCCCAAAAACCTGACCTAATAAGAAAGTAGCTTAAATAAAACACGGTATACTTTAATCGGGAAGTGAGATCAGAGTATCGTTAATCGGAAAATTAACCTGTCATGACTGGAGTGTTTCTTTATGAAAAATGTCGCCGAAACCCTCTCGAGTTTGTTAGTTTTTGAACTGAACTAGCTATTAAAAATGTGAAAAGAATGTACTGATTTACGTGTAAAGGTTCTGTATTTCAAGAACGAGTTTATAGTGTGTTCGTTTGTAAAAAAAATCTATTACTAGTTTTTTCAAAGTTTGGGTTTAAATTTCAAAAGGCTTGGACAAGCTGTGCGTTGCTTTTATGTCACATATTTTGTAATTCACTTGTTAGGAACGTGTAACTTTATATTAGGCTGGTCCATGAAGCAAATATAAAAGAGTATGCCATAATGTGATTGTGCACTGTGACGAAACAAAGTGATATTATAAGTTAAAAGGTGTCGATAGATTATAAGCGCTTAAAAAGTTGCACATTAAAATGTGGACGTATTTGTAGTATGGGACTGCATGTTGTAAAATACAAAAGGGTAGTTTGTTACATCTCCCGCACTCCGTAAAGTGTTATGCATTATGTTAAAGGGCAATCCAGCTATGTCACCTTCCGCCCGGAGGACACGGTGGAACATACGCTTGCAGTCTGCCCTGCGTGGGCTGAGCACCGCCGTGTCCTCAGGGATGTGGTCGGCGACGGCGCCCTCTCGCGTCCGGCACTGATACAAGCCATGGTGCGGAGCGAGAGGGACTGGGATGCCGTCTCCTCCTTCTGCGAAGCAGTCATGCTAGCTAAGGAGGAGGCGGGGCGCGTGAGAGAACGAACCTTCCCACGCCCCAGCCGTCGCGAGAGACACTCCGGGCGTCGGGGATCGCGCAACGATCTCCGGCCACCGTAAGTGCGGGTCTGCGGACGGTGAGCAAGGGTAGCTCGCCGCCCGACCAGAACCAGACCCGTGCGTGCGGCGCGTCGCGTTCTGCGCGCGCCTCAAAGAGCCATCAGACCACCACAGATGGGGCCCAGTAGGGCTGATGCCTAATCCGAAGCTGCGGACTACCTAGCGGGTTTACCGGGGCTCCGGCTCGACGGGCAGGAGTAGGAACGGGGTGGTTTTTAGTCAGTAAGAGTCTGACACTCCCTCTCGCCTCGCCCAAGAGCGAGAGAAGTCACTGGATGATTTTTAACCCTCAAAAAAAAAAAAGCTATGACACCTTCTCTTTATATTTGCTTTATCAACTAGTCTTACAAAATATTAAAACAAGTTGGTTTTAGACGATGGTTTTAGCAAACTCATTCCTTTTCCATACGGAGCTCTAAAACGTTGAAAAGTATTACGTAGCACGATTTTCTTTTGTCACTTCTTAGAGTATGATTTTTTTTTATTGTGAGAATATTTTTGAAAGTCTCCGTTTAAATATAGTCTTTTACAAACTTTGTGATTAAAAGCTGTCACAAGAAAGGACACGTTTTTTCGTTTGTGAAAGCCGGAATCGCGTGATCAGGATTTATTCCCGTTTCAGCACTATCTCATCTGATGGGAAGCGATAATGTGGTCGATGTTGTTAAATTTTCATTAAATTCTTAACCCCCATTTTATAATGTTTAAAATTAAATCTTAACTTGATTATAATTTAACATTATAGTAGGAAATTAATTCATTACCGTACCTACAACTTAATATGTGTATAATTTATAATTTCAAAATAGAAACTACTTCAAATTGTATCTTACCTTTTCAGTTAAAATTAAATACCAGTTAATAATATTTATTTTGGTAATATTTCAATTATAATATCTAATTTAGGTAATATTTCAAGCTTTAACCATAAATAAGTTACGATTGGACCAATGACCCTCAGTATATTATATTTGGGTCGATGTTCACTTGTTTCCCAAAATATTTGCAGGGAAGGGACAGGGTCGCGCAAATATGTATTACTGACCTTGCAAGATATATTGTAGGCGTTGGCGTCGGTAAACCCTACATAGTTTGACTAAAAATACCTTCGTTATATTTGGGTATTTTCGTTCTAAAAATAGTTTTGGTCCCGAAATATAGTAGTGATTTTTTAATAAAAACTGTATAAAAATATAAACCTATTTGTGATTTGACTGACAGCTTTACCAAATAAAAAAAAACTGTTTTAAAATATAAAACATAACCTGTGATTTGACAGTTTCACCAAAAATTTGCACGAATCAAACAATCAATTATGTTTTGCCATTTCAGTAAGGTTACCAGAGGGGCAAATCCGAAAGGCTGGCAACGCTAGTATTAATTCTAGTTGATCCGAGCTGCGGACTACCTAGCGCGTTTACCGGGGCTCCGGCTCGAAAAGCAAGTGTAGAAATGGAGTAGTTTGTAAGAGTTTGACACTCCCTCTGAAGCCATTGGATGATCTTTCCCCCCTTAAAAAAGGTACTTAATCATGGGTGGCGGCCAACACTTACCAACAAGATCGGCGTACTTATTTGCTCGCGGCCGGCATTCTGAGGTAGACTTTCTTCACGTATAGCGTCTTACTATTAGACTTCTAATAACAAATTTCATTTAACCATAAGGGTGGCTTCCCACCAGATATCTGCTGTGTAGCCATGCTATGAAGATGTAATAGCTAAGCCGTGAAACTATGTGACTGATTTCACTTATACTAAGCTATGTAGCTATGCATATTCCTAGGACAGTAGGGAAGCCATCCATAGCACGCATCTTTCCATATAAAAAACATAGCTTACCTGAGTCTGTTTCCACCAAACGTATTCACAGCAACGTAGCATAGCACATCTCTGGTGAAAAAGCAGCCTAGCGCAGAATATTTTCACCCACATATATGTAAATATATTCACATATTGTGCTGAATTCAACAAATAAATTGCATTACACAAATTTTCATGACCTATGTCTGCTATTGGGAATTTAATGTGACGCAGTTACGAGACCTTAGACTTTAATGCAATAAGCTTAGACTCGTAAATGGGATTGCAAATAATATTATTCTAATTTGATCTTTCTTGAACATGTGCATTAAGAGTTTCATCAAAAAATTGTTTTGTATGAAATTTATGTTAAGAAATGGGTAAATGAAATTGGCTGAACTATGAAGATATTTATTTATTTAATCTTCTTCACACAAATAATAGTGAGTAGTGGACTATATGCCTTAAGGCATTCTATGACAGTCAACCACAGGGTAGTGTAGAAAAATGTACCGGTTGGTGCGAAACCAGAACACAAGCAATACATTGGTATTTGGCAGAAGGGAGTTGAAAATTGTGCCCAGTATAAAGGTAATAGGGGTCTATTCTGTTTGTTACATGGGACTAACAATATAATTGGTAAAAAGATGGTGTTACATAATAAATACGTGTTTTTCTGCTTTTTCTTTCATAAATGCACTAGGTTTGAGGCAAGCAAGTGTGGGAGAGCCATGCTTCGGCACGAATGGGTCAGCTCGACCGGAGTAATACCACGACCTTACAGAAAACTGACATGAAACAGCGCTTGCGTTATGTAAGTTTACTGGAGGCTCAATTACTCCCCTTCCCAATTTTCCCAATCCTCAATTCCCCAACAAACCTTAGGTTCCTCAAAAGGCTGGCAACGTACTTATAACGTCTCTGTTGTGTCGCGTATCTATAGGCGGCGGAAATTGCTTACTATCAGGTGATCCGTCTGCTCGTTTATCAGCTTATACCATAAAAAAGTACCTGTTAAAGTATACTCATTATTCCATAAAATTTAACGAAATAAAACCGAAGCTACGACAAAAACCACAACAGAAAAGTCGCATCGTTACCTCCAACAAAGTAATTAACTGCAATAATTAAATTTCAATAACATTGCGGACAAACAAACGATAATTAAGCCCAACCCATAACGTTAAATAAGAAAATAACAAATGTAAATCACAAATAATGCATTGAAAATTCAAATGAATATAATTTTCCTTTATTTCGTTACATAAATTAAGTGCTTCAGCGAACAATATTGGCAAATAGCCAGGGGAAGGTCAGCCACCATTGGCTCTCCCCGTTCACAGTATGGAAACAGTAGGCTTGTTCACAATATGCTAATAATATTATAAAAAAGATAAAGCATTTTGTTATTGAGATTGATTTTTAACCTCCTGTATAAGAGGGTAGATGATTAATTTTTATTTTAATGTCTGTCTGGTAGGTTATATTAAAACAAGTATTTTTTTTTTACGGAGACGAATATTTTCTGTGATATGTATATTGATTTGAAATATTGCGTGACGTCAGTTCTAGGTTTGTTTTATACGTAGAAATTACGTATTCGCTTCCACCAATTGTATTGTTATCTCTCATATTGACAAATAAGAAAAATACGCGTCTAATATATTTAATTATTTAACTAACAGACTAAATTGTTTTTTTTTTAATTTCCATACCCCGTAATTATCCTTATTATAACGTTATTTTGGCCCACCTTGTTCATAGAGTGACATTTAAAATTTGTAATACTAACATTAAGTATTGTCTACGTTTGATGGCCAAAAAGACAGTCAGTCAATCAGTCTTTAATATTATGGAGTACTATCTCTATCATAAAATTGAAAATATTAAGTAATAAAATAATACCCGTCACGCTATTTAAAAATAATTCATCAGTAACATCAAAGTTTAATGTTTCTTGCGGAAAAACAACTAATTTATATTTTCATTTTGTTTTAATTGTGTATGTATGCAAATTATTGTATCGAACATACATGGAAAAACAAGGAATAAACACGCAAATGGCAGCCATATTAACTTTGAATGTTTATGATTTTGTTATTCATGTTTATGCTAGTCTCATTTAGTATTTAATTTGAAGTAATAACTGTAGCAATTTATTTTCATAATCGCTGTTTTGTAAATATAGAAATGATAAAAACTAAATCGTGAACTTTTTATTAGAATGACTGGCGGGTTTACCGGGGCTCCGGTTCGAAAAGTAAGAGTAGGAACGGGGTGGTTTTTAGTTAGTAAAAGTCTGACACTCCCTTTCGGCTCACGAAAGGCGGCTGAAATCAGAAGAAGAAACTTTTTATCATACTTTTCTTTGCTTCAATTATTATTTGTTGACATTTAAAATTATTTTTCTGATAAAAATCAACACGACCCTTATTAATTTCGTTGAGAAACTTTCAAGTCATATTACAAACTAGCTTTTGCCCGCGACTTCGTTCGCGTGGAATAGTGACATCCGGCAAATTTTTGGTTTTAACCACATAGTTCCCGATCTCGCGGGATCTCTTCAAAAATGAGATGTGGAAGATATTCCAGGGAACTCTTCAAAAATCAACATAATGAGCTCTGCGTTTGAATTTAATAGATGTATACTAACTTAGGGCATTGAAAAAATAGTTTAAAAACGGACTTAAACTAACTTAAAACTAAAGAAAGCTACGAATTACGAATTTATAACAATTAAAAAAGAAACTATATTACAACCTATCCTCTATGCTATAATAACCAAGCTTAAAGTAAATAATTTAAAAGAAACGACTTAAATCTAATCTAATTAATTTATAAATTAGACATACAATTTTATTAAAAAAACTAACTACAGTAACTACTAATAATCGATATCAAACTAAACCTACGTTAAATAGTTTAACCAAAAAACCAGGAAAACCCAACAAATAAACTTATTAATTGACAAATACAACGAAACCAATTTAGAATATACGAAACAGCAGGACCTCTACAGACAAATAATCATACGACTGATAATACACCTTTTCCACGATAGTACCGAAGCGCTCGGCGGATACCCAACCAAATGAATGTAACGAAACCATAGCGCGATCTATTTCGATCCCAACGCCATCTATCGAGGATAAAGACAACTTGGATTATTAATTTATACTCCGTTCGGGCATTTTCTTTGTACTAAAAGTTTAATTATATTGATATTATTATTTTTTTCATACCTTTTTACTATTTATTTACTTTTTTTCGATGAATTAAAACAATAACATGAACCGAAGTCGTGTAACGATCGACATAGAATTATCTATACTCCGTTAGAGCATTTTCTTTGTACTAAATGTTTTATTATATTGATATTATTTTTTTCATACCTTTTTACTATTTATTTACTTTTTTTCGATGAATTAAAACAATAACATGAACCGAAGTCGTGTAACGATCGACATAGAATTATTTATAAATAATTTATTTCTTATTTTTATTTTTTGATTTTTGAAATAAAAATATATCTATGTCCTTTCTAAGGTTCTAAACTATATCTGTACCAAATTTCAACCAAATCCGTCAAATAGTTGCGGAGATTAATGGTATAAGCATAGAATGTTCGACGTGATTCTTTAATTTGACATAACTTTTTTATTTATGAACCGATTGACATGAAACAAACACTAAATGTAAATTTAAGCATCCCACAATATATTCGTGAAAACCGCATCCGACTCGGATCAGCCGTTTCTGAGATTAGCGCGCACAGACGAACAGACAAACAGACAAACAGACAAACAGACAAACAGACAAAAAAAAAGTTAATTACATTTTTGGGTTCGACATCGACATAACAATAACCCCTGCTATTTTTTTTATTTTTATTTTCAATGTACAGACAGCACTTTTCTACGATTTTATTATATGTATAGATGTTTGTTTATTTTTGTGAAAAGATTTTTACCAATTGTATAAAGTCGTAATAACAAGTTGAGGTAATTATGAAACGTCACGCCTTTTATCCCCAAGGGGGTAGGCAGAGGTGCACATTACGCCACATAATGCCGCTATACAATGTACACCCACATTTCACCATTTGTGTTATAAATCCCATGTAATAGGGGGTGAGCCTAGTTGAGGTAATTATGATATTGTGTAATAGTCGTTGTTGCAAGAATATTAAGTAATCAGAGTTCAAGTTGTAAGAATTGCGTGAAACTTCGCGCAATTCTCTTTTTTTGAGTTAATCCTGGAGTCGACCAATTTCAAGTCATCTTATGACCTCTAGACACAATTACAGTGTGTCTGAAAATAATAATTATGAAAGCAAACAGCTGTTCAGTAATAAATTTAATAATGTTATTAAGAACATTGTGAGTCATAATTTTATTAGAGTAGTACTTAGATTACTTTAATCATATTACAAATACATCTTTAGTTTTAGATAAATATGAATGACAAGATCGGTGCAGATTCGAAATATTTTAATTCGATTTTCTGCTAACAATTTTCCACATAAATATCAAATTCAATACTCAATTCTGTATTGCTTTCCACATGTAAAACTTATGTGGTTTTAGGTAGGACACAATGTGAACACTATCAGGTACGACCATATAGGTTTAGGAGAGAATAAACTTCTACATGACATTAAAATAATAAGTTATATCAAACGACACATACAATACGAATCAAATTAAGTTAAATTGGTAATACTATATGATAATAATATATCTTACTAAAAACAAATGTTCTATTTAGACTATATGTATGAAAATTTATTCATGGCCTATTGCTATTTCTATGATAAAATTTTAGAATTGGCTGATAAAATGACTTCTAAACACTCTATAATGAATAAAAAAAAACCAACGCAATATTTTGACGAAACACATTACTTTCTATTGCACTATGATAATTTAATTAAAAAATAAAAATAAAACTTTTCATGAAATAAGAACAAAATTGAATTCATTTAGGGTTTTAAACGATAGTTAGGCATAAAATGAATGATAACTGTTTCATGAATTTTTGTGTCGAAAAACTGGGTAATGGGTCGCTGTCAAACTTTTTGAGTTCGCACATACTTCAAATAAACTGAGTTTGCTTAATTTTTCAACCAATTAATGTGATTTTACTCTCCAATTATAGTATCTAT
Source organism: Spodoptera frugiperda (assembly GCF_023101765.2). NCBI lineage: Eukaryota > Metazoa > Arthropoda > Insecta > Lepidoptera > Noctuidae > Spodoptera > Spodoptera frugiperda. Next base: position 3,184,141 of record NC_064229.1, on the reverse strand, counting down.
TGTAACTACCATAAAAGAAAAAGGGGGTTCGAATAAAGTGTGAGACTAGATCCTAGAAGTTAAGTTAATTTATTTTAAGGAATATTCCTTTTTAATTTTTCGTAAGTTCTTAATAAAACTTATGATTATGCAAGTCAGAGCCCATTAGTAGCAACAGCTTACAATAGTCCACTACTTTAGACTATAAACGTCCTTAGCGTAAGTTATAACCGCTTCATTTCTCTGCACTACCCTATGGTTGACTGTTAGAGAATGCCTTAAGACATTAAGTCCGCCATTCACTGTTTTGTGATGAAGATTAAATAAATAAATAAATAAATAACCTTGGCTTGGTAAGGGGATTATGGATACACAGTAGGTAACGATCTAGACCTAAACCCTCATATTTATAAGTAAGACTTATGAAATTCAATTTGATTTACTTACGCCGAATACTCAAACGCTACTCAATTTTAAGTCGTACTTAAGTATCGTGCTATCTCTGTAATTTTTTAAAGAATTGATAGAGACAGAACTACATTTGAGTAGCGTTTGAGTATTCGTGCATTAGATAACCACAACGATTAATGTTACAAGAGAAAAGCTGTCAGCTTATGACACTGAACTGCAAGTAAAATGGAACACTAACTATATTACGTGGGTACATTAACTGGGCCGAGTTTGAGGGAGTTTACCACCCCTTTCCCCTCAACCCCCCAACAATATTAACCACAAACTAAACCCTTGATATTATTTGACAGTGGTCCAATTTAAATGCACATTGCTACTTATCCTTTAATTTCGTACTTTCGCTTTAAATTCCGCTCAAACTGACAGAAGCAACGGAGCGCAAAATAAGAAAACCGCACTCGCTTAGAACGACAATTTAAACGTTCACAACAATATTGTGATTGTATTTTTAATATTCAAATAAAATGCTAGATTACTTTTATACCTAGAAGACTGAACAAACACATATTGTCACGCCTTTAAAGGGGTAGGCAGAGGTGCACATTATGGCACGTAATACCACTGTACAATGAACACCCACTTTTTACCATTTATATTATAAGTCCCATGTAATAGGGGGTGAGCCTATTGCCATATACTGGACACAATTCCAGATTCCGTACTACTAATGAGAAATTTTCGAAAAACCGATCAACCATTAATACTTTGCCCGACCCGGGAATCGAACCCAAGACCCCTTGCCCGGCAGTCGCACTTGCGACCACTCGACCAACGAGGCAGTATTGTGATTGTATTCTTAATATTCAAATAAAAGGCAAGATTACTTTTCTACAAGAGAACTGAACTTTTGCATAATTCAAGAAGTAAGTCTGGCTCGGCTTGCGATAACAGACGATACGTATTTACGAGGAAATAGCGTTTGAAGTCTTCCACAAACGGGGCCATTTCTCGCTTATCTTCGCTTTTGCTTAGTTTGCAAGTGGCTGTCTTAGGTCTCACAACAAACTGTTAAGCTCTGGCCAGTACATTAGTTGCATCGCTTTGTGTGTCTGCTTTCTAGTATTCTGGTTTCTTATCAGTTTATGTATGTTTGTAGGAACTTATTTGACACGCTATGTGAAGCTCTATTATATACAATACTTGTCTCAAAACCTGTAAGCAATTATAAATTCGGACATACAAAATACTTTCATAGATATTAATATGGTACAGATATGTGCCCTTAGTATGAGTTTGTTTTGCGTTTAATGTAATCGAAAAGAAAACATGTTCAGGGCTCTGATTGGCTGGCTCGAATAAACCAACCAATCAGAGCGCCGAACGCGCTCTCTTAAAGCAAACGTACTAAGTGCTAAGTGTACTTACTATATACAAAACTTCTAACCAAAACTACTCTAGCCTCTTCTTACTTAATCAATTTCATTTGTACCTATGTATTATGTACGTCTGAATTGTGAACGTCTGGAATCTTGTGTTTATCTCAAACAGTCTTTTGAACAATCATACACAATGGAACAGACTTGTCCTAACCTTCACACCAGTGTAGATCTTCATTTAGATAAGAACGCCTGAAGACACTAAAGGATCTACTGAACAATACTAACCAGAATGAGCATTTAGGTAGGCCACGTAAACACTGGAACTGCTAGACTGAAACAGGGAGACGGATAAAAGTCACTTAAGAGATGAAGTAACCTTTACTATAGTTTTTGCTTGGATTATTTCGTCTTTAATGTGTTAAGATTTCTTTTTTTTATATTGTCTCGCTCGTATTCCCGAAGAGGTAGGCAGAGGTACAAATTATGGCACGTAATGTCACTGTACAATGTACACCCATTTTTCACAATTTATGTTATTAGTCCCATGTAATAGCGGTGGTGGTGGTAAGCCTATTGTCATATACCGGGCACATTTCCAGACCCCGTGCTACTACTGACAAATTTTCGAAAAACCGAAAATGCCCAGTAATACTTTGCTCGACCTGGGAATCGAACCCGAGACCCTATGTCTGGCAGTCGCACTTGCGACCATTCGACCAACGAGGCAGTCTTCAAAAATAGGGTAGATGACTAATTTTTATTTTAATGTCCGTCTTGTAGATTATTTTAAAATATTAGACACGTATTTTTTATTTTCTTACGGAAACAAATACTTTCGAAGATATATCCATTTGAAATATCGCGTGACGTCACTTTAGAGTACGTTTTATACTCTATAGTGACGTAGTTAGCTCCCACTCCTAAACTTTGATTCATTTTATCTAAGTATTGTTATCTTATATGACAAAATAAAAAAATACGTGTCTAATATTTTTTCATTACCTAACTGACGGACTAATTACATTTTTAATTTTCATACCCCGTCATCATCCCTATTCTTTTGTATAAATGAAAGTAGATAGATAGTCTGTAATTATCTTAAGGTTATTTTTAAGTAAAAATAGTATACATTTTCTCGAATATTTTTCTTGTAAATAACTTAATTTAATAAGATTTTAATAAAATTTGAAACGTAAGCTAAAAATTATAATAAGTAACATGGCTAGACTATTCCCAAAGGTATCAAAGCATATTTTGTTTCTTCATAAAATGGTTTTTGTACTACACCAATCAAACAAATCAAACTTATATTTCGAAATGATGTCCATGTATTAAATCATTGAGATGTCAATGATATCTAAATAAACATTACCTCCCAATAAAGCTGTGGCAGATATTTTTAGAACACTTTATATGTGTATCTAAGAAAAGTTGCATTAGTAGGTACTTACCATGTTTTAAGATCGCACCCCTTACTCTTGAAAAGCGTACCTCAACCTCCAGGCTACTATGACAGTTAGAGGGAAGAGGGCGAGAAGTTATTCATACTTTGCTAAATACCTCTAAAGCCTCTGGTTCCAAACTGTTATCGCCAAACTCACTCATTTCTCGTTTAGCCTTAAAATAAGCCTTATTGCCATCCGGATTTAGAGTAATCTTAGCGGTTAAATTGTCATTATCAATGAAATTTTCATAACAAACAACGGCAAATGGCTTTATAGATACCAGAGTCAGTTAAATGTCATTTTTGAAGCGTGTTCCGATTATCTTTACGGATAATGTGTTAATAGAGTATTCTTGTCTCGTATCGCCATGAATGGAATGGGGTAGCAATGCCGTGATAAAATGTTCGCGAGTCGATAGCAGCCCCATTGGATCCGCAGATGCGTTGGAAATATGGACTTCTTTTGTAGCGTCGATGCTGATAAATATTATCAAGTCGTTTCGAAATAATGCTGCCATTACCGTGTTCAAATATAAACACTTCCAAATGTTTGTCAAAATATAGCGGTTATCTTAATTAATATGTTTTTGAGATTATTCGCGTAGTTTTTTGACGAGGCTCTCGACTAATTTCAAGGCATACTAGAGGCTTATATTCATGAGCAGCATTCCACGCATAGTTCTGTGTTGATAGTAATACACGTGTTAAAGAGTGAATATGCTGTTAGAATATTTTTGCCAATGAAAATAATATAGGACATGATATTTATTTCTGTAAATTTTCGCTACAAAATGTTGTTTGCACATCAATGTCTTAAAATTAACCTAAAAAAAGTTGGCGTTCAGCTTAATTTTAAAACGGCCATCATGTTAAACTACATTCATTTCAAAGATAAAACCGATTAAATCTAACATAATGTTTAAAACTAAAAGTACAAACAAAACAGAAAGATGCAATTAATTAAGCGCCATAAAATCCCAGCTATTCAATCAGGGAATTGCTGAGGACATCGCCTTTATAAGGGAGCATAAAGGTTTTATTGATACTCCTATTTGTGAGTCAGATTCGCTGATGCCGAGTGAGTGAGGAATGGGAGTGATTAAAAATGTTTCACTAATTAATTGTGAAAGAATTTGTGAAGTAGGTAGATACGTATAACGAAGTGCGTATTTTTTCACCATTTGTACCAATTTTCAGCTATATGTGAATTTGTCGTGGGTCAAATGTCTAATTTGACCGAACTAACAGCGAGACTAAAAAAAACACGAAATAGTTTAGTCTTAGATTATAAATAAAAAGTTTTAATGGGTTGGTTGATCCACTACTGAAAATTATATCCAACTAATTTACTTATTGCCCATTCCAATAACCTATCTATCGGTAGATTTGCTTACCAGAGATAGTTTTTTGACATAAGCTCCATACAAAATGTGTCAAAATTCTACGACTGGTAGGCAAATCTACCGATAGGTAGGTTATTGGAATTGGCCATTAGTTCTTTTACACGTTGAGTAAAAAGAATTGATAACAACAAAGCTCGTTTGTGATTTTCACCACACTTATGTCCTTATCTTATTCATCCTTAACTATTTAGATTTAAAATCATCTACTTTGATACGAAATCATGGTAGTCCAGTCTTTTATTATTACAACAACAAAACAAAAGCCCACACAAATTTCATTCAAAAATGACCATCAGCGCAGATAAACCTTAATCAAATGAATGAGCTCATTCAAATTCACAGCTCTCCAACCATACCAGGATCCCACAGTGGCAATAAAAACATCTATCATTTTGATTCACAAAAACATTCGAAGCACATCTCTACCTTCCTGTAACATGGATTAGTATTCGTTGCTCGTATTTATTCGCCAAGATATGGGCTTTTCCGTCATGGTAATGACGTGGTACGTGATGTCATAGAATAAAATACTTCTGTTTTAGACATCACCCTGTGGTAGCACAGAATTTGATATATTTAGCGGTGTTTGTCATGTGTTGGTGTAGTAAGGTGTGAAACAATGTTAGGCGTCTGCATAATGTAGGTAAATAGTTGTGGCAATTCGTTAGGGGAGTTTTTGGTGTTTTTCTAGTGGTATACATAGTTTAGCACTGGTGAAAATGGACTCAGCTAAGCAATCTCAAAGCATCTTCCTCGCACAGCTTCATAGCTTAGTATCGGTGAAAACGGTAGAGATAGTTTCACAGCTTAGCTATTACATCTTTGTAGCATAGCTACTTAGCACTTCTTTGGTGGAAATGTACCCTGGTACCATAAAATAATAGCTGTGGGTCAGATTAGACTGAAAGAAGCTCTTGAAAGTAGTCTTCATGCTTCTAACTTGATGATTGGCTACGACTCGTTATGAATTGTCATTTGGCATTTGGTTCACACACATACAAACCTATGTTTCTCTGTAGTATAAAAACAAATACTTAAATCAATATTTGCTGTTAGCGCCATAATAACTCTTTCTAAAATACCAGCTCCTACTTTTATAACTTAATCATAATTTTACTTCATTTTCTCAATTTTATGAAGTTCCTACGTTCGCATTGTAAGTAGCAGCAGTCTACTAATGACAATATAAAGTCTTTGAAAGTGCGAACGTTGCAATATTATTTGGCACCGTCCCAATGTTAGGAAGTGAGTTTTAATAAAATCTGCCTTGCACGTTGTTTTAGTCGGCAAAAGATAGACTTAGTTATGGGTGAAATGAAACTGGAATTATTTGAAAGAATCTTACTAAAATATTTTTTTTTATTATATAATAAGTGGACGGCGAAATAGGCGGCGGCGAAACACCAGAGGCTTTACAAGTACGTTGTTGGCTTTTTGAGGGTTAGGAATTTAATTGTTATTGGGGAATCAGGGATTGACAAGGGGGGTAATTGGGCCTCTAAGACTTTGCCCAATTTGGAAATCGAATCCAAGACCACTTGCCATCTCGTGCCATCTCGTGACCATTCTACAAACAAGGTAGTGTATTATTTCTCCATTTTAGATTCTATCTTCTTAGTTCATGATTATTGACAACCACTGGACCAAAGATATAGTTAATATACCTACTATTTTACACCTAAGTGTGTTTTTATGTAAGTTGTATGAAAATGTCACTCATTTATCTGCAACTGCTTTCTTAAAACAAGTAAAGTGCCTAAGTGTCTCAACTAGAATATCTTAAACAAAACTAAATGAAGGTTGTCATAGCCGTCGGGCGAAACTATTATTCTTTGAAAATGATAAATCGTTGAAACAAGACAAAATAATATAATATTGTTATACTCAGAATAATTTTTATAACAAATTATTTTTTCTAAAAAAGAAAGATAGACAATCTCGTTGACATTTACTTGAGAAACGTTTTATTTTTTTCTTTCGTTAATATTTTTTTCCCAGAGAAAAGAGATATTTTTTATTATAATTTTTTACAATCTTTAATTTTTAAAATTTATTTTATAAATTAAGCTACTTTCTAAGTACGCTACATACCTTTCGATGTAACTGTACAATGAATTTTAGGTGTGTAGAGCAAACAGTTGAACTCAATGAGGTTTTACCAAATTATATATACAAAATATCATTGGTTGAACTGAATAGCTTTAACTGAATGGAATCAAAAATAGATAAAACTGTACAGTTAATACTGTATAGCTAAATTGTAACTGTATTAGTTAATAGAATAATTTATTGCATGGTATTGTTGAGCTTTCATTTTAATCTACACTAAAATATAAAGCAGAAATATTTTTTTCGGGACTACTGGTTCGATTTGAATAATTATTTTTGAAGTGGATAGTCCATTTATTGGAAAAGGCTATATGCTATAAAACATTACGCTACGATCAAGCTGAGCGGGTGAAACTGCACGGACTAGATAGTTTATGACATAACTTGAGAAAGGTGAGCTTGAAAAAAAAGTGAAATAATAATTTTCACTACTCTTCTGCCTTCGTTTTATTTTCATTATCTCTGCCGTGAAAAATAAGACTAAAGTTATTATAATACTGAGAATTTTTCATCGAATATGATATTTTATTTTAATTGTGTGAATATTTAAAATAATACAAAAGGGATTTAATCATGTGTCATGACATGTGTTTATATACTAACAATGGCTTTGTTGTCTTAAATCTTAATTATTTTAAATACATTTAATTTATTTACTTAGTAAAGATAAGTTTTTCGACACCCAAAGTTAGTTTTTATTTCTTTTTAATTTCTTGCCAGGTACTTTTAAGTTGTAAATATTATTGTCATAGTTATTATTATACTTTAATTTCTATGTTTAGAAATTTTATTTGTAGGTATGTAACGAAGAAAAGAACTAGGTAAATAAATAATACACTCTATATTTTTCATACATATTTTTATTAAAAATCTTACTTTTATCACAATATTGCACACGTAATAATTAATATGTTCATTTCATGATACTTATATGATAATTATATTATTTTATATAATTATAATTTAATTATACTTAAAACAACAGTCAACAAAAGCACCGATATGTTCAAAAATTTTCATAAAATATTTAATTAACGCAGTCTGTGACGTATTTAAATTATTAAACAAACGAACGAAAAATAATGAGGATTATTTCTAATAAATAAATAAAATGTGATATTATATCGCATACTTTTTATTAAAATATTATTATAAAATTACTATTTAATTTTAAAAATTATACAATACAATTTAATTTAAACATTATAATTCATTAAAAATGTTTAAATACATAATCTTTTAATTATTACAATTATAATATATTGGTTCAACAAATAATTCTAATATGTTCGTCACAGATGTCGTAATAAAATATAACTATGACGCATTTAAAACTAATAATGTGAACATTTATTATCATTAACAATATATATATATAACAAAACAATAATTATATGCACGTATTATTATTATTATACTAATTAATGATATTTTGTTTAACCGACTAAACAATGTAAACATTAATTCCACTGTTTTTATTTAATAAATTAAACAATATAATCTCGTGTAATTATTGTTTTTATTAATAACATCCTCTTATTATTTTATTACTTACATCATTTTTATCTAGATTCTATTCTAAGATAGGTACATACATAATAATATCGTGAGAAGTATAAGTTAGTTTGATATGCAATGAGTTTAATGACATACCTATAAATTCAACATAAATTAATATTATTTATTTTTTATAAAAGTATAAATAAAAAAGATTATAGATTGTTGTGCACTTAGCGAAGTAATTATAGCTATATTTACAAGATCGTGCGATTACATGAGACTTAGCGCCTGTCTCACTGTCCGTCACTAGCGTATAATATTTTTTGCCCTAATGAAATATAATCTATATTAAAAAATCCAACTTTACAGGGGACGCAAAATGCACTCCGGCGCTTCAAAATAAAGAGTTTGACTGATGAAGCACGTTATTCTGATCATTTTGGTATAACCAACTCATTAGCGACAAAATTTGACATAATTATAGAGCCCTCTTTCACAAAATAATACAGTATGGAAATCACTCATATATATTATGACTTAATTGAAACTACAAGTAGTACTCGTCTACTGAAGTATAACAAAAGTTAATTCTACGAAAACTCTGCAATAAAATAAATAATTAATTAAATAAAGTATTAAATTCTGAGTGAACAGCTCCATTTACCTTGACCACAGAAGAGCTGTAATATTGTAGATTGTCGAAGAATTGAAGACATATGGCCTGGCTGTTGCAATGCCGTATTTGCAAAGAGTGTTTAAATTAGCTCAAAGAGAAAAATACAATGGGCTTATTTCGTTCACGTTTCGTATATTGTCAGTCAAAATGAATACAATTATATGTGGTTAAAATTAAGCTATATGTGTTTTCTCCCTACTGTATAAATTGATAGTTTATACAAAATATATTCAAAATTTGGTACAAAGTAGTTGTGTTGGTCATGTTTAACTGAATAAGCTGAGATATGAACGGTGAGTGACAAAGAGAGTTGCGTTCTGGCTATTGTATTGTGAAGTATAGTCTTTGACTATAGAATTTCTGACTGTAACCCTTATTACGATAAACATATTGTAATTCACAGAAAAATAAACACACAACATAAACTATCTGATTGACATCTACTTGGTGTGAATCTAATATGCACACATAACATTACACACATAGGTACTATTGATAAAACTTGGATATTTAGTAACATCAGTTAATATATAGGTATACCCAACAGTAGCAATCCAGATACTGTGAAACAGGCGCTTAGAAACAGACAGATACAAAAGTACTTCTACAAAGTTGTATTAGTAAGTTAGAAGTTGTACCAATTTCTTAGAATAAAACAAATTACACTACTTCAAAGAATAATGACTGTCAAACAACAAACGCGTTCTACTTTATTCTTGTTTTTTTTTTCATTGATAGCAAGTTTTATAATGATTAAGATGTTTTGTGACGAAGTAAATAATTTTGCTCGTTAAGAATAGTGTCACGAATCTGTCACGAGAATTGGAATCTAAAGATTTGTGAAATGAAAATTGTTTTATTTTTTGTCATTAGAAGATCTTTAATGGATGATTGTGTAAGCGAAAACTAACTAGACTTGAAATACAATTACATACTTTCCTTTTTTTAAGGTTCGTTTACAAATATGTCACTTATTCGTTCTGCTATAAAATGTACTAATTTCAAATTCAATTCTACTAATATAAGTTTGTTACTATAAAATAACACTGATATGTATTATTCCAAAACAAATCAATGAATTTGAATGATATCAATTTCAATGAAATAAATCTATACAATAATAAACCTGATATGTAGATTCAGTAATCATTGTGCCAATAGTATCGTATCTGCCAATGGCCTTATAACCAAAGCCTTAACCAACACTTTAGTAGGCTAACGTTAGATGGTTGGGTCAAGGGCCTGATGCAGAATAAATTGTTCGGAAATTCTTCTCTTTTGAGCCCTGATTTCCAGTAGCTAGGATTATTCCGGTTACTGGTGGGCTACTGTTTTTATATTTTTAAATGTGTTTCTTTTATCTTTAAATATTAGAAAATGTATTATACAAGTAAGAGAATTAAATATTAAAAAATGTATTATACGAGTACTGTACTCGTAAATAAATATGACAGTATAACCTGATATTTTCAGATTTGAAATAAACCATAAAATTGTAAATGATATTTCACAACAAGATATCAATATGATTACTTTATTACCTAAAATAAATGTACAGATCTTAAAGATAGGACTATTTTGATATTTTGTGAATAAAGTAAATAATTTTAGAAAAGTGATAGTGCTTTTAAGTGATATGAAGAGATAGTTCGTGATATGTAATCATCTAGAGAAGTGATTAGGAAGACAGACAGTGTCCAAAAGATCATAGAATAGTATAAATATTATATGTATATGCACCGTGACATTTATGTCGTTTTCCTCTCACGGTAAAATAACTTGCCATAAGGAGTACTTTCGATGTATAAACTAAAGACAAAAAATAACTAACGATGTATTGTTTTAGTTTACAAAATAAATATATAAGGTGACTGGTAATTAGTGTATGATATTTAAACATATGATTGTACTCATTAATAAAATCAACTTTCCCAAAGAAATATTTTTTGTATACTCATTAGTTTTATTTTTATCACTATAACAAAATAACAAAATTTCATTAGCACGTGCGTACTATTCCAAAATACCTACTAGTACAGGTCACTGATTACCAGTCACCCTATATATTCATTGAATTACATACATGAGATACAAGATGTATCTTATTAGTCACTATGAGCCGTGATGTTTTGATATTGTACCTACTATGAGTTCGTATGGGCTTCCGAAGTTAGTTTTGTTTTTCCAATGGTTCATCGGATATTTTTTGCATTAAACATTTTATTTCTTTCTAAAACTAATTTTATTACTGAGACAAAACCGTTTTACTGTGGGACAAAAACAATATAAATTTCATGGTACATAACAAAAAGTAATATCCCAAATACAATTATTGATAAAGTTTTACTTAATTGTTAAATATAATAATAACTAAATTCCAAAAAACCTTATTTCACAAGAAATAATAATAAAGTTAGCAGAACAATTTGAATAGCAGCAGTTCCATCATATTGTGCTGTGTAAAATTATTTGATCTTTTAGGCCATAGCTAACTAAAACTTGTATAACAAATTCATAAATATTAATGAAAACATTGAAGTAATTCAAGTATGAAATTGAATTTTCTTGGAACCATCAACTTATTAAAAGTCAAAGTGAAATAATTTCTGCTTCAATTCGGTTCAATCCTTGGAAACCGACTGCCTATTTATATATATGTATATTATATATATTCTACAAGTTATATATTATAACTGTATATTTATTTTATATAATTTTGTACAATGTATATACACTCTCACTAATGGTCCTTTTACCCAAAGATCCTTGGACGGTTCAAACTTCATTTAAGGATCTCACACCAGTTCTGGATGAGCAAGAATTAATTTTTAGTATAATACATAACAGTAACAATTCATGTTGATTAAACTTTGGGGGTCTAAGGTTAAAACGAATTCGTGGGGCGTTTGGAAAAGGTATTCGATGGGCGAACTTAATAAGACAACCATTTACCTATTTGGGCTTTTAAATAGAATGTTATGTGTATATTTATTTGTGGATGTTGATTCAAATTACCCTTTTTAACGGGCTTGGTATTAAAGTAAATCAAGGTTATCAATGATATTTCTAGGCTTTATATTCTCTCCCTTTGAGTTTTCTAGTCCATCAATTATCATTACTAAGTATTCCATCGCATTGAGAAGACATAACCAAAACTCATGTGGGAAGACCGTGGTCGAAGGCCTATACCGAAGTACAGATAAAATGCAAGAAACAATATTTCTCTTATAAATAACAAAATTTTTCAACAAACATAGGTACCGACAATTTCAAAAGAGATCCTGAAACACCGTTACATAACGATAGCCAAAGGTATATAAAATATAGTGATCGATATTGAACTCCAGTGAATATTTAAGAGTGTTCCAGACAAAAGGCGGTTGCCGACCGGAACGAGGGCGTTAATGGGGCAGGACGTTCTTTTGGTCCCAAGCCGGCCCACGGCGTATCTCGTTAGACTACCTAACGTGTTTCATAATAAAACGGAAAAAATGCCAGCTTTTTGCCCGAGGTAAATACTCTGTATTACGAAAATTCATCCCTGTATGAAGCATTAGGTGCCATTACCCTCTTTTATAATGTTTGTGACATTTTTGTCATGTTTGCTGCGATGCTAAAACGAACATTGCATTACAATTTAGCTTTGAGATAGCTCATAAACTTGAACACAGTTTTTCAGTAGTTTCAAAGTGACTTAAGTAAATTTTCTGTCACACATTGCGTGTCTGTGTATTTCAAACTGATTAAATATTGATATGAGAAGCGAGACTACGGTTGTTAAATTTTTAATACAAATCGGACATCGATGTCGGACAGAAATAATAAAAGAATTCAGTAAAATCTCGAGACTGGTGCTGACAAGGGACTTTGTTCGAAATTGCCAAGGATAAGAAATCCGTAAAGTGCAGTTTCTCGTTAGTTGAGCGCACTATTTTTCCTTGTTCCTTATTAGATGCAGTTGTAAGCAATCCTTTTCTATTGTCCGATAGAGTTCTTCCATCGAATAAGCCACAGAAATAATTATAGAAAGGTTCTTTGAGGACACAATTAGGACCGCGACCCAAAGGACCACAAATAGACCCCGTATTTAAACACCAATTCTTGCTATCCAGACCTTTCAAATCGATTTCCCTATGTCGTCTAATTAGGTCACCTTATGTCTTCATATCGTGTGCTGAGAGCTACCAACAGGGACGCTAGTAGCAGACTCAAATAACTTGTTGTTGTTTTTACACCGCTTTGTAGCTCTGCGAGACTTGATCCTGTGGACAAAACATATGATTAGCATTTTGTAATTAGGTACTTGTATGTTGGTATTAATCGTTCTGTTATTTCGATGTACCTGTGTGTGTCTATTGTCAAATTCAATGTTTTGTTTAACGAGAACTATATTTAATAAAATGACATGAACTTAAGACTAAAGAATAATAAAAACTAAAACAAATATATGTTTTGTTTGGTTTGATTCTAGATTTACACAAAAACCTACTTCAAAATTAAAAATAAGTATTTTGACTTTTGCTACCAACTATTCATTGAATCAGGCTTCAACCTGCTTTCTCAAGAATTGTATTTCTTGTACCTACATAGTTGTTCTATACTATACCAGTTAATGTTAATTGATACAGATTAACTTACATCTACGCTAAATAATGGAAAGCAATTATAAATCATACGAGATTCACAGTCTGCCTGATAGAAAACCAACAAATGGGCTATGGGCTATGGGCTTATTTGACAATCCATTGCGTTCATATAAAAAACGACCAGTCCCTATTCACAGTAAACACATAAGCATAAACCAACAATATAATTGATTTTCAACGTATTTATCGAAAACCGCATCGAGTATTTTATTAATGACATTCAATATAAATGAGCCGCTTAAACGGGGTCATTCATGAAATCAGCGTGTAATTAATTTATCGACGACTCATTTTACATTTTTGCTATTGTTCATTCAAAAGCTTATGGTTAAGTTATTATTGAGGTAATGTTACGTTCGTGGTTTATAAGCGGACCGTTGTGGACATAAAAAGAATTGGAATTCTTACAACAGTTTTTAATTTCTTTTTTTCTTTAATATAAAACGTGAATACTTCAAATATAGTAAAGAAACAAGAATTTGTGGATCACGTAAAAGATTGGCGTGTACGTGAATTTAAACTTGTGTACTTTGCCCAGTAACTGGTCGGTTTGATATACAGTCCGGCTATAATTGGGGTTCCCAATTGTTTCTTTTTCTTCTCTTCTCATTAATTTCGTTGCAGCATCCAAGACAGTCATTCATGTCCCTGGGACTCCAATGTTCCGGTGTTTTCATGATTGTATCTACTGTAGATCCTGGCTTACAGGAGTTGCAGCAATATGGGAGGTTGGGGCGGGATTACCCCATAAAAAAATTGGGGTTCTTGATCAAGAACCATATTTTTTACATTTTTGTTAAGCCTATTACTATTTTTTTTATGTGAACATCAGATTTTCTCTATAGTCGTGAGGTTTGTTCTCGTAAAAATGGTGGCTTTTTAATAGTTCTATATCAGTTGATCCTCTTAGTTATGACTAGACCTCTATAACACCTATTCATGCAATTAGTAGTACCTAACTAGAGACCCATCTGTGACTAAGTCTTTCGCTTAGAATAATATTTCCTAGCATAATATTGTGAAGTTAATACCAAAACATATAAGCAATTATACTAAAAAGACACTATACTGTGTAATTACTCTATTCAAAGAAACCAGACCAGCTCTATCGATCTATGAACAAGGAAACAATGTCATATATGAAACCACGTTTCATAGAAATTGCACAAACAACCAAACATCAAATATTAGCTATCTACTCAAATATTTGAATACGTAGCCTCACGATTGCAAATACGAGTGAGTTTATTACTGAGTAGAATTTGTTGGCTATTGTTTCATTTTGCAGCATGTTCATGCATATTTTTTTGTAGTTTAGTCATTTGTTGGTAGGTAAATCTAATTGAATTTCGATTAAAAATATTGGGTTTTTTCAACAGATGGTAAGCAATCGCCGCCGCCAATGGATACTCGAAACACGAGAGGTGTTGCAAGTGCGTTACCATTTAGGGGTTAGAAATTTAAGGGTTGTTGGGGATTTTTTACAGTTTGCCCATCATATTTCAAAAAACCTTACATTGTTTTAACCATTATGTGTACTTAGTATGTGAACTTTTGACTTTAGCAGTTTTTAGTACTTATTGTGTGATTTATACATGCATCAATTTTTGGTAGGTAAAAATATGACAAAGTTTGGTATTTTATTTTGAAAAACAGTTTACTACAAAATATATATTACCAACAGTAATTGTGGTAATTAATATTGAAGACACAAAATATTCCATGAGTATTATAATTACGTGGCTGTTCTGTGTGGCTTTTCGTATAATTTGTAACACTTCATTATTCTCATCTATCAAACTGCCTCGTTGGTCGGGTGGTTGCAAATGCGACAGTCGGGCAAGGGGTCTAGGGTTCGATTTCCGGATCGGGCAAAACATTACTAGGCTTTTTTCGGCATTTCGAAAATTTCTCAGTAGTAGCACGGAGTTTGGAATTGGTGCCCAGTATATGGTAATAGGCTCACCCCCTATTACATGGGACTTATAACAGAAGTGGTGAAAAGTGAGTGTACAGTGGTAATGTGCACCTCTGCCTACTTCTTTAGGGATAACAATGATAGTGTAACAGTTAATTATTCCTGGTTTAAAAATACAAGTAAAGAAACCAATTCAAAATAAGTATTTTAATTAAAAATAAATGCCAAATATCGCGTAGTAACAGGATATTTTAACAGTGTAATAAATACTACTTTGTTCTGGAAAAAGCATTTTTTGTACGCTTCGCTATTTTGGCCAAAGGAAATCAGGTGTCAGCGAACAAATGGACGACGTGTTGAACAGAGACAGGAGTTAAATCGATTCGGTTAATTGCCTCGGAAAGAATGCCGAAATGTTCCGGCATTCTGATCCGGACACCAATGACCCCCAAAGACCCCTTGTTAGTTTATTTGTTACAAAACAATACTTTTTGGTGAATGTTGTATTTACTGAATAAGGGAATAGATTTGATTGTGTCATGGTGGTATGGCATGTGGCTGATTCGAGTCATGTTCAGAGTTTTTGTTTTTATACCGAGAATAGGGATGGTGATAGGATATAAAAATAAAAAATCTAATAATTAGTTCGTCGGTTAGGTAATGAAAAAATATTAGACATGTATTTTTTTTTATTTTGTCATTTATAAGATAACAATACTTGGATAGAACGAATCCAATGTTTAGGAGTGGGAGCAAATACATCATAGAAGTGACGCCACCCGATATTTTAAATTAATATAATCTTTGAAAGTTTGTGTTTCCCTAAGATTACAAAAAATACGTCTCTAATGTTTTAAATACTCTATTTCATAAGGAGTAGAGTATATATTTACTAGCATCATTAATAAATTGGTCGAATTAGTTTTACAACATTTTCTACAAAGAAAATTACGCAGAAGCCCATTTAATTCCGAACTTTTTCTCGGTCCCAACAATTTCGGCGATCACTAGACAAATGTACTCGTAAAGAACATAATATAT
The DNA here is from genome assembly GCF_023101765.2 of Spodoptera frugiperda. NCBI lineage: Eukaryota > Metazoa > Arthropoda > Insecta > Lepidoptera > Noctuidae > Spodoptera > Spodoptera frugiperda. The sequence goes on along the minus strand of NC_064229.1, from coordinate 3,167,635 downwards.
TTTTCCTCACAAAATAAACGACCTAATTCACTTTATCACATTTGATCACATAATAAACTAAAAGACCAATCCACCTTTTATTGTAAGCATTTATCTTAGAAGATAGTACTTTTACCTAATTTGATAAATAGAAAACTGAAAACCGTTTCTCTTGTACGTTGAGTAAAAGAACAAATAATATGAAGACTTCTTAACGTCAATTCTAATAAAAAGAGGGAGCACTCCGATACAATATGAACGCTAAATACAAAACATGTTGAACACAAACCTTTTTTTGAAGAGGAAAAGTATTTTGTTACATTTTATAGCAATATGTCGGTTGTTAAGCTGCGAGTATTAAGGACAAGGAAACGTTTGCATTTAATGAAAATGTTCGTATGTGTTATTTTCCTTTTTTTTTTTTGTAAGACAGTGAATGATATCTAGGTGATAATAGTGTAGAGGCTGAAAGCCAATAATAATGTTACTGTAATAAGCGTGGGAGAGCCACGCTTCCGCACGAATGGGCAGATGTGAAACAACGCTTGTTTTGTGTGGGCGAGTTTACCGGAAGCCTCTCCCCAACAACCCTTGAATACCTAACCCCCAAAAGGCCGGCAATGCTCTTATAACGCTTTATTGTAAGTACTAAGCAAATGGTCATACAAACAGCTTTCACAAACATACAAACGATATATTAAACTTGTAAATAAAATAATGTAATTTAAAAAACTAAAATACCCGACTGCGTTTCTTCATTATATGAAAATTAAAAAACCCTAAAACAAGAAAGTCATCGTAAAATTAAAGCAGTCGGGACCCATTCTAAATATGAAGAGTTAGTGAGGGCACATACGGCTTGCTTTCTAGAATGGGTCCCGACTGCTTTAATTTTACGATGACTTTCTTGTTTTAGGGTTTTTTAATTTTCATATAATGAAGAAACGCAGTCGGGTATTTTAGTTTTTTAAATTACATTATTTTATTTTACTTTCTTTTAGTTTTATTATTTTTATGTTTTGATAATTATAGGTATCTAGTGTCATTCTCACAGTAAATACGAATCAAACGACCCATATCAAGCTGAAATCCATCGAGTCGTTTAGGCTAGAGAGTGAACACTATTTGAATTTAGCGCCAAAAATCCGTCATTTAGTTTTTTTATTATTTTGATATATCCAGTGTCAATCTCACAGTAAATACGAATCTAACGACCCCTATCAAGCTGACATACATCGAATCGTTCCGGCTAGAGAGTGAGCAATATTAAAATTTGGCGCCAAAAATCCGCCATTTTGTTTTTTTTACTATTTTGATATATCCAGTGTCACTCTCACAGTAAATACGAATCCAACGACACCTCTCAAGCCAAAATCCGTCAAGCCGTTTAGGCTGTAGAGCGTGCCAAACAATTATACATACATACATACATACATACATACATACATACATACATACTCTCGAAAAACATAACCCTCCTTCTGGCGCAGTCGGGTAAATATACGCAAGGATCATAGATGATCATTCTGTTGTTATGATATATTTCAGTGAGATGGCGTTCCAAAGTGACTAAAGTATCACAAAGACGTGAGTTTGTATAAATAGAGAATTCCATTTTGGGAATAACATAGTTTTAATTTGAATCTGTGGCATAATCATTTGTTGTACTATTTTTTTTTTTTTTGAGGTGGGAAAATCATCCAATGACTTCTCCCGCCTTGGACGAAACAGAAGGGAGTGTCAGACTCTTACTGACTAAAAACCACCCCGATCTTACTCCTGCTTTTCGAGCCGGAGCCCCGGTAAACCCGCTAGGTAGTCCGCAGCTCCGGATCAGGCATCTGTCCTACTGGGTCCCATCTGTGGTAGCCTGATGGCTCTTTGAGCTTTGAGGTTGTACTATACTGGAGTCATATTTGCTAGTTACACGTGTGACCTCAAACTCACACGACTACGAATTTACCAGTCCATATCCTTGGATAAAAAGGGGCGTAACGTTCTATAATTATTCGCATAACTTAACAAAGTCGACCAAGTTTCTGTTTACAAGTAATTTAGTTAAATTACACCAGCCTTTATCTAGCTGAAAAAACATTCTCATTACCTTAAGTAAAGACACACTTCTCAGCAAATAAACGAGCCATTCTCCATTAAATTACCAACGACCATCTATCTGAGACGTGACGGATCATTAGTTGTGCGTAACGCATTTGTTTTACGACCCTATATATAAATTTAGTGATGTAAGTTGCTTGCGATTATATAATATTATTATTATTACAGAAATACTGATATTTTGCTAGAGAGGTTTAAAGTATGAATCATGAAAATATGCATTTCAATATTCACACAATTCAAGATAAGTCGTTCACAACCTCCCAAACCGCTGCAACTCTTGTGAACCAGGATACAACCATAAAAACACTGGAACACTGAGTCCAGGGCGTCTCAGGGACCGGAATAACTGTCGTGAATATTTGTCACTTACCATCAGGTGAGACCGCAACCTGTCTAGTTTTAGTTAAAAAGAAATCACCAATTGTTGAAAAATATTAAGCAACAGTCTAAACTACGCGTACTTAATTTTTTGGGGAGTAAACAGACAAAGTTTTGCTATAATTATTTTTATAATAAGTATCGTGTCGCGCAGCCTACAGAGAGTAAGCTGAGAGTAAACTGCGCGACGTCGCCGCGTCTGCGCACGCTGCTCATGATGAAGAGTCCCACTGTGACTCGAAACTAGTAGAGCTTTTCTCCATGAATGTACGTGAGTAAACCGTGATATTTAGTTAATACAATTTTGCTGACCCGATTATAGAACGTTAAATATTGTAGGTTCCATGAGTTTCAATAAAATTGAGCCACTGAATTGCACAGTTAAATTAAACTATGTATTTTTAGGTAGCGTGGGTATTTCATTAGCCGAGTAAATCTTAGAAAGGACCAATATAATTAGTTACCCGTATACTAAGTTTTCAAAAGTAAATAGATACCTATATTTGGAACTTCAATGACCTAGGATACCCTTTTGTATGTAAAAGTGTCTAGGATTTTGAATGCTTTGAATTTACCTAGGTTCGGCTATTGTGAAAGCTCATAGTACCGCGATGTTACCTCTCGTTACACACCATTTAAGATGGTATTACAAGATAAAGTACTGAGGCAAAGAAACTTCAAGGTGTAGTTGCTAGGGTGAGTCTTCACTGACGGAAAAGAGCAAGCGAAGATTGATTAAAATAGTTTAGTTTTTTTATCTATTTTGTGACCAAGTTTCTTTGTTGTGTTAGAAATAAAATAAAAAACATCAAGGTTCATAAATAATGTTTTATTAATTTATGAACATGTATAAAATGATATTATGGTTTCTAATCATTGAATTATTGTTATGTAATCAATTTCATCACGAAAAAAAATCTATCTTTTTCAATCCTGGAGAATATTTTGATGTAATCTCAATTTGTTTTTTATTCTAATATTATTATTACTTACGCTGCTAATAGCTTGATTTTTTTATAAGATGGAATAACTAAAATTTTCATTTATTTGATTTATTATTTTCTGCACTTTCTCGCTAAGCTCGTCACTGAAAACGCAGCCTTAAGTTAGTTGTGTACCGCTCTTATTACGTAGTTCTTTGTTCGTGAACTAGAGAAGACTAAAATTGTCGGTCTTTTAGGTTTTATTTTTATTCATATTACATTTTATGGGTTACAACTACAGCATGTGCAAAACACCTGTTTCCTCAGTTTTGTTATTTTAAGACTGAGGAGAAAGGAATATACTACTACTACTACTACTAGCACTTGCTTTTACTAGTAATTTTGCACGGCCGGAGTGGTTGAGTGACCAGCTGCTGTGCAACGTATCGCGCTTTCGGATCTCATATCAACCAGAAACTGGTATGGCATTTTCTGAGTAGAATGACTATTATTAGCCCAGAATCTGGAAGGTCGGCGATGTTTTACTCCCGTTCCTCGGAAAGCACGTAGGTATAACTGTTGGTCCTGCATCCGACCTCTATCTGGTCGTATCGGTCTGCGGGATCTATCTATCGAGTATCTGCTGTCACATCGAATTTAGAGAATGAAGGACACACTTGGGCTTGGGCACACACTTGTGCACTATAATATCTCATGTGTAGTGGACTAGTTTAGTTAGACTTGCCACCATGATCAAATCGATTAGGAGATTTATTTATTTATATTAGTTATATTAAACGAAATTTCTGAATTGAAGGACTTCATTTCGGTTCGTTTTACAGTTGTATAAATTATAATACGAAAATAAGTTCAAATATAGAGATATCAATATTAACACAAAAAAATATATAAAACACGAAGAACGAAACTAAAATAACAAATTACTGCGTATTTTGTTAAATTTTGTGACACATCTTTCATTTATTATGGATCCCTCTGAACTACTGACCCAGTTTATTGATATTAAGTAATATAGTATACTGGACAAAGTTAATTGTTGAACATTTTAATTTTAAAACATGATACTGTTGATGAAAATTGTAAAGTAGGATGACGTTTGGTGCTGCGGACTGCCTAGCGGGTTACTGGGACTCCGGCTCGAAAAGCAGGAGTAGGAACGGGGTGGTTTTTAGTCAGTAAGAATCTGACATCCCCTCTCGCCTCGCTCAAGGAGTACGAGTAAATAGAAGACATTGGATGAGTTGCTTCCTTAAAAAAAATATCTTACTTTGATTCAGGCAGAGCTATTTAGTATGTCTCTGAAGTCGTATACTTTCTTGATAAAATATATCTAGAGGCTATTTTGTCAACTATGATTTTTAGTACATAAATTTGTTACAAAGTGATCCAAAAATGTCCTAGACCCCTGACGCTGTAACATTTTTATTATCAAGGACTTTGCAATCTCCAATATCTTTAAAACTCTACTTACTTAATCCAAGAAACAGATCCACTAAGTATAATTTTACAAAGATATTTAAACATTCACCCAACGAAACAATCTTAAAAGAAATTATAACATGAACAAGCTTCCTAAACAAAGCAGATACCAGCTGTATATTAGACTGACTAAATGGCATGGTATTACCAACTTGCTGGTTATAAATGACAATCTTAATTACGTAGCACTAAGGTTGAATTTACATAGCATTAAAAAGGTCATTAAGCTTAGAATCCTACGTACTAATGACTTCGATGAACCATTTTCGTTGTACGTTTTTTGAGAACGAATAAAGTTTTAAATAATGCAGGGCGCGACATCTTCATTTGCGGTCTTGAATTTTAAATGTCAATTCGTTTTTGCTTTTAGCGCTCAGGTGTAGTTCTAGGTTGGTAAATTTAATTTTAGTAGACTTTGGTATTATTTTAATGATGGTAATATTCTGGTTTTAATACTTGGGAAAGTAGATGTTACTATGGATTTTACTCTTCATTACCAAAAGCCTCTTTACCGAATGCCTTTTGTTACATTTAAATTAAAGAATTTAGAAGTTTTAACTTTAAGGTAGGAACTGCTAGTGATATAAAGTGTGACTGTCAACCTAAAGTCCTTAGAACTGACCTCAAATTTCACATTTAACACGGCACAGCCTTTGAGCAATGCAAATGGCACACATAAAACTGGCAAAAACAACTTATCCAAATCACTTTTTGACGAAGTACACTTTAAATTCAAGGGCCTGCGGACTGCTCTGGCTCTAAAAACAGGAGTAGGAACGGGGTGGTTTTTAGTCAGTAAGAGTCTGACACTCCCTCTCGCCTTACCCAAGACAGGAGAAGTCATTGAATGTTATGTTCCCCTCAAAAAAAGGCAGATTTTCTTCATCATGTCAGAGTATTAACATGAGCTACATTGAAGAAAGACATAAGAGAAAGATGAGATACAGTAAGCAGCGAATACGTAGTAATATTATCCGTTTATATGCTCTAGTATTCAGCGAACATGAGCATAAAAATACTTTATGACTCAATCTAGGTACAGGTGCACTAAAACTGCAGAACGTGAAACCTTGTAGTTCTCATTTGTAAACGCGAATTCTGGTCTCAGATGGTGTTTTCTGTCTGTCTTAGTAGTAGGAGTGGGGGAAATAAATGGCTGCGATTGTTATCCTGTCGTCTTGTCTTTTACAAGGGAATAATGACTTTGATTCTAAGATACGAATTGTTAATTTGCAATGGAGACTGTTAGATTAAGATTTTTGAGCCAATGTAAAAAGTTTCAGATTCAAAGTATAGGTGTGGAAAAAGTGTAATTATATTTTTAATTCCCAAATATCTTAAAATCTCAAAAAGGAAAATCTGAAACTTACACACGAATATCTCTCATGAAATGAAAAACTCTTACTTGACCTTATTCGTCCTAAGAATTCTTTTTATCACAGTTTTTTTTTACCCGACTGCCAAGGAAGGGTTATGTTTTTCGCGCGTATCTTGTATGTATGAGCCTAATATTCTTTATTACCTCATTTCTTCGAAACGGCTTGATGGATTTCGACAATCAGGGCATCGTTGGATTCGTCTTAATTACCCAAGTGTTCTTAGATATGTGACGTAAAACAAAAACCAACATGGCGGCCGTGAGGCGCCCTAGATAGAAGTAAAAAAAAAAATTTTTTTTTTATTTTCTACAATATGGATATCAAATTAAAGAGCTCATCATGAGGATTCCAAAATGGTATATCACTTACATATAGAAAAAAAAATACTATGTGCAATTAGGTTATTTATTATCCAAACTAAATACTCGTATAGGTACTACGCGACGCGATTGACTAGCGGTTTCTGAACTGTCGTTTCGTGGCGCGGGTGAAATCTTGAGAAACACATAGCCGTATTATAACTAACTAAAAAGTGTTAAATAAAAATAAATAAATTAAAAAAATTAAAAAACCCGACTGCATAAAAAACACTTTAAATAAAAACTGAAAAGTAAAAAACAAGCTTAGTCTAAAAGTGTAGATAGCAATGCTATTACCACAAAATCTTATGCGAAACATAATTGAGTGTAACAGTCGGGACCCATTAAATAAACTAGACTAAAATCATTCAATATGGGTCCCGACTGTTGCACTCAATTATGTTTCGCATAAGATTTTGTGGTAATAGCATTGCTATCTACACTTTTAGACTAAGCTTGTTTTTTACTTTTCAGTTTTTATTTAAAGTGTTTTTTATGCAGTCGGGTTTTTTAATTTTTTTATTAACTTTTTGAAAAGCATTTTGAAAAATTGACCAAATTACCACAGTCCTTAGCAATTGTTTTAGGAACAAAATCGTTACTAAAGGATAGTTCGTAATCATTCAATATCTCTGAGTGCGGCAGTTAGTGTATTTATCTTAAAGAAAGGTGTTAAAAAGGCTCAGTCCAAGACTGAATATCATACGGAGAGACTAGCAAGGAACATTGTATATTTATTACATCATCTTCAATATTGCACTCGTAATATTGTCTTCCTGCCTTTAGCTAAGACGGCGCTTTACCCAACCTCGTTCGGAATAATTCGGGAGAAGGCAATTTGAACTCGGTTTCTGTATGCTTTGTGAGCCAAAATGGATAGCAAATTGTTATTACTATCAAAATATATTCAGATCTGATTCTAAATGTAATCTAAATTTTGTTATATCTTTATTATTTTTTATGGGATTGATCAGGAAACGTCCAAATCATCTAATGGTAAGCAATCGGCACTGTTTATGGCAACATCACAGAAGTTACTAATGCGTTACCGCAATTTTAAGAGTTTTATTGTTTAACCAGAAAACATTTTACAACCTACATTTATTATCTAGACCAAAAACATAGCACATAGCCCTAAAACAAACAAACAAACAAGATTATCTCAACTGTTTATAAATGCGCCTCAAAGGACCAATTGTGCCTTTTGAATTAATCCCATTTACTACAAAAAGTCGCATAAAGCCTATATTGTTTGGAACTCGACCAAATTCCTTGCAGCTAACTTGTACTTTATTTGTTTTATAGCCACTTTTGGCACAGGTGTCTAATCTTCTAAAATGTACATTCCAGTCGCCTTTTGTTAGAACGTTTTAGCTTGCCTGCGCGTTTCAGTATTCGATAATCTGACTTGTAAAGTGGATACTACGTTCATACCTGTTCCGATACAATATTTTCCTTGTACTTTTGCGTAGTGTTTAAATATTTAAACAGGAGAGTGTAAAACACCCCCACCATTTTCGTTAACAACATAAAATGCTTACAGAAATTCCGAAATTGATAAAGATACTTCTAATCTAATCTAATTCCCAACAAAACTCAAATTTCTAACCTTCCCAAAAGGCCGACAACGCACTTGGAACGCCTCTGTTGTTTCAGGTGTCCATAGACAGCGCCGATTGCTTACCATCAGATGATTTATCTTCTTTCTCGTTTACCAGTTTATCACCATAAAAAATACTTTGTTTGGCCTATAAATCAAATAGTCATCACTACTTTATTACTTATCGCAACTATCAAATTTACAACTTTAACATTTTCATGCAAATAAAGCGTTTTCATACGTAATGTGCCAAATCTGCGACTAACTTATTTTTAACGATTTGACTTATTTTATGGACCATTTTCGGAACAGGTGCGCAAAAGATTCAAGATGATCGGAGTCTAGTTATTACCAGATTTATGAAAACAAGTGCTAAAACGTAATAAGCCTAAAATATTTTTGCTTTACTATGTAGCAAATGATAAAATGGATGAATAAGTAAAATTGTCGTCTGATACTTTCTTTGAGAAATATTTAATACAATGTATTTAACTCGAATCGATTTAGAAATATTACTAGAGATAGTTAAGTGTTTGAGTGTGTATTTTTATTCCTATAGTAAGGTTAACGTCACATCAACATCGCGCCTTACTATCTCCGAAGGATAGGAAGGAAGGCAGAGATGCACATAACAGCACGTAATGCCACTATACAATGTACACCCACTTTTCACCATTTGTGTTATAAGTCCCATGTAAAAGGGGGTGAGCCTATTGCCATATACTGTGTACAATTCCAGACACCGTATCACTGAGAAATTTTCGAAAAACCGAAAAGAGCCCATCAATATTTTGCCCGACCCAGAAATCAAACCCGATACTCCTTGTCCGAGTCGCACTTGCGTCCACTCGACCAACGATACCAGCTATTTAAAAACAAAAGTCACTTAAAACTTTCCGACAACACTGAAAAGATTTTGTTGTTCGACAAATACTTTTCTACGTAGTTTTATAGTCCTTTTAGACCAGCTGTACTAACCTTGTAACACATGGACTCTTGTAGTCGCCTTCATTTGAACAGGTGATTCCAAGGAGCAGGTGTAGTTGCCGGCATCTTCCACCTTCAGACGGGCCACCTGAACAACGAATTTACACTTTACACACTTGGAAGAAGGTCCTTATTGCTAAAATTGGTTTGGGAGATTTTTATTTCGGTTGTAACATAAGATCACAAATGTTTTATCTTGCAAAGCTGGAGCATACCTAACGTAAACCTCTTTTCTTTAAGAGAATAAAATCTATACTGTGTGAATTAAAATTATAATAACTTTTTTTAAAGAATCATGGTATTATATTGAACTAACTGGATGTCATATATTATAACTTCAATTATTTTAAAGGGTATTATGTCTTTGCAACTATTGGTCAAATACTCAAACGTCACTCAATTTTAGGACGCTCCCAGAAATAGTTCTGTCACTACAAACTCTATATAAAATGAAAGAGAGGCAAGATATTTAAGTACAACTTAAAATTGAGTAGTGTTTCAGTATTCGGGCTTTAGTCACATTGTATGATTGCCTTCGTTAATTTCACCTTTTTTAATTTTCACGGTTGAAATGTTTCTAATTATTTTGAATTTTCTTTCTAAAATGTTCTTTATACAAACTGTAATTAAGTCTAGTTTTGTAAATATATGGATTCCAGACGTATGTACGACTAAACATTATTACTATGTAAATTAATTTTAAGAACACGCATATTTTATTACTTGGCGATATGTTTGGAAAACAGAAAATTGTAGCAATTTTGCGCAAGGTTATTTTCTGTTTGTTCTTAGAAAAAATATTTATTTTGCTAATAAAATGTACTAGGTATACAAATATAATACTCCGTAAAATAAGAGTGACTTAGAACAAAATAAAAAAATAATAGTATGGCATTGTTGTCGATTAAAAAGGTTGTCAAGCATACACCTCATGATTATGCGCCCCTGACGTGCCACGAAACTAATCTAGTAAGGGTACTAGATTTGTCCTCGTTGAAGTTTCGTTAGTTTGCATTACAACCCTTAACTTTCTGAATGTCATCCACGATTGTCAATTGTTTTTTTTAAGATACTTCACCCCCACATTAGGATTTTCTCCTGCGTCGTTCGTGGGTGCGTTTATAAAAGTACGAGTTAATCGAACCCGCTACACGTTGCACAACAGCTAGTTGCCTAGCCAACATGTAAACCGTGCTGTCGATATTGATATTTCCAAAAAAGAAGAATGAAATCTATTGTTTAGTAGTGGACGTTCGTGACAGGATCTCAGTTAATAGTCATGATGAGGTTTCAAAGATTCGAAGATGTTGCTTACATAAACTAACATGGTCACTAACACTACTATTAGAACTTGAAACGGGATATTTACCATGTTTATTTATATCTATGAGTTTCCGATATTTCGGCATCACGGATGAACTGATCATGAGGGCGCGTTCACATATAACGTCCGTTTTAACAGGATCCGTTTTAACGAATCCGTCGCTACTGGAGATAGTATTCACACAGCATTTATAGGATCCTTTTTAACGGATCTGTTGCTACTGGAGGTGATTCAGGGCGAGTTCACATAGAACGTCTATTTTTACAGGATCCATTACACCCCGTGCCAAGCCTGGCGCAGTTCGATCCGATAAATCGATCAGTATACTGGATCCGCTATACTGTATTATGTGTGTACTGGCTCATACAACTACATACGCTAATAACACATACGTTTTAACGGACCCGTAAAACGGATTGCTGTTATTTTGTCGAATCGGTATTTTTTACTGGATACGGAATACTGTATTATGTGTGTACTGGCTCATACAACTACATACGCTAATAACACACACGGACGACACAACGGACCTGTAAAACGGACGTTATATGTGAACGCGCCCTGACGTTTCAAGTTCTAATATTAATGTTACTTATAATTATTTATTTTTATAGTTCTTCATTTCGAAACATTCCGGTGATACTGATACCGACATATATACCAATTATTACGTAAGTGGAGTCTTACATAACTACGTGTTGTGTAAATTACGTAAAATAATGATCTTTGAAGGATGTGGTTTACCCCTGTATTCTGCTAATTATAAACATTTCTGAAATTCGCCATTTTCTTGGAAGCATGCCAGTGGTAGTTATGTTAATATATGTTTAAAAAATAAATTGTATGATAATATTATGAAGTCTAGTTTGACTAAAGTTTACTTCAGCAATAAACTTAGGTGTTCTAAGAATGTACAGATGGCTTAATTTAAGCATGATTGCTTAGTGAGTAGATCAATATCTTTGCTTGTTAACTAACAACTTTATTGATAGACAGACTAACGGAAAATCTATGTATTCTATTTTAACATTTCACAAATATCGATAGATCCTTTTCAAAAAGAACTTAAGGACTATACAATAATTTTAAGCCAACATCATTAACTTTATAGTTGCTTTGATATATTTTGGTTTATAAAAAAAATTGTTCATCGATAGACAAGATTCATGTTAATTCCAACATAATTATGTGCATAGATATTGAAATAAATACATACCGAACATACCTACACAACACATTAGAAATTAATATATTTTCTTGTAGGTATATACATATAAAAGAAAAAAAAAACCGACTTCAAAAAATAAATATTCCAAAACAAATTAATATGCACTAAAAAGTAAAAGAAATAATTGCGTATTTTTCAACAACTAAATAGATCAACTAACTTTACTAACTCATCACACACATTATAATGTAAGTAGGTACAATTATTGTTATTTCTGGAGTCGGTGTCAGCCAACTAAGATAGGTTTGTTATTTACCTATTATCACAACAAAACATTGCAGTTTTACACCAGTTGTAAGTAGGTACTCAACCACCACTCCGCCCGTGCCGTGCTAGTTGTTGGCGTTTCCTAGGCTGACACCGACTCCAAAAATAACAATAATTGTACCTACTTACATTATAATGTGTGTGATGAGTTAGTAAAGTTAGTTGATCTATTTAGTTGTTGAAAAATACGCAATTATTTCTTTTACTTTTTAGTGCATATTAATTTGTTTTGGAATATTTATTTTTTGAAGTCGGTTTTTTTTTGTTAAAATTGTTTTTTATTTCTTGATTTTTAGTGAATAACTTATTTGAGTATGGATCGACCTATTAAACGCGCTGCTCATATGAGACAGTGCCGTGTAAATGAATAATATTAATATCTATCCATATTGACGCATAATTACATTATTTTCAAATGTATATTAACCTGATACCCTTACTTATGATCTGCCGAGCCGACAGCTAACAGTAACCTGTTCATAAGCTACATACATAGTCAGTTGTCAAACACACAAACAGATTAGATACCCACATAGGTATACAGTCATGTAACTCAGACAGCACATCAAGCTACCCATCATTCTATACCAGATATGCTACTATCTGTCCTGAATTTTATGGCTACTGAGAAAGATAAGCTAGTATGCATCACTTCAACGCAAACGCGGAGCTCATTCTGCTCATTTTTAAGGAGTTCCCTGGATTATCTTCCACATTTATGGTCAGACTTTAAAAACAATTTTATGGGACCACACGGACATCGTATTCTTTCAAACACAAAAAGAATTTCTCAAATCGGTCTATAACTGACGGAGATATCGATTAACATACATAAAAAAAAAAAAAAAATACGGTCGAATTGAGAACCTCCTCCTTTTTTTGAAGTCGGTTAAAAAACACAACCTTATGAAATTCTTTCGCCCACATTTGATACAAATGGGAAGTAGCATTGAGCTCTATCTGACCTTTATTAATGCTGCGGTTTCTGGTATCAGTATCAGTTTCAATTGAACCTAAATATAGTATTTTCGATCATGGAACATAAGAAACTTGTAGAGATAATATGGCATGTGCAATGAAGTTGAACATGATTTTAGGAATGTACAGGTAATTGCTTATCTTCAGTAGCAGAGATCTTAAGGGTGCCCTTCCACCGGAGATGTAGATATGTACTATGTAGCTGTACGAGTAAGATGTGATAAGAAGATGCGCCACTGCAAAGTAGCTGTGTGAGGAAGATGCGCGGCTGAAGTGTGCGATATATCGATCGTAGGGAAACCATCCATAGCACGCATCCATAAAAACGACGGTAAAACAAAAACCTAGTCTATTAGGAATATCTTATACAGAACTGATAATGATAAAACTGTCAAAATACTAAATAATAAGAAGATTTGTAAAGGACTCAGCAAGTCGTAACATTTTATAGTAGTATTTTTTTAAGATAACGCTTTTAGTATTACCTGCCTTTCACGTAGGTAAGTAGCAAAGAATATTTAAGTCTCACTTATACTTTAGCCCGCAAATATATTGCGGCGATTTACACAAAACGGGAAGGTAGAATTACTGGAAAGTGTAGCTCGGGTCGGGTGCCAATGATAGCTGTTGGGATTTACGAAATTAATAGTTTCATTTGTATATTTCTGGTTTTAAAGTATTCTAGTATTTAAATTTGCAGAAACATTACTTTGAATTTTATTCCGGTACTCGAAAAGAAATAACGTCAACGCTTTACAAAACACAACATTAATGTACTTTTAGGTCTAATTGCATATCGAGGCTATTGACGTGGACAGTTGTCACAACTAGGACTTAAAAAGCAAACCAATGAAACAGTTCATCATAAAATATACACATACATCAACAGCCTTATAAGTGGCCACTGCTGACCAAAGGCCTCGTTTTGTACGGAGAAGGTTTGAGCAAGTATCACCACGCTTGCTTAATTGTTTGTCAGTGGTGTCTATATAATCTTAGAAAGTACAATATGACTAGGAAAAAGTAACATTGGTATACAAGAAACAGCAAAAAAAGATTTATTATTTTTATAATCCGCTGTATCTGTAACCACAACTTAACCGCCCCACTTTACTCACGCCTATCATACGGTAAATATCATGCGCTCTGTTATCTCCCCGACTATAAACGTTTACAAACGTAATTACTCTATTCCCCCAAGGGACGGACTAAGTAACCTCATTTAGTCAGTTCAACATGTTTTTTTAACCTTTTATTTGGAAAACACACTTGATGAAATGTAAATAAGCAATGAGATTTTCAAAAAGATAGGTACACCTTACTCACAGGCTTTTCGTAAATGGAAAATGGCCACGTCGAATTAACTAAGTTATTTTTTTACTGGCTTAGAATAGGTAAGAGGACTCTTTTCTCAGGGGTGTCGCGTTTCGTGACTAGATTTTTTGAGTTACGCACCACTTTTCGTACAGTGATGTAATAAATAAGAAAGTAAATAAAATAATAAAGTTGCTTCTTTTATAAAAACGAGAACTGACTTCAAAAACTTTGTGTATTACGTGCAGAACTTAAGGACAACGTTTTTATAAGATTTTTTTCTCTACGTAACACCCACATCGTTAGCTATGTTTGGTGATATACGCAGAAACATAATAATAAACTTATAATCACTACTATACTCGATAGAGAGATATCTATATAGAGGCACTCAATATAATAAACAATAAAAAGTATGCTGTTGGATTGTTATTAGACATGACAAAAGCCTATGACAAGGTTCAGTTCGATATATTATTAAATAAACTATATAACATTGGCATCCGCGGAAAAAGTTACGAATGGTTTACATCATACTTAAAAAACAGAGAACAAGTTGTAGAAATAGAACACTGCAATCATAAATCAAAAGAAATAGAATTAATACGATCCCAAAGCATACCTGTAAAAGCTTCCATACCACAAGGAAGTGTAATAGGGTGTCTGCTATTCCTTGTTTACATAAATAATCTCCCCAATTATATCAATGAGTCATGCGTATTATTCGCCGATGATATCTCTATTTTAACATCATGTGATAACAATATAAATTTAAATCAAAAACTTACTTCTATACTAGACACTACTACACACTGGATGAACGAACACAACCTAGAAATTAACTTCAACAAGACAAAAATAATAACCTTCCAACCCTCGACAAAAAATACCTATAACCCGACCACAATTTCGATTACCAATGGATCAAAATTAGACGAGCAGTAAATAAATTCACCCTTTGTAGGCCTTGACAATAGATTCACACGTAGATTGGAAATCGCACATTCAAAAAATAAGAACAAAATTGTCTAAGTTTTCTTACGCCCTCCGTGAAATCAAGAAGGTCAACAGACCTAAAAACGGCTATAGTAACGTATTACGCATACGCATTTGCGTGGCTCAAATATGGAGTTACTTTGTGGGGAACAGTACCGACGCACCTACACTATTCACTCTGCGAAGAAAATTATTAGAATATTAATGAAGGTTTCAAGGAAACAGATCATGGAAACCCCATTTTATAGACCTCAGAATATTAACCCTGCCTTGCCTCTACATACTCGAAATGTTCTAAATTTGTACGTAACTTTCCCCAATTCATTCCAAAAGAGGAGATATTCAAAATAGTTTTACACTCAGACATGAAAACAGACTAAACATACCCACTTCACGATTGAAAATGCACTCTTCTGGTACACATGTTATGTCCATTAAAATATACAACAAGCTTCCGGAAGACATAAAAAATATTGACAAAAATAATATATTTACTAATAAATTGAAACAATTGCTAATAACTAAAAGCTATTACACTATTGACGAGTACTTAAACGACAAATTTCAATAACAAATCTCTGACATAAAACAATAGGTGACATTTTTCATTTTATCATTCAACTTTAATTAGTAACTTGTTTTTATAACGTAAAAATACTATTAAAATGATTAGTATAATTATTATTATTAAAACCTCAAATTAAAAGAGAATTAAATTAATTTGAACCGTATTTTCGTATCCCCAGAGGCTAGGTTTGTCCAGTAATCGTTTCTGAGATTAGTTAAATGGAAATTTAATTATGATTAAATAGAAATGTTCTTTTTTGGTCATTTCAATTATGATATTTAGCTCTTAATCTGCCACTTCAAATGTATGTTGTAACCATTTTTGTCTGGGTAATTGAAATAAGACAACTATTGGAATTGTTTTATTCAATGTTTGTATGCACAATAGTTTGACCATTTTAACTATATCTTTCTGGCTCTGTCACCATACTTTTTTGCTCTAGTGATTTGCTATTTGTGCGAAGGTGTAAAAAGAAAAGAAAACATTATAAATACCTGCAAATGACTGGTCAAAGTCAATTGATCAGTTTCTATAAGCACTCCTCCTCGGATCTCATCCAGGGAGATAGTGCTGTTGCCTCGATACCAGTGCATCTCTGGAACTGCGTCACCGGGATGAAGATGGAGGATAGCACATTTGAGGGACAGAGTCTCTCCTGTCTCCAGAAATGCCTCTTTGCTCATCTTTATTGAAGGCGCTGTGGACAAATTAGTCGAAACCTGTTATTAATGCGCTATCAATGAGTTTACAGAATTAAAAGTTTAATAAAAAAAAAAGATACATTTAAAAACATAATGTTGAACAAGTTATTGCGTTTAGTCCATTACTCTCGGCCTCTAGATTTGCTCATTGGTGTCAAATTGGACAGTTAAATGTGATACTAGACTTACTATTTCAAGGGGATTTTAAAGAACCTCAAATTAAAAGAGAATAAATTAATTTGTATTTATCCCCAATGTAATTTTGAATCGATCATTTGGAAATTTTTTTAATAGAAATGTGCATCATTTTCATATATTGTGAATTTAATGATACGTAAAAATCTGTGAATGTGATAAGTAAAGTTGTTCTTTTATCTTCAGCTATGTAGTTGGCATTCATATCTTTCTGGCTCTTTCGCCATACTTATTTGCGCCAGTAATTTACTATTTGTGCAAAGGTGTAAAAAGAAAGATCTTTATAAATACCTGCAAATGACTGGTCAAAGTCAATTGATCAGTTTCTATAAGCACTCCTCCTCGGATCTCATCCAGGGAGACGGTGTTGTTGCCTCGATACCAGTGCATCTCTGGAACTGCATCACCAGGATGAAGATGGAGGATAGCACATTTGAGGGACAGAGTCTCTCCTGTCTCCAGAAATGCCTCTTTGCTCATCTTTATTGAAGGCGCTGTGGACAAATTGGTCGATATTAATGCGCTATCTCATTTAGTTATTGAATACAAACATAATTTAATAAAAAAAAAAACATTTAAAAACATAATGCAATTTATTGCGTTCATTATTAGATCAATTGGACAGTTAAATGTGATACTAGACTTACTATTTCAAGGGGATTTTAAAGAAGTTGGTATAATGAGTATTTATAATGTAATATTGAATCGATCATTTGTTTTTTTAATAGAATAGCATCATTTTTATATATTGTGAGTTTAATAATACTTAAAAATCTGTGAATGTGACTTGTACGTAAAGTTGTTTTTTTTTATCTTCAGCGTGTAGTTGTTCATGGATAAGAGCGATCGATCGATTGAAGTAAGAAGTTCCTTTAAATTCCCTAAAGAACGCTAACTTGAAAGTCTGTCACTCCGATATCTGATCCAGCAAGCAATTGTGTAGCCAAAAATAAGACATTTTAACTCAAAATATTCTGTTTCTTATTATAGTGAAAAATGGTGTCTGAAAAAAGAAATGAGAAAAATCTAATAATATCACAAGATATTATTAGATTTTTCTCATTTCTTTCATTTTTCTTAGGGTGCTTACATAATTTAAATGCTTTTTTAAATCAACAAAATCTTCACGGGTCGGTAACGATCGCTTCAGGTCTAATATTTCAATATAATATATGTTATCAGATGTAACTAATTTATAAGTAAGTGATTATACCTGCGCCGATCGATAACGACCCATGCAGATATGTAAGTTCCCTTAATCCGCAATCCATATTTGGTCTCCAAAAACATTTGATGGTTGTCTTCTAAATTGCACCACATCATTTTCTTAATAAGACACAATTTTCTACATTATGTTAAATTGAGAAACACTTACGATGAACAGTCAGCTGGTATCGCCTCAACATCGGAGGATGAGTTGAAACGTGGCAACAATAAACACCAGAATCTTGGACCTTCGCGTCTGCTAAAGCCAACTTCCAATTTTCACCAGCTAAATCTACCCTGTACCTGGAACAAAATGACCATGATATAAACTGTACTTGCTACTAAGTTTGTTGGGTTGATACAATTGGGTCCCACTAATTATTTTGGTTTTGTCAATCCGCATTGTGCAAACGTGGTGATTAATGCTCAAACTTTCTGTGTGAGAAGAGGCCTTTGGTCAGCAGTGGCCACTTATACATATAAGTGTTAATGTGGTGATGTGAAGTACTTTTGTAGTGAATTTGTAATTAGGGGTCGCCTTTGAAACACTAATTGTGGTCAGTTTTGACCTCTTTTCTACCTGGATGTTATATTTATATGTATCTTACTTGGTGGTGGTTTAAGATGCCCGATTTTCATGCATGAAGGCGCAGATTCGAAACTTACCAACGGCAAAGTACCAATGCGACTTTTTCATTCTAAGTTCTTGTTTTATGTACTTTCTAATATTATTTAGACACAACTGACTAAATAGTGAATAAAACATGTGAGGAAACCGGAGCTTATAATTTCTGGCGACTTATAAGCTATTGATGTGATGTGTGTGTCTTATTTAAACAATTATTTTGTATGGGATTTATATCTATAAATAAATGAGTCAAAATTTGGTTTGAGTATTAACAATTCATGTGTTAACTCATGTTTAATGATATATTGTATCTAAATATCTTACCTTCCGCTTGACAAAATTGAAAATCAACCAATCTAGTAGTTATAGTAGGTAGTAAATACAGGGTTGAGGTTTCATATTAATATAATGATAATTGGTTTGTGGTATACAGTAATAGGCAGTTTCTATTATATAGGTCTCTGGGGCGAACTAATTGGCTAAGGGTGGTGTACTAAAAAGGTATTCTATCTAGGAATCTAGGTACTCATTACAAAATAATGTTATTGTTCTTTGAACTATGTTAGGTGACAATGATGAAGGTCGTATTATGATCAATGTAGCCACAAGGGAGCTAGAAATAAATGTAAGAGTATAGGATTCAGTATTTGAAATCAAATAAAATCATCGTTCAAATTTTCGCTAAGGTAACCGCAAAACCAAATTTTCGAAAGTGGTAAAAAGATTGATAGGTATTAAAAAGTTAACTAATATCGTGAAAATTACCTACTATTTTTATTTGGATACGAAAATACGTATCCAGTGTGTGTGTGTGTGGTAAAAACAAAATAGATCGGACGTTGATTTGATTGAATCCTTGATAACAATGACCTTATAATATTATCTCTATATCAAATAACACTTCAACATCTAAGCAGAAATTAGAAAATACGTCTTCTTTAATATTAAACATACCTAATCTTATTTAATAATCTTGAAATTGTAATATAAGGAGCATAATCTCCGCGAATGGCTTCGTTCATTTGGTATATGATCCGACGTAGGTATAATGAAGATTATATTTCCTTGTAAAGGTTAAAGCTAGCGTTGTGAGGTCAAAGCCCGACAGAAAACCGACGTGAAACAACGCTTGCGTTGTGTTTTGTTGTGTGAGTGAGGTTAATGGGGGCAAAATTACCCCCTTCCCAATCTTTCCAATACCCGATTCTCCAACATCACTTAAATTCCTAACACTAAGAGGCCGGCAATGCACTTATTATATCTCTGATATTTTAAGTATCCAAGCGGCTTATTTCATATAAAAATGGAAGAGTCGGTAGGCTTACTTATTGCCATTGGAATAGAAGAACAATTACAAAATTATAAAATAGAAGGGGGTGGAAATTTAAGACTGATTCTATCTAAAAAATAGGTAAGGAATGCGAAAAAATCAAAGAAGCAGCCAATAATAAAACACTTATCACCATTTTACAAACCTTACCTAAAACAATATACATATGTGGGACTATTCTGACTACTTTATTAAGGTAGTTGCTGAAAGCGAGTAGTAAGGAGTATTATATTGGTATTTACCTAAAATCAGATGTGTGCGTGTCCAGATCTACTGTTAGAAGTTCCAGATTTTCATCTTCTGATACTCTTATCCAAGACACCTGGAAAAAATATCTTAATTACTCTCCCTGTTCTTTACTCATATAATATACTTATTGTTTATATACTAATCATTATTTTTAATCCTTAAACAAAAGTTGTAACAGTGTTCCAATTTTTAGGCAATTTAACTGTGGGACAGCCACGCTGCGTCTCGACTCAGCTTGACCGGAGTGATACCACAGCTTCACAGAAAACTGACGTGAAATGACGCTCGCATTGTGTTTCGTCGTGTGAGTGAGGTTACTGGAAGCCCAATTACCTGCACAATTTCTTCAATCCTCAAATCCCAAACAATTCTGAAATTTCTAACCCCAAAGGCCGTGCAACACTTTTCTAACGCCGCTGGTATTCATGAGCGGCGGCGATTGCTTACCATTAAGTAATCCGTCTCCTTGTATACCGATCAATCCTATAAAAATATCCCCCGTACAAAATCTATTACAAAAATATTGCTTACTGTTTTATCCCTTAGTGCAGTCACTTTACAGTCGAATATAACGGTTGAACCTGTGTCTGCGTCTATTATTGTATCTTCTGAAGCTTTCTCTTCAAATGATGGTGGACGAAATCTGAAACAAATTAAAACGTGTTTTAAAACCATTATGTTAGATACGAGTATTGCATTTCGTTATTATAGTAATTTATTATGGGTGAAGAAATTATTATTTTTTGTTTAATTCCGTTGTTGGATTTCAGTAGCTGAGTGTGTTTAATTTTTATTCAGTTTTATTTTACAAAAGGTTTGTCTTTGTTTGATCTCATTGATGGCAGATTTTAATAACCTATCTATCTGTAGATTCGCTTGCTAGAGATACAAATTTAAACATAATCTCCAGAGAAAATTGGCCACTCCAAAATTTACTCCAATAGAAATATCCAAAATAAATAACCGAAACTGCAATGCAAATATTTGATCAACAAAGACAAATTCGACTTTACAAAAATACTTGCGGACAGCCGATATCAAAACAAGATTAGGAAACGTTTAACTGACAAATGAACTTTATCTCCAACAGATGAGATAGTAATAAAGAGTGAAAGGGATGCTGATAAAATCGAAAAAACTCCTAACGAACGACAGATGATTTTTAGATTGGAATTTAATATCTACTGGCAAATTCTTTTTATCAGCCTTTGAAGTCTAGATTGGTGCATCCTTAGCGCTTTCTATCAGATCTAAGGCTTTAGTGTTCATGAATTCTTCTATTATTTAAAGTTAAAAGATAATTATGACTATCTTATTAGTGGAATATTTTCTATCTATAAAGTAAGTGCGATGTCCAAGCCAAGTTCTGTTTTCCAGGACGGAAAAAGTATAACGAAGATTTTTTTGTAATTTCTCAGAAATACCATGAATTATATTTTAATTTAATTGGGCCTCCCCTACCCGCCGTGGGATCAAAAAGTCGTGACATTAATGTTCTTGTTCCCTTATTTTTATTTTTTTATGCCTTTTTGGCATAAATCGCGAAATTTAAACGTGATTTATGCCAAAAAGGCATAAATCACCGAATAAACGTTTTTTTTACGGTATAAGCCGAACCACGGATCAGACGAGCAGACGGATCATCTGATGGTAAACAATCGCCATCGCCCATAGACACCCAAAATACCAGAGGCGTTACAAGTGCGTTTCCAGCCTTTTGGGGGTTAGCAATTTAAGGGTTGTTGGGGAATCAGAAATTGGGGAGATTGGAAAGAAGAGTCAATCGGATTCCGGTAACCTCACCCACACTCAAATAAAACACAACGCAAGCGTTATTTCACGTGGGTGTTCTGTGAGACCGTGACATCACTCCGGTCGGACCGACCCATTCGTGGCAAAGCATAGCTCTCAAACACTTGATAACAGATGTAACTACATCAGCTTCCATATTAAAGGTCTTCAATACTAAACCAGAATCAATATTTGTATGCAGAAATCACAAATTTCCATCGGATTTTGGCTTTAAACCAGATGTGTTTATCTCAGATGTAACATCGTTACGCTTAGGGGAAATACTCCTCTTGTTTGATGACATATTGTGTGTTTTGTTTGCCTTGCAAATCCCAATGCCGTTCCGTTATTATGTTTATTTGTATTGCGGTTTGGTATTTTGGATGTAGTAAGCTATTGGGATTGTCATGTGTCGTTTATGACAATGACGATGCGAACTTTGGTCTCTAAATAGAAATTAGATAGTAAATAAAAATGCGTTTATGAACAGTATGCTACTCGCATACTGTTCATAAACGCATTTTATATAGAGCATAGATTTAACTGTCTTACAATTTATACAACTGATACAGTTTTTTTATGGAATAAGGGGCAAACGAGCAGACGGGTCACCTGATGGTAAGCGATTAACGCTGCCTATGGACACCCGCAACACCAGAGGAGTTACAGGTGCGTTGCAAGCCTTTAAAAAAATCGTATTGTATTGGTTTGGAAATCGGCCGACGACAGCTCATTCCACAGTTTAGCTGTGCGAGGCAGAAAGTTTCGTGGGAAGCGCACAGTTCACCATGATAAGAAAAATATTGTGTGTCGTGTATTTTTTAATAATTTTCACATTACTAGAGTAGGAGGTTTCATTCATCAAATAAAAGCCACGATTCACAATTCCATGGTAATCACTAGAACTTTTGATGATTACCTGGAATTACTTAGAATTACCTTCTTGCAATTACTTAGAAAACAAGCAAGTCGAATTTAAACGAAATAATGCTTAAGCTTGTCTGTAGTTAAATAGTAGATTAGGCATTCAAAAGGTTCTTAACCAAACCGTCACGAAACATCAATAAGTTACTTAATTATGTTCCTTCTTAGTTATTCTAAGGTCAAATAAAGGGAATGAAGATCAGACCCCTATTTTAAACTCTATATAAATTCTGTTTAAGTTTGATGATTAAAATTCCGAATTAAGTTAGGAAACCTTCATTAAATTTAAAGGAATTAGCTGGCTTGGTTAGACTCGTGGAAATAAAAGTTCGTGGGCTTGTCGAGTTTCGATTATCCGTTTTCTTATCTTGTTGTTATATAGATGTAACGTCAACTGTTATGGTTAAACCACGTGTTTATAGATATTTCTGGATGTCTGATAGGTGCCATGTTGGTTAATAAAACAGACCCAGAACTGACTTATCGTTTTTGAGTCTTGAAACTAACTAAATAAAAATTATATTCAATTGTTAACAACAAAAACATTGCCCCACATTAGAATTTTCTCCTGTGGCATGAGTGCATTTACAAATATATGTACAATTTCACATGCACATGGCACCCAGACCCGAAGCAACAATTTGTGGATCGCACAAAGAGTCATTCCGTGCGGGAATCGACCTCGCTACACGTTGCACAGCAGCCAGTTGCCCAGACACCAACGCCAACCAAAATCAAATGAACTTGAACTTACATAAAAGAAAAGAGAAACAACTAATAAAGACTATCAAAACAAGGTACAGGTACACAGTAAAGTGAATTAACAGTGTAACAGAGACAAAAGTTCCATACGGCAAGAGATACAGTATTGCGCATCTATTTAAAATGTAAACGACAGTCAAGTAAGCCAGACTGTATAAACACTCTTGTTTTATCACTTTTGTTGTTGAATACACTCAGGTAATTACAAGGTGACGTACCCAAGTGCTGTTATATTGTCGTTCACGCACGTTCCAGTTTCGTTAGCTAATTAGGTTACTAGCCTAATATTTAGGATGGATAAATGGTATATCACAAATAATGGAATATCCTAAACTATTATTTTGAATTACTGTTTGCATTGAGGTAGT
Organism: Spodoptera frugiperda; assembly: GCF_023101765.2. Taxonomy (NCBI): domain Eukaryota; kingdom Metazoa; phylum Arthropoda; class Insecta; order Lepidoptera; family Noctuidae; genus Spodoptera; species Spodoptera frugiperda. The sequence continues at coordinate 3,143,583 of NC_064229.1, read as the reverse complement.
CTTTTCTAATGAAACGTGTTCTGATTACGATGGGGTTAGCTTTTTTTGGTACAATGTATTTTCATTTTTGAAATCTTTTAAAGCATTGACTGCTGAAAGAAAACTGTTGAAGGCATATCCTCTGCTAAGCGTCGGATTATCGTATTATACCCATAAGTATAACATGTTTAATACCTACTGTAAATTCTGTACACTGTCATTTGTTTCTTAGCATGTGAAATAAATGCTTTCTCTTTCTTTCCTTTATTGAATAATTTTTGATAGGTGATCATATCATATAGAAAATAGTTCGCATACACACAAAATAACTCAAGAAAACAACGCAAGTAGATATTATCATACAGAGAACGAAAATGATGACGTTAGCGTTCAACAAGAATGCAGCAAATTGGTGAAATTCTACCAATTATTTAGACGCTTCATGAGTTTCTGTCTCATCTTAATTTTGGCCATAATAACAGCTAGTTAGACATTTCCAAGTAAGTGTCATAATCTGTTTAATTAAAATTAAAAGTCGTCGTTAAATATCTTGTTGAAAATTGAGATAATCTTACTTAACGCTCCATAGGCTAATTGGAGTAATGACTAGAGGAAATACCTTTAAATAAGGCTATTTAAGTTTGTCTTCACCATAATTCAGGAATAAAGGCTTTTGCTTTTGAATAAGGTTCATATTTGAATAATGCTTATAGACTGTTCAAGGTCGTATTTGGTTAAAACAGGGATATAATATATAACGTAATTTTACGCCTTCCTTTCATTCTCATATTAGCATTTACCCGTTCTGTTAGGTTCCTATAATTCGTAGCGTTTTATAGCATGTAATCGTTGTCAATAAATGGACTATCCAACACAGAAATAATCTATCAATTCGGACCAGTAATTTCTAAGCGCGTTTAGATGTAGAGTACAAGTTTAAATGCACATTACACCCAGACTCGAAACAACAATTTGTCGATTACACGAATAGTGCCGGAATCGTAACCGCTACACGTTGCACGGCCGCCAATTGCCTTGCCATCGCACCAACCGTTCAGTCATGTATTTTATGAGTATACAAACACGTGCCACAGGCGTTTTTTTCTTTTCATTTCAAAGAACCTTATTTAACTTTATTCGTTATTAAACATACTGTTATTTCATAGGTGATAAAATTAAGAAAATATTCGTATGAGAAAATACATATCAAGAAACGAAAAAGAAAAAATGACTGACTCCGTTTCTTTGCTCCCAAGTATACATCTATCATGAATGTAAATATCGTATAGTCACGGAATATAATGCTTGTATTCTCTATAGGACTTGACAGAAGCATTCAATACGTGTCACGCCATTTATATTGTCAATCAGTAAAAGGTATACGTCTATCAAGACCATTGTGGGGGAAGCAACGTTTCCTTGTTGCCATAAAATCGATGGCAATCAGACGTCTATCGATTACAATAGCACTTTATCTTTAAAATGCTATCAAACTACTGAATAATAATGCTTTTCTACCAGAGATATTCTATGCTATGTTGGTTTGGATGCTTTTGGATTCCACTAATCATATTTATTGGTACACATAGCTTAACACTGGTGGAAACGGACTCAACTAAGCTACCTATGCCTTTTATATGGAATGAAAGGCTTTCCTGTAATAGATATATCACATACTAGAGCTTCGCATCTTCCTCGCACGGCTACATAGCTTAGTATCAGTGGAAATGGTCACATAGTTTCACAGGTTATCTATTACATCTTCGTAGCATAGTTAAATAGCACATCTCTGGTGGAAAAGTACCGTGACACAAAAATATGGAAAATAATGTTCTGTATATACATATACATAGGTACAATACTATGAATGCAAAATTTCCCAAATATAACTCAACTTCGGCCTAAAACAAAGAACAAATACCTATTAACATAAAACGACGTTATCTAAAGACGTAGCGAGATATACAAAGAATCTTTTCTCCATTCCCGAACTAAACAGCAAAGAAAAAGAATCCTGTAGATGGATAAAGGCGAAGTTATGATATTATACCGAGTCTAATTTACAAAAAGAAACAACCCTAACATATGTTAGGCCGAGACGCTTGTATATTTTTTACAAAAGAAAAAGTGTGACCCAGCGTGGCTCGTTTTATTCAAACTGGTAACTTTTGTATGGACGTGATTCGCTTTCAAATTACATGGATTCACTTCACACCGTCGTGTAACTAGACTTTATTTATTTTGTTTTACAATTTTAACTTGACTTCAAAAAAGGAGGTTCTCAGTTTGATATGTATGTATGTATGCCATTTGATCTGTATTTTTGTGCGTGACTATCTCTCGTTTGGCTGAATCGATATTGATGCGGTTTTCAGCATAGTATTTTTTAGACTTAGGAGAAGGTTTTAGGTATATTGCCTGAGTTGAAAATGGAGGTTTTCGCTTTAAATTTAGAATCAGTTATAATAATATAATATAATAATAGAATCAGTTAAAATAATATTAGAATCTGTTCATTTTTTTCAAATCATTTAGTAATGCTGATGTGACGTTGTATGGATACTAAAAAATAATAAATAATACCTAGTAGTTTTTAAATTTGAATCCAAAAAACTTACAGCAAATCAAAGATTTTCTTGTAATACCTTTCAAATAACATAAAAAATAAGCATCAGAGAAATAAGGAAAAATAAAATTGCCTATAAGTACAAGTTAAGAAAAATACTATTTCCGTTAGTCACGCTTTAACATGATAATGACTGCACCAAATCGAAAAATGCCTATTTTATTATGTTCCTTATTGTATGAAAGAAAATTTCGACAAAATTGGCTGCGAAATTCAGACTGAGACAAAGAGCATTCGGTGACTAATAGTTTTTTGTACCACATACTTATACAGGGTAAATACTATATTTTACTATGTCTAGTTAGAGTAATAACATAAGTTTTAGTCCAGAACTTAAGTTACAAAGGCTCGTGACAGTAATTTGAGATATGTGTGTAGACTTCAAGTAAATGCTGAAGTCCAACAGTGAGCTTCATCAAGTAGATAAGTTTGGGGCACATTGTAATATGTTAAGTTTAGTAATGTACTAAATGTACTAAAATTGGGCACTAGCTGGACCACTGAAGGGGGAGATATGAAATGAGGTTTGGGATTAATTTTATTTTTAGTACTAGTTGTTTGTTCTCCTGTTTCGCTTGCGTAATTGATGGAAAAATGTAGAATATATCAATCTTCAGCATCAAAACACAAAAAATACATTGTTATCAAATCGTGTCGTATCGTAAAATTGTTGTGTATGCATAAATAATGTACGAAAATTGGTTTATTTTAATAATAAAAAAATAATTACAAAACGTTATAATTTCTTATTTTTTGTTCTAAAATGTCTTTATTATTATGCTGATATCATTTTTGTTTTAATATATTTCATGGGATTTTTTAAGGAACTCAAGAGAGGAAAAGAGGACTTTTATAGAATAACTTTTTTACTGAATCAGTTTAACTGTACCGTAGAGATAAACAGTTAAATATCAAATACTCGCAGTTAAAATCTGCCATTCCAAAACAACATTTTATAACACACAGAGGATTCAAAACCTTAAGAGAATACTTGTCGTTGACTTAGAATCATAAAATTTGATAAAAAGCACAGTAGTAAAAGAAAAAAAAATACTTGACGCTAAAGTTTTAAATTTAAACTGTCTTGAATCTGATAATGATTATTCTTATGTTACAAAATATTTTACTTTATTAATATGGATGGATATAATGGATTTTTTTAATGAGACAAACCCGCCAACCACCTAATAACCGCTGCAACTCCTGTAAACCAGGATCTAACACTAGATGAAACAATGAATGTATAAAATTAATATAATTATTGCTATATTAAATTTGTTGTTTATCAAGAAGAAAAGATCAAAAGATCATATTCAACATAAAATCTTCAACAAGACGCTATCAACAAACACCTATTCAATCAAAAATTTTCACATCAGTAACCTCCCATTCCCTAATCAAAATTTCAACAACGTACTCATGAAAATGAATGCACAACATAATAAATAATCAGTAATATACAAAGCGAACCATTCACAAACACGTCCTATAACCATTCGTGCAAATGAAATACAAGTATCTAATTCTGACCGTAACCAGATTAGCTTCGGTGTAACAAAAGCCTTTGACTTGGAACTGAAAAGGATCTTCATTAAGGCGGACAAATGAGATACCGTTGGTCGATATTACCGAAATTAGTTTCAGTATTTAAGAGAACGTGTTCCTTCACACCGAATGATTTATTTGTTACGGTATAGTGATTTTGTGGGGTATTTATGAGTCGGGATTAATTTGGTTTTTTGTTAGTGGAAATTTTCCGTGGGTATATGTATTGCGGTTATTCTTTGGCTAATTAAGGTAAGATTTATACGAGGTCTGTGGTATAAGCCGCTTTTATTATATTTTTTACAAAACGACTTTCCGATCAAATTTGTTTTAGGGGGGAAAATCATTCAATAACTTCTCTAGCCTTGGACGAAACGACAGGGAATGTCAGACTCTTACTGACTAAAAACCACCCCGTTCCTATTCCTGCTTTTCGAGGCGGAGCCCATTAAACCCGCTAGGTAGTCCGCAGCTCCGGAACTGTTTTCTTTTACACAATGTTTGCCTACCAACCATGAAATGAAGTTTCAAATATCCATTACCAAAAAGTTCGTTTCGATTGAATAAGTATAGGTCAATGCAAGAGGTCATAAAATAAGGCTTACGATCAAACTAAATGGCTTATAAAAAAGCCATCAAAAGAATATTACTGCAATGTCTGATAGATTTAGTCTTCGATAAGCTCGTTTTACAGTAATCTTTTTAAGATGAGGCGTTCTTTTAGGTTATCCTAAAAAGATTACGATGTGGAGATTAAAATTTCTTTTTTGTTTTAAGGACATTATTTGTTACATAAAAGTACTTTACACATGCTCTAAAATAGCATTCTATTGAGCACGTAAAGCATGCTCGAAATGAGCCATGCTAATTCTGAGCGATATTCCAACACACATGCTACTAAGTAACAAGTGCTCATTTGAAGCATGATTTCGTGCTTAAAATGAGTGTGTCTAACAATATCTTAACTGTGCTCATACTTATTATTCTTTAGGGCCGTAGTCTTACTGAGGGTTGGCTTTTGGACTCGTCAATAGGAATAAATCTATACATACTAAATTATTGACAAATAGTGCATAATAATATTATGTACGACTAAGACCAGTAAGCAACAACAGGTCTGAAGCAAGAAGAGATGTCAATCATACTATAAGCAGTTTCTTTAATTCCACTCATTAATGACTTGTTGGAAGTAACCTGCTTTAAATAACTGCTACCGTTGTTACTAAATTTTCGCATTAAATCATTCTCTGCCATATACATATATCTTTGTATTAGGTAGTGAACATTTATATCTGCGCCACAAAATTCGTCAGCCATTCCAGTTTCATATTTTCCAAATATTTTATTCAGTACTCACATGAAATTTTAGTTGGCAAGCCTGTAAATCAAATTTCCACAGCTGTCAAAATAGTACGGTAGTGGAAATATTTTTCAACCTAAACATTTTTTTGATTTTGTTTTATTTTCCTAACAAAAATTGAGGTTAACTTTGATTTCTTAATCGTAAATATATTTTAAGTGCTTTATTTACAAAATAATAACTGATGACTGTAGATTGGTGCAGTGGCTGGGCAATCGGGTGCCACGCAATGTGTAGTGCTTTCGATTATCGCACGGAGCAACTAGCAACTTTGTGTCATCCACAAATTGTTATTTTCTGTCTGGGTGTCGCGTGCATGTAAACTTGTATGTTTGTAAACGCACCCATAACACAGGAGAAAATTCTAATGTGTAATTCATAGGTGTTGTGTAAAAACCCTATCTACTATCAACGCTATATACGTTATCAATACTGTCAGGTTTCAAACACCAATGAATACTTGATTTCGGTAACTCTATAATTTATTTCACACCATTTGTATTGAAAACCATGGCATCAATCCTGACAAGATCCATCTATTTGCTCAAATTGGTTCAATTCTGTTGGACAGTTTATGGGACCTCTAACTGCATATAAAATGTGCAAAATGGGGGTTCAAGTTACATTTTACACTGCAGATTACGAAGCGTCGTGGCCAAATTTTCTCATTAGATGTTCCATTTTGTTCTTATGATTTGCAAATGCAAATTTTCTGGGTCAAGGAAGAAGCATCTGAGAATGCAATTTAGTAAAAGATTTATGAATAGAATTGTAGATGAGTCACGATTTTAATTAAATTGTACGTTGCTGATTAAAAATTTTAATATTATGTAAAAGCCGTAAAAGGAGAAATTCGAAGAGACGATAGGGTTAATTTATGTTTCTTCCTGGATTTATTCCTTAGGTTAAAAAACAAAAACTTATTCTGTGAAATCATAATGAAATATTATTAATACTTCTTTAAGGATTTTCTACATTTTAACACGTAAAGAATAAAAAGCTATTTTAAAGGGGACCCGACCTTTATCATTAAAATAAATGACTTCTTCTGCTTTAGGTGAGGCCAGAGGGAGTATCAGAATCAGACTGACTAAAAACCACCCCGTCCCTACTTTTACTTTTCAAGACAGAGCTCTAGTAAGCTACTTGGCAGTTTGGCGTTATGAAAAATAAAAAAAAATAGTTCGTATTTTCGTTTATACCTTTTAAACACATTGAACACCGTGGTGGTCTCCGGTGACCGACGTTAGCGGAGGATTGGCCTTCATTCCATTAGTTTTCTATTGGCAGTCAAAGACTTAACTAAAACGAAAACCAAACGCTACTTACTTGTCATGAAAATGCTTATTGCTTGTAGCATACGCGTCGAATATATAGTTCAGCATGGGCGAGTCTACTTTCCCTTGCTTCATCTTCCTTGGCTTGCTGGTGACCCTGGGGTTTCGGAAGACTGTTGGTGGCGGCGTCATCATGGTGGAAGCTAGCGGATTACTCGGTTCCGTGGCCGGTGGACCTTGGGGAGATAATTTTGTGTATTAATACTTGAAATACTCATGTGTGTACGTGTATGTAGTACTAGGAGGTTATCTTTTTACAGAATAATCTTTATGAGAATTGGATCATGTCTATTGTTTTTTTTTTATAGTATAAGCCGGTAAACGAGTAGATGGATCACCTGATGGTAAGTAATTGCCGTCGCACATGGGTACTCGAAACACCAGAGGCGATACAAGTGTGTTGCTGGCCTTTTGGGCGTTAGGAATTTAAGGGTTGTTGGGGATCTTGGGATTGGGAAGGTTAGGAAGGGCAATTTAAGGGTAATTGGGTATCCAGTAACCTCACTCACACAACGCAAACGTTGCTTCACGTCGGTATTCTGTGAGGCCGTGGCATCACTTCGGTCGAGCCCGCCACTTCGTGCCAAAGCATAGCACACTTAGTATTCCTATTCCATGTGACAAGTAAGGTTATAATATAGTTTATTTATTACTTAAATGTGAAGTGTTTCTGAGAAACTTAGGCATAAAACCTTTAAAAATACTAGTAGATAAAATACGATCTTCAAAAACCGTTAAAGGGTTAAAACCTCTTTATTCATGAAAATGTTAACAAATGATATTAACCCTTGTTAATGTTAAAAAAGTTAACCGTCTGATGTTGAAAGGGACAAATTGAATGTCTTTTGCAAAACAAACTGATTTATTACTAAGAATGGTTTAGCTATGATATTTACGGAAAAAACGTTGACGGTTTAAACTTTTCGTTTAAATATTTTTAGGCTGACTGATAATATATCGTCGCACGATATTTAGTATGTCACACAATAGATTTAAAAAAAAAAATTATATATATTTGTTGGACGAACGGCTTACGATGATTTTTGATTAAGTCATTATAAATGCGGCTGTGGAATATAGGTATGTTTCTACATATTATTTATTTTTGAAATCCGATTATATTACTATTTTGTTAGCTTTGTGTGAAATCAAATAATGTGTGATTTTAATTCAATTTATAAAGAAGTTGTAAAGTAGTAAAATTATGTTTCAGCTTAGAGCTCAAATTCTGCGAACACACTCATTTGCTACTTCCACAGTACCTACTTCTTGGTGTTCATTCAAATAATTTTATCGTACAAATACAAATAACCTCACGCCTGTCTCCCATGGGGATAGGAAGAGACAGTGGACCGCCAATTGGTACGAATCTCACATACCTCTTTTGTAAGATATCTTTTGTTTGACCAACAGTCATCAGTCTTTTCATGCATGCTCGACGATTAAGGGTACTTTTAATTTGGCCCTTTTTTAATATATCGCCAATTTGGTCTCCACAGACGGCCCCATTCGTATCCGTCTTATATATTTCTTTCATAAATCAGTCCAGACCATCGTAACATTCCCTTTTCAATTCTTGTCACTACATCGTCTTTCAAGCCACACCTTTCTCTAATACCACATTTTTCACTCGATCACTCAATTTTAATATTATCTTCTGAACTCATTACAAGTGTTACAGCTGCTCATATTATAAAAAGCAATACTGACAACTTAAGACGACTATTACAATATAATAATTCAAGCCCAAAAATACAATATCCTCACACGAGTACATGCGAATAAGGCATATGTATAAATATACGCTACTTTACTGTTTACTGAGACAATAAATTCTTGCCAACGCAAGACGTAAGAAAAAGCCACGTAACACTGCTGGAAGATATAGAACCTTACAATTTTGTCGGTGGTACCACGCTTGTTGTGTTGTTCTACAGAGGAGGAAGACAGAAATGTAAAGAGTTGGTTTACAGTATATATCTATTTGTGATTAAAACATAGTAGAAAAACTAGAAAACGTTTAATTTTTTCAAACGTTGTTCCACACTAGGTATTTAATTCTGTGTCGTGGGTGTGTTTTCACTGACAATTTTACATATACAGGACATTCAGACTCGGATCAACAATTTATAGATCACACAAAGAGTTGCTCCTTGTGGAAGTAACGCCGTAATAAGTATGTGTTTGCTAAAGTCACGCAGTGTTATTGACTATTAGTCTTTATCCAATTTATTTTCAAATTATATATATTTTTCTAATTTGTACCACAAACTTATTCTGCTACATTCTATTAATCGAAGCAGAGCTTACGGCAATAGCTAAGACCTATCTATAATAACATACGTAAGTTCTAACTTCCATCACACGGACATTCAAATGCAACTGATGACCGTGAATCGTCACCAGCAACCATTACACAACTAGGCGACATTATTAATGGATATTAGAACAATGGAGGTATTAATATTATCACCGTGTCGCTGACAATGAGATTAATTAATCAGAATATTATTTCGTCATTACAGGACTTTGTTGGTTTAGTGTTTTGATGTCGGATGACAATCTTGGATTATAATGGGAGGTTTATAATTTATTTGTATAGGTAAATTGTCTATCTAAATGTTGAAGGTTATATTTGAGCTAAGTGGTTGGATTTGGTGCTGACAAGAATGTATTTTTGTAATAACGATCGCGGGACTTACTAAATTAACAAAAAATCACGCTTTTCTTTACCACGTAATTAATGGATAAAAGCTCTACTAGTTTAAAGTCAGAAAGAGACTCTTAGACGCGGCGACGTCATGCAGCCTATTTAGGCTTTTTTTTATGGGGAAAATCATCCAATGACTTCTCCCGACTTGGGTAAGGTGAGAGGGAGTGTCAGACTCTTACTGACTAAAAACCACCCCGTTCCTTCTCCTGCTTTTCGACCCGCAGCCCCGATAAACCCGCTTGGTAGTCCGCAGCTCCGGATCAGAGCCTATTTAGGCTAGGTGTGACTCGAAACTAGTGGAGGTTATCTCCATTAATTTATGTGAGTAAACCGTGATTTTTTTAGTTAATTCTGTCAAGAATGGTAGCTACTTAGAGCTGAATTAGGTCATGAAAAGTACATCTTTTGAATCACACGTTACTGATAGGATATAATATCTCCTTTGGCGTCATTAATAAAGGTTATCCGTCAGTTTTATCATTCACACGCCTGGTGTAATACGATTTAATAAATAGGTACATTACACTAAATGCAATTTACACTTCGATAATACCACTGAGAAATTCAAAGCCATTGATGAATTCAAGAATACCCAGCTCCTTGTGGTAATTATAAAACCGATATCAATGTCGATTTGAAAGCTCAAGATCACAATAGGCTCACCCCCTATTACATGGGACTTTAACACAAAATGGTGAAAAGCGGGTTTACATTGTATAGCGGCATCACGTGCCGTAATGTGCACCTCTGGCTACCCCTTCGGGGATAAAAGGCGTGAAGTTGTGTGTGTGTATGTCGATTTGAAGGGAATGTAATAATTACCTGTGACGTTAGCCAAGGGAGCGATGGCCCTCGTGAGCACCGCCATTAGCAGCACGATGCGGTGCATGCCGCCGCATCCTACCCGCTCAGCAGGCTCGCTGTGAACAAAAGTCAAGCTTAATTTATATGATCATAGGTATCATATCCGTAAAACAAAGAATTACACAATTGTGATTATGACCTTTAATTGGGTAGTTTCCTAGGTCAAAAATATTTTTTTTGTCATTTCAATATAATAAAATATCGCAAATAATCAAAGTAATCGCAATCGCAAGTAATCGTACTTTCATTCATTATTTTGACGATATACTTATTTATTTATTTTTTCTAGCTAATTTTAGAGAAGTAAGTATGCTATTTGACGCAAAAAAATTATGACGTCATAAGTTGCGATCTCCTACAAAAACAAAAGTAAAGCTTAATTTGTATGATCATAGGTATCATATTCTCTTAACAAAGAATTACACAGTTCTGATTATTAATTAAGCCTTTAAATATTAATCAGAAACTCCTATTACTCTTTTGAATCAGTGCTAATATGAATATCAATGGTATTTGGTAAAACAGCTTGAAGGTGGTTTCATGAAATACCACCATTTAAACTAATAAAAATAATCAATAAGGAGCCTTACAAGAATCTGCCATTACGTCAATTAAAATTTGAGGTAGTATTATGTATCTTACTTTCTTCCTTTTATATAAAAAAATCTACATAATGGTTGTGTTATGAAAGAGCTATCCCATTCACAGTCTCTGTCGATTCGTGAATGAAAACAACATGTGTGCCCAAATACGCATCGTGCGTATTTAAACTGTGGCAGATATTTTTAGAACACCTTCTATAAATAGCATGATTCCATTATTATGTATAATATTGCATATTATTTTTTTGTGGGGGGGAATTTATCCAATGCCTTCTTTTGCCTTGGGCGAGGCGAGAAGGAGTGTCAGACTCTTACTGACTAAAAACCTCCCTGTTCCTACTCCTGCTTTTCGAACCAGAGCCCCGGTAAAGCCGCTAGGTAAATATTGCATATTAGGTATATATTCTACCTCTGCAGGAGATAGGTAACACGTTTCCCGTCATTCAGTAGTTATCAGAGTATCGGTAGGTCATCCGATTGTCCCAGTTGCTCTAATTTGGCAGCTGTCTAACCCACGATGTATTTGTGTGTATGATGTGTGTGTTTTGCTACTAAACCTTGCATTACATTTATTTTATAATTGATTCAAGTATTTATTTATTTTTTAAATAAATTAGTTATAGTTTAAGTTAAAAAATATTTATTGGATTCTAAAGATTAGACCTCCGCCTCTACCTACCCCTTGGGTGATAAAAGGCGTGACGATACGAAATACAAATGGTTTCGCATTCAAAAGACAAAACGAAATAACCCTTGGGATCTAATGGGGATCTCTCGTTAAATTGGGTATTAACCTGTCAGAAAACTCAACGAAATAATTTAATTTCTTTACGGCGTATAAAATCTTAAAGGGTCTAATTGTTTGTGAAGTTCATCCCTAAATTAAGACCATCAATTAAGAATTTGAAGTTTTCCACATGAATTTCTAAAATGGTTGACGTTTTGTTTAGGCTTTAAGGGTTACCTAAAACGAGGTATCTCTAGGTCTTCGCTCATTAAAATTTTAGACTTCACTTAACGTAATTTGCTAATTGTTGTACCTTAATTAAGTCGATCATTGAATACTATGTTTTGACCTAATAATATTAAAAATACTTATAGGCTGCACGACGTCCGCAGAGTCCCTCTGTGACTTGAAACTAGTAGAGCTTTTCTCCATTAATTTACGTGAGTAAGCCGTGATTTTTAGTTAGTATCAAAATATTCAAAGTTGTAGTAGAATCATAAGATTGTTATCACCTGATGGTAAGCAATTGCCACCGCCCATGAACACCCGAAACACCAGAGGCGTTAATAGTGCGTCTGGCTTGGGAAGATTGGGAAGAAGGGTAATTGGGCCTCCGGTAACGTTATTCACATATAGAAACACAACGCAATATTTTTTTTTACGTCGGTTTTCTGTGAGGCCGTGATGCCTCTATATTAAGGGAATTGGAAAACAAGAGGGTATACAAGCAATAGATGTCTCTTAGCTGAAATAATGATGAAACATCAGTGACCTCTAACAATTCAATTTCAATTGATATTGAATTGTTAGGTTAATACCTATAGGGTATAAATCTGCTTATCAAAACTATCGTTGAATGCAATGTAAATAAAGCCTTGTTTTTCTCTAATTGTAATATCTTGGTCTAGTTAGTATTTACCATAAATCATTTGCATATAACGACTGAGTTAAGTTTTAGAAGTGGTTTGGAATTTGTGGCGAAGACAAGTTTAGGACTGTAATAGTTTGTTATTAAGGTTGAATTTCAGACGGCAAGTTTGTGACTTCAATTGGTTGGTTTTAAAGATAAAATGTTATGAGGTTTCTAGGTTTAAATTATTATTGTTTTCTATGTTATTGTTATATTTGTGTCGTTAATAATTAAATAAATTATAAGTAATTTTTATTAGTGATCATAACAGTTATAACATTATCATGCTAAATATTGTTATTAGAAGCACTTTAGTTTCGCCAGTTATGTTTAGAACAGCAAATGCTGTAAAAATATCAAACTTCGTAGTATTACAAGTTTTAAATTTCATGTTTTTATGGTGGAATTGGAGAATCGGTGATTGGGAAAATTGGGCAGAGAGGTAATTGGGCCTCTGGTAACCGCACTCGGTTATTTCACGTCGGTTTTCTGTGAACCCGTGGTATCACTCAGGTCGAGCCGGCCCATTCGTGCCGAGGCCTGGTTCTCCCACACTTAAATAATCTGATAGTTATGTTGAAAATAAGTAATACAATGACACATTTTGAGTTTATTTAATTTACATTGGGCTTCACACAAAATCAAATCAAATATCTAAATATTACTTAAAAATATCGCCAAAACACAAATCACTTTTGAAGTTCTTCTAACATACTAATCTTAAATGTAACTTATAACATAAGTAAACACTTAAGTTAAGTACTTGTGTGAAACTCCTTCAAAGTCGGTATATTCGCTGCCGATCCTATTAAAGAAAAACCACGGACTTGTTTATGTGTTGGTATCCAATAAATATCTTCGAGATACAGTCTTCCCACAACGGTAACTTGTAACGAAATCCCTTAGGAACCACCTAATCTAAGTTGTGAGGATCAAAACTTTTAATTACACGTCGAAGGAATTAGGAGGAACATTCATAATGTTAATGCTACCTGCTACTAATAAAGGTGAGTACTTATGTAAGTTACGTTAATTTTGTTCCTGTTTAAACCAGACGAGCAACTGGGAATGTGTATTTGAACCAAATTGATATTTTTCGGTTACTATATTATCACACTATCAGACTAATCACAATGTGAAAGTTCATTTGGATGTCCGTCAATTACGCTGAAACTGCAGAATGGATTTTGTTGTTGGTATATAGACGGGTTATATAGCTGACTTGGGTGATAGGATATTTTTTATCGCACAGGAACGATGCTGCCTCTGGCAGAAGCTATCACCCAAGTCAGCTCATACCCTGACTGTATACCAAATTTCATCAATATCCGTTTAGTAGTTTCAGCGTGATTGACGGACAAACATCCAGTGTGATCTTAAAGGAATATAAGTTTTTAGTTAAAAGTAAACAAAAATACACTAAATATTGCCCGTCTAGCATAACTCAACATAACAGAACTATGCATGTACGCAATTACCTTTATAATCCGCAGGGAACAGGATCACGCCCTCTTTGTTTAATTAATTCCAAGTTCTTATAATTATATTTATAGCTTTTCGTTGGTACTTTGATAGACTATGAGCGATTTGATGATTACACGTGTAGTGTTGAGTTAGTTATTTCTTAACTGTTTTATTTGTATTATAGTACATTTAATTATTTTTCTGTACTTATACAGGGTGACTGGTAATTAGTGAACGGTATTTAAACACGTGTTTGTACTCATGATTACAAACAACTTTCCCAAAGATACTATTTTTGTATACTCATTAGTTTTATTTTTATCACCATAACAGACAACAAAACTTCGCACGTGCGTGCTTTCGTATCGTCAACTGTTAGCAGAGCCGATTTTCTTTTGGCACAGTGTACAATCACATGTGGCATCTTCTCTTTGTACTTGCATCATTGTTAAAACTGCTCAGTTAAACCATAGCTCCATATATCCTAAATATTTCGTAAGGTATGTAACGTGCAATAAGGCATATTCAAAAACGAATCTTAAATAAATATACCTTACCTTTTCTACATCTATATAAATATTCTTCTATTCAATATGACAGGTTAAAAGTACAAACCGACAGTCTATAAGACTTTATATTTCACTCCCACGCCGATTTAAAAGGAAACCTGTCTATTATGTGAAAGGCTGTATCTACAAAACATTTTATGGGTGAGAGCGGACATCTTAGATACAAGTACGTTTGAGATATTTTTGGTTCAGGTCACCTGTTAACTGTCGATTCTTCCAATCGACAGCTGCTAAGTATTCTATAAAGGTTTTATCCTATCTATAAATGGAATTTGCACCTGGATTTACTGTTTTTATGTTGCTTATTTTATTTTTTTGTCAAGGAAAATGGAAGCTTTAAAATGTACTTAGCTATTGAGGAAAAATATTATGAAGTGTGGTATTCTTATCTCACTTCCCCAATCACGGATTCCCCAACAACCCTTAAACTCCTAATTCCCGAAAGGCCGGCAAAGTACTTGTAAAGCCTCTGATGTTTTGGGTGTAATGGGCAGCGGCAATTGCTTACCATGAGGTAATCCGTCTGCCCGTTTACCGCTTATAGCATAAAAACGACATGAATTAATAAGATATTAATTTGGAGACATGTAATTAAAAAAACACTGAACAAACAAATTTTCAGCTAAGTTTCACCTCAATCAAAGTGGAAATCAACAAAAAAAAATAAACAAAAATAATACCAAAACCAATTATCCTAAAAGCAAATACAGATTCAGGTGAGTGTTGCAATACGCAAATAAAAATAGGAACGTTTCAAAATTAAATTGTTTTCAACAGGACTGAGTAGCCGAAACGTAAATTAATATATGGCAACATTTTATAACTTTAGTGGCAACTTGCACTGGAAAATGTATGAAGTTTAAAAGCTCTTGGTTATACATTCGCGTTTCATTTAAACGTGAACGCAGTCGTGGTGTGTATGAGAAACTTTTGACTTGTTTTTAATGGAAAATAATGTGTTTTCTCTTCGTCTCCTATTGCTTTATTGTTTGTTTGCGTTTGAGAAATAGGAAAATCTGATGTGTTTTTTTTTTTATTCTTTTGAGGAGATTTACCAATAAGGCATACATGGTCTTCACGTAAATTATATTATTAGTTTCTTTTTTTATTGTATATAAACCGGTAAAAGAGCAGACGAATCACCTGATGGTAAGTAATTAATCGGTGCCGCACATGGACACCCGAAACATCGTAGTAGGAATTTAAGGGTTGTTGGGGAATCAATTATAAGTGGAGAGAAGAGTATAGAGAATTGGGCCTCCGATAACCTCACTCACACAACGTAAGCGTTGTTTCACGTCGGTTTTCTGTGAGGCCGTGCTATCACTCCGGTCGAGCCAGCCCGTTCGTGCCGAAGCACAGCTCTTCCACATTAGAAACAACACAACACACTTTGTGTTACATTTTGAATTATTTATTGGAAAAGTACTTTTATTAAAAATACATTTTGGATAATTTTATACAACCGCAGTTATAAACTATTCGCTATATTTTATGGTGACTACGAAATACCTAATCAAACAATCGTGACCTTTATTTCGTTTATCTTTAAGATCCAACAATATTCCGATTCCACGGAAATTAATTGCCGAAACTTGGACCTTTATTGGTTCGAGTTTTATTGATATTACAAGACTAAATAAACGTCAGTTTTGCTAACAAAATTGGGCTACCAATTTATCGAATAACTCTCGTTTACTGGTTACTTCTGTGGAGATGTTTGAAATTGTGAGTTGTAGGGTAAGCAGAATGTAATATTAATGTAATGAGTATATTAATTTGGTCTAATCTAACAATTATTTTCATTGAATTTTTGACTTTATACTAAAACAATTTTGGCAGAAAAGACTACTTAATTTGTACAAATTATTTCACCAGTTCCTTTTTTGTTTTACTTTTTATAGGATACCCGATAGGTATGAATAAACGAATCACGTAATGGTTACCACTGACACCAAAGGAGCTACAAATCCTTTGCTGCCCTTTTAAAACATATTTTCTTGAGAGTTTTTATTACAATGAAAGTAAAAACATTTCAATTCCTGTTCTGGCACTTAATAGCAAAAATTGATAAATTAAAAGTAACACCATTTTACAATATTTCTTTTACAATAATGGACTTAATAAACAAAAAAAAAGACTGGACTTAATAAACAAAATGTCAATAAACATCCTAAAAAAACGACCTAAATTGACTTACATCAAAAATCACCAAACGTACATTTATTAAACTACATATCCCAATAGAAAAAACCTCTCTATATTTATATTTTCCATGTTACAACCCTATTCACGTCGATCAGTCACCTTCGGGGGTCGGTCTCAATAAATTTTATCAAAACTTCATCCTTTCTCAAAGCGGGAATCAGGTTGACAGCTACCGAATTAAAAGGAAAGAAAATGTCTTAAAAAGTTACCGAGCAAATGTTGGACAGGTATAGTTGCATGCTTACTCAATTTAACTTTTGAAACGAATAAATCTTGCCACTCTCGATACATAGTGCAAGATTCTTTGAATTAAAACTTTGAATTCAATTTTTTTTTTTTTCTAAAAGTTGACTCAAATGTGTTTTGTAAATGCTTCGTGAATTGAGTACTTGCAAATATTGATTTTGAGCTCATTGTTTTAGGTTTTTTTCCGGGTTCGAAAGAAAATGTTATAAAATACTGTTCAGGATTTTCCATTTCTCAGTTTTAGCACAGAGTCTTGAATTATTCTTGGTGTATGTATATAACCCCTATTACACGAAACATGACTAGTGAAAAGTGGCGGTAACAGTGTCTATTGGTCTTTTAGCATTAAGATTTAGTTTTTTTTTTTTATAAATAGGTACTTAAAATATAGCTGATGATTAGTGTGATCAACCTATGTATAGTGGAGGACAGATCTACCTGATAATTTGAAAATTTTATTGCTTAAACCCAGCAAATTTATTAACCCCATAAATGTGTCATCAAATAGAAGCGATAAAGTTGTAGGTTAGTGACGCACCACACACACACACACGTGTAATCCCTTAGTCAGAGGTGCGTTTGATGACCTGCGCTTCATTTGTCAATTTAAGGTCTTGGGGCGGGGTTAGAGAGCAAATTTCATCATGTGCGAGCAAACTTTAAGTTAGTGGTGGTCAAGCGCATGTGACCACCATTGTACATACATTGTAGAAGTTTATAATACATCTATTATAAGTTTTTAAGTTCAGTTCATCCGTGATCATGGCGTTTGCAACAGTGCTGAAATATCGGAAACTCATAGATACAAATAAACATGGTAAATATCCCGTTTCAAGTTCTAACACCTCTATTCACATTTTATGGCAAAAAACCTCGACATTAAATTATGATAATGTCAACAAAACCGATGAAAATCAACGTGATACAATGGACACATTCACGTCCGTGACTGGTTGTGTGTACCAACACTTATACGTCTCATTTACTTTTATAATTGAAGGTTTCATTACGATTCTGGTGTCATGCCCGAAGCGTGACCTAACCCTTATTACACTAATGTGTTCGTAACGTTCAAAAAGGGTTCGCTTTCCCCAGTTTTTGCTGGACATTAAAACCTTTTTACTTTGTAGAACAATTAAAATGTAATGTAATTGTTTTAGATTTGGATTGAGATTTGGAGTTTGCTGTTTTTTTTTTTTTCGGAAATATTTTTGTTTGATGTTTTCTGACTGGAAGTTTTATTTTGCAACAAAATTTGAAACGGTACATACGTAGGTTTTTAAAACACAAAATATGTTCAACGTCACGCCTTTTATCAAGTTTTATACCCGAAGGGTGAAGCAGAGGTGCACATAATGGCACGTTATGCTACTGTACAATGTACACCCACTTTTCATCATTTGTGTTGTAAGTCCCATGATATAGAGGGTGCGTCTATTGCCATATACCGGGCGCATTTTCAGACTCCGTGTTATTATTGAGTAATTTTCGAAAAACCGAAAAAGGCCTAGGTAGTAATACTTTGCTCGACCCGGGAATCGAACCCGAGACTCCTTGCCCAGTAATTGCAATTGCGATCACTAGGCCAACGAGATACTTTTCAAAATACATATCGAAATACTTTCTGTTAACATTAAATTACGGTGTTTTTGTAAAGTAACCATAAAAAGGTTCATTCTGTATATCACTTTTTGAAAAAATGTTTTGTAACGTTAAACGATTGCTACATCAAATTCAGCAGATAGGTATATTTCAAGCCTAATGACTGTTTGTCTTTTTTCGCTGCAAGCTTCGAACGCGATGTCAACAAAGTCGTCAATCAATCTAGCTATTGAAAATGCATCGTCATAGGTTATTGAATCGCCAGCCCTATTTACAATTTTACAGTATTGGATTACACTAAAAACCTATCGATATCTTTAAGTTATCGGTAATAGGGATGATGACGGGGTATGAAAATAAAAAAACCAATTTACTCCGTCAGTTAGGTAATTAAAAAATATTGGACACGTTTTTTTTTATTTTGTCATATGAGATGTAGTACTTAGATAAAACGAATCAAAGTTTGGGGTAGTTTGGGGAACGGAGCAAATACATTTCTACGTATAAAATGTACCTAAAAGTGACGCAACGCGTTATTTCAAATCGGAATATCTTCGAAAGTATTTGTTTCGATAACAAAATAAGAACAAGTGTCTAATATTTTATTTACAAGACGGACTATAAAATAAAATTTTGTCATTTACCCTATTATTTAATGGTATATAGTAGTATGGTATACTTATACTGCTATTAGTCATTTATAGTTATACAAATTAACATCAATCTCAATTTTGTAAAACGAGTTATAAGTTTTTTTAATCGGGTCAATAAATGTTTTAGTCAGCTCAACGTAGAATTTAAAACTCAAACTCATATTTGCAACTAAAGGCCACTTAAATTCCAACCCTTTAATTCGAAACTGTTAAATAAATAAATGACACACAACATTAGTATGCAAATACTTTGCTTAGTTGGCGACAAAACTTTAGAAAAACATTTTTAATAAAGAACGAGATTTATCATAATATACATAAAATACTCGGAAGTGAAGTAAATAGAAACACATTATGAAATAAATCACTTAGCCCTGAGTTCATTAATTTTCATGAAGCCATTATTTTATGCTCATTTACGTAAATGGGTTCTTTGAATTACGGTTGAATAGTCTCTCTAGTTTTACTTACATTCGTGACTGAGAAGATACAGTAGTCACTTGCGCCTCTTGATAAATGATATTGGTTTGGAGCGATTCCGTTTTCTATGAATAAATTATTGATATTCCTAAGTTATGTTTTGCCACGTGTTGTTTGTGATTTTCTTAACTTAGATCCTTCATGCTATGAAATTGGTAGATATTACACAGAAAAGTCTTTAAAATTTATCATATAAGATTACAAAACTTAGAAAAACCGAATGAAAGTTTAACAAATATGTCATTTATACGTATAAAATGTTCCTACAAGTGACGTCACGCGAGATTTCAAAACAACATATCTTCAAAAGTATTTATTTACGTAAGAAAATAAAAAATACGTGTCTAATGCAAACGCACATTATTCTCAAGGGGATATTATTGGAGAAAATTAGAAAATATGATAATATGTATGTAAAGTAAAGTATTAGAACACAGTAATAGAAAATCCCAAAGTAATTATAATGTTGTTGGTAAAATAACTACACTGTTGAAATAAGACGGTTATTACGAAGTAGTTATTAAACAAAATGTAGGTCATGATACATTCATACTATTAAGTAACTAGAAACATTATTTAAATTGATTGTTCCAAGGAATTTGTTAATTATTCTAATTGTAGGTAGGTGTTACATTCAGCACGATAGGAATAGTAAATGTACTGAGTAAAGCTCTATAAAATATTCGATTTAGTATTCGATTCTTGATTTCGAATCGGAAACTTGTTCGTATATAGAAAGTTCTGGAAATAGAATTAGAAAAGTAAGGTTGGTGACTCGGTTAGTCCGGAACGTATGGGTTTTAAAGTAAAATCATTCTTATTGGAAAAATCGAGAACACAATACAATATAACACCTATAGCCCTTTACCTTTTTTAGGGGGGAAAATCATCTAATGACTTCTCCCGCCTTAGGTGAGACGCGAGGGAGTGTCAGATTGTTACTGACTAAAAACCACCCCGTACCTACTTTTCGAGCTGGAGCCCCGGTAAACATGCTAGGTCTAGGTATTCCGCAGCTCCGGATTAGGCAACATGCCTACTGGGCGATCTGTGGTGATAGCTTTTTAATGCATAGGACCAGGACAGGCTTTACCTATAATAGCATCACTTTCTGTGAAATTCCAGAAAATATTGAGAACTTGATAACATATTTTTTTATTTGAAAATCTGAGATTCCTTGTTTAGTAGTTGCATTTTTAATTACTCAACTAATGCTGCAGACCATAAAGAAGGCTATCAAAAAAAGAAAACAATCTAGATGTCTAGATAAAATAAAAAAACAGTAGCACTAGTAAGTAGTAAGTGAGAACAGCACTTTGTGTTAGATAGCGAGATTTTGTAACATTTTGTTATTTCTATTGTGCTTAGTAGAGCTCTTTTGATTTAAGTTTCTAGATAAAAAAGCCATTTTTAATAGTGCTATGGATACAAGAAAAAGAAACACCAAAATATAGATAGAAAGATAGAGAATAAAGAAAAATAGATGAATCTTTATTGTACACCATTAATAAAAAAGAATACATAAAAGAAACAATAATTAAAATAATGGCGCAAAGGCGGTCTTATTACTGATAGTGATGTCTACCAGATTATCTTTGGATAGACATAATATTGCAATAGAAATATTTACATATATACACTTAAATATACCATATACATTGTATATGTATAAATAAATGAAACTAGCTGATGGAGTTATAAAGAAGACAGATAGATAAAACTTGGGTGTCTTCAAGTACCGAGTGAACGTCGGCCACATCATCGCTTACCACAAGGCGAAATGGGGGCCAAAAAAAAGTGCGGGCCTTCGAACGGCGAGCAAGGGTAGCTCGCCGCCCGACCAGAACCAGAGCCGTGCGTGCGGCGTGCTGCGTTCTGCGCGCGCCTCAAAGAGCCATCAGACCACCACAGATGGGGCCCAGTAGGGCTGATGCTTAATCCGGAGCTTAAGCTTAACAGAGCGGATTTACCGGGGCTCCGGCTCGACAAGCAAGAGTAGGAACGGGGTGGTTTTTAGTCAGTAAGAGTCTGACACTCCCTCTCGCTTTGCCCTGGCGAGAGAAGTCATAGGATGATTTTCACCCCTGAAAAAAAAAGTATAATAAAGATAATGCACTTTAACCTATCCTTTGATCTGTAAAACTAATTGTAGGATAAAATAATGATTCATCCTAAACTATACAATTCAACACGACTCAATAAATCCAAAAGTACCTAGACAGACCAAAAAATACCTCTCCACCTAATTCTAGACACGTAATTTATAAAAACAACGCAGACGACAAACAAAACGCTCTTGTATTACGTCCATAATCGAAACCCATTTCTTTTATCTACACATCTTTTTCCAGTCCACTTACATTTGTCATCTTAAGACTACTTCACGCATGTAGCTTTTAGTCTCCAACATAAATTGTGACGTAAGTGTTAGTCTCTTGTCTGACAATTTGTTTCGTTCACACGACAACTGAACAAAGATATTTGCTATGTATATGGCAGTGACTAGTTTGGTACGTAAGGGTGTGATTTGTAATGTAGGTACTCAGATGGTCCTTAGAGACGCTTTGTTTTATAGTGTTCTACGTATAGTGGTGTTTAGGTTGATGAGGCTTGTGTTTGTAAGATAGCACCTAGCTTCACTAAAGGACAGATTGATGGACAATTCAATTCGACGTTTCAAAAGTGTCTAATTTAGGATTATAGGAATTGAAATAAATGCTTTGACTTTGAGTTTGAATAGTATGATTCGTGCATGTTTTTTTTTTTTGGTAATCATGTTACTATTTCTGTACTTTTGATATGGGGTAAAAAGGATCTTGAAGTACAGGGAAATAGGTGTATATAGAGCAGTAATCCGGACGTTGAAGTACAAAGAATAACCAAATAACTATCTCTGAATATACGGCATAATATTTATAACATATGGCATTTGTAACTAGGTATTTGTATTGTAAAAGATAATCTTAAGCAAATTATTTAAAGTAAGAAATTAAATTAAGAATATGTGCTTAAAACAAAACGTTTGGTGAGTTTTTGTCAATAAAATACCCCTTTTATAACAGTAAACCAAAAATTTCTGTATTTTCGATTATACAAATTAAAACAGCTGGGTGACTTTCATTACCTTTTCATTGCCAACTGTTTGTAGGTAAACATTCCTATCAGTTCACTAAAACCATTTGTCTTTTACCCACCCATAGCAATAACCATTACCTAACATCGGAACTGCCTTTTAGAGCTTGGATACAAATCGAACAGGTTTACACAAAGTGTTCCCAAATTTTTAATTTAGATAACGTTTCGCGGGTCCTTTAGACCCTTCGATGTTTGTAACCGAGTTGGAACTCAAGGGAAGGTGGAACCCTTTTAACTTCATTTATAAGAAATGGAACATCCCCCTCTGGGACTTAGTTTTGCATGACACTTGCTTTTACTTTTTTTTAACGTTTTTCTTCAGGTATTTGCTGTTTACTTTTAAATTGAAATTGCTTGGAAAGGTGCTGACAATTTCCTGTCCTTTTAAGATAACGAAATGGTTACTTGCGGTTGAAAAAATTGTGTGTTTCTTTGTGTTCTGATACAGAGAAAGTGTTAAGTAAATTGCCACATAAATAAGCACTTTAAATACGGATAATGACAAGGTATGAAAGTAAAAGATCTATTTAATCCGCCAAATCATTATGTATATTGTCAAAAGTTTTTGATCCCATAAATATTTTTTACATTTTACTAACCAAAGTAACTTATTTTGAACTAAAACAGTTGTTGTAAATTGTAAAACAGTTCGTGTGTTGTTTTCTATGTTAGCACTCAATTAATTTACTAAAGAGTCGACTTGATAATTAATTATAATAAATACACTAAAACAATTACTTTAATCATAAAACAATCAACTACATTTCACGTGAAAACTTCAGACGTAAAACCCAGTCAAAAGTGAAACATTAGCATAATAAAATTGTAAAACAGAAAGTAGAAATAATATTATTTAAAACATTTATGAACTAAGTATTCTAGCAACTCAATTCATTGAACCGTACAATTTACAAAAGTGAGACGCGAACGATAACGTCAATCAAGACTAATGAATCGTTGGTCGGTTACATGAAATTAACTTGAAATAATTTTCTTACTATTACACTGTGAAGGAAGAAATAGGCAATTTACTAATCAAAAGAGTGACTTTGCAACATTTGTTATAAAGTTAATGTAATTGGATTGTTAGGAAAATGTGTGTTAATTCTGCTCGGGTGACATTATAACTACAGTTGATAAAACAAAGACTTGGGTAGAGTGCTGTCAAAATGTCTGATGGTGAGAAACCTAAGAATTAACAAAATATAAAACGATAGTAATAATTTATTTATAGAGAGAGTATTGTGCGGAAGATTTTAGTTTGTAACAGTTTTATGACAATATTTTTTATTTCGTATGTATGTATTTAAATATACAAAACCCTGGTTTTGTTAATAAGTGGTGTTGTGCTGTTAATAAGTTAAATAAGATGAAGTATAGTAATACTTATTATACTTCATCTTCTAAAATAAGGCATATACTTAAATTTCAAAAAGAAACTTTAACTTTATTTTCTTTCAGAATATCTTGGTTTTTTATTTTCTACCATCTCAGTCATATTATAGGCCAGAAAAAATATATTTGCTCTAACGACCTCACTCAAAAGCAGTGCTGTATTAATATTTACTTTCCGTTTCTTATTTATGTCATATATAACATAAAATATTTACATTTTCTGGATAAGCGTTCATTATTTATTCATTCTTCATAATAATAAAGATACCAAACACAGAATTCGTGAGAACGGCACACGATATGAATATTAAAAAAAAAACTTTCGTAACGTCGTATTATAAGTACCTATACACATAATTTTCTGTGGCTGGAAGTATAATTATGTGGAGTTGTGCCTGGTAGGCCATATATTTAAGCAACCTAAAACTAAATAAAAGTCTAAGCTAACGGCCTCACAGAAAACCGACGTGAAACAACGCTTGCGTTGTGTTTCGTTGCGTGAGTGAGGTTACCGGAGGCCCAATTCTCCCATCCCAAACCCCAATTCCCCAACAACTCTTAAATTCCATCCCCCAAAAGGCCAGCAGCGCACTTGTAACGCCTCCGGTGATTCAAGTGTACATAGGTGACGGCGATTGCTTACCATCAGGTAATAAGTCTGCTTGTTTACAGTCTTCCATAAAAAAAGCTAAACGAAGCTAAACTTAATTTTCCAAATCAACAAATTCACAGGCTTAATATTGTCCTGACTCAACTTCAAACTTCGCAAAATAATTAAAAATACATTAATATTTCAACCGGCGTCGCCCCTTTCGTAATGTCTCTCCGAGATGACATAGCATTTCACTTCAAAAGTCCCTCTAATTTAAGACAACCACAAATCAGCTAAATAAGGTCGATCAGAAACGATTTTCAACATGGCTGCCTGCTAAAATTTCCTTTAACTCTGAGAGAATTTTGAGACGTTGTCATTTTGGTAATTATAATATCTCGCGTTCTGATTAGAGAGTTGTGGAAACTGCTGGATTGGATAGGCTGCGGTGAGAATACTGAGCTAATGTTAGCACTCACGCGCTACTGAAGACAAGGCTTTGAAGTCAAGCAACCTTCAACTGGGTGTGATAATTAATTTTCAATGAGTAATTATTGAAGTGTCTTTACATTGACTAATATGTAGAATTGTAGATATATGTATATACGACGATTCGGTTTCTATTTTGAGAGTTTGCAAAATAGAGAGTTTGGATTTTGTCACTTAATTTTACTTGTTTTTATCATAAAAATAAAATTACTTTTTTTGTAAGTTCTCTTCATAGGAATCTAATCTTCATCTTATCACTTTGGAATGAGTAAAAGCTTCACACATAGTGAACTGACCCACACGTTCAGAAGTACCTTCCTGGTCTATTTGCAATAAATTATATTGACTTTGATTTTGTTTTCGGCTTTAGACAAAAAATTTTATACCATTATTTTTTCTTCAGAACATGAGTGTATTATTAGAAAAATCGGTGTTGTGCCACAACATTTTCGATATGAACCTTATAGTATAAGTGCCAATGTGACAAAGATAGCCTATTAGATGGCTTTTCAAAATTTTGTATGTCATCTTCTATTCGTGTCATATTTCTGTCTTCTAAAGCAAGAACAACCCTACGTCTACTTAATACATACTTAGCTAGTATAAATTATTGACTAGTTCACCTGGTATTAATCCCTCAGTGCACTGTTTCAAACTTACACAACTTTGTGAATCGCTTACCGTAGCTAACTTTATGAACTGTGATTTACCACTTCAGTGAGCGCGATCCGGCTTTTTGCTTAGTAATTACTAATACTTAACTATGTATTGTGAGCTACTTTGATAGTTAACAATGCTGCTGATATTAATTAGTCTTTGGAAGATTTACTAACAATACAATAAATCAGTTTTTACTGCCTCGTTGTCCGAGTGGTTGCAAGTGCGCCTACCGGGCAAAGGGTCTCGGGTTCGATTTCCGGGTCGAGCGAAGTATTACTGTGCATTTTCGGTTTTTCGAAAACTTCTCAGTGGTAGCACGGAGTCTGGAATTGTGTCCAAGATATGGCAATAGGATCACCCCCAATTACATGGGACTTTTAACACAAATGGTGAAAAGTGGGTGTACATTGTATAGCGGCATTACGTGCCGTAATGTGCACCTCTGCCTACCCCTTCGGGTATGAAAGGCGTGATGTTGCCACGTTGTAGCTAACGCATATAAAGAAGTATTCTCATGTTTAACAGCGGATTAAACATTTACATACATATAGCCTATATGTATGTAAATGTTTAATCCGTAATTAAAGCTTTATTTTGTTCTTAGAAATGGCTTTAGAAATCATAATCCAATTTTATAAATTAAGTCATATATGTGTATATGACATGTGTCTAAAATATGTACCTACTCGTTAGGCTTTCAGTAGCACAATCCAATAAAATAATTTCAAATGTAAATTAAACTTGGATAAAAGATAATAATCTAATCAAATAAAATAAAGGCAAGTAAAACCTAATACAATATCTTTGACTGCACGGTTGGCGCGGTGGCTGGGTAACTGGCTGCCGTGCAACGTGTAGCGGGTTCGATTTCCGCCCCCAGGAACTCTGTGTGTGATCCACAGATTGTTGTTTCGAGTCTGGGTGTCATGTGCGTGTGAAATTGTATGTTTGTAAACGTAACCCACTACACAGGAGGAAAGCCTAATGTGGAGCAACGTATTTTTTTTTAAATCTAGTCTTAAATAATATCTCGTCCTAACTTTTCCGAAAACTATTTGCCACTCCATTGAGTTAAGGCAGACATTTTTTTGCATACTTTTTTACATATCAATAAAATTGCTAACTCAGCCGGCTTAGAGTATTAAATCAAGAGTGGTCGACCTTTTTTTTATAGTAGCGACGTATTTTATAAATAATGAATCAGCAGTATTTATTAAATACATCGTCGGATCTGCTGATATACATAATATTTTTTATTGAGCTATAAAATCAAAAGAACTACCATGTTTGGGCTAAAACACACAGCAGTTTTGGCACAAAATGAAGTTGTTTTTTAACTAGTCCTACTAGTAGGTACTCAAACTACTGTTTTCTTTCTCATGACTTTCATGCCTTTTTATCATATCAAGTTTTTTTTTTATGAAACACCCCGATAAACGAGCAGACGTGTCACCTGATAATAAGCAATCGCCGCCGCCTATGGACACTTGAAACACCAGTCATTCTTAAATTTTACAAATCAGCATCAAAAACTCACAAAACACTTTTAAAGACTTTACCTAATACCCGTAACAACAATGCCCCTAAAACGACGCACTGACCGATCACACGAAGAGTTGCTCCGTGTGGGAATTGAAACCGCTACACGTTGTGCGGCATCCAGTTATCCAGCTACCGTACCAACTGCCCAATGCAGTCAATATCTTAAAACTTACCCCAAAACCTCATACTCAACAATTTTCAATTAACTACTAGAATAACCCAAAAACTTCCCTCTTAACTTTAACAAAAACCAAAATAAATGTACACTACAATAAAATTATAACACAAACAAAACAAAATATTTTCCCTAGACATGAGGTCACACAGTACAATAAACGAGTACAATATCAATAAAGTGTCCAACAGAAAGCTAATTTTGAACGCCTAATATAATTACACCTTTTGGGCGAGGTTATGTGATGGGTGTGTTCTGTTCATATCATGCGATGACACAATGGCGGATAGTTCGGCGACAAATAAGCCACGTCACGTGAATTTTGTTAAAAGAGAACATAGCACATGGAGTGATAATCGTAAAAGTAGTGGTGGAAATGCTGTAGATAAAGTGATAAAGCAACGTTACGCCTTTTCCCTGAAGGGGTAGGCAGACTTTTGCAGCATTTGTGTTATAAGTCCCATGTAATAGGGGGTGAGCCTTTTGCCATATACTGGACACAATTCCAGACTCCGTGCTACTACTGTGAAATTTTCGAAAAACCGAAAATACCTCAGTAATACTTTGCACGACCGGGAATCGAACCCGAGTCCCCTTGTCCGGCAGTCGCACTTACGACCACTCGACCAACGAGGCAGTCAATATCATTACATGTTGGGTGTAAATGGGACAAAATATTGTTGAATATTGTTAAGTTCTATGTTTCCTAAAGATCCTTTATTTTTTTTTTATTTAACTTGCAATGTACAGTGGTAGTTATATGCGCCTGACCACTGCTCTTGAATTGACGAATGAAGCGGGGTAGCCTAACGACATCAAGCGCACCACTCACTGAGGTATTACACGTATTGCGGCACTAAACTGTGACGTAATTGCTTTTTTATTAGATAGTAATCATCTTATAAAAATCATCATCATTTATGGAGGATGGCTTAATGTGTTTGCTGGGTTCAAGCAATAATATTTTAAAATGATCAGGCGGATCTGTCCTCCGCTGTACGTGTAACTGTCACACAAACAAATATACTATACTGGATACTTCCGCGCGGTTTCACCCGCTCTGCTTGGCTCCTATTGGCCATAGCGTGATATTTTATAGCCTATAGCCTTCGCCGATAAATGCACTATTCAACACAAAAAGAATTATTCAAATCAGACCAGCAGTTCCTGAGATTAGAGCGTTCAAACAAACAAACAGTTCTTCAGCTTTATAATATTAGTATAGATTAGTATAGATTGTTATTATGATTGCCATAACAGGGAATTATACTGTATCTTTTGGTAGATATTCGTATTAGATCAAATCACTCTGATTATTTAGTACTCCGTGTCATCGCGATGGTTCGAACATCATGTTTACTTACATTCGGATTATTATTTACACATTGTACGAGTATATGGTGTGATATTGGGGGGGATTAACCATGAGGCACGGAGATACAGTTATTTACTATCAAGATTATACAATGTATTAAATACTACGAGCGATGAATACTGACTTTTGAAGGATCACAACTACAAAAAAAGGATATCTGTGAGTCGGTAAGTTCTTTAGTGAAGCTATTTGCTCGTTCCTAAGTGTAGACTCCATAGGTTACTCTTTTTCAATCAGATTCACAATAGAATTCTTGATTACATTGTTTCTATAATTATGTAAGAACAATTTAAAACCAAAGTAATATAGTAGTCTTCTTTTTCTCTGCTCTGTGATAGTAGTAGTATGTATAAATATTCAGTCAAAGAGATCAAAAAAGATAATAACATTAGGGACAATAAAATAACACAGTCTGAAGCTGACTAGTCACAGTTGACAGCGCTCGTTCACGAACATGACACGTACACCAGCACCGCCCAACTCATATTGATCAACGATATTGATAACCATTTGAATACTAGACTCATTCATAGTCCGTTTGATTTACTTGAGTGCTAATTACTTAATGTTACTGTAGGAAATAAACCGTCTTATGTTGAGAGCTAACACAACCGTCTCGTTACGCCCAAGGGAAGGCAAGATGCCAATTAGAAAGATTGGCCAGAGAACACTAAAATAGAAAGGAGTGAATGAAGCATAAGATACGAGGTTTAATCAAATGTAGAATGATTGTAACACAGACTTACAAATTAAGTATTGATACTTTCTGTATAGATGAATCAAATTTAAATGAGAATAAAAAATTTGATGGACAATTTTTGGATTATATAAATACGTTCGTACTCATTGAATTTTGATTATACACTTATTTTTTTGTATTCTCAGTTCCAACATATTTATTGGCTATTAAGTGCCTAGACTTTAGAAGGTTTTTTTTTAAAATAAAAACTTTGGAAAGCTTTCAGAAATGCTTGGAACTTCCTCTCGCCTCGCCTAAGGCGGAAGAATCTTTGGATGATTCTCCCCCCTTAAAAACGTTACCTACTTACTACGTTACTTATTGGCAGTAAATAACCCAGTCATATCAGCCATAAACCAGCAGAAATGTTTCTAGTTAAAATAAAGTACTAGTTCAATTATTTCATTATCAAAAAAGGGAAGACCTCTATAAATTAGTTGGTAAAAGCACTTTGGAGATTTGTTTCAATTACCATTATCAAATAAAAAAAAAACTATAAACGAAATAGAACTAACGTGAACAAGTCTAACAAATTGCGCCTAATTTTATTAAGTTCTAACTAGATTTATTCGGCTGTCTTCGTATATTGCCGAAGTTTTCCGAAGATAGCCGAATTCATAAATAATGGCGGATACAAACCGGTGTAAACGCAATGCAGTGCTTTGACTTAGGAAAAAGGTTTCATTGGAGATTGTAAAATAATTTGTTAGCATAAGTGGCCTCTAATTTTCATTTACTTTTTTATACCTTAGGCAATATTTTGTCGTAATGTGCACCTCAGCCTACCCCCTTCGGGAATAAAAGGCGTTGCACGTAATGTTTTTAAAAAATAGAATTAGTCCATGATTTTGTCAATACTTATAGGCATAAGACGGAGTAAAGTTTCGTAGTAAGTGATCATTACATCACGATACCGTATAAAAAATCATGACTTCAAACGACATTTCAAATCAATGTATCTAATGTTTTTAAATAATCTAGCAGAGGGATATTCAAAAAATATTAATTAGTATACTAATAACTAAAATAATCATTCACATACAAAGTTTATAAATTTTAATTCAATCTAAGAATCATTTCATCATTCCTTTTTTATTGCAGATATGTATGTATGTTTTACTACAGCCTGTGTTTTAAGACAACAATATCACATTTTACGATCTTGCTGTATTCAAGTAATTTACGTATTGCAAGAATAAAATACGTATAAATTCAGCACAATGCCGACAAAATTTTACGATTTGATAAATAATACTAAAATATTTTTTATGTAATAATAAGGCAAATTGTGTATTACACATCAATACATAAAATTATTGACAAATCAACTGACTACTGCGAAATTAATTTAAAACTCAAAGATTTTTAACATTAGTTATACAGCATGTAACAAAATACCCATATACATCAAGAAGCACTGAAGAATACAGTAAAATACGTTTAAAAAATTGGTACCAAATACTTGGTGTCGCATGGTTCTTGATTTTAAATCATCATACAAACGTATCACAACACTACAGGGGTCACTCGCTAATTACGAAATATTTCTTCTGTAAATCTGATCGCCTAGAGTACCTAATTTTGATATTCGGTTTCTGGAATTTTATGTATTGGAAAAAATCATAACTTCCTTCGAAAACATGAGTTTAAAAAACCTTTCCCGTATCGTTTGTTATGTTATCTAGAAACCGTGCACTTGTAAAAGTATACCCCCTTTTTGTTACACCGTGTATATGAATGAACTATCTGTCATTTGGATTAATCCAGGTATTTTGAATAAACTCATTAAAGAACAATTTTATTATCATTTGTATATACCAAGGATAAATAGCTATATTCACCAACAGTCTTTCTTGGATTGCAAAAACAAAATTATTCAAATTTTTGATGTCACTTTGATGATCAATTATTCACGCTTATACAGGGGTAGTTAAGATATATATGGGTAATTGGTAAGTCTGCCTACCTTTGAATATACCCCTGAGAGGATCCCGATATCGAAACTGTATACTAATGGATTTTCCTGATATATTGCCCTAGGGAAAATAGGATGACCTATTTTTTGCGGAAAATATTCAGGAACGAGGTAATTATTGAGGTGTTTATGTAATAAGACTGTTGCAGTGACTCGTGTAACGTCTGTTCATAATCGGAAAAAATTAAGACTTTGACTGTCTTAGTCAGAAACTTTTAATGATTACTTAAATTATCCCTTAATAAAGATTTTGTTCCGAAAACAATTGATAAGGACTTGGTTAAGTAACTATTAAATGACTTTGAGTATGGCATTAAGATTATTTATTAATTTAGTACCAATTCAAAAAGTCAGTATAAGGAATAGTTTATTTTTTTGAAAATTTTATTGTTTAATTCCTCCAGATATTTGTTGTTGCTTTAGTTGAATAGAATTCCATAATAAAAAGTCTGATACATTTTATGGAAAACTCACAAAAAATACTATAACTAACTCGACTTTTCGAAGAACTAAATGCAAATTACCGTATCTTCTTGTTTTATACAGTACGCGCTACATCCTTGAAATACTAAGAGATCTATCTCCGTTTTCATATATTATCGTTAATATTGAGTGACGAATCCCTTACATCGGAGCTAAGAGCAGGCTAATCAATCACTATATCTATGCAATGTTTGAAGTTATTTACAGTACAATGAAGTAACTATGGAAATTTTCTCTTAATCCAATTATGTATGTGTAAATACTACGTAACTTTGCTGAGCGGTTCCTTAATGTAGTTAGTAGTAATCTATTCTACAATTTTTAATGTAATTGTATCAATTTCGTGGTGGTCCGGAGGTTTAAGACATAGAAAGAAAGAAGAAAGAAAGAAGAAAGAAAGAAGAAAGAAAGAAGAAAGAAAGAAAAAACAGTTTATTTGCACCATTAAAAAAAGAAAAAAAAAACAATAAACATAAAATTAATAATTATGATAAAAAAAGAAAAACATAAAAGTCGCGGTGCAAAAACATCCGCTACTTATGCATAAGGTTCGAATCCTACAAACGACAAGTACTAATGTGACTATTTCCGAGTTATATGTACATATTTTCTAAGATTATTTACGGCGCATTCCAATAAACTACCGATCGGTAAATTTGCTTACGAGCCGTAGAATTTTGACATAAGCTCCATACAAAATGTGTCAAAATTCTACGGCTCGTAGGCACATCTACCGATCCGTAGTTTATTGGAATGCGCCGTTAGAGAACAACTGACAAACAGCGAAGGAAAGCATGCATCGTGAGGAAACCTAGGCTTATAACTTCTAATTATTATAAGTTTGAAATCGCCAACTTGCATTGAGCCAGCGTGGTGATTGATGCGTAAATCGTGACTAAGTATAAAAGTCTCTAAGTACGGCTATAAGATATTTATTCAATTTTGACTGTTATGTATGAGAATGTTAGTGTTAATAAGTAGGTACCCTAGTAACAAAGTATGTCAAGGTTTTTATTAAAACCTGTTGTAAAGTTTCAGTATTTTTATGAGCTACCTCGCTCAGGTGAAATTTTCAGGTCTCGTAATGTAAAAGTTACAAGATAATGTACTTCAGTGTAAATAGGATTCATAATTATGGCCCATTTACTTAAGCGTCTACTTTTTACAAATGTTTATAAAGAATTTCTAGATAAAGTCCAATTCTTTTTTTTTGTATTGGACTTAAAGTAATTTAACTTAACTGACTAATCTCGTTCACAAAAGTTTCACTTAATCTATGTCTATCATAAAATGTAGCATTGCAAATAAAAAATGTGGGATCTTGGGTTTGATTCCCGGGTCGGCCAAAATACTGCTGGGCATTCTTTGGATTTTTTTCGAATAATTTTCAGTAGTAGCACGGAGTCTGGAATCGTGTCCGGTATATGGCAATAAGCTCACTCCCTATTACATGGAACTTATAACACAAACGGTTAATAGTGGGTGTGTAGATGCTCTTCATACCCCTTCGGGGATCAAAGGCGTGACGTTATTGTTGTAACTAATTATTATATTTTTTTCTTGACTATTATACCACAATAGTGTTCTACTATCATTGATATTTTACCTTTTACCATTGTAGCCTATAAAGTGTTTACATTAATAATTATCATAAAATATCTCTCATTTGATAACATTATCGCCAACTACAAAAAAAAACTACAGACAATATTACAACAATATTCCCACTACACTACACTACACGATCATCCAAAAGATAACAAAGCAAAACTTAGGTGTATGAGAAATATGTTTACTAGAGGAAAACAGCCGGGTTGCCAGCCTTTGTTGAGCGAAGTGAAGTACAGTAATGAGGTGTCGGGTTTAGTAAACGCCATTATCTATAGTGTTGCCAAGCCACGGATGAATTTTATAGCTGGCAACAAAAGGACAGGTGTAAAGGAGATGGTTATTGTGTGTTGGTTCATTCACTGATACATAGAAACTTGTATTTTGCAACTTCCTAACGCAATCTCTGACTTGTATACATGGTAAATTTCTGTTATGTTTCGTCTAGTGCACACAAAATCAGTTGTTAACAGAGTATAAATTAAATTTGTTTTTGTCAAACATTAAATAAATCTTCTTAATTTACTAAAAACCAGGGTTTAGTCAAGTAAAGCGGAAACGTAGTCGCGCTCGTATGCGCACGTTGCTAATGATGAAGAGACTCTCTGTGACTCGAAACTAGTAGAGCTTTTCTCCAATATTATTATGTTAATTTAGTATGTCTCACGATAGTTATTAAAAAAAAAATTTCTTTATTTTTCATCCGTCACTATTGACGTAGCACAAATAGAAATTTATTTCAATAAATGTAAAGAACGGAATATTATATTAGCGAAAAAGTGTAAAAATAAACCTCTACTTATCTATTTGAGGAAAAGTTTATAATATCATATTATTTTATACAGGAAACAAGCACGCGTTGTTTGTGTTTAAAAAATATTACACAACAGTTAAATTTATACACCGTACTTCGCATGTTATTTCTCACGCATAAAATACAAACAAACCGCAAAGGTTTGCTTCTACGAAATTCCGGTAACGTTTCAACTCTCTCGACTTTATCAAGTAGTTTCACACGGAAATGTCGGGGTTGTCGGGCCCTAGTTACCCCGTGTGGCGAGATATAGCTGCAACAATTCAATCTGCCGACACTAGGAAAATTCGATTCTAGTTCAAAATCGGTTTTTATGTCGCGGTGTTTTTTGTGCCACTGTAGCGGTTGCAGGGTTTGATTTTAAGTTTATTTTTTAAAGCCACTAGTTCGATATTGTATCAATTTTAAGAAAGATATGATAAAAAAGAAAAAATAATAATAACCAACTTTCCCAATAAATCAAAAAAATCTCGTCTCAAGAAGTGAGGTAAACCAATTTTATACATGATAATAATATTCAATTTTTACTTCCATAAAATAATAACAACTCTCGATGAGTTTTCAATTTGTCTATTCCTTCTTCAATCTTCAAACTTTTTAATAATCTCGCTCCGAATTTCCTGCCCACCCGATTTTCAATATTCTTAAAAAAATCTTGAACATTTTTCATCTCATCAATAAGAAGAGACATCAAACAGAATCGTTTGACTTAATGCTTTCAGAATGAGATCATTTTCTAAATCAATTTTCAAACTTCAAGGTAAATCATAAAGGACCAGAAAATATTACACAAACGGAATATTAAGAACAAAAAGACCAAAATATTTACATACATGAGCGAAAAAGGACCAATTAATTTTGCTCACAAATTGTAATAATACGCCCTTTTTCAGCTTCAGTTTATACGGCAACTAATGTTTGCGCGTATAAATAGGATAAGAATGTCTATTATTACATAAAACAGACTTAGGTATTGCTAATGAAATTTTATATAATAAATATTAAGTCTAAATAACTTTATCTTAGTGCTGTAAAATCTGCATCGTGAATAATGTTATTATTTTAATGTCGCTAAATCAATGATCTAGTGTGGTTATTAAAGTATTATATTTGGTTAAAGTAATACAATCTAAGATCATTATATAACGTAACTTATTACGTCGATAAATTTGTACACATCAGGTATGTATTAGTAACATAAATATCTAAAGTACGGAAGCTAATACAAGTTGCGGTACTGTAAATCCATCTGTGTCACTGGCGTTGAAAAATTAAACTAAGTAGATTTATTTGAGACGTATATATTTCGAACATCAAAACGATTTTTGATACCTACGTAATCAATTATGTCCCCTTTGAGCATAGGCAGAGACAATGGTACAATTCTTACACGATTTTTGATATACTAAATAAATAATTTTAAATAATAAAAACCTGTGTTATAAAGTTAATCTTTTCACAGAAAGCGATCTCTTTCAACTAACTACCTTTGGGTGAAAAGAGGGCGTAACTCTTATCTCAGAAATTTAAAAGAAACTATTATCTCCCAAAACAGTTTGAAATCTCACGAAATTAATAGAAAAGCCCCCACACCAAAACCATTGAACAACGAAACAAAAAGCGAAAACTTTGCAAATAAACTTCCAAAAAAAAAAATAGTTTAGGGAAACAAAGAAAGGAAAGTGCCCTCGGAACCCACAAGAGATTATGAGCCAAAAGAAAAAAGGGAAATAAAGAAAAATGCCTTCAGAGTCACACGTCGGTAACTTATCCGGCATACTATCTTCCCTTTGTGAAACAAAGTCGGTGAGAACGGGGGACGAGGTACGGTGCGACGAACAAAATCTAATCCCGCGACATGGATGACAGAAGTCGTTGACACATCTATTTGGAACTACGTTTGTTACTAGTATTTCGTGTTCTGTTCCTGGGTTAGAATCACACCAAATTGACACTTGTGTATTGACACTTAAAGGGTGTTTTTCCATTGCGGTAAGTGTTAGATTAGTTTTAACGCCGGAATACTTAAACGCTAGTAGTCAATTTTAAGCTGTACTTAAATATCGTACTATCTCTGTCATTTTATAAAGAATTGGTAGTGACAATACTACATTTGAGAGCGTCTTAAAATTGAGTAGCATTTGAGTATTCGTGCATAAGTGCAGTAAAATTTAACGGAGTGTTTAAGAGCTTTTTGAATGATGTCTTGCTTAAATTTGTATTGTTTTGTAATAGAATAACCCAATAGAGTAGACATATAAGATTTAAAACACACTTACCTATTATCTCACATAGACTTACTATCATAGAATTTTAGTAATCCGAAAATTCAGTAATAATGAAGACCAATTGCTTATCAAATAAATAATCATTTTCGATGTTTTAGGTTTTAATTGAGAAACTTTTGAACAATTAATATTACACAGACAATTATCGACAATGACAGATGGACACGTGACACTCCCATCCCTCTTGCTTAAACCGACACCGCAGCACTGTCGCGCCTGGCGAATCTCAATTATGTTTCTGTTTGGCTCCGAAGTTAATTATTGTAATTTGGACAACGCTTATCAATGTCTGTTTTCATAACACCTTCATTTGTTATAAAGCAGTCAGTTTTAAATGCAACATTTTTTTCGGTATTTCGTAAATTTCTCAGTAGTAGCACGGAGTCTGAAATTGTGCTCAGTATATGGCATAGGCTCACCTCCTATTACATGGGACACAAACGGTGAAAAGTGGGTGTATATTGTATAGCGGCATTACGTGCCGTAATGTGTACCTCTGCCTACTCCTTTGGGGAAAAAAGGTGTGACGTAGTTTTGTTTTCAAATGGAACATTAGAGGACTAAGCTAACATTTTTCCAATATAAAAATGTTTATGAACTGAAATGGGTGATGTACTGAAAATTGGTGCCATAGTCTCTAGCCCTCATGTCCGGATCATTACAATCAGCTGAACGCTGGCCTTTTTTGTGCTATGAATTCAGTATAATATTTTTTATTTGTATTTTCCTATGTTACGGCGTAAAAAGTAAAAAGAGTAACGAATATAGTGTCTTGCGCGTTCTTCTCCATTTAAAGCTACACTTTGGAATGAGCACCTAGCTTTACTGACGGACAGATTGACAGACTACTATTTATTTATTTCTTTGTTGACGTTTCAAAAGTATACATGTGTTTATATGGTTTTATTGGAATAAATGATTTGACTTTGACTTTGAAAAAATTGGACCTTCTTCCTTTTGTTTTTTTTTCGTCTTTTAAATGATTTCCTTTATGTGTCTCATTGTCAAGGGCGACAGTCATCACAAAGTCTCCAAATTCGTTCTCCAGATCAGGCACACGGAGTTTGGAATCGTGCGTTTTAACGCGCCCTTCACGTATTAAACTTCAAACAATCTGATTACTATTCTTTCCACGTAAAGCAAGTCGATTATAGGTTTTTTCATTCTATTTGTAGTATATGTTGAGGCAGATTGCAGATACAGGTGATTTATTTCGTATGGAAGCTGTACCACTTTTGTATGGCTCTGGAACATTATTTATCGAGTTTAGATAGATCTGAATAAGAGTTACTTCTTTTCATTTGAAATGAACTTCCAAAAGAGAGTATTTAGAAAGATGCTGAATAATCGACACAATTTCTTTCGGTAAAATAGAACTGCGTTTAAAAATCCGACTTCCATAAATTAAAAAAAAAAAACTATTATTCATTGTACTGCAGGCAGTACAGAACAAAAGTACAAAGTCAATGAGTAGACACCTATGTCTCGACGGACTCGGTGTACATACATAGAAAAAAATACATACGTACTCCATTTTGAGAAGTCGCTTAAAAAGACGTGCCCCGTACTTTTGAAGAAAATTTGAAAGATAAAAAATACATTTGATTCTCGCGATAGTATCAACGCTATCTAGTAAAATAATGATAGTAAGTTTATACAGAATGTTTCAGAAAAAACCATTGAACAGAATTCGAGCTTCAAATTCCACAAATATTTCTCAACGATAATATTCATATATTGTAACCAAATTCAGAAGCCTCAACACAAACAAACTTGAACGGCATTACAAAACTCCACATAGCTAGTCCGGATTTACCACGAAATCTACATACCTTTCTACAAAGTGTTAGGATGTAAGCTGAACACAACAGATATAGTAACTTTCATCCACGAAACCACTGGAATTTGTTTTGAAATTGGCATTTCTACTCATCCAATGCTGTAGGTGTGGAACAAATTCCCCATGACAGTTTATCTTCTATTCCTATCTCATGTAGTTTATTGGAATCGAAGAAAATGTACTTTTCG
The DNA here is from genome assembly GCF_023101765.2 of Spodoptera frugiperda. Taxonomy (NCBI): domain Eukaryota; kingdom Metazoa; phylum Arthropoda; class Insecta; order Lepidoptera; family Noctuidae; genus Spodoptera; species Spodoptera frugiperda. Next base: position 3,104,400 of record NC_064229.1, on the reverse strand, counting down.
TCACGAAAATGTTTTCACTCCGTTGGTTTTAGACGGGTGTGTACTGTGTTATGGGCAGACTGGAGCGGATTTTGGTGCCATGGGATTTTTATTGTCACTATTAGATGGATAGATTGTTGGGTAGTCGGATTGCCTTGCGTCGGATTTTCGATAGTTGTGGGGAGATGATTGAGCGAGTGTCCAAGTCAAAGTCAAATCAAAATTAAACTTAGATACTTTGGAAACGTCAATAAATAAAGAACTAAATAATAGTTTGTCAGTCTGTCCGTCTGTGATAGATGCTCGTACTGTGACGTGATAAGTACTGCCCCGTTATTGTCAATTAATGTAATAAGTACTACAAGATTATAGGAAAAAGTAAAATAGATTTTAGATTACTTATAATGCGATTTTTACTCCACAATAATTTTATTGTAATTAGAACAGTGTCTTACTGTTTTCGTTATTTAGGAAGCGTATATAATTAATTTTATAAATATCTTTTATCCCCGTATCAGTAACACGGACGGAAAAATTATATGAAAATTTCGAAATATACCAACGATTCTACGTTTCAACATGAAACGTGAGAAATTTTAATTAATCTGTAAAATGAAAAACCTTACCTCATTAACTATATGAGTTTTGGGCTACAATTCTATATCACATTCACACGACGAAATACACTTTACGAAATTTATGTTTTCATTTTACTAATAGCGTATACGGAGGCTCTGAATAGCTTTATGCAACACGTACGAAGTAAAACATCAGGTTACATGCTATTATGTCGAAAAAAGAATTCAATTTAAAAGTCGAGGCCGAGGGAGACGTAAGGTAATTCCAATTAGTGAAAAAGAATAAAACGCTGGCGTGTTTCCATGCTGGGTTTAAATAAAAGAAATACTCCATCTTGTACATGTATTTCGGTAGGGCTTTTTTGTATTTAATTGAACGGAACTCTTTTAATTATGTAAGTAATAAATCTTAGTTTGACATACCTATATTATATAATATATTAATATTCTTAAAGGAGGAAAACTGTTCTCAATAGTTTTATTACACTAAAACTAATGTATGAATACATACAACGCAACGTGACGACTTTTATCCCCGAAGGGGTAGGCAGTAGTGCACATTACGGCACGTAATGCCGCTATACAATGTATATCCACTTTTACCTATTTGTGTTATAAGTCCCATGTAACAGGGGAGAGACACAATTCCTGACTCCGTGTTAGTTACTACCCAGAAATTAAATCCCAATAATACTTTATCCAACCCGGGAATTGCACCCAAGACCCCTTGCCAGGCTGTCGCACTTGCGACCACTCGATCAACGAGATATTGTAACTAATAAAATAAACTGACTGCAGAATAATGTCTTCAATATATTTAAAGATACATAGCTATAGTTAAAGAGCTTCAAAACCTTTAATAAGAAGACAAAAGGCGATACAAAGTGAGACGACAAACTGGAGTTATCTTTTCAAAAGAAAACCGGTATGAAGATATAGACACAGTAAATTGGATGTCGGAGACCGCAAAGCAATTCCAATTAGTGGCAAAGAATGAAATGGTGGCGTGAACGGATATACTTTTTATTTTCTGCTAACGCTGCTACGTTTGGCTGGTGACGTTTCGTTTAACACCATTCTTCATCCACACGCAATTCCTACGGATTTTAGTTTGCAGTGTGTAATGATAGTTATTGGTTTGTATTTCGGTTTTGTTAAAAGAAACATGATAAAAGTATATGTGTATAAGACATGGTCTTGAGAATCAATATATTTACTTACTTTGCATGCCATAATGCACAATGATTAAAGGTAAGCGTCTACAGGCCCGCATCGCACGCATCGTACGCATCGCACGTAGGCATTGCTGATGCGCACGATGCGGATCAGTGGACGTAGTTGTATGAGTTTCTATACAAGACAAACTACAAACCGTGTGTGGTGCATGCGATGCGTACGATGCGGGCCCGTGGACGCGTACCTTAGATCTATCTTTTGTATAATAATATTTTTGGATAACCTGGGTATTGAATGGGATCGGACTCATCGAAACTTTGCCTTTACTCGGTAGTTACGCTGACGACAACTAAGCCAAAGATACAAAGTTACACGTATTATTGTATGTACTTTACATACATACATAACCTCACGCCTGTCTCTCAAGGTGGTAGGCAGAGACATGGAAAACGCCAATTGCTACGATTCTTACATACCTCTTTCGCTTCATCAACAGTCATCAGTCTTTTTTTTACTTTTATGTACTGCTTAGCTTACTTCAGCATCTTATAAATCAGAAGCATTTCTACTAAGATTATATTTAAAAAAACCAAGCGGTAACATTATTTCCGCATTGGCACAAAGAAATATTTTATTGTAAAAACTTCTAATTGTAAGTTGTTGGTGAAATGAAAATGGAAAAGATTTCTTAAGTTTCTTTATAATGAAGTGGCAGCAATGTTCTAGGATTTTTCTTCGAAACTTTTTGTACTAAATACTTTTCTATGGAGAAGTTTCTTTTTAATTAGACGACAAAGAAGGCGATCATTAAGTTTAATGTAAAAACTGAACTGTTCTTCCGATCTTTCTTTTCATCGCGGTTTTGTACTAAGCTTTGAAGAAACCTTTAAGTATTTTTGTAACAATAAATTGTTTTAAATCTTTATTATTGATTTGTTTCAATAACACTGAGAAAGCACTTTTGAATAGTATTATTAGTATGCAATTTTTACGTACAAAGACAGAACAACAAAATGTTTGTATGTGTATAATATGTATAACTCCTGAACGATTGTACTAAATGGGGTTTGTATGAATCTGAATAAACTTTCAATTTTTTCTCGAACATAACTTTGTAGTTCCCGATTAAGTCTCAATGTATAAAAATCAATCGCCGTTCGTTGGTCACACTAAAACTCGAAAATGGCTTGACCAATTTGGCTAATGTTGGTTTTTAATTATTAATGGAAATCCAGGAAAGGTTTAAAAGGTGAGAAAAATATGTTTGAGTCGGTACAAAGTTTTCCAGGCCAGCTAGTAGTTAATAGATTTATCATTAAGGTGAACAATGACAACTAAATACACTCACAGGCACATTTAACCGCCCACCTTAGAAATACGTCACCGCGTTAGTTTGCGATAAGGAATGTTTATCCCGATGGCTGTTATGTTTCAAGTGGCTACTTTGGCAATAAATTAAACACTCTGACCCTTGTTTTTTTTAGAAGTTCCTGCATTCAGATGCATTTTTGTAACTTAGTCGAAATTTTACATTCTCAGCGATCGGGTTAGTGTGAGTTTTAACCTGGTTATCCTGCTCTTTTTGGTGTGATTACATTTTACTTAACTTACTACACCCCCTTGATTATTGTAATCGAATAAAAGTGCCACTGGATGCAACTGGAGCTGCAAGAGCCGTAGCTTTTGCCGATGCTGGGTACAGCCAACGTCACAATGCTCGGATGCTTGGTGTACCTCGAATCACTGTGCGGGATGCTATCACACGCTTTTGGGAGACGGGTTCCTACACGTGGAGACCGGGACAAGACCGTCATTGATGCACATCGGCTCGGGACGATCGTTTCATTGTGAACAATGTATTGAGAAATCGCTTTACCACAGCTCCCGAGGTTAGAACTCGCCTATTTGAAGTGAGAAATGTCAGCGTAAGTGAACAGACGGTGAGCAGAGGGTTGGCAGAGAAGAACCTAACTGCGTTTCGTCCAGCACGCGCCCCATAATTGCTCACACAGCACCGTAGAGCGCGACTTCAATTTGCGCGAGAATACGCTAACTGGTCTACAGACCAATGGAAGGACGTTCTGTTTTCAGACAAAAGCTGAATAGCCCTATGAGGTCCAGATGGGCGTCAGCAAGTGTACAGATGACTAAATGTGAGTTTGCCTCGTGTACGATATTGGAAACTGTGGTTATCAGGGAGGTTCAATAATGATTTGAGGCGGCATCAGTTACGACGCTCGTACCGATCTTGTAGGGTTTGATAGGGGTAGTGTTATTGCACACAGGGATCAGGAAAAGGGTCTTCAAGACCATGTCGTGTCATTTGCACCATTTATTCGTGAAAATTTTCAATTAATGCACGTTAATGCACGAAGTTATGGCGCTAGAACAGTGACCCAGTACCTGGACGAGGTCGGTATACGAATATTACCGTGGCCAGCACGCAGTCCTGGGCTCAATCCAATTGAACACATCTGGGACAACCTTAAAAGACGAGTTTGAGCAAGGGTTGCTGCACCAACGACGATTGGGGAGCTCAAGATTGCTGCAGTTGAGGATTGGCACAACATCCCTCAATCAGACATCCAAGATGTCATTGATGGCGTTCCAAACCGACTGCAAGAAGTCATTAGAGCCAGAAGAGGTAACACCCAGTACTAAAAACCAATAAATGAGCCCAGAAACTGAAAAATAACAAATATTGTAAAACAACCGTTTTCTACAGAAATCTCTAAAAATGCTTTTTTTAAATTTAAGTGATGAATAAATGCGGATTTTAACATTACTTCACATTATTTAATTAACATAATATGTCTAGTTTTTAAAAAAAATATCAAACTTACCCAGATTTAATTAATGTATGAGAAAATCAAGAAAATCAAGGTGGGCGGTTAAATGTGCCTGTGAGTGTACATAGAACTACTATGTGAAATCAGATTGGACAAATATATTGTACCCATTCAAAGACATTGTTGCAAGAGACTCACTCCTTACTACATGAGTTACCTAACTGGTGACCAGTTTGTGTTACAATGTACTAAGTATGTGGACGTAGGTAGAATAGGCTAGTTTCCTACTAGTCAAATTCAATACTTTTTTAAACGTCAAGAACGATATTTTCTATGAATTTTGTACGAAATAGTATATTATGACGTCATCAGATTTTTACGTCAAATTGCAGACTTATTTCAGCTAGCAAAATCGAAAATTAAGTGTGATTATTTTTGAATATTTTATTGTACTGAAATGTCGAAATAATTTATTTTTGATCGAGGATACTGCCCAATTTATGCTGTGGCAATAACAATGTAAAAAGGGCTAGAGATTCGAACTACTCGTACAGTTCAGTTCCCAATTATTTGTGAGATATTGTATGTCCGGAACTCTAGAACACTAGTCCAACAGTTTGACCGATAAATTGGATATTGTACCGACTACCACGTAAATGATAAATGATAAATGATATTTATTTCTGTAAATAGATTATAAAATAACACTTTTACACGTCAATATTTCAAATAGCTAGATGAGGCCGGCATTTCCTATCCGACTACTCTGAGAAGAAATGCCGAAACAAACTCAGAGGTCATAGTCTCTTTTAAAGTCCAGACAAAATCAATTAAAGATGTCGGAGAACCGTGCAAGTTTATTCTGTAGTGGTCTTTTGAGGAAAGAACCACAGCAGTTTGAGCGGACCTGTTCAGATGGCAGCACGCATGTGTCAGTTTACAATCAGCTCAGCTGACGGCTGTTGCTGAATGATCCGACGAACAATACCTACCAAAAGAACATTTGGGTAGGCCACACAAATGCTCACACTGTCAGAATATAATTAACTAAAAGTGAAATGACTAGGCAAACTCTCACACGGTCCTCAAACTAACAATTTTAAAAATAATATGTGAAAACAAAAAAATATCGAATGATATTAATGTATATCATGTCAAATTGTATAAAAATGTAACTTGTGTTACAAACATGTCAACATGACCTGTGTGGACATTATAGCGGCTCACTCCCAAGCCTGACTATCATCTAAGTAGTCTTTAATTTTATAAAAAGCTTTACTATACAGTTTTTCTTTAATAACATTTTTAAATTTATTCAGGCTCAAACTTTGAATATCGCTGGGAATTTTATTGTAAAAGCGTATGCATTGACATCTGAACGAACCACTTATTTTCTTAAGTCTAGTAGTGGGAACAATATATTTGTTTTTACTTCTAGTGTTTATATTATGTATATCACAATACTTTTTGAATAAATTAATGTTTTTGTGAGCATACACTACATTTTCATAAATGTATTGAGAAGGAACAGTCAATATATTAATTTCTTTAAATAGTTCCCTAAGAGAGTGCCTCGGACTAAGATTATAAATTGATCGAATGGCTCTTTTCTGCAGCACAAAGACAGACTGAATGTCAGCAGCATTTCCCCACAGGAGGATACCATATGACATGATACTATGAAAATAACTAAAGTATACTAATCGCGCTGTATTTACATCGGTCAAAGAACATCGGGCATTTTTGTATGGGACACTTACCTACGGCGAACAAAAATAAAATTAGGTACGGTGGATAGGCAATTAAATCTAGTTCACAATGGTATAGTTCCCATATCTGTGGGTCGTGGCAATAAGGAGAAATTGGACATTTAAAAAATATTTATAAATGTTTTTGGGCAATAATTGAAGAGGAAAAAGGGAATCAAAAATAATTAAAACAACATATTTTTCTCTTAACTTTTGGCGAAGGACTGCGATGATGATGACGAAGGACTGCGATGTAGTAAGATAAGCTAGCTACCTGCGCGAGCGCAACATAATACCAGTTTTAAGACTATGGGCGAGAGTGAGAACGAAATATGCACATCAACTTGACGGATTTAGTCTGATTGGGTTTATAAAAATACCACGGAGTGATATTTTAACTTACTGAGCGGTCGTTTAGTAATTAGGAAAAATAGTCAACTTAAAATATCATTTTCATTTTACTAATTATTTCCATTTTCCCATTATTGTGAATCAAAATAACTACACAATATTAAATATGATTGCAAACACTATCATTTAAAAATATTTTGGTTTATGTTCGCGACTTTTAAAAAATCGGGTAAAAAACGCCCGATGTCCTTTCTAATTTTTTTAACGGCATATGCTGCAGAGCTGAGTCTTTTCGACAACTTATCTACGTGTGGAGCCCACTGTAGCTTAGCGTCCAGAGTTATACCTAAAAAGACAGTTGAATCTACAGGGTCCAACTCCTCGCCCTTGATTAGCACGCTGGTTTTCACATGTCTAACATTTGGTGTTGTGAATTTAATGCATTTAGTTTTTGATTCATTAAGTAATAAATTATTGGCACTAAACCAGCGTACTATTTTTGAGAGAGCACTATTTACATGATCACTGACTAATTGTCCACGTTTGAGTTTAAACAATAAAGATGTATCATCAGCAAACAGTACTATCCCATGGTTATCCTTCACAAGGTAAGGTAAATCATTAATATAAATAAGAAAGAGAAACGGGCCGAGAATTGACCCCTGCGGAACACCCATCCTAACAATAGACCCGGAGGAAACTTTTCCGTTAATGTCGACTCTCTGAATCCTATCACTCAAGTATGAAATAAGAAGATCCAGAGAGCTGCCCTGTATTCCATAATGGGATAGCTTCCTGATCAGTGTTTCATGAGAGACACAATCGAACGCCTTGGATAAGTCACAAAAAATACCCAATGCGTCGGCCGAGTCCTCCCATGCATCATAAATGTTATTAAGAAGTTCAACACCGGCATCAGTTGTTGAACGACCCCTTGTAAAACCAAACTGGTTTCCATGTAATAATTTATTTCTATTAAAGAATCTTTGCAACTGATATAGAATAATTTTTTCAAAAATTTTACTGAATGTAGGTAGTACTGAAATAGGTCTAAAGTTAGTAGGGTCAGAAGTACTACCCGATTTAAATAACGGAGTTATTTTACTATTCTTCATGAGATCAGGAAACACACCACGATCGACACAGTTATTAAAGATTAGAGCTAATACGGGTGCTACAATATCTATTACAGAGCCGGTAATGTACACAGAATTACCCCACAGATCTGCAGTCTTTTTCTTGTTCAAGGTATGGAACGTTTTGACAATATCTGTATAATCTATGTGTTCGAAAGAGAAGCCTAAATTGCAAGCTGCAACATTTTCTTTTAGTAAAGATTCTGCAACTGTGGGAGATGAGTTCAAAGACTTAGTAGTGGATACAGGAACGTCCGAAAAGAAGTTTTCAAATGCAGCTGCGACTTCTGCATCCGATTTAATTACATTATTATCAATTATAAGACTAAATTCACTACTCTTCTCTTTAGACCTCCCTGTTTCACTGTTAATAATACTCCAGGTCGCTTTAATTACATTGTCACTGTTTTTTATTTTAGAGCTCAAGTATAACGATTTTGCAATTGAGCAAACTTTTTTAAATAACTTAGAATATTTCTTTACATATTCACTAAATTCAGTTGTATTAATATATGTTTTCTCGTTATAAAGTTCATATAGGCGTTTCCTACTCTTATAGATGCCAGTAGTTGCCCATTGATTGAAAGACGCATTGCCATGAGCTGGTATGGTTTTAGGTGTGAAGGTGGACTTAAACTCGGTATGGTAAATGTTAAAAAATTCATCACACAAGTTATTAGAATTTTTATTCCTTAATAATAAAGGTATTTTGTTAGTGAGTTTAGATTTGAAAGTTTCAATGCGTCTTTCAGTCTTTGGGTTAACAATAATATGTGGTTTCAACACTTTATTTACTTTATTTGTTATTGAAATTAATTGTCCACAATGATCTGAATCAAGCAATGATATTATTTGTTTATTAGTTGGTACAATGTCAGTATAAATATTATCTAGGCAAGTGGCACTAGTAGGAGTTATCCTAGTGGGCTCCAGAAACAGGTTCGTGAGGTTAAATGAGGCAAATAAACTTACAATTTTTGTACTTAAACTAGAATTTTCTAACAAATTTACATTAAAATCGCCACAAGTAACGATGAAATCCAATACTAACTGGTTTACCAGAATATCCAGTGTTAATAAAGATAGATGGGCATTCTATAGCTTAATATTGTAATAATTGCGGTGATAGTTCTATTATGAAGATCACACAAAAAAAAATCATATGAACAAACATTTTTCATCCAAAAAACAGGATTATAGGATGTAACGTTATATTTTACTAGTTTTTGCTCACAGCATCGCCCGCGTATCGCGTTTATAATGTATAAAATTTCATCCCATTCGCTTCAGTCGTTTTTACGTGAAGGAGTAACAAACAGACATACAAACTTTCGCATTATTATTCAATATTAGTAGGATGTAGGTACTAAAAAATATTTAGATCATACTGTTCAATATCTTTTCCCACCTGAAAAAAAGAACTCGATTCAGTAAGTCTTGTTTTTAATTGACTTTTATGGTAATTAGAAAACTTTGAAACGATCCCTAAGCTACAGTATTACTTATCAATTCTAAAAGGAAAAAGATACAGACAAACTTTTCTTTTGAAAATGTTTTGACAATGTTACATCAACCTTATTAGATGTTTAATATCGAACAACTAGTGATTAACCGCCGTACTCAGAGTAATTTATTAGATAGTTACTTAACCCAGTCCTTAGCAATTGTTCTCGGAACAAAATTGTTACTAAGAAATGGTTTCAGTAATCATTAAATGTCTTTGAGTACGGCAATAACTAAATTGCAATGCTTAATAGAAAATTATACGTACATGTAAGACGCAGTGTTGGGATAAAAAGTAGTTCGAGTACTTTTTGCATAAAATTGTAACAATACGTACGTACCACATGGAATTTTGCAATGTAAGTAAAAATATGAACATCAGTTTACCAGTTAAGAATATTTATATAGGTATATATAAAAAATCAATTGTTGTTCGTTAACCTAGCTAAAACTCGAGAACAGCTGGACCGATTTGGCAAATTTTGGTCTTGATTTTTTCGGTTTATTCCTGTTACTATTTGATGTGGAACTCGTCTAGTAGCAAACCATGCTAGAGGCTCATATTCACTTTACTATTTGCGACAGGAGCAGTAAAATAATGTTTGAGGCGGTACAAAGTATGCCGGGTCAGCTAGTAAAGTATATGTATATGTATTTATACAACGTGTAACAAAATACGCGTATACATCAAGAAGCACTGAAGAATACAGGTTGAATAGAATCTCTACACAAAGTTTCAGCTTAAAATACGTTTAAAAAAATTGGTACCAAATACTTGGTGTCGTATGGTTCTTGATTTTAAATCATACAAACGTGTCACTACACAACAGGGGTCACTCACTAATTACGAAACATTTCTTCTGTAAATTTGATCGCCTAGTACCGATCTAATTTTGATTCGCATGAAAAATAAAAAATAATGTTGGAAAAACTCATAACTTCGTTCCATGAAAACATGAGTTTAAAAAACCCTTCCCGTATCGTTTGTTATGTTATCTAGAATCCGTGTAGTTGATATGCATACCCCCTTTTTGTTACACTGTGTATATTGTCTTGTAAGATTATCGTTCCAAATATTGGTCCTTGAATTATCTGAATATACGTGGGAAGGTATTCATTGTCATAAAGGTTAAGGGTTACGAAATATTCAAAATCTTTGACATTTGTAGTCATATTAGAATCGTATCATAATGTGAAAATGATGCCTGATAATGGTAATAATAGGTATAGTTCCACAATTCTATTATGTCTTTCGGAATAAATTATGTTGTAGCATTATAAGTTCATACCTTTTTGGTTAAAATGGTAGGTATAGAATCGTCGGCTTATTGTAAGAAGTTTATTTGTGACATCATATTCTGGATAAACGGTATTTTAGTTTGTATTACGTATTGTTTGGTTGTCGATTCGCCCATATTATCCTAAATGTAAAAATGTTGATGAAATTTTATTTAGCATTTTGTAGAATGTGTCAAAATATGTCCGCTATAGATATAAACGTTATGTGTTTTTTGCAGCGAAAAAAAAAGGGTCGCAAGCGAATTTTTAGGGTGTTTTGTCTATAAAAAGACATACTAACCAACCGTTCTGTATTATATTCTTCATATTGGTAACAGTTTAATACGAAGATGGATACTGAGTTTAGGAACCTAATTTAGATAGGTCGTAGTCCAGAAAACTTTGCAAACTACTGGTATAGATGGAACAGTTAAATAACGGGTCTCGAGTTAAAATTCCTGGTCGGCGAAAGTGTTATTGGAAAATTTTAAAAATTGTTCTACGTTATTTGGCCCCACGTTAATTACATCAAACATGTTAATTGAGCGTTAAATTGTATACACGTTAGTACTCCTCTGCCTAGCCTCATAAAGATTAAGAAGCTTGATATTTTGTCTTTAGCAACATTGTAAACTAATGTACAGTTTTTTCAACAAAAAGACACAACTGTCGAAATGTGCTTAATAAATAGCTTAATAGGTACCCTTACTTACCCCAATTGACGCGTAAAAATAGGTGTGATAGTCAATGTTATAGTAGAGTATGATAAACCACGATTTCAATGTTTTAACTGGGTGTGTCTACATTATGGCGTAGGCCTGTTTTTCGTTACTCTCTACTCTCTATCTACATTTTACACCCAAAATATTTTTTTTAAGAAATACAAAAATAAATACCAATAATTGATAATCAAGACTGATTATCAATTATCATCTTGAAATTCAAATCGAAAAAAAAATAATTGTTGTTTTTGAGTATTTTACGTTTTTTGTAGAAATCATTTTATAAATTTCAGTTAGCAATTCCAATGTAATTTTTGGTGCTTTTTGCCGTACTATTATTTTTTCCACGACCATCGTCTTATTTTATATTTGTGCCTATAAGCCTCTCTGATAGATTATCAAGTTTAGCACAAATTGTGTACTTCATTGTAACATCAATGTTGAAAACAAACCATTACCAAAATAAAATGATTATTCTGCCACTCATATAAAAGCAGCGTCCTTTTTGCTATAAATATAGCCAACACAATTCCTTAAACTCTTCTTAAAAAAGACTAACAAAAAAGGATAATCGGATCTTAAAAAAGAAAGAGTTCAAAGCGGTCCCCAATTTGTAAAACTTACAAGTTACGAAACGAAAAGGAAAATTAATAAAAGGGTATTTACCTAAACCGGGACACCCCGAAACGTTGTTCCGGGACACATCATTAAACAAGTATATTTCTTTCATCACTGTTTCATTTATTTAAACAAAACACAAGTCAACCACAACACTTGTTATTATATAATACTTTTTAATCCAGAAACACTGAACCTTTTATTTTTTTCATAGAATTATACCATCGCGTGTGTTGCATTCAAAAGTTTGAGGGACAAAATCGCCTCGTTCCCGCACACATCCGTCCAGCCCGAAAGCTGAAGCCGTACTGAAGATACGTCACCTCTTGGAGAAAAGTCGTTGCGATACGGACACGTTTTCATAAAGCGCCTTGTACACTGCTAGCTTTATAGCGATCATGTTAAACCATTTCTTTTAAATGCAGCAATGTATTTTGTTGGAAGTGATTATTTTTTACTAATATTAGGGTTTTTTAAATTGATTTTTATTTTGTTATACGTATAGAATTCAGCAAGACTCAGAGGTTTTCCCAGAGGCCTACAATATGGGGTTCCTCAAGAAGGGATTAAATAGGTTTCTTAAGGGTCGGCAAGGCACATGTAATGCCCCAAGTGTTGCGATCGTTCATAGGCCATCGTTACCACTTACCATCCAGGTAAAACATGGGCTTTTTACCAACGTCGTAGTATAAAAAAGTAACAAAACAAAACAGACATCATATCACATATTTAACCATTCCGCTTACCCAGGTTGAAAAGTTACTTGCGGAGTATATATATATTTTTTTATTTTGTACCAAGAGTCACTAATAATTATCATTCTCACCTAAAAGTGGTCACTACAAAAATTACTTTTCGAAAAATAAAAATAAAAATGGTTTACTTTAATATGCTACCAAGAAATATCGTTTAGATACATAGCATGGTTTCTGCTACATAAGTCGGATAGGTGCATTAGTGCCGGCTGGTTCTTTCAACCCATAAGCAATTTATGGTTGCCATATATCTTTACATAGGAGCTTGTATATATCACGTGGAATTTTCTCTCTACTTTCCTTACTTTTATAAGGCTTGTGTCTCGGTAGTTTATTTTGGATTAAGGAGATGGAAAATTAAGGAAAGTATTTATTTAATAGGGGCGCCGTATTTTTGTCACCAGATGGCGAAAATCGTGGTGGTCCCGATATATTATGCTCCTTAGAAACAACTTTTGAATTGGACTTTGAACATCATCGCTGATTGTTTATATTATAAGTGAGTGAGACATACTATATTAATGATAATATTTTTCGGGTTACTCATATTTTTGAGCAAATTCTGCGAAACAGCTCACGTTCGACAGTCCGTTGCTACTGACGCAAGTAGTAAAGTGAGTATGAGCCTCTAGTATGGCTTGAACCGGAGCTACGGACTACTTAGGGGGTTTACCGGGGCTCCGGTTCGTAAAGCAGGAGTATGAACGGAGTGGTTTCAAGTCAGTAACAGTCTGACACTACTATTCGCCTCGCCCATGGCGAGAGAAGCCATTGGATGATTTTCCCCCCTAAAAAAACCATGGCTTGAAACTAGTCGAGTTCCTCGTCAAATAGTTATGTGAGTAAGCCGAAAAACATACTAATCGTTGTTTTTCTTGTCGTCATCCCCACACACACACACATTTATTATATAAAGTAGATAACCAAGCTTAATAAAATAAATAGTCGGTAGCTTAATAAAAGAGATAGTCGGTGTAAATTTACGAGACATAAAGATATAGGATACGGGGCAAAAGGTGCTCAGTTTTACATAAATACTACCCATTCGTAATTCTCATTTATTTCACTACCCAATATAACTCCAGAGTAAATTCGATCTATTGAAGTAGATTTACCTTTTAATGAGAATTTGGAATTCGAATAATCCAATTACCTATACGGGTAAGATATTATTATGTAAGGTTGGTGAACAGTGGTTTCTGTACAAAGTATTATGAGTTCGATTTATGCATGAATTACAGTTTCTATTTTACTTAACTATGAAATGACAACTATGAAACTATGTGACCGTTTCCACCGATACTAAGCTAAGTAGCTGTGCGGGGAAGATGCGCAGCTCGAATATGCGATGTATCGATAGTAGGAAAGCTATAGCACGCATCTTTCCACTTAAAACACTTAGCTCAGGTGAGTGCGTTTTCAAAGCTTCCTCCCGTTTTCAAAGGTATTCCGCATACCTAGGCTTTACCTAGTTTACCGGGGCTTCGGCTCGAAAGCAGGAGTAGGAACGGGGTGGTTTTTAGTTAGTAAGAGTCTGACACGCCTCTCGGGTCGCACAAGGTGAGAAAAGTCATTCGATGATTTTTCCCCACTTAAAAATAAAGTTCATTTCCACCAGTGCTAAGCTGGGTGTGCCAATGAATATGATTGGTGGAAGCCAAACGCATCCACAGCAATGCAGCATAGCACATCTGTGGAAAATTACTCGAATACTTAATATAAAAAATTCTAACAGGTACTAAGTTTAAAGACAGCTTAAATTACGACGAAAATATTCACGTTATCCCTTTAATAATTTTGAAATAATTTTGATCGTCATCAGAGTTTTAATATTCTTAATTAAATGTGAAAACCTTGTATGCATAATTAATCAGTTAGGGTAGACGAGTTCAAGTTCACTCACTGAATCCTGATTGCACTTAGTTTATTGCTCAAAGTAATACAATTATTTAAATATACTTCAAGCACTTAAAAATTAACTAAATAATAACTAAAACTAAAATATTTACAACTTAAAAATATCTTAAAAGTAATTTTATTAAAAAGAAAAAAAGTAACGTAAGGCATTGAACATTGACAGAAGCGCCACCCCGAAACTTCAGCGGAAGGAAAAGGAACTATGCCTTTAAATAAATTGTGATTATATTCATAACTAGCTTTTGCCCGCGACTTCGTTCGCGTGGAATAGTGACTTCCGGCAAATTTTTGGTTTTAACCACAGAGTTCCCATAGCTATAGGCTGATGATGATGATGATGATGATGAGTTCCCGATCTCGCGGGATCTTTTCAAAAATGAGATGTGGAAGATATTCCAGGGAACTCTTCAAAAATCAACATAATGAGCTCTGCGTTTGATTTTAATAGATGTATACTCACTTAGGGCATTGAAAAAATAGTTTAAAAACGGACTTTAACTAAAGAAATATTATAATCTTTCCGAACTTAAGATGAAAACTAACTTAAAACTAAAGAAAGCTACGAATTACGAATTTATAACAATTAAAAAAGAAATTATATTAGAACCTTTTTTTTTTTTTTTTTGTAATGCGATGGAAATCCTCATGGACTTCCCACGCCGTGGGGACGACGGAGGGGTGTGCCGGACTCTTACCGGCTAAAACCACCGCGGTGTTCCTCCACTGCCTGTGGCCGTGATCCGGGCTGCCCTCACGGATTCACCGCACCCGGCAGGCTTCGACCTACCGCTACGTTTGCGGCAGGTCCCGCCACGTTAGCGGCCCTGGGAGGCTGCTTCCCTTCCTCGAGTAGCGCGCGTGGAACACTACGCTAACGCCTACTCTCGCCTATACAGCGGACGTCTGACTCCCCTAGTCAGTCGCCCGCAGGCCTCTCCTATGGAGGTCGTAGATCGGCTGCCGCCTCACGGCGCTGACGATTAGTGCGTCTACGGCGGGAGGGAAAAGATCTTGATTCCCTCTCCCTTTCAGCCGCTTCCTTTGCCAACATGACTTGTTCACAGAAGGAAGCGACTCCGTCCCATGCACTCTCACTGTCGACCATAGCTTGTATAACAGTCGACAGTGAGAGGTCTGAACCGCCGAGTACTGCAATGAGTTCACGGCGCGGCTCTGCCCATGCAGAACATTCTTCGAGTGTATGCTGCGCCGTGTCCTCCAAACCACCATCACAGTGATGACACACCGATGTCTGCTCCCGGCCTATGCGACGCAAGAACCTATCCTTTATGCTATAATAACCAAGCTTAAACTAAATAATTTAAAAGAAACGACTTAAATCTAATCTAATTAATTTATAAATTAGACTTACAATTTTATTAAAAAAAAACTAACTACAGTAACTACTAATAATCGATATCAAACTAAACCTACGTTAAAAAGTTTAACCAGAAAACCAGGAAAACCCAATAAATAAACTTATTAATTGACAAATACAACGAAACCAATTTAGAATATACGAAACAGCAGGACCACTACAGACAAATAATCATACGACTGATAATACACATTTTCTACAATAGTACCGAAGCGCTCGGCCGATACCCAACCAAATAATTGTAACAAAACCATAGCGCAATCTATTTCGATCCCAACGCCATCTATCGAGGATAAAGACAACTTGGATTATTTATTTATACTCCGTTCGGGCATTTTCTTTGTACTAAAAGTTTAATTATATTGATATAATTTTTTTCATACTCTTTTACTATTTGTTAACTTTTTTTCGATGAATTAAAATAATAACATGAACCGAAGTCGTGTAACGATCGACATAGAATTTTCTATACTCCGTTAGAGCGTTTTCTTTGTACTAAAAGTTGTATTATGTTATATTTTTCATTGCTTTTTACTATTTTGTAAAAACAAATTTCCAATGAATTAAAACAATAACATGAACTGAACAATTGTAATTACACCATTGCGCGATCAACGCCATCTATCTACGGAGTATAGGAACAGCCCGACATTGTTCAATTCCGTACTATAAGTACGAAATTGAACAATAGATGGCGCTGTATGTCCGGAATAAATTAATTTTTTATTTTTTTAATTTTTATATTATTTTATTTTTATTTTATTTTTATTTTATTTTTATTTCATTTTTTTTATTTTATTTTTATTTTATTTTATTTTTATTTTATTTTTATTTTTATTTTATTTTTATTTTATTTTTATTTTATTTTTATTTTATTTTATTTTTATTTTATTTTTATTTTATTTTTATTTTATTTTTATTTTATTTTTATTTTATTTTTATTTTTATTTTATTTTTATTTTATTTTTATTTTATTTTTATTTTATTTTTATTTTATTTTTATTTTATTTTTATTTTATTTTTATTTTATTTTATTTTATTTTTATTTTATTTTTATTTTATTTTTATTTTATTTTTATTTTATTTTTATTTTATTTTTATTTTATTTTTATTTTATTTTTATTTTATTTTTATTTTATTTTTATTTTATTTTTATTTTATTTTTATTTTATTTTTATTTTATTTTTATTTTATTTTTATTTTATTTTTATTTTTATTTTATTTTTATTTTATTTTTATTTTATTTTTATTTTTATTTTTATTTTTATTTTTATTTTTATTTTTATTTTTATTTTATTTTTATTTTATTTTTATTTTATTTTTATTTTTATTTTTATTTTTATTTTATTTTTATTTTTATTTTTATTTTTATTTTTATTTTTATTTTTATTTTTATTTTATTTTTATTTTTATTTTTATTTTTATTTTATTTTTATTTTATTTTTATTTTATTTTTTGATTTTTGAAATAAAAATATATCTATGTCCTTTCTAAGGTTCTAAACTATATCTGTACCAAATTTCAACCAAATCCGTCAAATAGTTGCGGAGATTAATGGTATAAGCATAGAATGTTCGACGTAATTCTTTAATTTGACATAACTTTTTTATTTATGAACCGATTGACATGAAACAAACACTAAATGTAAATTTAAGCATCCCACAATATATTCGTGAAAACCGCATCCAACTCGGATCAGCCGTTTCTGAGATTAGCGCGCACAGACGAACAGACAAACAGACAAACAGACAAACAGACAAACAGACAAACAGACAAACAGACAAAAAAAAAGTTAATTACATTTTTGGGTTCGACATCGACATAACAATAACCCCTGCTATTTTTTTTATTTTTATTTTCAATGTACAGACAGCACTTTTCTACGATTTTATTATATGTATAGATATAGATAAAATTATATACCAGAAAACGTATTCCTATTCGGTCACATTCAAAATTGAGCGAGGCGAGAGGGAGTGTCAGACTCTTAAAAATCACCCCATTCTTGATCCTGGTTTTCTAGCCGGAGACCTGGTAAAACTGTCCGCAGCTCCGAATCAAGCATCAGTTGGGAGTAGCCCCTACATTCAAAATTGGTACCTTTACGAATTCAAATTAATTTTAAACTTTATTTTTCTTATAAAAAAGTATTTACGTAATTAAGGAACAAATAAAACCTCATTCATTGAGCTCAAATTCTTGGCCACATAGATTTTAAAATATGAATGTTCTTTATTCGAAATTAGAATGGCATATTTTTTCAAATATCGCTGCGTCGAGCTGTCTTTAAGTTCGTTGTAAATCATCTTTTACGTTGAAATAATAAGTAAAAGTATCATATTATTGCATATTTCTATGTTAAAAGTGTATAATTTAGTTATTAACGTTGTTGGTTGAAAAGGTTTCTGAATTCAGTATCTCGTATAGGCGTTTTTTCGTTGCAAAATGTATTCGTTTTGTTGTGATTTGGTAATAAAAAACATTGCTGTAATAAAATTCGTGTCGTCTGTACTGTTCTTCCTATTCTTGTGGTGTTATTTCATTGCTGAAGAATGGCCATCACCTTTAGCCTTTTTGAATAGATATCATATATGGGATGTCTAGCCGCCTTGTTTGTCGTTCTGCATAATTTTACTAATTTCAGTCGAGTTTAATAACAAAAGAATTTTTCGTTCGTCAATATGGTGTTTTGGTTAATATCTTATTGTTATAAAAATGAATAGCAAAAAGTGATGCGTAGTTGTAGATAAGCTTAGATGTATGTTTGGTCTTGCTCTTCTCGACTGGATACCGCTGTCGTACGAATCTATGTGTAATAGGTATTAATTCTAAAAAACTTAATGTTAAAATTCGTATAAAGTATCTGTAAGCAAATAATTTTTAATTAGAAAATATCATATTGAAGTACGGTATCTGTATTTATACATATTATTAAAATAGGTACACAAAGTATCATGTAAGAAAAGTTGTCGTTTAAAAAAATCATTACTTGAAATTGATCGTTTTAAAGGTTCCATAAATTCTTTGACATGTTCAGTTATTTAGTTTATAAAGTCATAACACATGATACGTATAATGAAATTGATTTTCGTTGTCTTCTTATGTACCTACGTTATTTCTATTAAAGCGTAGGTCAAGGCAATTTGCCTATATAGTACCTACCACCAGGCATCTTCTCTTTAGCATACCGTTTCTATTGCGTACCAATTGCATCCAGACCTGAATTGCGATTGTGAAATTCTATTGTGGCACTAAAGTATTTGTAATCTAGCTTTAACCGCCGCTGTCCAATTCCAACACTGTGTTGCTATAAATTCTCAATGCATTGTATGGAAGCAGAATACAGTGTTGACACACCACGCTGTTGGAATACAGCAATTGAATCCCTGCTGTAATCAGAAATGGATTGCGACCTATCAGCTCCACGAAGCTTAGCGCCGGGTAAATACAATGGGTAATTGAGTGCGATGGATTTTATGTTTGTATTGTATTAAAAGTATTTCAGTAAATGAAACGTTCAGATTGGCTATCTGTTTAACGAAATCCGGGGTAACATGTTCCATATTAGTGATTTATTTGAAAGTAATAAAAGTAAGGTATTTTAGACATTATCGGGACTGCCTCGTACATCGTCGTGGAGTGGTCGCAAGTGCGACTGCCAGACAAGGGGTTTTGGGTTTCGATTCCCGGGTCGAGCAAAACACTATTGGGCTTTTTTCGGTTTTTCGGTTTTTTGAAAATTGACAATTTACAGTAGTAGCACGGAGTCTGAAATTATGCTCGGTATATGGCAATAAACTCAGTCCCTAATACATGGAACTTATAACACAAATAGTGAGAAGTGGGTGTACAATGTAGCAGCATTAGGTTCCGTAGCATGTACCTCTGTGTACCCCTTCGTGGATAAAAAGGCGTAACGTTGTATGTAATAAAAGTGAGATGATTTTAAGAACTCCAGTTAAAGCTAATTAACTCAACCTTGTAGCAACTTTTAACATAACGGCGATATATCTACGTAACATTAATATCCATATTTCCCACCAAAAACTACTTTTGACCTAACATTAATATCCTTATTTCCTATCAATTTTAATACACATATTCATCAATGTAATAGAAACTATCGTATACCTCTTTGTCTATACGTGCAATCAGTATCAGTAGTAACATAGTAGTCAATTCATTGGTCAAAACCTATATCATGCATCCCGATAATCCTCCACAAACATAACCAACCCATTAACTTGAATTCACTTTGGCCAACGACTATAAACAAAAGAGTTAATGAACAGTCGTCATTACTACAGCGATGATGCCCAAATTAATGTAGCCAGACAAACAGCAACGAAATCAGTAGTGACGTCAATTTAACGAGATTTATCAGGAAACTCATTACTGTTTATACTCGATGGGTATCCCGAATGTTAGCACGTGTTTACATATAAATGAATACGATAATGATCACCTCGGTCGATGAAGCTGGCTCGATTCAGTTGTTTTTTTTTTAATGCCCCACTCTAGGATTTTCTCCTGTGTCGTGGGTGCGTTTACAAACATACAAGTTCACATACACATGGCACCCAGAACATAACAATTTGTGGATTACATAAAGAATTGCTCCGTGTGGGATTCGAACCCGCTACACGTTGCACAGCAGCCAGTTGCCCAGCCACCGCGCCAACCGTGCAGTCAAAATTTTTATGACGGACAAGTTTTTTTGTGGAATAGGGTGCAAACGAGCCGACGGGTTATCTGATGGTAAGCGATCAGCGCCGCAACCCCAGAGGAGTCACAGGTACATTGCCGGCGTTTTAAAAAGGAATATGCTCTTTTCTTGAAGGTTTGAAAGTCATATCGGTTCGGAAATACCGCCGACAACAACTCATTCCAAAGTTTTGCTGTAAGTCTTCGTTTTATCTACTCACAGCAACCCGTTCGGCTTCCCATGGGTGGATAATATAATAGTGATAACGTAGCATTCAAATGGTGAAAGAATTTTTTTAATCTGCCAAGTAGGTACATACTTTTGGAGGTAATTCGTTACAAACATAGAAATATTTCCCATTTATGATAATAGTACAGATTTATACGTTGTTATTGACAAAATATGTATACAAAACTTGAAACTAAATTATTATTAAGTATTAGGTACCCATCGAGATTGTTTCCTATGGTAGGGGTGTAAAGTGAAATTAAATTTAAGTTGTCACTGCATGGCTTGTTGGCAGATTGTATACCGAGAGTTACTTCAATGTGTAAACTTGTTTTCGTACAAACTTAATGACTTCTCCCGTCTTTGTTCAACAACTTGCTTAATAAAGACCAAATGTTTCATTACTGGAATTAAGCTTATAAATCTCAACGTAAAGTCCACAATTTGCTAATTTAGGATTAAACATCGTTTACATTAAATGCATACCAAGGCTGCACTAAAGTATTTGGAATGGAATATTTCCACTGTTCCTGTCATATTAAAATCTTTATAATTGAAAACTTAAAAAAAGATTCGCGGTCTTGTCAAACTACATTAATTTTACGTTACAAAAAATAGATCGACTTGGCCGTCGCATTGGCGGGGGGTACTGCCGTGCCCCCAGATTGACTTGATTGCGAGAAAATTCAAGAGCGATGATTTATTGTGACTTTCAAAGTGGTTTAACACAAAAACAATATTGACCAGTTGGTTGCTTTTTGCATTTGGTGATGAAGCCTCATCCAAAATCACAATTCATCGCTGATTTGCTGAATTTCAACGTGGTCGTGTCAGGCTCAGTGATGATCTCCGTCAAGGTCGTCCAGAAACTGCAGTCACCCAAGAAACCGTTGATGTTGTATGTAAGCTGAATGAGGAAGATCGACATGAGACATACTGCGAAATTCAGGCAACTTTAGGCATTTGCATGAGTCAAATTCAAATAATCTTGCATGAAAAATTAGGTATAAAAAAAGTTGTTTTCGCGATGGATTTATATATGTATAAGGCACGTCAACAGAATAAAAACCAACATTAATGAAAAACAAGATAAAGAGACAAGATCATGTGCTTATGCCAATTACAGACATGCACCACATTCACAAATGGGACTTTAACACAAATGGTGAAATGGATACCGCATTTACTCTGTTTAGAGCAAAAAGCGGCTCGTGTTACTCGGTACGTCAGAACTCTCGAAAGATTCCAAGCAGGATCCTCAAATGCTGTATACAACATTGTATTAGGTGATGAATCCTGGATATACGCGTACGAAGCCGAAACAAAACACCATTCACGAGTTTGGCATGCTTTGGTATTTAGGGTCTTCTCTCCATAGGACTAGAGCTGCTTCATACATAAGTAAGATATAGGCGGCTTAGGGTGTAAATCATCACCCACCACAAATGCTCTACTGGAAGAAATTCCACAAATAACCGAGTTGATTCTGTAGATTGCTTGATTCGCTTCACTGGTGAACCTGCTTTAAAGCTCACTACTATGAGAGTATGATTAATTTTAATTAACAAAAAGTATGATACATAACTAAAAACTAAAATATTCATAATAATACAAAAATTAGCTTAAGGTATCGATAAAGTTATCCTCATCGTTGTCGTGATATAGGATGCCCAAAAGTCACTAGCAGCATTGTTGCGTTGAATGGCAATGCTTAATATTTGACCAAGGTAATAGCCAACCCTTGAATCACCTGAAGTGACAACTATCTTCTTTACAATATCTCTGTAAAGGAGACGTGCACTTAGACCCCATGGCCCTAAGTTTTCAATCTCAATCGGTGCGAAACCATCATTTCCATTCAGGCCCTTCCCAATCTTCCCCATCCCCGATTCCCGAACTACAACCCTTAAATTCCTAACTCCCAAAAAGCCGGCAACGCACTTGTAACGCCTCTGGTGTTTCAAATGTCCATGGGGGGCGGCGATTGCTTACCATAAGGTAATACGTCTGGCGTGTTTCATAAAAAAAATCAGGCTATTATATTGACTTTCACTGTGTATTATTTCTCTCTATTTAATTCTAATGTAGTATGTAATGTACTATGTAAAGTTTTAGTTAAGCTTAGCTTTACAATGTATTCAAGAAAGTAAGTACTATTTAATACATAGGTACAGCTTGTTTTCGCTAAGTCGTAGATTTAAAGCCTTCCTTTGTAACTTTTGTTCTAACAAAGCTTTTGCAAATGTGATAGTTTCATGTTCTTGCTTTGTGCTAGAATGCACGCACTTGACTACATTTTAAGTTTATTCTACTTTTAACTCGTTTGTGAAATTGTATAACGTCAACATAGGCCTAAGATGTTTACCTTTTTAGAAGGAGGCATCAAGTCGTTTCAGGTTTATCGATATTTTTCCATTTAATTGTTCCATGAATTAGTTTGTCATCCTTCTTTATCATTAGTTCTACTTTGAAGTTTCTGTAAAAAGCAGCAAACGAATGGAAAGTCGTTCCTTCTTAGGTGGCTTGTAGGAACGACTTCTTCTTTTTTCATCTTATCACATCTTAAAGGTAGATATTGTATACTATGTCATTTGCGTACTAGTGAATTTCATCAAATATTGACTAAAGCATTTGAGACGATTTCAATTGTGAATATTGTGCAACATGGTGGAGGTCACTGAACCCTAGATACAAACTATTCTTATCCGTGACTATCAAATTATAAAGAGACACAACGTCATTTTTATCAATGTTTGATATCAAAACACCTATCGCATACATGATTTTCTACAATAACGAGTCCACATTTGTTTATAAATGATAATGTGTATTTCTGTTCATATTTTTTTCATGACATGAATAAATGACCACTTTGAATTATTATTTCCAAATTTTAATTTTTAATACTACTTAAAATAACACAAAAACAATATTTAAATATAAAAAAACTAGCAAACCAGGCGAACTCCGTTTCGCCACATATCATTTTCCCTGTTTTCCTGCTTTTCTCTTGAAAATTTATCTGAATTTTCTTTGCTACAAACCACACGGAGCCCGAGACCTTTCCAACGAATGCAAAACGATGGAAATCGGTTCGTGCGTTCTGGAGTTATAGCGTCAGGAAGGAAAACCCGACTTATTTTTATATAATAGATAAGAGTATGTTCTAACATACCGGTGGTTATGGCTTCAAAGCTCCTGTCATTTGTCACTTGTCAGGTATCGCCACAATACTTCATAGTACAATATTTTGTGTTTAAAAGTACTGTAAATTGTAATTTATAAGTATCAAATTAAGGGTTTAAAAAGAGTTATCTTTCTAGGAGAGATACGCGTGTTTTTAGAGCATCTATCATGTCATTTGCTTGTCAATGTCCATTTTGTTGAAGTATTGACAATTTGATTTTGATTCATCTTGTTGTCTCTCTCTTTTATTGCGCCCAGTTTTAGATCTGTGTGTAAACGTTTCGGCCTTTTCATGTGTTATTAAATACATAGTAATCTATGGAAACCTTTTTATTATCGCCTAATAACCTATCAGCCTGATGTTATGAAGAAAAAATCCCTTTATGTTTAGATATAACGTCGTTTTACAATCAATCAAACAAGTCAATAGCGCTACCGAACTACACGCTGCGTCATTTAAATAAGATAAACGGGCAACTGGAAACCAAAATATCGGGTTTTGTTGGTCTACCACAAAAGCCGGTTTATCATCATAACGAACGAAATAACTTTGTAATCCAGTATTGTGCGTGTCAAAATAATTTGTCTATTTATATGCGCAAATTTAATTGAGTTTCCTGATACCTTTGCAATGTTTCTTTTAAGCATTTTCGTGCTTAAACTGAAATGGAAGTTTTGAATGTGATTTGAGAGTATTGGTTTGTTCTGCTAAGTATTTAATAAATAAATATTGGTATGTGAAGATTAAATGCAACATTTATGAATGTAGAAAAAGATTCCATAGTGTAGTCATTTAGTTGACCTGATAAGGTTTATTTGAAGGTGCGGTTTCAAAACCTTGAAATTACCGGTACGTTCAAGTTAAAGTGTGCTTTTAAGTTTATTGAAACATCACTAATATACGATGAACGAAAACATTGGAAGAGCTGGTCTTATCAATACAATTGTAAATAATTACGAGTAGTTTGAACTTACATCGTTAACTGCCTCGTTGATCGAGTGGTCGCAAGTGGGACTGTCGGACAAGGGGTCTCGGCTTCGATTCCCGGGTCGGGCAAAGTACTACTGGGCTTGTTTCGGATTTTCGAAAATTTCACGGAGTCTGGAATTGTGTCCAGCGTATGGCAATCGGCTCACCCTCTATTACATGGGACTTATAACATAAATGGTGCATGGTCTGAGAAAATGATTTTAATAGCAGTGGGACACATGTACAAGACTAATGATAAAGAAATATGTAATGTAATTTATTTTTAATCAAAATATACCTACGTAATACTATAATATACTAACTTATTAATGAAGGGTATAATTTTAATTAAATTTTCACCAAGGCCAGTGCCTACTAAAATTGAATAAACATGCTCTCTTCACCCCGCTAGGGATAACACATGAAATATGGCGCACTATAACTTAATTAAAGCCGTTAATATTTTCTACTAATCGTTACTTGTATGAGATATAAGAGTATTGGCATGTGTGTAATAACGTAACCTTTTTTTAACGTTGCCCCACACTAGGATTTTCTCCTGTGTCGTGGGTGCGTTTACAAACATACAAGTTCACATACACATGATACCCAGACCCGAAACAACAATTTGTGGATCACACAGAGTTGCTTCGTGCGGGAATCGAACCCGCTACACGTTTCGCGGCATCCGGTAACCCAGCCACCGCGCCAACCGCGAAAACTAGTTTCTTGGTTGCTCTTCATTTGAATCCATATTGACAGTCACGCTCGCCTTTCGGTGAGCTTAATCTTCAGGCAGCCACAGCTACCTTCCATCATTTGCCTTTCAAAATTTAACTACCATTAACACTATCAATAAATGCCATTTCTAGCGCAAAGTACAAGTGTAGACCTGCATCTTACTTAATCAGCTGATGAGTCACTTAGTTTGGTATCGTAGTAAAGACGATCTAACATGTTTAGTCAGATGTTCTAATCTAGCCTTTAATCAAGGCAAGGTGCTGCAATTTGGTTCATTATTTCAATCTTAATGGTATAGAAACATAAGTGAAAGCAGGTAGACTTCTTACTTTGTCGTTTATAATCTTGAGTTTTTTTTTAAGGTGGGAATATCATTAAATGACTTCTTTCGCCTTAGGCAAGGCGAGAGGGAATGCCAGATTCTTACTGACTAAAAAACACCGCGTTCCTACTCCTGCTTTTCAAGCCAGAGCCCCGGTAAACCCGTTAAGTTTGCAGTTCAATCATGAGCTATTAGAACTATCCCATAACCACTTACAAGTACGCATTATTTTTTTAATCCGTGCGCGATCCTCTTTTCTAAACGATTATTTTTTAAGAACCATTAAAGCTGCGTGCGTAATAGAAATACTCACAATATGCTTAAGGACATTTACAATTTATTTAATAAAAAAAATTATGGTCATATTTTTCACATTTACTTAGTTTTTGAGCGTATATTTTTCAGAATTATTTCATTATCTTGTGTCTTGGGCCAAGCTACGTTTCGGAAACGTACGGTACAGAACCGTTCGAAGCTGTCACCGATGCGCATCTTTTACGCCACAATTAACAAATTACGTCTGATTAGTTTGAGTATCTAGTACCTAATGTAGTAAACGTTATAATGTTTATCATTTCCCTAATATATATATTTATTTAAAATTCTCTAAAATTATATTTTTAAATATTACTTATAAAATACAAAACAAAATAACATTTAAAAATATAAAAATAGGAGCCGACCAGTAGTGAGAGCATGGTCCAAGATACGGGTGGTTAGGGCTCCAGATACAGAAACCTCCTCACAATACGTGCCCTTTCGAGGAGCACTGCCTTCTGCATCAGGTCCTTGATCCATCCGCCCAACGCCAGCCTCCTAATATAATAGCAAGATAATTATAATGTTTATCATGATAATTATCTTCGACGACTATATCGCTCACATATTGGCACATCTGCAAAAAATGCGAAATTGACTTTATATGGTTTACGTTTATAAAAGTGCATATTAATCTATTTATTTCCATATTCATCGAGAGAGGCCGTAAGTGTCATTATAACATTATTGTAGTTTCCCCCCTCACGCACGTAAAACAACGGTTCATTGGTTAGTTAACTAAAAACTAAACAATTCAGGTAAACTATGAAAACCGTAAATGTGCTAATATAATACTAGGTGTGCGATATGTTCTACAGCTACAAGTAATATCCTATTCAGATCTTTGTCTTGAGTTATGAGGCCAAAACGTCCTAGCCCTCAGTATTTTGCATTTTTGCCTGCAGTCTCATAGGTATGTATGAGCAAGTCTTAACCAAGTTAACGAACTTTGCAGGCTGCACAGACATTTAATTTCCTTGATTTCATTAAGGGAACATGAACCAGCATGAATCAGAACCAGTTTCGGTATAAGCATTAGGTTAGATAGAAAGCGGTGCTTATTTGAAATAATACTCCTTTGATTTGTATATTTATGTGGGATAGGATTCTTGAAATAAATAACTCTTCTTATAATTTTAATCTTTTATTTTACTGTGCTTCCGTCTTAACGTACAAATATGGCGTTCCCTCCCTTCTTCCATTCGCTTTCTTTCATCGTCTATATCCCTCTTTCTTTTTCTCGTCAATATGGACAACTTACTATAACTTAAAACTAAAAAAAAAAATTAAAAAAATCTCTCCTTTAGGCGTCGAAGTACTCGTCCGCATCACTGTCACTGGGGAACGTTCCCAGAAGACTGGTCGCATTGCCACGTTGAATGGCAATGCTTATCTTCTGCCCTGTGATTCAAGTATTTTTACTATTAATTACCTTTTATGGGGATGGGGCCGCTTATTCCCAGTCGGTGATATCTAATATATTTCGTTTATTGTATATCCTTAACTGTCATTGAATAAATTACAATAATCATCGGTATTTTAAATGTGAAAGTTTGTTGTTGTCGTCAATCACGCTGAAACCACTGAACGGATTTTGATGCAATTAATTGGTATACCAATAGGGTGTTAGCTGACGTTTGACCCTTTCTATCATTGGATGGTAGAATTTTTATCACACAGGAATGAGGGTGAAGCCGCTTACAGAAGCTAGTGACAAGTAAAATTGCTTCAATTTGAAATATGCCGGATGTGTTTTTCCTAAAAACTATTATAGTTTGAGATTCTTTGAAACAAAAATGGTAATAAGTCTTACATAACTACCTATCACTAATACCTAGGGAAGATTTAGTTTCAATTTAGTCCATTCTAATTCTAAATACTTATTTTTCTTATATTCAATGTATAAATCACTATTTATTATTTATTTATTTCATTTCCACACAGGTAACATTATTATAGACTAAGCCCCACAAAACCGTTGTAATGGTTTGACTGTGGGGTCGCTGAATCTCTAAGTTTCTAAATAAATATAGGTATTTAAGTACAAAATTTTAAATGTTGTAACACACTTGCTTAGCTTTAACTGATATATTTATAATAATCTGACTTAAAAGGAGTATTCTGATAATGGGAAACTGCTTATGTCATGTCCTGTCCGCTAACTAAGGCACCAGGTTCCGACGGCGTACTCGTGCCCACCGCTAACGAGACTCACATTCACTCCCATTCAAATTAAGCTTTTGACTGAAAAAAATTCGTCGCATTTAGGCCGTCTATAACCGACGATGTTAAATAAGTCGTATTCAGTCTTACTCATATTTTGAGGGATCAATTTGGTTTTGATTTTTGCTGTATATTAGTTGATGATCAGTGATGTAGTCAGTCAGTCAGTAGATGATCAGTAATGAAGTGAATATTTAAAATGACAATGCCACAATCTCTATAGAGCTTTGCCCCACCAAAAAATATAGTGTACAGGTATGCCAAATGTAGCATTCTATTGCTGTTCTATTAGTGATAACTAAAAACATGATTAAAAATCTTTAGACGTTGCGGTTTCTATATAAATCTAAGAACAAAATATTACATTTAGGTTAGGTACCAGTTTTGATTAATTGCAGTTATAATGGTAGAAATAACGAAATTAAGTGCTTGTTATTATTACAATGCTATCATAGGGTGTTTAGCTATGAAAGGCAGGAATGTCATCACCAATATCGCCTTTAGTAATCCTACTTTTAATTCATAGTCATAACGAAATAACAATGTAAACAGAACAGACAGAGCGAATGTCAAGTAATGACTTTTTGGACATAACTGACACACGCACGCCAAAGACGTTTCATTACATCTAATCACTAACGTTCAAACACGAAATAATAATTAGAATATGCATTCATTTCGTTTTGTTCCTTGTGCAAGCGTACTAAGAAACGCAGATGGTCGCGATAAATACAGGAAATAGGCCTTGGGTTTTTTAAATTATTTTTATTTCCTAATTTTTATCCGCAAGTTTATCGGAATAATAATTAAGTAACCAAGGGACTTATTTTCATTGCATAATTTTGATTAATTTACATTTCTTGTACATTGATGAAATTAAGTGGGGCAGGATCTGGCATTGTCATTTGTTGAAAATCGTAACGTCACGGAACGTAATATCATCCAACATAGTGCCTATTATCTACTGTGAAGGTACCTGAAACCACAATTCTGATTCTCACACTCCCACAACCATCAAATAAATGAATCGATATAAAATTATTTACAAGGCAAATTATTCCTAAATATAAACCTACACTACATCTCCTTTTTTCAGATTTTCTCTCTTTACCTCAATTCAAAAATTCTTTTTAAAAATGAATATTTATTTCCAAAAATATAAGCGCTCGGTATATTTATTTAGTCACAACGTTTTCAGTAGAACCTTACTAAATTGAAATTAAAATGAGCGTCTTAAGGCCCAAAAGCCTGGCTTTTAATTTGGTACCTAAAATTCTTTTAATTAAAGAACATTTTTAATGAATGTACCTGTATTGTTACGGCACAACGTGCTTTAAGAATTTCAATGTTAGTTTGTTTTTTTACTTAAAAGAGCTTGTTCTGTAGGCCATGTTTCACCAGATTTAGCTTTAAAAAATTTGGAATTAAAATAAGAGACTTATTTATTATTCATTTTCAAAATCTGCAGGATTTATTTGGTTACATAGTTATAAGCATGTTGTTTTACGAACATGACTAGAATTTTTGTTAGGTCTTATTTCCAAGAAATGTTAGTGTAGATAGATATCTTTGCAGGTGGTATATCGTAGGAGGCGTAGGTGTCGCAAGAGCTACAAAGGACATAGCTAGGCAACATTAATGCTTAACAGCTGTTGCATCTTATTTTTCTTTGACACAGAGAACCGCCTCACTAGCTCCCATTTTCAAGTGAGGCCTTTATTAAACGTACGTTTTTTTTTTTTAATTCTGTAAGATACCTATGTATTTGTAGAGACAAAAATTCAATTTGGATTATGAATTAGAATCAATGCACGATTTCGTACTGTCGGCCGTGGCACCATATCCATGAGACATCATTGTAGCAATCGTGTCAACACGACGGACTCAGCTAAACCACAGGCTAAACCTCCTTCAGCGACCTAACCGAACTATTCACTGTTATGACGTTGTCATCAATTGTTACAAGTGCAGTCGGTATCCAATAGATGGCGTTGTATCGTAATTAGGACCGCGGGACATTCTCTAGCCACCGTAAGTCTGCGGACGGTGAGCAAGGGTAGCTCGCCGCCCGACCAAAACCAGACCCTTGCGTGCGGCGCGTCGCGTTCTGCGCGCGCCTCAAAGAGCCATCAGACCACAAATGGGGCCCAGTAGGGCTGATGCCTGATCCGAAGCTGCGGACTACCTAGCGGGTTTACCGGAGCTCCGGCTCAAAAGCAGGAGTAGGAACGGGGTGGTTTTCACTTAGTAAGAGTCAGACATTCTCTCTCGCCTCGCCCAAGGCGGGGAAGCCATTGGCTCATTTTCCCCCCTCAAAAAAAAAGTGTGTTCCACTGCTATCAAAATAATTTTTTCAGTCTAAGAAAGGATGACCGTTATTCACCGTGCTTGCTTAAGGCTGGCAATTTCAACTACTCGTAATTATCCCGCCTCAAAAAAAAATTCATATTCAGGACCAATAGAAATCCTCCACATATTTATGAGTGATCCAATTTCTAATGACATTGTCTTACCATCACAACAACTCTAACCACAAGTAGGCCAGTGCAGATACCTCTTATAAAGGTAAAAAGTAAAAGAAATTTATAGTAGAATGAAACCTATTGGAAATGGAAGAGAATATGCTAAAAATGGAAAAAAATTAAAATTCCACTCCATCCGAGTTCGGGAAGTGGGGGGGAGGGAGGTTTTAAGAGGAAAAATCGGTTTATCGCAATTTTCGGCGAAACTACAAGTCCTATAAAAAAAGTTCAACGGCAAAGTTGTAGGTAATAAAAAGATCTACAACTTTTATATTTACACTTTTTTTGTATTACCTCAAAATTTTGTGAAAAAATCAAAAAACTACGATTTCGGTTTTTTATTGTTATCTTCGACAAAAATATTATTTTTTTAACGAAATTTTGTGAAAACGTGCCTTTATATGAACCAAATACATTGTATTTTTTTGGAATTGAAAAACTAATTTTTTTACCAATTATTGATTAAATACCGAAAAATTATCCTAATTTTCAATCGAAAATTCACGCGTCAAAATATCTGATTTTTTATAAAGTTCGGTGGGATTTTTGTTCTTTGAAATCTCTACTTTTCGATAGTGTAAAAAAAAATAAACGTTACTATGGAAAATGTTCTGAAAAAACAGGTGATAGTGAACGGTGGCTGGAGATCGTCGCGCGATTCCCGACGCCCGGAGTGTCTCTGGAGGAGCGAGCGAGGCTGGGATGACGTCTCCTCCTTCTGCGAAGCAGAGCAAAGAAGGAGGCGGGGCACGTGAGGGAACGAACCTCCTCACCTCCCGGCCTTCGCGAGAGATCCGGGCGTCGGGGATCGCGCAAAGTACTCTGGCCTCCGTAAGTACGGGTCTGTAGACGGCGAGCAAGTGTAGCTTCCACCCGAACAGAACTAGACCCGTGCATGCCGCGCATCACGTTCCGCGCGCGCCTCAAAGAGCCATCAGAATATCTCAGATGGTGTCTAGTATGGCTGATGCCTGATCCGGATCTGCGGACTACCTAGCGGGTTTACCGGGGCTCCAGGTCGAAAAGCAGGACTAGGAACAGGGTAGTTTTTAGTCAGTAAGAGTCTGACACTCAATCTCGCCTCATCTAAGGCGACAGAGGTCATTGGATTGGATTGGATGATTTTGCCACCTTAAAAAATAAAAAAGGTTTATAAATTATCTTCAAATAAGAATATATAAGTATTTAATTAAAACAAAATTCTAAATTTTTCTTATAACATTGTAGATGTCTTATCAAATATAAACATTATTAACTTATTTGATTGTTAATTATAGTAGAATGTTTTAATGTATATATTTTTTTTAATTGTCAATGTACCATTAAATCTTACGCTACATGAGTTAATTGTAATAAATAGCTCAAAATTGTGCATAATGATGAAAAACAAATTTTTTGATTCGAGTTTTTTTAGAATATTGCGTTTTTTCAGAACATTTTCCATAGTAACGTTTATTTTTTTTACACTATCAAAAAGTAGAGATTTCAACGAACAAAAAGTCCACCGAACTTTATACAAAATCAGATATATTGACGCGTGAATTTTCGATTGAAAATTAGGATAATTTTTCGGTATTTAATCAATAATTGGTAAAAAAATTAGTTATTCAATTCCAAAAAAAATACAATGTATTTGGTACATATAAAGGCACGTTTTCACAAAATTTCGTTAAAAAATTAATATTTTTGTCGAAGATAACAATAAAAAACCGAAATCGTAGTTTTTTGATTTTTTCACAAAATTTTGAGGTAATACAAAAAAAGTGTAAATACAAAAGTTGTAGATCTTTTCATTACCATCAACTTTGCCATTGAACTTTTTTTTATAGGACTTGTAGTTTCGCCGAAAATTGCGATAAACCGATTTTTCCTCTTAAAACCTCCCTCCCCCCCACTTCCCGAACTCGGATGGAGTGGAATTTTTATTTTTTTCCATTTTTAGCATATTCTCTTCCATTTCCAATAGGTTTCATTCTACTATAAATTTCTTTTGTTTCAAAACCTATCTGCACTGGACTAAAGCTAAAACACTCGTAATAAAATCAGCAGAGTAAGTTAAGCTTTCTTAAACTAAGCTATCACTTCTCAAACCTAGTTTAAACGGAGTTGTATTCAAAGTGAAACAAGTAAGTAAACTCTTCAAAGATAAAGTGGATGCCGCTCAATGAATAAGTCATGAGTTGAAACGAATTAATATTAATGAGCTAGTTACAAGATGTTTACAATTGTTTCGGCTAAGAACACGTGATATACATAGTGCGATTGCCGATTTAATTGAGTTTTGAGTTCCTAGAAAATGCATATTCTTAATTATTATGTTATCGGCTTACACAAAACGAGGAACTCGACTAATTTCAAACCATCCTAGAGGCTCATTAGCTGTAGCAGCGTGACAATCGCCGCGTCGTGTGTCGCAGAATGTTGCTCATGAATGTGAGCCTCTAGGATGGCTTGAAACTAGTTGAGTTCCTCGTCAAACAGTTACGTGAGTAAGCCGATAACATATAATAATTAAAATAAGCATAGCTGATATCGAACCTAAAATCTTGTAATTTTTAAACTGTGCTTCTGTTCCACAAAGCCTTTGTCCACTTCGTATCTGATTTAATGTTCGTTGAATGACTACTGATTTTGTGTAAATGCGACTAGCCGGAAGGTCCTTGGTAAAGACCCATCGCTCTATCCTTTGTAAGAGTGAATCCGTCCGATCATAGCAGGATATTTAGTTCAGTTCGTGTTAAATGTCCTGTATTCTAGAGTTAGTCAAATAGAATCAATGATTGCTTGGCCGAAGTTGTGTAATACATAAAGGACGGTAGCTGCGGACAACGTAAAAAGTTACCGGGGCTCCGGCTCAAAGCAGGAGAAGGAACGGGATGGTTTTTAGTCAGTAAGAGTCTGACACTACCTCCCGCCGCACCCAGGGCGAATGACACTCAAAAAAAAATAATATTAATAACGTCTGGCAAAATGTATGGGCGGCGCACCCACGTTCGCCACAGCTTCCAACTGTTTATCAATTCATGGGTCAAGCTTACAAGTTCAGTTCCAAGTTTTCTCTATTTATTAAGCATGGCGACCTACGAACTCTAAATCGAGTATGTAATAAAATGTAGAATCAATACATTTCTAATGTCGTATCGTCATATAACTTGTTAAGAACTTCTAAATATTGTGGTACCATTAAGTCACTCACTTAAGACACTAATATTTTTTCAACTACTTTTACAATTTCAGGTTTCCTTTTACCAAGTTCTACCTCTACCCCGAATATAAAACGCGATCAAGCGTTGATCTTGCTTATTCATTTAAACAATCAGTCACAATTAAACTACTTTTTACAAGTCCAGATTGCATCGATTACCAAATTAAAACTTCATTTGTTAAAAATATCTTTGTCAGTATTATTTGCAACGGTTGCAATAAGAAAGCGGAGCGGATAACTTATCTCTTGGTATAGATTAAACTTTAGCTTTAAAAGAAACGGTGTAGTAAGAAGAAACTTAATTAATTTTGCACTTCCTAAGTGGTAGTCATTCATTATTGTCTTGCAGTTGAGAAATCTGCTTGTGATGTAACTGCAAATAAGTTTTGTGACTTACTGATCATTGATTTACGAGTGTTATTGTTTTTAGTGATTTAAAATTGTAATTTTATTGTAACTGAATATAAGCCTTCTAGTATGGCTTAGAAACTAGTCGATTTTCTTGTCAAAACGTTACGTGAGTAAGCCGATAACATAATGATTGATTTAATATTGTTAATTTCTGCTCATATTCTATGTCTATTGAGAATGGAGCTCGCCCCCTATAACGCAGGTAACATGATCTACTTTTTTAGGGGGAGAAAATCAAATGGTAATGGTTTCTATCGATTTGGGTGAGACGAGAGGGAGTGTGAGACTTTTTACGTATAAAAAACCACACCGTTCCTATTCCTGCTCTTCCGCAGCTGTGGCAACTAGACAGGGCATTCCATGCGTGATATAACATTTTGCTACTTAAAAAAATCTTGAAATATCATAGCAGTATATGTAGCACTCGATACTGACAAAACTACACTATAAATAAGTCAAACTCAGTAACGGAACACTTATTTATTTTTAACAAACATTACATTATTTTTGCATAAGGAACAATATCTTGACAAAACATTAAAACTTGAATTTGTACGACAAAACATGAATCTTCAATTTCTACTTTACTTCAATGTGTCGATGATCGATCAACTTCGTTAATTTTTAAGATACAAGTTTTACTTTTAATAATTCCTTTAATTCTTGCACACCAGGCAAGTTTCTCTTGATGTAGAAGTCTTGTTTTGAACATCTCTCAAACCAGGCAGACAATTTGGGATACCTGGAAAAGATAATGATACAACTTGATACCAAAAAGATTGTTGAAGATTATGAAAATAATATGTTTTTAGCGTTTTTTTTTATGATATTTTTCGAATGACTGGTCTAACATCAAATTACTTACTAATTCAATGTAAATTGTAACATGCTGTATGGTTTTGCTTTCATAATTATACAATGCTAATTTACATAGCTATGGCAGTAGTGTTACTATTGTAAAGAAAACCAGAACAGAGAATTGGTTTCAGTAAAAAAAAAATGGAGAAATGCACAACAATATTCTTTTACTAAAACTCAACTGTCACTGTTTCCTCAATGCTTCAATATGAACCGACTTAAAAATATATATACACAAACACACATAAAAATGATGCCAAAAATATGATAAAAAAAAATATTACTAATTTTGTTCGTATTTCGATTTCATTACCAATCGGTATATACAGTTAAAATATTTTACAAATAAAGTGTGTTAACAATGTTCACAATCAAAAATGATACTTACAGTGTTTGATCTATGGGCAAAATTTCATTGAGAGAGCTGACATTGGAAACACAGCAAATGTCAGCCAATGTCATCGACTCTCCTGCAAGCCAGGGTCCAGAGAAGAATTTCTCCATAAATTCATAACCTTCTTTTATTTTGTCCAGATTCTCTTGCCTGAATGCCGTCTCACCATTGTATAAAATTGGTACCTGCGAATTTAAACTGATTATAGTGTGAATAAGAAATAATCTTTTTGAATACTAATCGCCATAATCAAAGTCATTTAATGGTTACATTTTTTTTAAGGGGCAAAATCATCAAATGTCTTCTCCCACCTTGGACGAGGCGAGAGGGAGTCAGGCTCTTACTGACTAAAAACTACACCGTTCCTACTCCTACTTTTCGAGCCGGAGCCCCGGTAAACCCGCTAGGTAGTCCGCAGCTCCGGAATTAATAACTACTTAATATTATACAAATATTATGATAAATAAAAACCTAGTCTTTAGCAATCGTTTTCGATACAAAATGGTTACTACGGAATAGTTTTAATAAATTAAATATTAAATGTCTCTGAGTAGGGCAGTAAGTGATTACAAGGCATGTAGCTTAATTTTAGAATGTCAGTCTATGTAATATTCCTAATAAATAATTAAATAAATAGTAGTAATAGTGAATCACTACATAGCATAAAACAAAGTTGCTTTCTCTGTCCCTAACTTAGCTTAGCTTAAATCTTCAAAACTACGCAACGGATTTCGATGCGGTTTTTTTAAATAGATATAGTGATTCAAGAGGATAGTTTATTACTAGTATGTATAATAGATGCGTAATATATCATCATTGCACCCATGCGAAGCTGGGGCAGGTCACTAGTAGTCAATAAATAAATAGTTTTAAAAGTTAATATGTTACAACTTACCATAGTAGTTTTCAATGCTGCGAAGAGAACGCCGTTATCAAAATGTAACCTCTGGTCTACAATGGCCCGTTTTTTAGGGTCCTTAGGATAGAGGGAATCATCTTTTGCGTATTGGTTGACTAAATAGGTCACGATTGCGTGGCTGAAATAAAACATTATATTATAGAATTAATGGAGAAACTAAATTAATGAGGTAGGCCATTGGTCGAAGTGCGACTGCTGGACAAGGGGTCTCGGGTTCGATTCCAGAGTCCGGCTAAAGTATTACTGGAGTTTTTTCGGTGTTTCGATTTTTTTTTTCAGTAGTAGCACGGAGTCTGGAATTGTGGCTAGTATATAAAGTGTAGGTAATATAGACTGACCCTATTACATGGGACTTATAACACAAATGGTAAAATGTGGGTGTACATTGTACAGTGCCATTACGTGCCGTATTGTGCAAATGCACCTCTACCTACCCCTTCGGGAATTAAAGGCGTAACGTTGTTTGTTTGAAGAAACTAAATCAAAAGGCGAGCAGGCAACGCAAAGGGCGCTAACGTAGTCTTAGCTACCCTTACATTGATAAGTTGCTTTATCTTATCAATAACAAATAAATCTAGTTATTTTATAAAAAAATAATATTATTTACGGTATACATTCAGGCCTGTTTATACTTATAATTGTAGTGATTTTATTGTATAGTTGTATGTATTCGAATTAAACAAAAATACTTAATCTTACCTGTCCCAGATTACGAAATCACCATCTTTCAACGTCGGAATTGTATGCTGTGGGTTCATCTGAAATTGTAAATATTTTGGCATAAAAATCTGTATTTTAGCAGTACTATTAACATCAATCTGAGGACGGAATAATTAACTCTTCCATATTTTTATTTATTTTCATCAAATCATTGTAACATCTTATTTGATTTTTTTTAATTCTATTCTATAAATAAAAATAATAATTATGGCTTTAGTTACCTTCAAGTATTCCTCGCTAAAGTGTTCGCGTTGAATCAAGTTCATGTGAATGTATTCAACATCTTTAATGCCCAACAGCTCAAGCACCATGAACACGGACCGACAAGGCCCACTAGTGTCCCTCTTGTAAACTTTCATACCCATTGTGCAACTGAAATATATGGATGATGAAGAGGTATGAAAGTTAGAAGTGATAATCTACGCTGATGAAGTCGTCTAGTATCAGCTAAGTACTTATAAAAAATACAAAAGTATAGTAAAATTACGAAAAATTAAATTGAATATTTGTTTTTTGAACACAAATAAAATAAACAACTGTACCGGTCAAAAGTAGAACTTGACAATAATGATAGTACGAGTATGAGTGGAGAAATTCACACGTCTTCGTAGTTATGTGTCACGATTGACACTGCAAACAAATCAGTGT
This sequence comes from Spodoptera frugiperda, assembly GCF_023101765.2. Classification (NCBI taxonomy): domain Eukaryota; kingdom Metazoa; phylum Arthropoda; class Insecta; order Lepidoptera; family Noctuidae; genus Spodoptera; species Spodoptera frugiperda. The sequence goes on along the minus strand of NC_064229.1, from coordinate 3,066,102 downwards.
TTCAACGCCTCTAGCACTGATAGTGGCAGCGAAACAGACATAACAAACCAAGGACATTTTTTATATGTTCCTGCCCGCGGCTTTGCATTCCCCTGGTATCACAAGTAGCCTTTGTGTTATTCCAGACCATAATCTACCCCTGTTCCAAATTTCATACCGATCTCTTCAGCCATTTTGACGTGATTGAATAACAAACATACAAAGACACATAATATTTCACGTTTATAATATTAGTTTTTTTAGGGTATAAGCCAGGACCTGAGAATTCATCTACTGGACCTCAGAACTAATTTTGTAGGAAATACGTCGAATTCAAACTCACCCTTTATAATAATCTTATATTATTCATTTTGAAACAAAATACTTAGTTTATGTTTCTGCGAATAAATATTCAACGTCTATATTTAAACTGGTTTTTTATTCGTATTTATTTGAACCGGCTGATTGCGACCGGTGACTTTTAACACATAATTAAAAACAGGCTATACTGGTGTATAAAAATTGATGTGTGACATAATTTTCTAGTATTCCTGCTTTTTCAGACAACATTTACTTCGATACTGTATTCTCGTAGATTAGCCAAAATAATTAAAAAAATATCTAAGAATCAAGAGTATTAAACTACCGATTGATGAAACGTATTAATCGATCTCGATATTCGATAAAAATTTTGCATTAAGACCAAACTATAAATTTCGACTATGCCTATATTTTACAGCGAAAATAAAATCAGAGGGTCGGCCTTCAGAAGAATTTTTAGAGACCAACACAAACACCACTATTCTTTCACCGCACTTTATTAGTATTTCTTCCTTGTCCTACTAAGGGCCCTGGACGTCAAATTGACGCAGAACCTAATTAAGGTAACAAAACTATAGCGCGGTCTTTCTTGATTTTAACGCCATCTAGACAGCGCAGCGAGAACTCAAAATAATAAAAATATTTTTTTATAGATGTTGATCGCACTATGATTCCGTTACCGCTCTGAACAAATATTATTTAAAGAAAAAATATACTCACTAGCTGTAGGGACTGTATATAGTATGAAAAATACACTTTTTCCTTAATTGAATGATTGATAGTAAATTGCAAATCACTCTTGTACCGGTAATGTTATCAACACGTAGAGATCGGAAACTGATCTCTCCCCAACTAATCTTTTTTATCGAGTTGTATTACATATATTGTGCAATACTTGTTCGACGTGTTATGCTAATTTTAATAATGGTTGGCCCGTAGTTTTGGTTTGACAACTGTATAAAAAATATTATTTAAGTCTGACTGCCAATAGAAAAGTGTTGAAGGAAAATCCTCCGCTGACGTCGGTCACCGGTGACCCCCGTGGCGTTTAAAGTGGGTAGTAGGTTTTTCTTTTTTTTGTTGAATTTCGATTTTCACTGATAAAATAATTATGTTGATGTTAATAGGGTAGATGATTAATTTTTATTTGAATGTCTGTCTTGTAGATTATTTTAAAATGTTAGACATGTATTTTTTATTTTCTAACGAAAACAAATACTTACCTACCTTTGAAGACTTTCTAGGTAGATTTTACACGTAAAAATGCTATTACATTAGTATTTGCTCCAATTTCTCCTTTGATTCGTTTTATCTAAGTATTGTTATCTTATATATTTTTTCATTACCTAACTGACGGACTACAATGATTTTTTATTTTCATACCCCGTCATCATCCCTGTTGTATTTGTAACATATGTATGTATTTTCAGATTTGAATAAAAATCCAATTATAATACCTAATATTTTCATAATGTTTTGCCAATCATATTTCCTTATCTCAAAAATACACAATAAGTAGGTTATATAAAATCTCAGACACAGTTTTGCGCACTCTTTTTGAGCATACTGTGTTCAATTTTGTGATTACCTATTTAATCATTAATACTTACCGAAAACATTTTGTTTAGAAATAGTAAAACACATGTCTTCCTACAAGCAAAAATATTTAATTGAAACTTAAAAAGAAGCTTAACCTATTGTAACAACAAGCTATATTTTAAAATGCGTACAAGTTTTCAGCAATAAATTAATAATGGACAGGTCAAAAATTTTGTTACCGATGACAAACATGACGCAAATGGACAAAAAAATATATATTGGGATCTAATGTAAACAAAATCATTGTCGTCATGAAACTTGTAGTTATGAAAGCAACATAAAATTTCTTCTATTAGCGTATGTGACGTTATCCAAGACAAATATATGTCTCCAGCATTTAACCCAACTTATGTTTCACCAGACCCTGGAATTGTTCCAAGCCAGGCAAGTTCCCCGCTACATAAAACTGTTGTTGTGAGCACAGATCCATCCAGGATGCGAGATTCGGGTATCTAGAAAGAAAAAACAATATATTTTGTCTATACTAATAATAATACTGCTTCGTAGGTCGATTAGTCGCAAGAGCGACCAATCTCTCGGTCTCGGGTTCGATTCCCAAGTCGGGCAAATAGCTGCTAGGATTTTTTCGGGCTTTCGAAAATTTATTAGTTGGAGTTGAAATCGTGCTACTCATTATATGGCAATAGGCTCACCCCCTATTACATGGGACTTACGAATGGTGAAAAGTGGGTGTACGTCATATAGTGTAAATAGTAAATTGAGGCATTTATTTATTTATTTTTAACAAAAAGGGACCCTTTTTATCTGCCATTATTTATTCTTTTTTTAAGCTAGTTAACATCTCTAAAGCTTCTCCTAAGTCTGACAAATACTATGCTAAAAGTAGCATCAAAATCGGTTAAGTCAAACGCGAGATAATCGCTCACAAACATACATACATCCATACATATAGACAAGTCAAACAGGGAACCTCCCTTTTTCAAGTCGGCTAAAAATACTTACGTATTAGCATCAATAGGTAGAACCGCATCCATGGAACTCACTGTAGACACACAACAAATATCTGCGAGTGTAACCTCATCACCAGCCAACCATGGATTTGAGGATGTTAAGAACTTCTCCATAAATTCATACGCTTTTTTAATCTTAGCCAAATTTTCTTCACGGAATGATTTCTCTCCCAAAAAGAATACTGGCTCCTGCAAATTAGTATTTTAAAGCTTAATTACCTCTCTGTTCTCATTTATTTTTATAAATAAAAATACAATTAACATGTGGGAGATACATATTTCGGCACGATTGGGCCGGCTCGACCGGAGTGATACCATGGCCTCAGACAAAACCGACGTGAAACAACGCTTGCGTTGTGTTTGTTGGGTAGTGTGAGTGAGAAGGTACCGGAGGCCCAATTACCCCCCTTCCCAATCCCCGATTCTGCAACAATCCTTAAATTCCTAATCCCCAAAAGGCCGGCAATGCACTTGTAACGCGTCTGGTGTTTCATATGTCAATGGGCGGCGGCGATTGCTTACCATCAGGTGATACGGCTGCTCGTTTACCGGCTTATTCTATTAAAAAAACAAACTTTCAATTTAGGCTGAATTACAGCCTAAATTGAACTCATATCGTTTTGACCTTATAATATTACTTTGTCTAAGTTATGTTAGGTGTAAGGCACCCAAATATGTATCAAAGATATTGTAAAATATATTTTTTTAAAAGAGTAACGATGGAGTTTCTTGCTCGTTCTTCTCCATTCGAAGCTACACTTTGGAACGAGCGCCTAGCTTCACTGACAGACAGACTGACGGACAATTCAATTTGATGTTTCAAAAGTGCCTTTTTTAGGATTAATTGAAATAAATGCTTTGACTTTGAAATAGGTGATTAAAATAAATGACGCAATACTTACAAGAGTGCCCCTTAAAGATGGGAACAGTATTCCACTATCGAAGTGGAGTCGTTGATCAATGATCGCCCTCTTCTGTGGAACGTCGGCTGGATAGAGATCGGACAATTCATTCTTTCAAAGCCTTTTTTAGGATTATCGCATTGAAATAAATGCTTTGACTTTGAAATAGGTGATTAAAATAAATGACGCAATACTTACAAGAGTGCCCCTTAAAGATGGGAACAGTATTCCACTATCGAAGTGGAGTCGTTGATCAATGATCGCCCTCTTCTGTGGGTCGGCTGGATAGAGATCATCATTCTTGCCATATTTAGTCACCAAGTAAGTTGCTATCGCATGGCTAGAACCAATGAAGTAAGGATTTAAAACAATGACCAATGAAATGCATACATACATAATCTCACGCATGTCTCCCATGGGGTTAGGCAGTGATAATGAAACGCCAATTTACGAAAGAAATATACGAGGCGGATATGAATGGGGCCGTCAGTAGAGGGCGTCCTAGATGGACATCATAGTGACCAGATTGGCGATATATTAAAGAAGGGCCAATGAAATGCAACTTAGGACAATCTTCGATAGATAATAAAGTTTGGTGATGATAGTATATTTCCTGATTTTCTCATAGCAAAACTAACAACACAGTCAATTAGAGGTATCCGATAAATAGGTATATCAATAATCTATATATTAATACGTGATGCAAAAACTTTGGACCGCTTTTTACGAAAATTGCGCGGACGTAAAAGCATAAAATTTGGTACATTTATAGTTTATGTGTAGGAGAAGTGCATAGCGCTAATATTTTTCAAAAATAATACTTATAAAGTATATTAAATCAATAAATAAAACATTACACACACATGCATAGTATCTGATCGTATTTGACAAAACGTCAAAATCGATAGACATTGCGATGATATTCTCACGTCTCATATGAAAAGAGTTTTATAAAAGAGTTTGAGTTATATAAAAATTATCCTTCAACGTACGTTAAGTGGTATTGTAAATTAAATCATATATGGTCGAATTTCGGCCAATAGGCGACCACTAGTGACACAATAAATAAGCCAACGCGATCAGCTGCAAGTTAGCTGTAAATATTAACGCTACGTTAAGTATTAAGTCAATGCTTCATCTAAAACCACTATATTACCAACATAGTGGAATGTTATGATGTTTTAATTCATGTATGACAAGGGAACGGACCAAGAGGCCATGGATAAATAATATAAATAGAAATAATTTAAGTGTGGGAGAGCCATGCTTCGGCACGAATGAGCTGGCTCGACCGGAGTGATACCACGGCCTCACAGAAAACCGACGTGAAACAAAGCTTGCGTTGTATTTCGTTGTGTAAGTGTGGTTACCGGAGGCCCAATTCCCCCCTTCCCAATCTTCCCCATCCCCGATTCCCGAACAACAACCCTTAAATTCCTAACTCCCAAAAAGCCGGACACGCACTTGTTACGCCTCTTGTGTTTCAAGTGTCCATGGGCGGCGGCGATTGCTTACCATCAGGTAATACGTCTGGTCGATTACTGGCGTTTTTCATAAAAAAAAAAATGTTTTTAATTCAGAGAAGTAAAATATACCTCAGAATTCACATTTTTACCCCTCAACAGACGAACTAATTTTACTGGGACTTTGGAGCATCAAGTATCGAATTGCTCGTTCTTTTCCATTGAAAGCTACATTTTGGAACAAGCACCTACCTTCACTGACAGACAGACTGACGGACGACCCAATTTGACGTTTTAAAAGTGTCTAATTAAGGATTTATTGACATAAATTTATACTAATATTATAAAGCTGACGAGTTTGTTTGTTTGCTTGAACGCGCTAATCTCCGGAACTACTAGTCCGATTTGAATAATTATTTTTGTGTTAGGTAGTGCTTTTATCGAGAAAGGCTATAGGCTATAATAAAACATCACGCTATGACCAATAGTAGCCAAGCAGAGCGGGTGAAACCGCGCGGAAGTAGGTAGTGTTATATATTTTTATATTTTATTCTTACCTGTCCCAAATATAAAACTCATTGTCAGCGAGCATCGGCACAGTATGCTGCGGATTCACCTGGAAATAATTAAAATATAGTTATGATTTGTTACCATTACATCAGTGTAATGGTATTGGTTCAACTTGATATGCAACGTCACGCCTTTTATCCCCGAAAGGGTAGGCAGAGGCGCACATTACGGCACGTAATGCCGCTATACAATGTACATCCACTTTTCACCATTTGTATTTTATTTAAGTCCCAAGTAATAGGTGGTAAAACTACTGCCATATACCGGACACATTCCAGACTCCGTGCTACTACTGAGAAATTTTCTAAAAGCTGAAAAAAGTCCAGTAACACATTGGCCGACCCGGGAATCGAACCCGAGACCCTTGTCCGGCAGTCACACTTGCGACTACTCGACCAACGAGGCAGTCGACTTCGACTTCGATGGTTCGACTTGATACCACACCGATAGCAAACATACACATGTATAATTGATGAAATAATAAAAGATTGAGACTATAAGTCTCTCTCTATAAGATTGAGAACTATAGAAAACTATTTATTTTAAGAATTAATTAGCAATGACAGTGCACAATATAATTATCAAACCAAACGTAGAAGAAGGTACAGTAAAACGGGGTGAATAGGGATCGAGAGGTTAATAGGGACAGAAGAGGGGTGAATAGATACTATGAAGAATTTCCCTAAACCTATTCACTCCTCTTCTGTCCCTATTCACCTCTAGATCCCTATTCACCCCATTTTACGGTACCTATAATTATTGTCAATGCAGAAATATGTATCTGCGCGTATTGCTATTAATTAATACTAGGCGCTATACATGTCTGCGTTCCTTCCAACTCTAACAATAATACTAGTCAGACGAGCTGTTTACTCACTACCACTAACTTGGCATATCACAATATAAATAAAATATATACAACGTGTAACAAAAAGGGGGAATACATATCAATTGCACGGTTTTTAGGTAACATAACAAACGATACAGGAAGGGTTTTTTAAACTCATGATTTCATGGTACCAAGTTATAAATGTTTCAAATCGTGCCGGCGCGCGAATCAAAATTAGGTAGACAGGTACTAGGCGATCAGATTGACAGAAGAAATGTTTCGTAATATTAGCGAGTGATCCCTGTAGTGTTTTGACACGTTTGTATGATTTGAAATCAAGAACTATGCGATATCAAGTATTTGGTACTAATTTTTTTTTAAACATATTTTAAGCTGAAACTTTGTGTAGAGATTTTATTCAACCTGTATTCATCAGGGCTTCTTGATGTATATGGGTATTTTGTTACACGTTGTATATACGAGTATATGTACCTTTAAATATTCTTCCTTTAAATGTTCTCCTTCGAACAAGTTGACATCAACCATTTGTACGTCCTTAAGGTCCAAGGCCTCTATGGTCATGAACACAGACCTGACTGGTGGACTCGCATCTATTTTGTACAGCGTCAGTACCATTGTTGATGAGCTCTGGAAAAATTGGACTTTTTAAGGGTGTTCCACATCCATCGAGCGGTCGTCGGTCGATGGTAGAATGGATTAGTCGATGTCGATTGATAATGTATATCACGCCAATCGATTGATAGCCGATAGATACCATCGATCGATGGTAGAATGGATTGGTCGATGTCGATCGATAGATTCTAGCCTATAATAAATCTACCAACCGCTGCCATCGACCGGCCAATTTTACCGAAATTTCACTGAATTATTAATATATATTACTTTTTAAAGTTAAAGTATGATATAATTTAAAGTTTTTAAAGCAATTGCACCCGGAATTTGATTATTAGGCATTATTAAATGTTAGTTAACCTATAATTGGCAACAGCTGTATAAGTCCAAAACTGATACGTATTACTGCACTTAATATTCTTGATACAGAGGCTGTTGGTAAACCTATAAAGGTTTTGTATAAAGGTAATGTATTTATTTATTTGTTATTATTAACATATTTAACATTAGAAGCATCAGATTATAACTGGTACGCTACGGTCTATAAGTTTCAAAACCATTCACAATTTTTCACCATCCATAATATTTTTTAAAACGCCTTTGAGACATGTTGCAAAGAACCAGAACGGTTATTTAATGTATAGTATATTGGTTTAATGTACATGTATACTTAGATTGGCAGTGAAGAATTTTCCCATGGAAAGTGTGCGTGCTTCTATTGATAACTGGCCTCAACGTTTAAAGGTCTGTATTGCAGACAACGGAGACCACTTCGAATAAGCTTTTTGTATTTTTAATTGTTGTATATTATTATTTAAGTATGTATTAAACTAACACACTGTCAAATTAATAAATGTTATTTACTGTTAAAAAAAAAATTCTCTATTACAATATATTTTATGGCAGGACTAGGTATATTGGTTTGGAATATTATGTACGCTAAATGTATACCCTAAAGCCCTTTTAACAGTTGTTTGTGATAACGTATCATCATAAGTTTAATTATAGCAGATAAGGATATTATATTCAGTATCACGTTCAATTAAATACGCTTTACGCTCCGAGAGTTTTGTTTAACCTATTCATTCTAATAAATAATTGACTGTATGTATTAACATTCGAAGCAAAACACTGTTCTATTTTGCACTAAAACTACGTTTATTAAGCACAAATGCAACGCAATTTTTATTCTAATTTTAATTAAATTTGGAATTTCGTGCTTTTGATTGTGATTATGATCTGACTTTTGATTTTGATTTGGATTTAAATTAATATTAATATTAATGTTTAATTAATCTGGATTGTAATATTGATAGTAATTTTTATTTGACTAATAATTTCGATTTTAATTCTTGATTGTTGCTTTGTTTTGATTTTAATTTTGATTTATGATTGTTGTTTTGATTGTGATTTTGAATTCGATTTTGTTTTGGTTTTTAATTTTTTTTAATGTTTCGATGTGACTCTAATTATTTTCCTATTGTAGATAAATTATGGTTTTTGTATGTTTTACATCTCTATGTTAGTATATTAGGCTTTATTTGTATGTGCTTGTGGCACATCTTATTTGTTCATGGGGCATGCGGTGCTAACCTGTAATAAATTGTTACACTAACCTAGGATATTACATAATTACTTTAATTGTTATCAGTGTAAACAATTGTTGGTTGGCCAATAAACAAAAATAAAATAAAATAAAAAATAAAATGATGTAAAAATAGCATTGCTTGGCTATTGTTAAAAGTACCATTTTTAATAAAGAATAACTCTGAACGAACTAAGATTTGGAACTTGGCGTCATAGTAATTTTTATTCAGCTTAAAATTACATATCCAATGATGTAACACACATAGCTATTGGAAGGTGGGACCAAGATTTGCATCTTCCTTTATCCAGACGATTTATTTTGTTTAAGGACGGATTAATATGATGTGTTTTTTTTTATATTAAGTAAAAAAAGAATTCAATGGTAATTGCTTCAACAAGATAGCATTACTTTTTGTATTTTTTCAAATTCAAATTCATTTATTCATTGTAGATCGTAATACAGTTGTTATCATAAATAATTATGTCAATGTTTTTTAAAGTTGTTAATCAGCATTTATAAACGCAAAAGCTCTAGAATATAGTTAGTAATGTTTACAAAATACATACCTTAGTTCCAAGTGTTATCAGAGAGATGGAGAACGCGGTCACTCACACAATCGTGTTGTACCAAGTAGTGGGACGGAGTGCCAATGATGCCAACATTGAGGCCGTAATAGCCGGTTGGGCCATACCGTTATGAGCGAACCAAATGTGGATGCGGCAATTTAATAAGGATTAATTTTATTATAAGAAACTTTTGACGTGCTAATAGTTTTGTAACAAAATAAAATAAATACAAAGAAAACTCGTGTACATTAAAGTTGCATGTTTTAATAACAATTAAAATGTTATTTTTTTTACTTTTATTAATTACTTACTTTCAAAGTATATGTGCACTTACTTAAACTTAAATACATAGACTAAGTAAAAATAAAAACTAAGACTAATATATTTACAACTTAAACATTAAAAATAATAAAAATGAATGAATAATCTAAGAAAGTTTTAATCAATTTTTTGAGATTAGAGTTCTTTTTTTAGACAAACAGTGCCTGTATTAGAGAACCCTGCTCCTTCGTATCAATACATAGATTCAAGAATATAGAATCATAGAATCTTCGCACAAATCACGTGTTTAGTCATATCTAGGAGTGGAACTCCTTGCCGGAGTCTGTGTTTCTTGATGGGTATAACCTGGTTGTCTTCAAGGCCCGAGTGAATAGGTCGCTTATGGGCAGACGTGCTTCACCGTAGGCCGCATCATCACTTACCATCAGGTAAGATAGCGGCCAAACGTCGACCCATTAAATGTAAAAAAAAAATCTTCATACCAATCACATCTTTCGTGAATGCGCGACAGCATAGCTACAAATTGTCGTTGTAGACGAGGGGCCTTAATTGAAATAAGTACATATGACATTTGACACAAAGTAATGTCGTCACAACTATGCATCTCGTAGGTTGGTATACTAAGAGGAGTCGGTGCCTCCTTTAAGTGCAAATAGTGGTGGTGATGATGATGGTAGTGTTTTAGTGAGGTAAAAATTCCACCCTCCCCAATTTTTTCCCAAAAAGCTAGTAGTCTTCTGAAGGTTTTTCCCTGTCAAAAAAGGCAATAGGGATGATGACTGGGTTAAATATAAATTATTACAACTTTTCAATACAATAACATATTCAAAAATAATCACACTTTCATTCATAAGTTTGATGAACTACTTAATTTTCTATTTTTTCTAGCTAAATTTCTAGAAATAAGTCTGCTATTTGACTTCAAAAACTTGTGACGTCATAATAGAGTATTTCATACAAAGCTCATAGAAAATATCGTTTTTGACGTTTCGTAAAAAGTATTGAATTTGACTAGCAGGAAACATGCCTATTCATAGGGGCCTATCGGTTTCTGACAATCGACAAAAGTTATTTATTTCATTTCTAGTTGTCATCATGCTCATTCCAAACATTTCTTTTCTCACATCTATTGTCTATCCACTTAGGTGCCTGGAGGCGTATCGGTTGCATATATTATCATCAGTTCACGTCAGTTCTGACACTAATCACCGTCCTGCAAGGCCAAGTACCTAGAAAAATAGTCCTCCTTGAATTATTGACGTTTTTAAAGAACTTTTTCATATGCTTTCATGGTCAATAATAATTGAACTAACATACATAAAGTATATTATGACTATGCTATCCATCGATTTATTGATTGGTCGATGATTGATTATCTTTTACATATTAAACATTATCGACACATAGTCCTTTGAAGCCAGTGATACTCGAATGAAACGCAGTATCTCAGAGCGAGACAAATTTACGTCTGTCAAACCTAGTGCCCTAATGTTTTGCCAGTAACGAAACCATATCGCGATTTAACTCGATCCCAACGCCATCTATCGATCTACATGGTAGTTTTTATATAAATAGTAGTATGGTGTTGAAACCGAGTATATCTTTATAAGAAGAACTTACAAATTGAACACATATATTTATTTAAAATTCTCTAAAATTAGAGTTGAGTTAGGTCGCGCAGAGCTTCTAAGCCTCATCCAATCTACGATTGCGTTGGATGACCCGCACCTGATCCGAGAGTCGTTGAGCCGAGACGTTGACGGATGGCTCGAGTACCTGAAACATCGACAGCATCCTTTCACGGTACGCAGTGAGGTTGGTTCCTCCCTCCGTAGCACCGTAGTACGCGCGCATGACGTTCTCTTTTATAGTTTGAGACCATTTCATGCGCCGCGCACAACCACCGGCACCGGTAGCAGGGACCCGGGGTCTGTTGACTCCTGGCTCCCAAGCCCGTCGGTGGTCGGCATCTTCCCGGCCGCCACCTGGGGCTTAGTCTGCTATTACAATTGTGTCAGAATGGTCGATCATTGATCAGTGTAAGAGGGACGGAGCTATACAACCTACATAGCTCCGTCCCTCTTGCTGCTCCAGCTCGACGCAACTGCTGTCACCGGTAGTTCTTCGTGGTTGGGTTCCGGTGACGGCGAGGCGGAGCTGAGCGGCGAGTCCGGGGATGGTGGGTGTGCGTTTCGTAATCTTGCTCGCGTCAACATTGAATTTTCACATGTATAATATAATATATTTATCAAAAAGATTTTTGGCTTCTTCTGTCAGTGTCATGGTGTGGATTTTTATTTCTTCTTAAATTCTATATATTTTTATTGTAAAAGGTTTCTTATTGTAAAAGATTTCTCACTATTTTTATTTGTTGATGATTTAATGTAAATATTGCTGTACAAATCGGCTTCAATAAAATATTATAAAAACAGTGTAAAATGTTTGTTTTGAAGTCTCCGGTGTTGCAAGATGTTATGATTATCTTAATGCCATTAACATAATTCTCTAAAATTACATTTTTAAATACTTCTTATAAAATACAAAATAAAATAATATTTAAAAATATTAAAATGGGAGTGTAGAAAGCTGTTCAGTAATATTTCTAAGACAATTAGTTACCCAGATTTATATTTACGTTGTTTCCAAATATTTTGAATTCAATATAAATAAATACCACCTTTAGATTTTTTTTTTCGTATTCCTCCTTTAATTTGTTGACTAAATATATGTTGTGTGCTGGAAGCCCTACATTTAATAATTAGATCAAAGAAATAAATTTCTTCATTAAAATAATTACATGTTTTGATTGCGCTGTTTATGTGAAAATGACAGATGTACGGAGAATTCTCAGAAATTAATACGTGTGGTACATTTCTTAATAATATGCAACGGTATTTTATAATTACTATATGCAACAAATGCAAATGCAATTAAGGATGTTGCTATAGAAACATGTGGACAAACATTACAAATTATTTAAAAATTATATTAAATTTTAATCCTGGCTTTTTATATTTTAAAAATGATTTTAAATAAATTGAAGGTAATGTGTAGAAATTATTATTTATAATAAACTTTAGCTGAGGTGCAAATTAAGGCCGAATTTTGAAAACTTGGTTTGAGTTTTTGACAGAAATTGAATAGAACTAATGTCATAACCCAATTATATTTTAGGGAACAGAGAGTAAAGTTCCCTAAGAATAGAAGGATCCTCCGACCAGCCGACGTGATCATGCCTGGCGGGCTTTCTGCCCAACTGTTGTTCGTTGGGATTTTCTATCCATGTTAATTCGCATGTAAACTTCACATGTGCGATTCAGGATATATATGACGTCATTTGTTCTTTTGCTCGTCGATAGTCTATGTGCGACTTCTGTCATCTGTCACTTGTCATGTGTCGCCACATTATTATTAAAATGCATAGATATTTTTGATTGAGCACATAATAATATATACTGGTAGTTGTTAGTAATTATTTACGCTATAATATACTATGTTTTACTGAATCGTATTTAAACGTAAATAAGTAGTCACAAAAAGCCAGTATTGTTAAAAAGTTTAATAATCATTATTATTTATATAACATATTATTTATTTATTTTTTATTGTATACTTTATTGCACACATACATAAAACACATTTACATTGTAATAGTAATTAAAGTACAATGGGCGGTCTTATCACACACGGCGATTTCTTCCAGACGGAATTTGGATGGAATTTATCAAATTATCTGGGAATGGGTAGTGCGTGTACAATAATTCAAAAGGGGAAGAAAAAACCACTAAAAATTAAACTAACTTAAACTACACTAAAATGTATTGTTTGCTTATTTTTTCTTAACCACATACTACTACTAATCATCCCTCGCTTTCACTTTGCTAAAATCTTAGATTTTACGAACCATGGATCTCACTCCGTGTGAATTTAACGTGCCAAATATATTTTCAGAAGGCGACGAAATTCCATAAGGCCTGGTTGATTTCCTTTCTTATAAAAATCGTATTCTGCACAGCGCTTTACCCATGCACAGATCTTAGGATACCTGTAAAATATAGACGGTAAAATATTTTAAATGTCAATAAATAATCCATCCCTTTACAAAAACTTTTTAAACAATTTATTGTGTCAGAACCATGCTTCGGCACGAATGGGCCGGCTCGACCGGAGTGATACAACGGCCTCAGAGAAAACCGACGTGAAACAACGCTTGCGTTTTGATTCGTTGTGTGAGTTAGGTTACCGGAGGCCAAATTACCCCCTTCTAATAATGTTTAAGTAAGTGAGACATTGTACTGAAAATTTTCAAAGATAAAATTCGATATTATCTTTAGTTTAAACTGCATTATAGAATTAGATTATTTGAAACTAAATACACGCCTAAGGTAACGCCTGTTATCGTATTCTATTCTTTGTCCACATAGGTACTCTTTTGGGTAACCAACAAGCTTGGTATTATTATTTCAGTGGTTACAAATCACCATATCACGTGCCTGGCCATCGGTCAAGGTCAAACAAACAAACCTATACTATGTATGTATAATGCAATATTGTAGACGTCAAGTAAGACATGTAAAGTCAATAAACACTGTCAGTAGCCGCCTTACTCAGTCATTTAATGGTTACTTAACCCAGTCCTTAGCAATTGTTTTCGATACAAAACCGTTACTAAGGAATAGTTTAAGTAATCATTAAAAGTCTCTGAATGTGGCAGTAAGTGTCTAAAGAGATTGAGATTTTAGATTAAATCTCAGGATTAGTAAAAGTATTATTGGATTTTTATTTCCTTGGACAATTAGCTAAATTAAAGCTCGACCGAATGTACTGTTTATATATTATCTTGGGTTATTATAATACACAATTTTTGTGAAATTTCCATCATAGTGCCCTAGAAAGATATGATTTTTTTAAGGTTTAAACCCTTTATGGTTTTTTAAGGTATATAAGGTAAACAAGCAGACGAATCGCCTGATGGTAAGCAATCGCCACCACCCACGGACATCCGAAACACCAGTGGCGTTACAAGTGCGTTGCTGGTCCTTTGGGGATTTTAGAAATTTAAGGGCTGTTGGGGAAATCGGGTATTGGGAAAATATGATTGGTAAAGCCAATACAGCCTCCACAGATTTACAACTTTTAAGATGAAAAAAATACTTACGTAGCTTCATCAATATGCAGTAATTCGTTGAGTGTGCTTACAGTCGCCACACAACTTATGTCAGCTACAGTAAGTTGGTTTCCAGCCAGCCAAGGTGTTCCATTCAAAAATTTCTCAGTGAAATCATATGCTGATCTGATCTTGGCCACACCTTCAGGTTTTAAAGAGGTTGCGGTTCCAAAGAAAATAGGTTCCTGAAAAAAATGAGTGATGCTTTTTCTCAATATGTTGTTATAGTAGTATATTGTTGTTGGGATTAGTCATCTACCCGATGACATTTTTTTAGAATTGCAATAAGTCTTGTTAATTATTTAAAATTATTAGACACGTATTTATTAGTAAAAACCAAAAAAAGCCAGTAATACTTTGCCTAACCCAGGAATCGAACCCGAGAGCCCTTGTCGCACTTGCGACCACTCGACCAACGAGACAGTTCTATATCATATCGTTAAAATAATTGTTTTCATTTTACAACTGGTTCATAGTACTCACGACACATTGCAAACAATAATATGGTTACTTACCTAATTTGGTTACAATTCCATTTGTATAATTAAAAGTTTATTGGTTCTTAAAAGCATTGTTTCAATAAGAGTGATAACAGACTATGAAAATGAAGGAATATTGTGTTTTTTTTTTCTTATAAACAGTTGCGTGCTA
This sequence comes from Spodoptera frugiperda, assembly GCF_023101765.2. Lineage (NCBI taxonomy): Eukaryota > Metazoa > Arthropoda > Insecta > Lepidoptera > Noctuidae > Spodoptera > Spodoptera frugiperda. The sequence goes on along the minus strand of NC_064229.1, from coordinate 3,050,581 downwards.
TGGATGTGTGTTATGAACGTGCGCTATGGCTGTGTCCTAATGGATGGCGCTTCCCTAGTGTCGATACATCGCATATTCGAGCTGCGCTTCTTCATAGAGCATTTTACTCGCACAGCTACATGGCTTAGCTATTATATCCTACATAGCACATCTCTGGTGGAAATAAGCTCCCTTATTGTAAAAGTCAAAGTCAAAATAAATTATTTCAAATAGACCAGGAAGGCACTTTTGAACGTCAAAGCAAATATGATAATATTAATAACGTCTGTCTGTCGGTCAGTCCTCTAGTGAAGCTATTTGCTCGTTCCAAAGTGTAGATTCCGATAGAGAAGAACGAGCAAGAAACTTCATGGGTTACTCTTTTTCAATCAAATTCACAATACAATTCTTGGTTACATTATTGTTTCGATTGTAGGGTATATTTTCTTGAAAATTTGTTAGTAACTTATGAATATTTATTTGGTTCGGGTTCTAAGGTAAACTTACATCATTCTCTCTCAAAGCTGGGTAGAGGATACCGCTATCGAAGTGCAGTTTTTGGTCAATTACAGCCCTCTGTGCGGGTCACTTGGGTATAATTCAGAATTCTTACCATATTTGTTTATCAAATATGTTATTATTGCGTGACTGTGAAGAATAATTGCATTAGATATAGATATAGGCTTAATGTTTAAATTATAAATATTAAAACACGTTTTTACAAACAATTTAAAGGAGCAACGTCACGCCTTATATCCCCGAAGAGGTAGGCAGAGGTGCTCATTACGACTTGAACTGCCGCTATACAATGTACACCCACTTTTCACCATTTGCGTTAAAAAACCCATGTAATTGGGGGTGAGCCTATAGCCATATACTGGACACAATTCCAGACTCCGTGTTACTACTGAATTTTTTTTGAAAAACCGAAAATACCCCAGTAATACTTTGCCCGACCCGGGAATCGAACCCGAGACCCCGTGTTCAGCAGTCGCACTTGCGATCACTCGACCAACGAGTCAGACAATTTAAAGGAGAAGATGTCATAATGTGATTGTGCACTGTGACAAAACAAATCGGCCCTGCCCAATACGCAATAACATTATAAGTAAAAAGGTGTAGATAGGTTATAAGCGCTCAGAAAGTGGCACATTAAAATTTGGACAAATTAGCAACGTGTTTGTAGTATGAGACTGCATGTTGGAAAATAGAGAAGGGCGTGGTTTGTAACGACTCGCGCTCCCTGTAAAGAGTCCTGCATTCTGTTAAAGGGAAATCCAGTTATGACATCTCTTCTTTGTATTTGTTCCATGGTATAGGCGCTCACCTGTCCGAGAGTTGAAAGTTTCCATCGGTTAAATGTGGTATTGTGTGTTGTGGATTTATCTGGAAATAAAATACACATATTTATTTAATCCGGAAATCATTAAAACATGACTAAGAAAACAAGCTAATGTCACGTTTACATTATTGCAAGGACTAAACGGCTAACCTACTTTATAAGACAGGGTGAGGGCTTTACAAAATTTTACCTTTATATGGTGTGTCTTAGGTCGAGTTGGATCTTTGTAAAATGTTTGTGTTTGTTTGTAAATGCACCTTTATATACCTAAAGGAGGACTGTAGGTACTGTCTGGGCTATACTAAAGGCATTAAAAGAAAAACAGAAAATAAATATAACATTATAATTATGCCTGCATGGTTGGAGCAGTAGATGGACTACAGGTTTCCGTGCAACGTGTAGCGGGTTCAATTCCAGCACGGAGCAATTCTTTGTATGATCTATAAATTGTTGTTTTAGGTCTGAGTGTCATGTGCATGTGAACTTGCATGTTTGTAAACGCACCCACGACACATGAGACAATCATAGTGTGGAGCAACGTTTATTTAAAAAAAAGTTTCCTTGTGCGAACTGCTAGGGAGTAGAACTCCTTACCGGAGTCTGTGTTTCCTGGTATAATCTGGGTGTCTTAAAAGCCCGAGTGAATAGGTTGCGTATGGGCAGACGTGCTTCATCGTAGGCCGCATCATCACTTACCATGAGGCGAGATAGCGGCCAAACATCGATCCATTAAATATACAACGTGTAGCAAAAAGGGGGTTACATATCAAGTGCACGGTTTCTGGATAACATAACAAACGATACGGGAAGGGTTTTTTAAACTCATGTTTTCATGTTACCAAGTTATGAATTTTTCCAATCAAAATTAGGTAGACAGGTACTAGGCCATCAGATTGACAGAAGAAATGTTTCGTAATACTAGCGAGTGACCCCTGTAGTGTTGTGACACGTTTGTATGATTTGAAACCAAGAACTATGCGAAATCAAGCATTTGGTACAAATTTTGATGAAGCTCGAATACATATCTACTATAGAAGATATGCAAGAAAACTTTTTTTTTAAACGTTAATGCAATTCCCTTTGTCAGATTTTTCAGTGTTTTAAGTATTTTAAGCTGAAACTTTGTGTAGAGATTCTATTCAACCTGTATTCGTCAGGGCTTCTTGATGTATTTTGTTACACGTTGTATACAACGTGTAACAAAAAGGGGGTATACATATCAAGTACACGGCTTCTAGATAACATAACAAACGATACGGGAAGGGTTTTTTAAACTAATTTTTTCATGGTACCAAGTTATGATTTTTTCAAATCGCGCCGCCGCTTTATTCAAAATTAGGTAGACAGGTACTAGGCGATTAGATTGACAGAAGAAATGTTTCGTAATATTAGCGAGTGACCCCTGTAGTGTTGTGACATGTTTGTATGATTTAAAATCAAGAACTATGCGATATCAAGTATTTGGTACTATTTTTTTTAACGTATTTTAAGCTGAAACTTTGTGTAGAGATTCTATTCAACCTGTATTCGTCAGGGCTTCTTGATGTATTTTGTTACACGTTGTATATAAAAAAAAGGAAAAAATATTCACCTTCAAAAAATCAGCCTTAAGGTGATCATCAGCTAGGAGATCAGTTTCAACATATTTCACATTGGGTAGCTTCAACACCTCGATTACCATGTAAACTGCCCGCACAGGTGGACTAGCGTCCATCTTGTACAAAGTTAGCGTCATTATCAAAAGAGATGTTCAAAATTACTAAGTTTAAAAAAAAATGTTTCGATAAATCTCCGTCACACGATATCTCTTGTCCCTAGACTGTGATTAAATGGTCTAAGACATGCAACTATTAAAGAACTTGAAAGGACTTGTACATTCAATTATAATTAATTATTATCATTGGATGTGCTATTGTACAAATAAGAAATAATAAAAACTAGAATCATCTTAGTTTCCATCTCCCTTAACACATTTTCTTTAACATTCATTTTACTCGTTGTTGCTTCAAACATCCTATTTGGAACTAAAATATAACAATAATCTCTGTTATTGCTGCCTTCTTTTAAGGGGGGAAAATCATCCAATGACTTCTCTCGCCTTGGCCGAGGCGAGAGGAAGTGTCAGACTCTTACTGACTAAAAATCACCCCGTTCCTATTCCTGCTTTTCGAACCGGAGCCCCGGTAAACCCGCTAGCTAGTCCGCAGCTCCGGAGTTATTGCTGCCTAGCATTTACTCACGATATAAAAATAAAAATTGGTTGAAAGCGACTTAGACTGAATCGTCATTGAGCTTGTGTCTGATATGATGGTAAGTTAGAAACTCTTAAGAAACAAATCTAAACAGGAATACCGACTCCACAAATACTTACTTACTTGATTCAATTGGTACATGAAGTGCTTAGTAAACACTTGTAAGATAATGATTATTGTAATTGTAATTCCAAGGTTGATACAGAATGCACCTGAGCTGGTTATACATATAAAAAGTTGGCCTGCATTCAACATCGTTGCATCCTATGCAACTTGAATATTTACCTACTTACATAGATATCGGCTTAGGAAGAAACTAAGTAAGTTATAAAAACTTCGTCAGTCTTTTGAAAATTTATAACTCTAGAATTGCTGATCCAACTAAAAAACCAATCATGTAGCTTAAACAAAATGTTCAGAAGAAATATTTAAAGATCAAAAGTAAATTGCATGTTTTGAATTTTAAGACATCTAGCAGTAAGTAACGGAACTAACTAGTCTCACATTGGGATAGAACTCTTCAAGGTAATACTACCAACCGACAGATGTCGCTGTATTTACCACGATAGGTTGGCTACTCCACACTAGATGGCGCTCTCAGTTTCAACTGAATATTATTTTGTGAAAAAAAAGTCCGTTATAAATTATAACTACTTTTGTCGACCTTTCGTGCATTTAAAGGCCACGAGAAAATTGTAACATAGGTGTTATACCTACATATTTTTATCTACAAACGAAGTGCTACTAGTGCCTACTTCTCGAAATACGATGACCGTATTTTCTTAAATTCATAAATAACGTAGCCTATCTCGCATTCTTATTATATCCCAAAATCTACACATAAAACGATTTCGTACTAGTTTTTTATATTGGGATAAGTTTTTATTAAAGACTTGTTACATGAATTGTAAGAAAATCAGGTGAGTGTGGCAGAATAAAAATACATTTGACACCACTCCTATTCATTTAGTGGATATCGCAAAAGCCGGTTTAGGGACTACATTGTTAGAAAATAAGCAGTAGCGCTATATGACAAACTTAATATTTTATAAACTGCAATCTCCAACCATTATCATCATCATCATATCAGCCACTGCTAAACATAAGCCTCCCCCAAAGACTTCCAGATAGGCCGGTTGGAAGCGACCTGTATCCAGCGGCTCCCTACGACCTTAATCAGGTCGTCAGTCCACCTTGTAGGCGGACGTCTTACGTGTGCTAAAGAATTTTAGGGAACAGAGAGTAAAGTTCCCTAAGAAAAGGAGAAGCCTCCGTCCAGGCGAGGTGAGGTGCCTGGCGGGCTTTCTGCCCAACTGTTGTTCGTTGGGATTTTCTATCCATGTTTATTCGCATATAAACTTCACATGTGTGCAGGATATTTATGACGTCATCCGTTGATTCGCTCATCGATAGTCTATGTGCGAGTTTTGTAATATGTCACTTGTCAGGGGCCTTAGTCTGCTATTACAATTGTGTCAGAATGGTCGATCACTGAGCAGTGCGAGAGGGACGAAGCTATGTAGGTTGTATAGCTCCGTCCCTCTCGCACTGCTCAGTGATCGACCATTCTGACACAATTGTAATAGCAGACTAAGAGCCCAGGTGTCGCCACAGAATCTTTCTGCCCCAGCCGCCGTCGGTTCTCCTCGCTATGTGCCCTGCCCACTACCATTTCACCTTGCTGCTCATAGCCACTTCAGCTTGCCCCAACCCTTATAATGTAAAAGAAATGTTGGAAGAATCAAACCAGTCTGACTGAGAGTATTACTTGTGGCTAATCGACTTAAAATAGTTTGAATTATTTTAAATAACTGTCATTCTAATTTTCACTCAGAATATAATAAAAAATAAAATAGCGCTGAAAAATAGTTAAGCACCTCATTATATTAATTAAGAATAAAGTGTAAAATTATATTTTGAAGTGTGATACGTTTCCACCTCATTTTGTTCTCACGAAATAATTAATTTTGAAAGACATTGTTAATTTGTGCGGAATTCAATGAGTTGGGTGTGGTCCCACTTCTAAGATAAATTCATACATTATTTTTGTTTTTTTTTTATGGTTTAGGTGGCAAATGAGCAGACGCGTCACCTGATGGTAAGCGATCAGCGTCGCCCATGGACACCCGCAACACCAAAGGCGCCACAGGTGCGTTGCCGATCTTTTAAAACGGTGTGTGCTCTTTTCTTGAAGGTTTCGAGTTAAAAGTACTAGAATGGAGTTTAAAGAACTTCATTTTAGTACTTTGTAGCCGAATTGTTTTGTCATAGGAATTTAAGCTGAGTCTTCATTCTAGGCGGCCGTATTTTCATATGCGACCATTGTTTATTGCTTTTCATCAGTTTGCTTTGAACGTAGACACTGATATACTTCTAAAACTGAATAGTCTGTATCCTTAATATGAGTTGGGTTTACGTTTAAAGTATTTGGTTAAAGGTTGGTTTATTCGAGCTGGCCAATCAAAGTAGCGAACTCGCTCTCGTTTTACTTACTTTTTTTATTGAATAGGGGGCTAACGAGCAGACGGGTCATCTCATGGTAAGCGATAGACGCCGACTATGGACACCCGCAACACTAGAGGAGTCACAGGTGCGTTGCCGGCCTTACACTAAACGTAAAGCAAACTCGTACTAAAGGTATTGATCATAACCACGGTGGCAATCGAAGTTAAAACTTCTTATTCGATTGTACTAATAGCTTTCAATGAATATCAACAAAGAAAATTAATTTTTAAACTGGTGTAGTGTGTGGGTGTGCTTGTGAGTGCAGGGAGACAAGTGAAACGACCAGTAGTTGGAAGCCGACTGGCTATCGTATATTACAACTCTATATCATGCATACATGTTACACTAGGTATATAAAACTTGCTGACGTAACTGTATAGACCCCACAGTATTCCCCCTTTTTTTATTTTTATTCGCAACTTTTAATTACAATTCAAATACGGTTGTTTAAAATACTACACTTGTTTACAATAATCAACTGTTGTACTATCTATTTACACTCGCTTACAAGAGGTGTTACATTACATAGCTACAGGATGATACTTTTTCACAATTCAATTATTGTTACACATAAGTATTATGAGGAGGTCTCCCATGGTTAAGCCTTCACCCACTGATTAGTAAGGTCTGGAACACAAATGTTAATTTCATTTATGAGGGTAATTCTATCCTGAGGTGGTAATGCAGAATAGGTTGTAAGAATCTTTGGGTTGGCCTTGACATAATTGATTAATTCCTGTAAGTTCTTGTTTAGGACCTTCCCAAGAGGGGCAGGCTTTTTGATCACCTCAACCAATTTGGCAATCACCGTACCCTCAGCATTGGTTGCTAAGAACCCGATATTTCCATTAGGGCAACATGTCAGGACCCCAAATTGGGATTTGTAGGCACAACCCGGGGTTATATTGATCCTGAGTCCAACAGATGCATCAGGAGTATGGCTTGAGGTGGTGGAGGGGGCTCTATGATGATCAGGTCTAACATTGGGCGTGAGTTGTGTTAATCTAAGGGTTTTCTTGTCCAACTCCGCAGTGTAGGCAGTCATGCTGCCAGCAACATTGTTCCATGCATGGGAGAGGTGTTCCAGAGAGGTCTGAAAGGACTCTTGTTGTGACTGAATCATTTGTGTAATCACCATCAGATCTGCGGATGCAGTTGCTATATCAGAGATGGTGGATTTAGCATTCCTTGCCAGGGCTGCCGTATACGCAGTTATTGCCACTTTTAAGGTGGCGATCAGGGTTTTGGAGCCTAAAAGACATACCTCTATAAGTTCATCCAACAGCTGAGGCATGTCGTCCCCACTGATCCTAATCAGATGTTTGTACTTCCCACTGAGATCTCCCCTGGTATCATTACTTAGGGCACTAATGGCCTTTAGAGTGGTGAGAATTCTTTCATCCAAGGGATCCTCCAACTGGGTCCAATAGTTTTTTAGTGACCCTAGGAGTTTGGTTAGCTCATCGGAGATCGGGGGACAGGCCTCCGGATAGTTGAAACCGGGAATTGGCTTCTGCCCTGTCATATAGTCACTGACTCCGGTTAGGACTTCTCGGGTTAGTCCAATCTCAGTCAAGTCGAGGGTATCCAAGGAGCTTGATGCCATTATGGGATAGACAAAATTGAGTCTTGTGTTGATGGGATGAGCTCCACGGTCGTATTCGATGGCAGGGTCAGTAGATTGACACCAGAATCTCGAGAATAACGAAAGAATAAATCTCAGTACTCTCTGCATAAAGTTTATAATTAGAGTTATTTACTAGCTGTCCTTTATCTCTAATGAAAAATTTAGGTAATACAGAAATACAGGCACCGGTGTCTATCAAAAATTTAAGATTAGAAATTTTGTCACTTACTACTAGACGGTTGTCTTTCACCGCACAACCTCCCGTCACTGGCTGCACTTCCATCAGTTTCCCGTAGTAGGGGATGGTGACGCTGTCTTCCAGTTGCATGGAGGGACGCATTTTCGAGCACGTTTCCGGTATCGGTGGTGGTACGAACACAACCAGTCTGGACTCTCAGGTGTCCTTCTGGGTCTTGATCGAGACTGCGAACGTGAACAATTCCTGTAGCCACTCCTGCTTCTGTACCTGCTCCTTCCTCTGTCCATCTCTTGTATTTTTAGATTGATCTTCGCAATCTCGGCCATAATCGTTGCTATTTCCAGGTTTGTCGGTTGATCTGCACGACTGCGAGCTACTTCGCTGATCTGTGTGGTAGGCTGATTTGTCTCCATAACCTTGTCAGCTATTGCAGATAATTCTTCCAGGTCCTTGGCTGAAGTTACGGTAAGTACTGATCGAACCGCTGTAGGTAGGTGTCCTTGCCATAGTATCTTGAGTGTGTCGTCTTCTATCTTTCCTCTCGCTAACTCCTTCATCCTTCTTAGTAACTGGCTAGGCTTCTGGTCACCCAATTCCACCTCTGATATTAACTTCTGTATTTGTCTCGTTTCGGATTCTTCATATATTTGGAGAAGACGGTTCTTCAGAGCTTCGAATTTATTTGTTTCGGGAGGTTTGGCGACTATGTCCGCTACCTGTTGGATTACGTCTTTACTTAGCTTGGCCACGACCATAAAATATTTGTTGGCGTCCGAAGTCTTCTGGGGCGTCAAAATGGCTTCTACTTGTATAAACCATAATCTCGGGTTTTCCGGCCAAAATTCGGGAATCTTGCTGGCTACCGATAATGAAGAGATTATAGCTGTTGGCTCTTCTGTTTTTACGTCCGGTTGCAGGTGTTGCGGTTGCACAAATTGCGGATTCATTTTTCTGGTTGTTATTTACTCGCAGAGTCGGTAATGCGATATTGTCACTAGTTGTGCACTCGAGCCTTTGCGCTGAATCACGTCGGGGTCACCACTGTAGTGTGTGGGTGTGCTTGTGAGTGCAGGGAGACAAGTGAAACGACCAGTAGTTGGAAGCCGACTGGCTATCGTATATTACAACTCTATATCATGCATACATGTTACACTAGGTATATAAAACTTGCTGACGTAACTGTATAGACCCCACAGTATTCCCCCTTTTTTTATTTTTATTCGCAACTTTTAATTACAATTCAAATACGGTTGTTTAAAATACTACACTTGTTTACAATAATCAACTGTTGTACTATCTATTTACACTCGCTTACAAGAGGTGTTACATTACATAGCTACAGGATGATACTTTTTCACAATTCAATTATTGTTACACATAAGTATTATGAGGAGGTCTCCCATGGTTAAGCCTTCACCCACTGATTAGTAAGGTCTGGAACACAAATGTTAATTTCATTTATGAGGGTAATTCTATCCTGAGGTGGTAATGCAGAATAGGTTGTAAGAATCTTTGGGTTGGCCTTGACATAATTGATTAATTCCTGTAAGTTCTTGTTTAGGACCTTCCCAAGAGGGGCAGGCTTTTTGATCACCTCAACCAATTTGGCAATCACCGTACCCTCAGCATTGGTTGCTAAGAACCCGATATTTCCATTAGGGCAACATGTCAGGACCCCAAATTGGGATTTGTAGGCACAACCCGGGGTTATATTGATCCTGAGTCCAACAGATGCATCAGGAGTATGGCTTGAGGTGGTGGAGGGGGCTCTATGATGATCAGGTCTAACATTGGGCGTGAGTTGTGTTAATCTAAGGGTTTTCTTGTCCAACTCCGCAGTGTAGGCAGTCATGCTGCCAGCAACATTGTTCCATGCATGGGAGAGGTGTTCCAGAGAGGTCTGAAAGGACTCTTGTTGTGACTGAATCATTTGTGTAATCACCATCAGATCTGCGGATGCAGTTGCTATATCAGAGATGGTGGATTTAGCATTCCTTGCCAGGGCTGCCGTATACGCAGTTATTGCCACTTTTAAGGTGGCGATCAGGGTTTTGGAGCCTAAAAGACATACCTCTATAAGTTCATCCAACAGCTGAGGCATGTCGTCCCCACTGATCCTAATCAGATGTTTGTACTTCCCACTGAGATCTCCCCTGGTATCATTACTTAGGGCACTAATGGCCTTTAGAGTGGTGAGAATTCTTTCATCCAAGGGATCCTCCAACTGGGTCCAATAGTTTTTTAGTGACCCTAGGAGTTTGGTTAGCTCATCGGAGATCGGGGGACAGGCCTCCGGATAGTTGAAACCGGGAATTGGCTTCTGCCCTGTCATATAGTCACTGACTCCGGTTAGGACTTCTCGGGTTAGTCCAATCTCAGTCAAGTCGAGGGTATCCAAGGAGCTTGATGCCATTATGGGATAGACAAAATTGAGTCTTGTGTTGATGGGATGAGCTCCACGGTCGTATTCGATGGCAGGGTCAGTAGATTGACACCAGAATCTCGAGAATAACGAAAGAATAAATCTCAGTACTCTCTGCATAAAGTTTATAATTAGAGTTATTTACTAGCTGTCCTTTATCTCTAATGAAAAATTTAGGTAATACAGAAATACAGGCACCGGTGTCTATCAAAAATTTAAGATTAGAAATTTTGTCACTTACTACTAGACGGTTGTCTTTCACCGCACAACCTCCCGTCACTGGCTGCACTTCCATCAGTTTCCCGTAGTAGGGGATGGTGACGCTGTCTTCCAGTTGCATGGAGGGACGCATTTTCGAGCACGTTTCCGGTATCGGTGGTGGTACGAACACAACCAGTCTGGACTCTCAGGTGTCCTTCTGGGTCTTGATCGAGACTGCGAACGTGAACAATTCCTGTAGCCACTCCTGCTTCTGTACCTGCTCCTTCCTCTGTCCATCTCTTGTATTTTTAGATTGATCTTCGCAATCTCGGCCATAATCGTTGCTATTTCCAGGTTTGTCGGTTGATCTGCACGACTGCGAGCTACTTCGCTGATCTGTGTGGTAGGCTGATTTGTCTCCATAACCTTGTCAGCTATTGCAGATAATTCTTCCAGGTCCTTGGCTGAAGTTACGGTAAGTACTGATCGAACCGCTGTAGGTAGGTGTCCTTGCCATAGTATCTTGAGTGTGTCGTCTTCTATCTTTCCTCTCGCTAACTCCTTCATCCTTCTTAGTAACTGGCTAGGCTTCTGGTCACCCAATTCCACCTCTGATATTAACTTCTGTATTTGTCTCGTTTCGGATTCTTCATATATTTGGAGAAGACGGTTCTTCAGAGCTTCGAATTTATTTGTTTCGGGAGGTTTGGCGACTATGTCCGCTACCTGTTGGATTACGTCTTTACTTAGCTTGGCCACGACCATAAAATATTTGTTGGCGTCCGAAGTCTTCTGGGGCGTCAAAATGGCTTCTACTTGTATAAACCATAATCTCGGGTTTTCCGGCCAAAATTCGGGAATCTTGCTGGCTACCGATAATGAAGAGATTATAGCTGTTGGCTCTTCTGTTTTTACGTCCGGTTGCAGGTGTTGCGGTTGCACAAATTGCGGATTCATTTTTCTGGTTGTTATTTACTCGCAGAGTCGGTAATGCGATATTGTCACTAGTTGTGCACTCGAGCCTTTGCGCTGAATCACGTCGGGGTCACCACTGTAGTGTGTGGGTGTGCTTGTGAGTGCAGGGAGACAAGTGAAACGACCAGTAGTTGGAAGCCGACTGGCTATCGTATATTACAACTCTATATCATGCATACATGTTACACTAGGTATATAAAACTTGCTGACGTAACTGTATAGACCCCACAGTATTCCCCCCTTTTTTTATTTTTATTCGCAACTTTTAATTACAATTCAAATACGGTTGTTTAAAATACTACACTTGTTTACAATAATCAACTGTTGTACTATCTATTTACACTCGCTTACAAGAGGTGTTACATTACATAGCTACAGGATGATACTTTTTCACAATTCAATTATTGTTACACATAAGTATTATGAGGAGGTCTCCCATGGTTAAGCCTTCACCCACTGATTAGTAAGGTCTGGAACACAAATGTTAATTTCATTTATGAGGGTAATTCTATCCTGAGGTGGTAATGCAGAATAGGTTGTAAGAATCTTTGGGTTGGCCTTGACATAATTGATTAATTCCTGTAAGTTCTTGTTTAGGACCTTCCCAAGAGGGGCAGGCTTTTTGATCACCTCAACCAATTTGGCAATCACCGTACCCTCAGCATTGGTTGCTAAGAACCCGATATTTCCATTAGGGCAACATGTCAGGACCCCAAATTGGGATTTGTAGGCACAACCCGGGGTTATATTGATCCTGAGTCCAACAGATGCATCAGGAGTATGGCTTGAGGTGGTGGAGGGGGCTCTATGATGATCAGGTCTAACATTGGGCGTGAGTTGTGTTAATCTAAGGGTTTTCTTGTCCAACTCCGCAGTGTAGGCAGTCATGCTGCCAGCAACATTGTTCCATGCATGGGAGAGGTGTTCCAGAGAGGTCTGAAAGGACTCTTGTTGTGACTGAATCATTTGTGTAATCACCATCAGATCTGCGGATGCAGTTGCTATATCAGAGATGGTGGATTTAGCATTCCTTGCCAGGGCTGCCGTATACGCAGTTATTGCCACTTTTAAGGTGGCGATCAGGGTTTTGGAGCCTAAAAGACATACCTCTATAAGTTCATCCAACAGCTGAGGCATGTCGTCCCCACTGATCCTAATCAGATGTTTGTACTTCCCACTGAGATCTCCCCTGGTATCATTACTTAGGGCACTAATGGCCTTTAGAGTGGTGAGAATTCTTTCATCCAAGGGATCCTCCAACTGGGTCCAATAGTTTTTTAGTGACCCTAGGAGTTTGGTTAGCTCATCGGAGATCGGGGGACAGGCCTCCGGATAGTTGAAACCGGGAATTGGCTTCTGCCCTGTCATATAGTCACTGACTCCGGTTAGGACTTCTCGGGTTAGTCCAATCTCAGTCAAGTCGAGGGTATCCAAGGAGCTTGATGCCATTATGGGATAGACAAAATTGAGTCTTGTGTTGATGGGATGAGCTCCACGGTCGTATTCGATGGCAGGGTCAGTAGATTGACACCAGAATCTCGAGAATAACGAAAGAATAAATCTCAGTACTCTCTGCATAAAGTTTATAATTAGAGTTATTTACTAGCTGTCCTTTATCTCTAATGAAAAATTTAGGTAATACAGAAATACAGGCACCGGTGTCTATCAAAAATTTAAGATTAGAAATTTTGTCACTTACTACTAGACGGTTGTCTTTCACCGCACAACCTCCCGTCACTGGCTGCACTTCCATCAGTTTCCCGTAGTAGGGGATGGTGACGCTGTCTTCCAGTTGCATGGAGGGACGCATTTTCGAGCACGTTTCCGGTATCGGTGGTGGTACGAACACAACCAGTCTGGACTCTCAGGTGTCCTTCTGGGTCTTGATCGAGACTGCGAACGTGAACAATTCCTGTAGCCACTCCTGCTTCTGTACCTGCTCCTTCCTCTGTCCATCTCTTGTATTTTTAGATTGATCTTCGCAATCTCGGCCATAATCGTTGCTATTTCCAGGTTTGTCGGTTGATCTGCACGACTGCGAGCTACTTCGCTGATCTGTGTGGTAGGCTGATTTGTCTCCATAACCTTGTCAGCTATTGCAGATAATTCTTCCAGGTCCTTGGCTGAAGTTACGGTAAGTACTGATCGAACCGCTGTAGGTAGGTGTCCTTGCCATAGTATCTTGAGTGTGTCGTCTTCTATCTTTCCTCTCGCTAACTCCTTCATCCTTCTTAGTAACTGGCTAGGCTTCTGGTCACCCAATTCCACCTCTGATATTAACTTCTGTATTTGTCTCGTTTCGGATTCTTCATATATTTGGAGAAGACGGTTCTTCAGAGCTTCGAATTTATTTGTTTCGGGAGGTTTGGCGACTATGTCCGCTACCTGTTGGATTACGTCTTTACTTAGCTTGGCCACGACCATAAAATATTTGTTGGCGTCCGAAGTCTTCTGGGGCGTCAAAATGGCTTCTACTTGTATAAACCATAATCTCGGGTTTTCCGGCCAAAATTCGGGAATCTTGCTGGCTACCGATAATGAAGAGATTATAGCTGTTGGCTCTTCTGTTTTTACGTCCGGTTGCAGGTGTTGCGGTTGCACAAATTGCGGATTCATTTTTCTGGTTGTTATTTACTCGCAGAGTCGGTAATGCGATATTGTCACTAGTTGTGCACTCGAGCCTTTGCGCTGAATCACGTCGGGGTCACCACTGTAGTGTGTGGGTGTGCTTGTGAGTGCAGGGAGACAAGTGAAACGACCAGTAGTTGGAAGCCGACTGGCTATCGTATATTACAACTCTATATCATGCATACATGTTACACTAGGTATATAAAACTTGCTGACGTAACTGTATAGACCCCACAGTATTCCCCCTTTTTTTATTTTTATTCGCAACTTTTAATTACAATTCAAATACGGTTGTTTAAAATACTACACTTGTTTACAATAATCAACTGTTGTACTATCTATTTACACTCGCTTACAAGAGGTGTTACATTACATAGCTACAGGATGATACTTTTTCACAATTCAATTATTGTTACACATAAGTATTATGAGGAGGTCTCCCATGGTTAAGCCTTCACCCACTGATTAGTAAGGTCTGGAACACAAATGTTAATTTCATTTATGAGGGTAATTCTATCCTGAGGTGGTAATGCAGAATAGGTTGTAAGAATCTTTGGGTTGGCCTTGACATAATTGATTAATTCCTGTAAGTTCTTGTTTAGGACCTTCCCAAGAGGGGCAGGCTTTTTGATCACCTCAACCAATTTGGCAATCACCGTACCCTCAGCATTGGTTGCTAAGAACCCGATATTTCCATTAGGGCAACATGTCAGGACCCCAAATTGGGATTTGTAGGCACAACCCGGGGTTATATTGATCCTGAGTCCAACAGATGCATCAGGAGTATGGCTTGAGGTGGTGGAGGGGGCTCTATGATGATCAGGTCTAACATTGGGCGTGAGTTGTGTTAATCTAAGGGTTTTCTTGTCCAACTCCGCAGTGTAGGCAGTCATGCTGCCAGCAACATTGTTCCATGCATGGGAGAGGTGTTCCAGAGAGGTCTGAAAGGACTCTTGTTGTGACTGAATCATTTGTGTAATCACCATCAGATCTGCGGATGCAGTTGCTATATCAGAGATGGTGGATTTAGCATTCCTTGCCAGGGCTGCCGTATACGCAGTTATTGCCACTTTTAAGGTGGCGATCAGGGTTTTGGAGCCTAAAAGACATACCTCTATAAGTTCATCCAACAGCTGAGGCATGTCGTCCCCACTGATCCTAATCAGATGTTTGTACTTCCCACTGAGATCTCCCCTGGTATCATTACTTAGGGCACTAATGGCCTTTAGAGTGGTGAGAATTCTTTCATCCAAGGGATCCTCCAACTGGGTCCAATAGTTTTTTAGTGACCCTAGGAGTTTGGTTAGCTCATCGGAGATCGGGGGACAGGCCTCCGGATAGTTGAAACCGGGAATTGGCTTCTGCCCTGTCATATAGTCACTGACTCCGGTTAGGACTTCTCGGGTTAGTCCAATCTCAGTCAAGTCGAGGGTATCCAAGGAGCTTGATGCCATTATGGGATAGACAAAATTGAGTCTTGTGTTGATGGGATGAGCTCCACGGTCGTATTCGATGGCAGGGTCAGTAGATTGACACCAGAATCTCGAGAATAACGAAAGAATAAATCTCAGTACTCTCTGCATAAAGTTTATAATTAGAGTTATTTACTAGCTGTCCTTTATCTCTAATGAAAAATTTAGGTAATACAGAAATACAGGCACCGGTGTCTATCAAAAATTTAAGATTAGAAATTTTGTCACTTACTACTAGACGGTTGTCTTTCACCGCACAACCTCCCGTCACTGGCTGCACTTCCATCAGTTTCCCGTAGTAGGGGATGGTGACGCTGTCTTCCAGTTGCATGGAGGGACGCATTTTCGAGCACGTTTCCGGTATCGGTGGTGGTACGAACACAACCAGTCTGGACTCTCAGGTGTCCTTCTGGGTCTTGATCGAGACTGCGAACGTGAACAATTCCTGTAGCCACTCCTGCTTCTGTACCTGCTCCTTCCTCTGTCCATCTCTTGTATTTTTAGATTGATCTTCGCAATCTCGGCCATAATCGTTGCTATTTCCAGGTTTGTCGGTTGATCTGCACGACTGCGAGCTACTTCGCTGATCTGTGTGGTAGGCTGATTTGTCTCCATAACCTTGTCAGCTATTGCAGATAATTCTTCCAGGTCCTTGGCTGAAGTTACGGTAAGTACTGATCGAACCGCTGTAGGTAGGTGTCCTTGCCATAGTATCTTGAGTGTGTCGTCTTCTATCTTTCCTCTCGCTAACTCCTTCATCCTTCTTAGTAACTGGCTAGGCTTCTGGTCACCCAATTCCACCTCTGATATTAACTTCTGTATTTGTCTCGTTTCGGATTCTTCATATATTTGGAGAAGACGGTTCTTCAGAGCTTCGAATTTATTTGTTTCGGGAGGTTTGGCGACTATGTCCGCTACCTGTTGGATTACGTCTTTACTTAGCTTGGCCACGACCATAAAATATTTGTTGGCGTCCGAAGTCTTCTGGGGCGTCAAAATGGCTTCTACTTGTATAAACCATAATCTCGGGTTTTCCGGCCAAAATTCGGGAATCTTGCTGGCTACCGATAATGAAGAGATTATAGCTGTTGGCTCTTCTGTTTTTACGTCCGGTTGCAGGTGTTGCGGTTGCACAAATTGCGGATTCATTTTTCTGGTTGTTATTTACTCGCAGAGTCGGTAATGCGATATTGTCACTAGTTGTGCACTCGAGCCTTTGCGCTGAATCACGTCGGGGTCACCACTGTAGTGTGTGGGTGTGCTTGTGAGTGCAGGGAGACAAGTGAAACGACCAGTAGTTGGAAGCCGACTGGCTATCGTATATTACAACTCTATATCATGCATACATGTTACACTAGGTATATAAAACTTGCTGACGTAACTGTATAGACCCCACAGTATTCCCCCCTTTTTTTATTTTTATTCGCAACTTTTAATTACAATTCAAATACGGTTGTTTAAAATACTACACTTGTTTACAATAATCAACTGTTGTACTATCTATTTACACTCGCTTACAAGAGGTGTTACATTACATAGCTACAGGATGATACTTTTTCACAATTCAATTATTGTTACACATAAGTATTATGAGGAGGTCTCCCATGGTTAAGCCTTCACCCACTGATTAGTAAGGTCTGGAACACAAATGTTAATTTCATTTATGAGGGTAATTCTATCCTGAGGTGGTAATGCAGAATAGGTTGTAAGAATCTTTGGGTTGGCCTTGACATAATTGATTAATTCCTGTAAGTTCTTGTTTAGGACCTTCCCAAGAGGGGCAGGCTTTTTGATCACCTCAACCAATTTGGCAATCACCGTACCCTCAGCATTGGTTGCTAAGAACCCGATATTTCCATTAGGGCAACATGTCAGGACCCCAAATTGGGATTTGTAGGCACAACCCGGGGTTATATTGATCCTGAGTCCAACAGATGCATCAGGAGTATGGCTTGAGGTGGTGGAGGGGGCTCTATGATGATCAGGTCTAACATTGGGCGTGAGTTGTGTTAATCTAAGGGTTTTCTTGTCCAACTCCGCAGTGTAGGCAGTCATGCTGCCAGCAACATTGTTCCATGCATGGGAGAGGTGTTCCAGAGAGGTCTGAAAGGACTCTTGTTGTGACTGAATCATTTGTGTAATCACCATCAGATCTGCGGATGCAGTTGCTATATCAGAGATGGTGGATTTAGCATTCCTTGCCAGGGCTGCCGTATACGCAGTTATTGCCACTTTTAAGGTGGCGATCAGGGTTTTGGAGCCTAAAAGACATACCTCTATAAGTTCATCCAACAGCTGAGGCATGTCGTCCCCACTGATCCTAATCAGATGTTTGTACTTCCCACTGAGATCTCCCCTGGTATCATTACTTAGGGCACTAATGGCCTTTAGAGTGGTGAGAATTCTTTCATCCAAGGGATCCTCCAACTGGGTCCAATAGTTTTTTAGTGACCCTAGGAGTTTGGTTAGCTCATCGGAGATCGGGGGACAGGCCTCCGGATAGTTGAAACCGGGAATTGGCTTCTGCCCTGTCATATAGTCACTGACTCCGGTTAGGACTTCTCGGGTTAGTCCAATCTCAGTCAAGTCGAGGGTATCCAAGGAGCTTGATGCCATTATGGGATAGACAAAATTGAGTCTTGTGTTGATGGGATGAGCTCCACGGTCGTATTCGATGGCAGGGTCAGTAGATTGACACCAGAATCTCGAGAATAACGAAAGAATAAATCTCAGTACTCTCTGCATAAAGTTTATAATTAGAGTTATTTACTAGCTGTCCTTTATCTCTAATGAAAAATTTAGGTAATACAGAAATACAGGCACCGGTGTCTATCAAAAATTTAAGATTAGAAATTTTGTCACTTACTACTAGACGGTTGTCTTTCACCGCACAACCTCCCGTCACTGGCTGCACTTCCATCAGTTTCCCGTAGTAGGGGATGGTGACGCTGTCTTCCAGTTGCATGGAGGGACGCATTTTCGAGCACGTTTCCGGTATCGGTGGTGGTACGAACACAACCAGTCTGGACTCTCAGGTGTCCTTCTGGGTCTTGATCGAGACTGCGAACGTGAACAATTCCTGTAGCCACTCCTGCTTCTGTACCTGCTCCTTCCTCTGTCCATCTCTTGTATTTTTAGATTGATCTTCGCAATCTCGGCCATAATCGTTGCTATTTCCAGGTTTGTCGGTTGATCTGCACGACTGCGAGCTACTTCGCTGATCTGTGTGGTAGGCTGATTTGTCTCCATAACCTTGTCAGCTATTGCAGATAATTCTTCCAGGTCCTTGGCTGAAGTTACGGTAAGTACTGATCGAACCGCTGTAGGTAGGTGTCCTTGCCATAGTATCTTGAGTGTGTCGTCTTCTATCTTTCCTCTCGCTAACTCCTTCATCCTTCTTAGTAACTGGCTAGGCTTCTGGTCACCCAATTCCACCTCTGATATTAACTTCTGTATTTGTCTCGTTTCGGATTCTTCATATATTTGGAGAAGACGGTTCTTCAGAGCTTCGAATTTATTTGTTTCGGGAGGTTTGGCGACTATGTCCGCTACCTGTTGGATTACGTCTTTACTTAGCTTGGCCACGACCATAAAATATTTGTTGGCGTCCGAAGTCTTCTGGGGCGTCAAAATGGCTTCTACTTGTATAAACCATAATCTCGGGTTTTCCGGCCAAAATTCGGGAATCTTGCTGGCTACCGATAATGAAGAGATTATAGCTGTTGGCTCTTCTGTTTTTACGTCCGGTTGCAGGTGTTGCGGTTGCACAAATTGCGGATTCATTTTTCTGGTTGTTATTTACTCGCAGAGTCGGTAATGCGATATTGTCACTAGTTGTGCACTCGAGCCTTTGCGCTGAATCACGTCGGGGTCACCACTGTAGTGTGTGGGTGTGCTTGTGAGTGCAGGGAGACAAGTGAAACGACCAGTAGTTGGAAGCCGACTGGCTATCGTATATTACAACTCTATATCATGCATACATGTTACACTAGGTATATAAAACTTGCTGACGTAACTGTATAGACCCCACAGTATTCCCCCTTTTTTTATTTTTATTCGCAACTTTTAATTACAATTCAAATACGGTTGTTTAAAATACTACACTTGTTTACAATAATCAACTGTTGTACTATCTATTTACACTCGCTTACAAGAGGTGTTACATTACATAGCTACAGGATGATACTTTTTCACAATTCAATTATTGTTACACATAAGTATTATGAGGAGGTCTCCCATGGTTAAGCCTTCACCCACTGATTAGTAAGGTCTGGAACACAAATGTTAATTTCATTTATGAGGGTAATTCTATCCTGAGGTGGTAATGCAGAATAGGTTGTAAGAATCTTTGGGTTGGCCTTGACATAATTGATTAATTCCTGTAAGTTCTTGTTTAGGACCTTCCCAAGAGGGGCAGGCTTTTTGATCACCTCAACCAAT
This sequence comes from Spodoptera frugiperda, assembly GCF_023101765.2. NCBI lineage: Eukaryota > Metazoa > Arthropoda > Insecta > Lepidoptera > Noctuidae > Spodoptera > Spodoptera frugiperda. The sequence continues at coordinate 3,030,539 of NC_064229.1, read as the reverse complement.
TTGGCAATCACCGTACCCTCAGCATTGGTTGCTAAGAACCCGATATTTCCATTAGGGCAACATGTCAGGACCCCAAATTGGGATTTGTAGGCACAACCCGGGGTTATATTGATCCTGAGTCCAACAGATGCATCAGGAGTATGGCTTGAGGTGGTGGAGGGGGCTCTATGATGATCAGGTCTAACATTGGGCGTGAGTTGTGTTAATCTAAGGGTTTTCTTGTCCAACTCCGCAGTGTAGGCAGTCATGCTGCCAGCAACATTGTTCCATGCATGGGAGAGGTGTTCCAGAGAGGTCTGAAAGGACTCTTGTTGTGACTGAATCATTTGTGTAATCACCATCAGATCTGCGGATGCAGTTGCTATATCAGAGATGGTGGATTTAGCATTCCTTGCCAGGGCTGCCGTATACGCAGTTATTGCCACTTTTAAGGTGGCGATCAGGGTTTTGGAGCCTAAAAGACATACCTCTATAAGTTCATCCAACAGCTGAGGCATGTCGTCCCCACTGATCCTAATCAGATGTTTGTACTTCCCACTGAGATCTCCCCTGGTATCATTACTTAGGGCACTAATGGCCTTTAGAGTGGTGAGAATTCTTTCATCCAAGGGATCCTCCAACTGGGTCCAATAGTTTTTTAGTGACCCTAGGAGTTTGGTTAGCTCATCGGAGATCGGGGGACAGGCCTCCGGATAGTTGAAACCGGGAATTGGCTTCTGCCCTGTCATATAGTCACTGACTCCGGTTAGGACTTCTCGGGTTAGTCCAATCTCAGTCAAGTCGAGGGTATCCAAGGAGCTTGATGCCATTATGGGATAGACAAAATTGAGTCTTGTGTTGATGGGATGAGCTCCACGGTCGTATTCGATGGCAGGGTCAGTAGATTGACACCAGAATCTCGAGAATAACGAAAGAATAAATCTCAGTACTCTCTGCATAAAGTTTATAATTAGAGTTATTTACTAGCTGTCCTTTATCTCTAATGAAAAATTTAGGTAATACAGAAATACAGGCACCGGTGTCTATCAAAAATTTAAGATTAGAAATTTTGTCACTTACTACTAGACGGTTGTCTTTCACCGCACAACCTCCCGTCACTGGCTGCACTTCCATCAGTTTCCCGTAGTAGGGGATGGTGACGCTGTCTTCCAGTTGCATGGAGGGACGCATTTTCGAGCACGTTTCCGGTATCGGTGGTGGTACGAACACAACCAGTCTGGACTCTCAGGTGTCCTTCTGGGTCTTGATCGAGACTGCGAACGTGAACAATTCCTGTAGCCACTCCTGCTTCTGTACCTGCTCCTTCCTCTGTCCATCTCTTGTATTTTTAGATTGATCTTCGCAATCTCGGCCATAATCGTTGCTATTTCCAGGTTTGTCGGTTGATCTGCACGACTGCGAGCTACTTCGCTGATCTGTGTGGTAGGCTGATTTGTCTCCATAACCTTGTCAGCTATTGCAGATAATTCTTCCAGGTCCTTGGCTGAAGTTACGGTAAGTACTGATCGAACCGCTGTAGGTAGGTGTCCTTGCCATAGTATCTTGAGTGTGTCGTCTTCTATCTTTCCTCTCGCTAACTCCTTCATCCTTCTTAGTAACTGGCTAGGCTTCTGGTCACCCAATTCCACCTCTGATATTAACTTCTGTATTTGTCTCGTTTCGGATTCTTCATATATTTGGAGAAGACGGTTCTTCAGAGCTTCGAATTTATTTGTTTCGGGAGGTTTGGCGACTATGTCCGCTACCTGTTGGATTACGTCTTTACTTAGCTTGGCCACGACCATAAAATATTTGTTGGCGTCCGAAGTCTTCTGGGGCGTCAAAATGGCTTCTACTTGTATAAACCATAATCTCGGGTTTTCCGGCCAAAATTCGGGAATCTTGCTGGCTACCGATAATGAAGAGATTATAGCTGTTGGCTCTTCTGTTTTTACGTCCGGTTGCAGGTGTTGCGGTTGCACAAATTGCGGATTCATTTTTCTGGTTGTTATTTACTCGCAGAGTCGGTAATGCGATATTGTCACTAGTTGTGCACTCGAGCCTTTGCGCTGAATCACGTCGGGGTCACCACTGTAGTGTGTGGGTGTGCTTGTGAGTGCAGGGAGACAAGTGAAACGACCAGTAGTTGGAAGCCGACTGGCTATCGTATATTACAACTCTATATCATGCATACATGTTACACTAGGTATATAAAACTTGCTGACGTAACTGTATAGACCCCACAGTATTCCCCCTTTTTTTATTTTTATTCGCAACTTTTAATTACAATTCAAATACGGTTGTTTAAAATACTACACTTGTTTACAATAATCAACTGTTGTACTATCTATTTACACTCGCTTACAAGAGGTGTTACATTACATAGCTACAGGATGATACTTTTTCACAATTCAATTATTGTTACACATAAGTATTATGAGGAGGTCTCCCATGGTTAAGCCTTCACCCACTGATTAGTAAGGTCTGGAACACAAATGTTAATTTCATTTATGAGGGTAATTCTATCCTGAGGTGGTAATGCAGAATAGGTTGTAAGAATCTTTGGGTTGGCCTTGACATAATTGATTAATTCCTGTAAGTTCTTGTTTAGGACCTTCCCAAGAGGGGCAGGCTTTTTGATCACCTCAACCAATTTGGCAATCACCGTACCCTCAGCATTGGTTGCTAAGAACCCGATATTTCCATTAGGGCAACATGTCAGGACCCCAAATTGGGATTTGTAGGCACAACCCGGGGTTATATTGATCCTGAGTCCAACAGATGCATCAGGAGTATGGCTTGAGGTGGTGGAGGGGGCTCTATGATGATCAGGTCTAACATTGGGCGTGAGTTGTGTTAATCTAAGGGTTTTCTTGTCCAACTCCGCAGTGTAGGCAGTCATGCTGCCAGCAACATTGTTCCATGCATGGGAGAGGTGTTCCAGAGAGGTCTGAAAGGACTCTTGTTGTGACTGAATCATTTGTGTAATCACCATCAGATCTGCGGATGCAGTTGCTATATCAGAGATGGTGGATTTAGCATTCCTTGCCAGGGCTGCCGTATACGCAGTTATTGCCACTTTTAAGGTGGCGATCAGGGTTTTGGAGCCTAAAAGACATACCTCTATAAGTTCATCCAACAGCTGAGGCATGTCGTCCCCACTGATCCTAATCAGATGTTTGTACTTCCCACTGAGATCTCCCCTGGTATCATTACTTAGGGCACTAATGGCCTTTAGAGTGGTGAGAATTCTTTCATCCAAGGGATCCTCCAACTGGGTCCAATAGTTTTTTAGTGACCCTAGGAGTTTGGTTAGCTCATCGGAGATCGGGGGACAGGCCTCCGGATAGTTGAAACCGGGAATTGGCTTCTGCCCTGTCATATAGTCACTGACTCCGGTTAGGACTTCTCGGGTTAGTCCAATCTCAGTCAAGTCGAGGGTATCCAAGGAGCTTGATGCCATTATGGGATAGACAAAATTGAGTCTTGTGTTGATGGGATGAGCTCCACGGTCGTATTCGATGGCAGGGTCAGTAGATTGACACCAGAATCTCGAGAATAACGAAAGAATAAATCTCAGTACTCTCTGCATAAAGTTTATAATTAGAGTTATTTACTAGCTGTCCTTTATCTCTAATGAAAAATTTAGGTAATACAGAAATACAGGCACCGGTGTCTATCAAAAATTTAAGATTAGAAATTTTGTCACTTACTACTAGACGGTTGTCTTTCACCGCACAACCTCCCGTCACTGGCTGCACTTCCATCAGTTTCCCGTAGTAGGGGATGGTGACGCTGTCTTCCAGTTGCATGGAGGGACGCATTTTCGAGCACGTTTCCGGTATCGGTGGTGGTACGAACACAACCAGTCTGGACTCTCAGGTGTCCTTCTGGGTCTTGATCGAGACTGCGAACGTGAACAATTCCTGTAGCCACTCCTGCTTCTGTACCTGCTCCTTCCTCTGTCCATCTCTTGTATTTTTAGATTGATCTTCGCAATCTCGGCCATAATCGTTGCTATTTCCAGGTTTGTCGGTTGATCTGCACGACTGCGAGCTACTTCGCTGATCTGTGTGGTAGGCTGATTTGTCTCCATAACCTTGTCAGCTATTGCAGATAATTCTTCCAGGTCCTTGGCTGAAGTTACGGTAAGTACTGATCGAACCGCTGTAGGTAGGTGTCCTTGCCATAGTATCTTGAGTGTGTCGTCTTCTATCTTTCCTCTCGCTAACTCCTTCATCCTTCTTAGTAACTGGCTAGGCTTCTGGTCACCCAATTCCACCTCTGATATTAACTTCTGTATTTGTCTCGTTTCGGATTCTTCATATATTTGGAGAAGACGGTTCTTCAGAGCTTCGAATTTATTTGTTTCGGGAGGTTTGGCGACTATGTCCGCTACCTGTTGGATTACGTCTTTACTTAGCTTGGCCACGACCATAAAATATTTGTTGGCGTCCGAAGTCTTCTGGGGCGTCAAAATGGCTTCTACTTGTATAAACCATAATCTCGGGTTTTCCGGCCAAAATTCGGGAATCTTGCTGGCTACCGATAATGAAGAGATTATAGCTGTTGGCTCTTCTGTTTTTACGTCCGGTTGCAGGTGTTGCGGTTGCACAAATTGCGGATTCATTTTTCTGGTTGTTATTTACTCGCAGAGTCGGTAATGCGATATTGTCACTAGTTGTGCACTCGAGCCTTTGCGCTGAATCACGTCGGGGTCACCACTGTAGTGTGTGGGTGTGCTTGTGAGTGCAGGGAGACAAGTGAAACGACCAGTAGTTGGAAGCCGACTGGCTATCGTATATTACAACTCTATATCATGCATACATGTTACACTAGGTATATAAAACTTGCTGACGTAACTGTATAGACCCCACAGTATTCCCCCTTTTTTTATTTTTATTCGCAACTTTTAATTACAATTCAAATACGGTTGTTTAAAATACTACACTTGTTTACAATAATCAACTGTTGTACTATCTATTTACACTCGCTTACAAGAGGTGTTACATTACATAGCTACAGGATGATACTTTTTCACAATTCAATTATTGTTACACATAAGTATTATGAGGAGGTCTCCCATGGTTAAGCCTTCACCCACTGATTAGTAAGGTCTGGAACACAAATGTTAATTTCATTTATGAGGGTAATTCTATCCTGAGGTGGTAATGCAGAATAGGTTGTAAGAATCTTTGGGTTGGCCTTGACATAATTGATTAATTCCTGTAAGTTCTTGTTTAGGACCTTCCCAAGAGGGGCAGGCTTTTTGATCACCTCAACCAATTTGGCAATCACCGTACCCTCAGCATTGGTTGCTAAGAACCCGATATTTCCATTAGGGCAACATGTCAGGACCCCAAATTGGGATTTGTAGGCACAACCCGGGGTTATATTGATCCTGAGTTCAACAGATGCATCAGGAGTATGGCTTGAGGTGGTGGAGGGGGCTCTATGATGATCAGGTCTAACATTGGGCGTGAGTTGTGTTAATCTAAGGGTTTTCTTGTCCAACTCCGCAGTGTAGGCAGTCATGCTGCCAGCAACATTGTTCCATGCATGGGAGAGGTGTTCCAGAGAGGTCTGAAAGGACTCTTGTTGTGACTGAATCATTTGTGTAATCACCATCAGATCTGCGGATGCAGTTGCTATATCAGAGATGGTGGATTTAGCATTCCTTGCCAGGGCTGCCGTATACGCAGTTATTGCCACTTTTAAGGTGGCGATCAGGGTTTTGGAGCCTAAAAGACATACCTCTATAAGTTCATCCAACAGCTGAGGCATGTCGTCCCCACTGATCCTAATCAGATGTTTGTACTTCCCACTGAGATCTCCCCTGGTATCATTACTTAGGGCACTAATGGCCTTTAGAGTGGTGAGAATTCTTTCATCCAAGGGATCCTCCAACTGGGTCCAATAGTTTTTTAGTGACCCTAGGAGTTTGGTTAGCTCATCGGAGATCGGGGGACAGGCCTCCGGATAGTTGAAACCGGGAATTGGCTTCTGCCCTGTCATATAGTCACTGACTCCGGTTAGGACTTCTCGGGTTAGTCCAATCTCAGTCAAGTCGAGGGTATCCAAGGAGCTTGATGCCATTATGGGATAGACAAAATTGAGTCTTGTGTTGATGGGATGAGCTCCACGGTCGTATTCGATGGCAGGGTCAGTAGATTGACACCAGAATCTCGAGAATAACGAAAGAATAAATCTCAGTACTCTCTGCATAAAGTTTATAATTAGAGTTATTTACTAGCTGTCCTTTATCTCTAATGAAAAATTTAGGTAATACAGAAATACAGGCACCGGTGTCTATCAAAAATTTAAGATTAGAAATTTTGTCACTTACTACTAGACGGTTGTCTTTCACCGCACAACCTCCCGTCACTGGCTGCACTTCCATCAGTTTCCCGTAGTAGGGGATGGTGACGCTGTCTTCCAGTTGCATGGAGGGACGCATTTTCGAGCACGTTTCCGGTATCGGTGGTGGTACGAACACAACCAGTCTGGACTCTCAGGTGTCCTTCTGGGTCTTGATCGAGACTGCGAACGTGAACAATTCCTGTAGCCACTCCTGCTTCTGTACCTGCTCCTTCCTCTGTCCATCTCTTGTATTTTTAGATTGATCTTCGCAATCTCGGCCATAATCGTTGCTATTTCCAGGTTTGTCGGTTGATCTGCACGACTGCGAGCTACTTCGCTGATCTGTGTGGTAGGCTGATTTGTCTCCATAACCTTGTCAGCTATTGCAGATAATTCTTCCAGGTCCTTGGCTGAAGTTACGGTAAGTACTGATCGAACCGCTGTAGGTAGGTGTCCTTGCCATAGTATCTTGAGTGTGTCGTCTTCTATCTTTCCTCTCGCTAACTCCTTCATCCTTCTTAGTAACTGGCTAGGCTTCTGGTCACCCAATTCCACCTCTGATATTAACTTCTGTATTTGTCTCGTTTCGGATTCTTCATATATTTGGAGAAGACGGTTCTTCAGAGCTTCGAATTTATTTGTTTCGGGAGGTTTGGCGACTATGTCCGCTACCTGTTGGATTACGTCTTTACTTAGCTTGGCCACGACCATAAAATATTTGTTGGCGTCCGAAGTCTTCTGGGGCGTCAAAATGGCTTCTACTTGTATAAACCATAATCTCGGGTTTTCCGGCCAAAATTCGGGAATCTTGCTGGCTACCGATAATGAAGAGATTATAGCTGTTGGCTCTTCTGTTTTTACGTCCGGTTGCAGGTGTTGCGGTTGCACAAATTGCGGATTCATTTTTCTGGTTGTTATTTACTCGCAGAGTCGGTAATGCGATATTGTCACTAGTTGTGCACTCGAGCCTTTGCGCTGAATCACGTCGGGGTCACCACTGTAGTGTGTGGGTGTGCTTGTGAGTGCAGGGAGACAAGTGAAACGACCAGTAGTTGGAAGCCGACTGGCTATCGTATATTACAACTCTATATCATGCATACATGTTACACTAGGTATATAAAACTTGCTGACGTAACTGTATAGACCCCACACTGGCATGGTCACTAACACTACAATTGGAACTTGAAACGGGATATTTACCATGTTTTTCTATTTCTACGAGTTTCCGATATTTCGGCACTGTTGCAAGCGCCATGATCACGGATGAACTGGATCATGATCACATAAATATCGGAAACTCATAGAAATAGAAAAACATTGTAAATATCCCGTTTCGAGTTCTAATACTAAGAAAATTAATCTCGCGCACAGAAGAGCCACACCAAAAAAATATAATGATAAAGTGGGTAGAGTGTAGAGGAAAATTTAATTAATCCAGCAAGCAGACATCGGCTAGGAAATTGCTCGTTAAAAGTTCCATGCAAATCGTATTATGATGCCATATTACACGAGACCTTAGCTATTAGTATGGGCTATAATGAGAAAATGATTGACGTGTTCACTTAGATGGCCTATGCATAATCTTGATCACATTTATATCACCAATAGGTTCTGGCAGTGTCTTTTAGTCGGTCGCATTTTAGTCTACGTCAAAAACAATAACGTCAGGCCTTTTATATCCGAAGGGATAGGCAGAGGTACACATTAAAGTATGTAACACCATATGTGTTATAAGTCCCATGTAATATTGCCATATACACAGTCGCACTTGTAACCACTCGACCAACGAGGCAGTCTCATTGGTTTAGCTTATAAATAACAAAGCAAATCAAACTCAATACGAAGTAATTAAAGTAGCATTCGGTAGATGTTATGTGCGTTTCGGTAACGAAATACAAGTAAAACGTGTGAAGGCTTTGTGGTGGTGGTGCTACATAAATAATTTTTCTTCCTTTCTTCTTAAATACAATATTATTCCGTTTTACATTTCTCATACATTTGCGGGCTCAGTCATGGCCCTGTAGATCATTAATTTACCAGAGACAATCTATCACGATAGATTATTGCTACAGATAGGCAACATTAATTGAATTTGATAAATTAATTGTCGAAGTTTCAATGGCAGTCGCCATTCTGAAACTCCGTACAACATTGTTTTAAATACTGTAAAGAGATTATTGTAATCTGGAGCCCAGCTACTTTGATCCGGAGCTGCGGACTACCTAGCGGGTTTACCGGGGCTCCGGCTCCACAAGTAGGAATAGGAACGGGGTGGTTTTTAGTCAGTAAGAGTCTGACACTCCCTCTCGCCTCGCCCAAGGCGGGAGAAGTCATAGTCATTGAAAAAGAGCCTAGCTACTAATAACATTGAAACTACACTCTAATATTATAAATGTGAAAGTTTGTTTGTTTGTGAAAGGACGTTTGTTCGTCAATCACACTGAAATTAACGGATTTTGATGAAATTTGGTACTACTAAATAATAAATTATTTTCACCTGAAAAGTACGAAAGGAAATATCTGGAAAATGTTCTTTAATTTGTCAAGTTGCGTGATAGTGTTTTAGAGAAATTTTTAAACAGTTTTTCTAGTTCAGTGGTCACAAATTCTACGGACAACCTGTCGAGGTACGGGAAACAAAATTCTATGTACACTGTAATAAAACACAATTTAATTTCATCACCAAAATTCACTTCAATTCACCTGAATTTGTCTATCCTTAAAGTTTCGAACAAATTAGTTTCTAAAATAATACGATGAGAACATTTTAGGTCCAATTCTGTGTGTCCTATTATCATCAAATTGTTTAACTTTGTTGAAGTACTGAGCTCCTTGCTCAAATTATGGCCAACTTTGTTGAATTAGTCGCCACCACTGTTTTGGTGTGTTGATGCTTTCTGACAGGGGATAATTTGGGCCAACTTTTGAAATGGGTACACATAATACATCTTCGTGAAGTTGATCTTTAATGGCATTAATAAGTGTCACTAGTATCACTCTATGTATGCTGGAAGCTTAGAGGTAGTACAGGATTTAGTTTTTTTTTAAATATGTTGCCCCACAATAGGATTTTCTCCTGTGTCGTGGGTGTGTTTACAAATATACAATTTCATATGCACATGAAACCTAGACCCGAAACAACAATTTGTGGATCACACAAAGAGTTGCCCCGTGCGGAATCGAACCCGCTACACGTTGCGAGGCAGCCAGCTGCCCAGTCACCGCGCCAACGGTGCAGTCAAAAGTCTTTTATTTTTATCGCTACTGGCATTTTCTATATTTTATACAGTATGGGGATCGCTCCTGATCGTATGCCTTAAATGAAATCACAAGTATTTCTAGTCCACAAAAGCATAATCCACCGCAAATTAAAAAAGTTAAATTTTCAAACAAAATAAATAATTAAATTAATCAAGAATTAAAATTTGTGTGAACAGGCTGCATGTACCTTGGCCACAGAAGAGCTGTAATAATGCGGCTGATGCAATGCTGTATTTGTAAAGAGTGTTCAAATTAGCTCAAAGAGAAAAATGCACCTTTTGGCTTAACTACCTGGCCCTATTTCGCTCACTTTTCCTTTGTTATTTACTCATAAGAGGCCTTCCCATACCGTATTTGGTCGTTTAACAGCTGGCGAGGGAGAGAAGGTTTTTAATAACATTTTCACGCTCAGGATTTCACACGGATTTTGATGAGACGCCCACAGAAAGAGATGGGGGGTTGTTAATACTTATGACAGATGTCAATTCCGTTACGGAAGTTTTGGGAAGAATTTTAGTTATGTATGTAACGTGCGTGAGAATTTTAGTTTTTGCTTGTTTTTCACAATTCATGAAGGTGAACGATCAGGTTTTTTTTTGTATACAAGCTGGTAAACAAGCAGACGGATCACCTGATGGTAAGTAATCGTCGCCGCCGATGAACACTCGAAATACCAGAGGCGTTAGAAGTGCGTTGCTGGCCTTTTGAGGATAGATTTCTAAGAATTTAAGGGTTGTTGGGGACTCGGGTATGGGAACGGGGTTAGTCGGGCCTCCTGTAACCGTACTCACACAAAGGGACCGTTGTATCACGTCGGTTTTCTGTGAGGCCGTGGTATCACTCCAGTCAAGCCGGTCCGTTTGTGCCGAAGCATGGCTCTCCCACACTTAAAATAGCTTACACTTAAGGTAATCATAATAATTGTTGATAGAAAGGTAAGGGGGGCAAAAGCTATCAAATTGACATAGTCGCTTACATTATTTCTGAGAACTTTTACTTTTGAGTAAAATTACGGTTTGACTTACAGATCAGTTCCCTATCAATTCATTTTGTACTTCTATCTGTCATCGGAAAGTCAAGCGTAAGTCTGACGCCAAGCTCTTGAACACACTCGAACATGTTGAGGCTGAATGAATGATGGAGAGGCGCATCAACACTTTGCCGCGATTAATTTAGCTCAAGAGGTGATTTATGGGACGAGACAAGAGGAACCTGCCTGAATATCAGTATTTGAGCATTATAATATTTGAGCTAGTTACCTTATACTGTTTTGACAAGTATAAGGTAACTAGCTCAAATATTGAATAAGTATGTATACGACTGCCTCCTTCGTCGAATGGTCGCTAGTGTGGCTGGCCGGACTAGGGGTTCAAGTTCGATTCCCGGGTTGGGCAAAGTATTACTGGGATTTTTTCGGTTTTTTTAATCTCTCAGTAGTAGCATGGAGTCTGGCATTGTGCCTAGTATATGTTGAGGCTGAATGAATGATGGAGAGGCGCATCAACACTTCCCCGCGATTAATTTAGCTCAAGAGGTGATTTATGGGACGAGACAAGAGGAACCTGCCTTAAAAACAGCTATTTTGACAAGTATAAGGTCAAATATTGAATAAGTAAGTATACGACTGCCTCCTTGATGTGTGTCCAAGTGCGTCTGCCGGACAAGGGGTCTCGGGTTCGATTCCCGGGTCGGGCAAAGTATTACAGGGATTTTTCGGTTTTTTTCAAATCTCTCCGTAGTAGCATGTAGTCTGGCATTGTGCCCAGTATATGGCAATAGGTTATGGGACTTTATAATATTAATTGTATATAGTGGGTATACATTGTGTAGTGGCATTACGTGCCGTGTTGTGCAACTCTGCCTACCCCTTCGGGGATAAAAGGCGTGACGTTTCAGCTAAGTACACGAATGTGTTGCATTATTATTTCGTCCATGTGCCGTATGTATTCAACATAATAAATATTTAGTTCAGTAGGTAAATTAAAATCTGAGAACTAAAACTCATTTATGTGTTTATAAATATTAAAGATTACTTGTTTTTTAGACCCCATCTTGTCAGGATTTAATAACTTTACCCAAAGCAGAACATGAATATTTATTATGTCAACAATTTTTAAAGTAACTTCGAAGCTAATTCTTGAAATAAGTTTTTGGAATTATAAATAACCAGCTTTGGCAAACGGCTTCGCCCGCGTTCTTGTTGGATTAAAAACCTATGTGTTATTACAGGTACCTACCTATCTACCCCTGTTTCATAGGCTCGCTGTCATTGCAGAAGTAAGTCCCCTCTTTGAGGAGTGGCTAGAGAGGCGCCACGGCGTCCTCATCTACCGCCTGACGCAGGTGCTTACCGGACATGGTAGTTTCAGTAGGTTCCTGTTTCTGATTGGGCAGGAGGAAACTGTGAGTCTGCGCACACCGTAATTGCGGGTTTGCGGACCAGAACCAGACCCGTGCGTGCAGACTCAAAGAGCCATCAAACCACCACAAATGGGCCCAGGGGCCTTAGTCTGCTATTACAATTGTGTCACAATGGTCGATCATTGATCAGTGCAAGAGGGACGAAGCATACAACTTACATAGTTCCGTCCCTCTTGCACTGCTCAATGATCGAACATTCTGACACAATTGTAATAGCAGACTAAGGCCCCAGTAGGGCTGACGCCTAATACGGAGCTGCGGACTACCTAGCGATTTTACTGGGGCTCAGGCTCGAAACGCTGGAGTAGGAACGGGGTGGTTTTTAGTCAGTAAGAGTCTGACACTTCCTCTTGCCTCGCCCAAAGCGGGAGAAGTTATTGGATGATTATCCCTCCTTAACAAACCCCTGTTCCATATTTCCTCTCGACACCTGCAGCCTTTTAGACGTGAAGAAATACGAACATACAAACTTTAGTATTTATAATATTGTTAGTAGGATTTAGTAAACTTGCTACCTCAAGTTATAATAAAAAATAAACAAAATTGAAGTACGCTCCACTCAAGTAGTACAAGTCGACTACATCAATTTTGGTAACTCGAGCTGGGTCCTCGGGTTTCGCAATTAAAATGTAATTATTACGTTTATATTGCCTCTAAATTAACGAAGATACTTGACCTCCTTCAATGAAACGCCGAAAATGTTTTGCACAACAGAGTAAATGATTAGTGATTTCTTGTAATTAATTTACTTTTACTATACTTTTTTATGGTATAAGCCGGTAAACGAGCAGTCGGCTAATGGTAAGCAATCACCGCCGCCCATGGCCACCCGAAACACCAAAGGCATTACAAGTGAGTTGCCGGGCTTTTTAATCGGACTTAATTGGGCCTCCTCATTCACACAACGAAACACATTTTTTGTAAGAGGGGAAAATCATCCAATGATTTCTCAAGCCAGGGCAAGGCGAGAGGGAGTGTCAGACTCTTACTAACTAAAAACCCCGTTCCTACTCCTGCTTGTCGAGCCGGAGCCCCGGTAAACCCGCTAGGCAGTCTGCAGCTCCGGAGGTAGTTCACAGCTCCGGAGGTAGTCCGCAGCTCCGGAAACGAAATACAATGGAAGCGTTGTTTCACGTCGGTTTTCTTTGAGATCGTGGTATCACTCCGGTCGAGCCGGCCCATTTAAGCCGAAACATGGCTGTTCCACACTTTACCTGGAAGTCATTGGAGTAGAACTTCGTTCAGCAATGGATGGAATGTCTTATAGGATATTTTTTCCTATAAATAAAGGCCTGACCTTTAAGTCCCAGGCTTTATTTATAGCCTCCCCAGTTTTCAATAGCCGTTTTAAATCGTATTATACAACGTGTAACAAAAAGGGGGTATACATATCAATTGCACGGTTTCTAGACAACATAACAAACGATACGGGAAGAGTTTTTTAAACTCATGTTTTAATGGTACCAAGTTATGAATTTTTCAAATCGCGCCGGCGCGAATCAAAATTGAGTAGACAGGTAGGTGATCAGATTGACAGAAGAAATGTTTCGTAATATTAGCGAGTGATCCCTGTAGTGTTGCGATGCGACACGTTTGTATGATTTGAAATCAAGAACCATGCGACACCAAGTATTTGGTACCAATTTTTTTTAAACGTATTTCAAGCTGAAACTTTGTGTAGAGATTCTATTCAACCTGTATTCATCAGGGTTTCTTGATGTATATGGGTATTTTGTTACACGTTGTATAAGGTTTTGATATGAGTTCATATAATGGATAGCGAGCCTGTTGCCGTTCATCGGGCTCAACTTTCACTGAAGAAACATATGCACCTCCTGGATACCTTTAACTTCCATTTCCATTAAAAGGCCATAAGGCATTATTAATAAAATAAATCACTAATCATTTCAGCTTTCATTAATGTGTAGGAACAAATGCCCTGAGCTTAATTTCGGAATCCCATTAGCAGCACCCTTCTGGCATAAAGCCCTAAAAATGAGCCGCCATTTTTAGAACAAGTCAGGCTCAAGGCTTGTTCATAAAGTATAAAATATCGGTAGGCCATTATCAGTGGCACACACTCGGGTTTATTAACTTCATCATGTGTGAGGAACGGGAGTAGTAAAAAAGATGAATTCTTTGATATGAGATGTTTTGGCTGGGTTAAACTTTGGTAGCTTTGCCGAGTAACAAAACTGTTCTCTAGATTTTTCTTTTAAATATTTCAAACGTAATACTGAACAGACTGCAACGTTTGTCCAGTGGTTGCAAGTGCGACTGCCAGACAAGTCATCTTGGGTTCGATTCCCGGGTCGACAAAGTATTACTGGGCTTTTTTCGGTTTTTCGAAAATTTCTCAGTACCTGGAGTCTGGAATGGTGTCTAGTATATGGCAATAGGCTCACCCCCCTATTACATGGGACTTATTACATACACAAATGGTCAAAGTGGGTATAAAGGGTATAGCGGCATTACCTGCCGTAATGTGAACCTCCGCTGATCCCCTCGGGGATAAAAGGCGTGACGTATTATTATTCTAATACTGAACAATTCATGTTTCTGTACTGAAAATAAAAGCAGTCTTACCGCCGTACTCACAATCATTTAATGATTACCTAACGCTGTCCTTAGCAATAGCAATCGAAACAATATCGTTACTAAAAATAATTGATTAATGTCCGAATACTCAAACGCTACTCAATTTTAAAGACGCTCTCAAAACTAGTTCTGTCCCTATCAATTCTTTATAAAATGACAGAGATAGTACGATATTTAAGTACAACTTAAAATTGAGTAGCATTTCAGTATTCGGGCGTAATTTATATCATTATCAATAATCATTACCTAGTTTAGATTTAGATGTCCAGCCTTTATAACAACCGTGTAGTCAGCTCTTGAAGGCTGTTCCATATATCTATAAGGTATTTTCCCAGGTTTTAGGCGACACAAAACAATTGAGTTTCTCTGTAAATAAAGTTTTCATTGCAGTTATTTTACATGAGTATATGGTTTAAAATTTCACGTTTAGTACTAACATAACGACACCAGCAATTTATACTACGCTAACTCGAAATTTAGAAAAAACTTTTTTTATGCCAAGTTGCTTAAAATGTGTGTTTACATACGTCATAAAATAATTGAGAAGAAATATGCAAAAATAAGAAAGTTACAAATCTTATAAAACGCTAAGTAAAGATACTTTTTGAAATCACTCGATTTATATTACGCCAACTATTATTAGCGAAGTGTGCGCGCGGATCACTTTGGTCAAAATCCGTGCAACACTGCACTAACTCATAGTTAGCGTAGTTTAGTGCGTTCGTGTGTATACTTGTTCGTTTGTAAAATGAACGACTTAGCGACTTTTACATAATAAATACTTATGTGTTAACGTATTAATTAGTTTATTAATGGTACGTTGACTATTCTTTTTGTAAGTAAGTACATGTTCTTTATAAAATATTGAAATATGCATCAGATGATTGATCATGCACTACGACGTCCCGTACTACACTACGCTAACATAAGTTAGACGTGTATAAGATGTAATTTTTTTTTTGATGAATTACGTTTATATACGGCTAACTTGCGCTAAATCAAAAAATAGAAATAATTAAGGAAATATAAATATGAGATATTACAATGAATAAATTAAATATTAAGCATACCAAATTTCAAAAAAGTATCTTAATTAATGTAAAAGTTATCACGTTTTTCCCTTTAAACGCCTCTACTGTAAAGTACGCTTTTTGAGTTAGCGCAGTATAAATTGCTGGTGTCGATAAGATTGTAACGAACCTGTAAATAAAGAAACAACATTTAATGTTTATAATTGTGTCGTTTTTTAATAGAATCGCAATATAGGATCGACATTAATTTGAACCACAATGACGAGTGCTTTTTGGTGAGGTCCTTACCTTAAAGTTTTTTTTTTTACTACAGATTAGACTTAGGTAAACGTAGAAACGGTCAAGAACCATTACTGCGCGGGAATTCAAATTAATAAAAAATATATGTTTCATTACATATTATTATAGTTTTCAACTTCCTACTTCAATTTAAAGATTCATTCTTGACAAGAACAAACTCTCAGCTAATATTAGTACAGTACAAGATTACACAAAGACCCGTTATTCACTTTCAAACAACTCGAGAGTGCTTTTAAATTGCTTGGGTTCAAGCTTTTTCGAGCGTTGAAGAAAAATGTGATTTGTGTGCAGTAGTCTATGGAGCGACGAGCATACTGCACGTTATTGAATACCGGTGGATATCGGGATCTGCCAGGAATTCTAAACGAAGAATAGCTCGCATATTATCTAAATTTAAGTTAAGGTAGGGGTATGCATGCTGATGATGGATAGTATTTTATATTATTGTTGTGTTTAAGTTTGTAGTGTATAAGTTCTTGTGTAATTGTGAATATTTTATAAAGGGCATTAGGTTATGCAGGATGACTTTGAATTCTACGTATTCCTCTCGGGAGGTGGCAATACAACTAATTTCCTACAAAATTAGCCCTGAGGTCCTTAGGCGGAAAGTGGTTAGTTTCTGAGATTTTCAACATTTTTGGTTTTGGTAAAAATATCCCGAATTGATATATTTCATTGGCGGAGTACTCTCCGGCAATGAAATATTTCATTTGTCATTTAATAGTCTAAGATCCCACATAAGAACGACCTTCACCGATCTGTCAACCAGGTGAAAATTATATTTTAAAGATTAAAATATGTTTGTGAATGTATATTAATAAGGTTGCCATTATAAAAATGGTCATGGCTATGATTAATTAAAATTATAAAAAAGTTTTTTTTTTTTTTCAAAATTGACTGTCTTGTCGGCCAAACGACTCATAGTCTAATTGAAAGTATACTACATCTGCTATATGCAGTCGATCGGTTGCCTACCTGTTTCTGGTCCCTTTAATCTGGTAGCCAGGTACAAACAGGTAAATTGATATCAGTGATTGCGCTCATCTGTTTACCAACATATGTTTATATAAAAATGTAGGTAAAAATATAGCGAGTAGAGTAGTATAAGGTTGCCTAAGAAAATCTGATCATAAATAACGGTAGCTAGGCTTTGAAGTTTCAAAAATTGGAGCATGGAAATGTATGTGACAGAGAAGCGTTGCTCGTACTGTTCTATACGATAAAGAAGGACGCAGCATGGCAGCTGCGCGCTACCGGCCGGTAAAATATGAGAGAGTGCGCATGCTTCGTATTTGTAGTATAGACAAGGAGGAAAAAAAAAAAAAAAAAAGAAGGAAAAAAAATAGAGAATCATTTTGGAGCGTAATAAAGAAAAATAGGAAAAGCGTAATAAAAAGTCGTTCTCAGAAAAAAAAAATGGAAAACATTTTTCAAAAATAAATTTACTAACACGTGTATAGTTTAAAAATTATAAATCTTTATTATCAAACAATATTTGCATAAAAAGTAATTAAATGCCAATGTCATAATTTTAAATTATTCCGGATCGGAATAATCGGAAGTTATATCGCCGTCTTCTAAGTCGGAAGAAGTTTCTTCATTTGCATTATCCGTTATTTGCAAAATATCATCTATTTTTAAGGGCGTTTGATCTCCATCAAATCCCTTTGGTTTTAAATGACTATCGACAAACCAACCACAATTTTCTGAACGTAATTTTATGCAATTAGAATCAGTTTCCTTCAACCACATTGAATTAACAAAAATTGTGCGTAAAATGTTTTTTAAGTGATTCCCAACATGGTGGAATGGTATTTGAGTCAAAACTTTTGACTTTTTCAAGGAATTTCTCACTATTTTCTTTATTTTATTTTCTTTTTTTAATAAAAAATATACTTTTTTATAATTTTAATTAATCATAGCCATGACCATTTTTATAATGGCAACCTTATTAATATACATTCACAAACATATTTTAATCTTTAAAATATAATTTTCACCTGGTTGACAGATCGGTGAAGGTCGTTCTTATGTGGGATCCTCTACTATAAGAAGAACTCATCTGAAATCACACTTCATACTAATATTATAAATGTGAAAGTTGGTTTGTTTGGATGTTTGTCCGTCAATCACGCTGAAACCACTAAACGGATTTACATAAAATTTTATACCGACGTGAAAAAACGCTTAGGTTGTGTTTCGTTGGGTGAGTTGGGATTCCTTCCAAATCTCCCCAATTGCCGAATCCCGAACAACAACTCTTAAATTCCTAACCCTCCAAAAGCCGGCAACGCACTTGTAACGCCTCTGGTGTCTCAAGTGTCCTTTGGCGGCGGCGATTGCTTACCATCAGGTGATACGTCTGTTGGTTTATTTCGTCTTTCGTCGTTTTCATATATACAGACACCAGACAGGCTATGAGTTGAAGTTGGACAATGAGATACTTTTTATCCCACAGGAACACAGACGTTTGTAGAGGCAAGTCAAAAATAAATGGTGAAGTATTTTCACAGAGCATAAAAAGCATTGCTCAATTCAAGTGAACAGTTAATCCACAAAGCTGTTACTAACTCGTATTTTTTTTTTCATTTTTATTTGATAGTTTCTCTTTCAAAACAGTTTCGGAAAAATTTGGTACCTAGTGTAAAAGCAGTCGTGCACCACTCGACGAACAAGAGCAACTTGTGAACAGTTTTTGTGTGAAAAGTTTTCCAATAACCATCACCGAAGCATCGCGGATATTTCAATTTTAAAATTTCAATAGTTTACAGCGCGTCGTAGTAGTCGTTCTTTATTTTATAAAATGTTATTTGAGTTAGAATTTATTAAAAGATTGATAGAATTTCTATATAAAATTCATGTTTTACTTATTTATTAATTCGCTCAACTTTTAACTGAAATTAAGTTTGCATTTTCTATAATATTTAGCATGCTATAAAATCAACAAAGACGAGATTCATTATGATTTACTCCATTACTTTCCAAGCATTGGATTCCCAATTTCAGTGCCCACCAATACATACTTCTTCAGTCTTCACTTTAACGTGTATTTTTACACATTAAAACAATTATACAGAATTACAAAAACTCGAGAAATTCAGTAAGTTAAGCCAACTTTAAAGTGTCATCTAAAAACGACACGAATGCACCGTAATCTTTTTCAACTTTGACTTACAATAAAGGCAATTTAAACCGTAAGTTTAAGTGGTAGAGTTTGAATTCTTTTGTTAACGGGAAGAGGGTTAAATGTGGCTGCTCGAAGAACTGGCCTTCGCACAAGAGGAGCTTTTGAGTGCGAAGTCAGCGTCACTGAGACTTGAAACTAGTAGATTGACATGATTCATTTTTAACCGACATTAAAAAAGTGGGTGATCTTGTTTGGAAATGTAATCACGCAACGTCACGCCTTTTATCTCCGAAGGGATAGGCAGAGGTGTACATTATGGCACGTAATGCCGCTATACAATGTACATCCACTTTTCACCATTTGTGTTATAAGTCCCACGTAATAGGGGGTGAAACTATTGCCATATAATTGGCACAATTCTATTTCTAATACTTTGCACTACCCGGGAATCGAAACCGAGACCCCTTGCCCGTGCAGTCGCACTAGCGACTACTCGACCAACGAGGCAGGAAATGTATTCACTCAGGTATTTATTTGGTTATTTGTTTGAATGAACAGTAATGATATTATGATGATCTACATAGACACTGATGGAATTTAAATATTACTGTAAAATGTCATATACATATATAATAGCTTTTTGCAATAAAACGTGTTATGTTATTTTGTATCTTTCAAAGGGTCTCTCAAAAATCCATCTATACGTTGTAATAACTTTAATATTTTTGAAACCTTTCAAAAATCTTACACTTAATTAATGAATGGACCCAATATTTACAAAATTTTCATTGATATTGTATTTATGTTTTAGTAATAATAAGAAAGAAATACAGATAGAAATATATCCTAATGTGTTTCTTGATATTTACAGAGACATAAAGCTAATATTATTTTGCTCAGATTTCGACGTAAACATGGATCATAACAAGATTTATTACGATATCATTTCTTTACTTATATGTTGTAGCAGTTTGTCAACGTTATTATATCATTAGCTTTTGGTCAAAATACCTGTATCGTTAACGTATGTTAATTAATTTAACGTCATACTAACAATACAATAGATAATTAGCTTCATTCTAGCTATTCAAAATAAATCTATAAGCGGAATGAAAACTAAAAATCTATTGTATTGTTAGTGTAACATGGATTTTCGCAAAATAACGCTCATGTCTAGCTATAATATAAAAATAAGTCGGGTTTCTTTCCTGACGCTATAACTCTACAACGCACGAACCGATTTCAATGGTTTTGCATTCGTTGGACAGGTCTCGGATTCCTTAAGGTTTATAATAAAACAAATTCAAATAATTCAAAAGCCAAAATTCTGCCACAAGTCATTATTGTAAGCGGACGAAGTCGCGGGTAACTGCTAGTTATATGTAATTTATTTTCATATTAATGTATTGAAAATGTAGTGGTGGCCGGAGGTTTAAGACTTCCGCTTCTCATGCATGAGGGTGCGTTTGAAACCTACAACGCCATTTTTTTTTTTTAATGGGACAAGCCCGCCACAACCTCCCATACCGCTGCAACTCCTGTAAGCCAGGATCTACAGTAGATACAACCATGAAAACACCGGAACACTGAAGTCCGGCGCGTCCCAGGGAAATGAATGACTGTCTTGGATCCCGCAACGAAATAAATCAGAAGATATTATTAGAGGAGAAGAAAAGAAAACGATAGTTTCCACTTCCCTCGGTGAATTTAATGCAGGAGACAGAATGACTTAAGCCTTAAGGCACAAAGAGACTCCACAACTGGGAGAAGCCCAGTCGCCAAGCACCACGGAAATTTGACTTAAAACTAAGTGGGTCCTATGTGTGAGCTGTTATACTTGCTTCCAATAATAGGTATGGCAAAAACGCCTAAACGCACGGAAATTCGTTCTAGACTCCACAAGGTCCGTATAATAGACTACACCTGATGAAACAGTTAAATTATCCAACATAGTGTTACGCTCAGATTGCCAGAGACCACACTCCCAGAGTATGTGATGGGCGGATTGCTCATGTTGCAACTCCGCTGTCGAACATTGGCACCATGGTGAATCAACGAGTTTAAATGAGAACAATTTGCTTTTAAAGTTGCCATGGCCAGTAAGAAACTGGGCAACACAGTGATCCACCTCCAGCCATGTCCTCTCCAGTCGCTCATGCACGGATGGAAAGAACTGGTAAAGGTGACGGCCCTTGGTAGAAGATTCCCATCTGCACTGCCATTCAATTAGAAGCTCATCCCAGACGTCCGTTAATGGCTTAAGCAGTCTAGCAATTTTGTTTCGATCACGTTGTGCTAGAAAGTTTGCGGAAAAGTTAGGTCTCGCATTGTAATACATAGCAGCACGTCGCTGCACCTCAAGATCGACTGGAAGTAGTCCCGCGAGCACAGGTAGGGCCTCTGTGCTAACCGTCCTATAAGCCTTACACAGAAAGATCAAGGCTAGACGCTGACCTTGAAGAAGCTTCCGCCGTACCGCGCCTATTGTGGCCCTATCAGCCCATACTGGTGCCCCGTAGCACACGCATCCCAGGTAGGTTGCTCCATATATGGTTTTGAGCGTAAGAAAAGAGAGACCCCAGGTCGCCTTCGAAATTCGCGTGAGTGCATAGAAATTATTTTTAGCTTTCTCACTAATAGTCTTAATATGTTCAATAAAAGAAAAGTTTTTTTCTAAGACTAGACCGAGATAGCAAACCGACTCCTTTCGTTTTACGGGAACGTTTTGGAATTTAATGGACGGCCAAGATTTCAAGTTTCCTTTAAGCAATAGCTGGTAGGTTTTATGTGGTGCAAAAGTTAATCGATTACGTTCGCCCCAACGCGAGATCCCACCGAGGCAGTCTTTAGCTAGATTCTCCAGTCCGGCGCGGGTATTTGACTGTATTAACAAAAGGCCATCATCCGCATATCCAGTTAATCTACAACGCCATTGCCTAAAGTATCTTTTTTATGGTATTACCCAGTAAAGGAGCAGACGGATAACCTGATGGTAAGAAATCGTCGCCGCCCATGGGCATCCGAAACCCCAGACCAGAAACTAGTCAGGGTTTTCGTCAAACTGTTACGTGAGTAAGCCGATAACATAATAATTGATATAAACTTCTTTTCTTAGCACCGTTGTTTCAGATAAACTTGATATGTTAGAATGTTTTTCGTGGGTGTTTCCAAACATTTTGCGATAACTATACTCGTAAATTCTGTTACTCATGGTGACAGGTGAAAACAACCTTCATGGAAAGTAAGAGAGTTGACGTCACAGCTTACTTGAAACTTTAGTTTGTCTGATTTTTCTCGAGAATTTGCGTGGGTTACCTTACATTTTTTGATTTCATATATTTTATGTGTTTTGCTACTTTTGGCGTGTAAATGAAATTAAAATTTATTTGGTATTTTCTGAGTTAAAAGGACGCTGTTCTATGATTATTCAACTAAATAATGTTTGTTCAATAATTTGTAAGTTTATTACTTTAACATGATATCGAGATGAGTATCTTATACGTAGCGGTTACCTAATGGTTGATAATTTTAGTCTGAATTTTGGCATATTTATGTTGTGTTTTTATTTGTATATTTGTGTGTTCCTGAAGACGACGTTCAAGTCATCGGCAAGGTGCCAACTTTTATCAGAAAAATATAAAAAATCTGACATCACACTTTGTATATTGTATTTCTTTGTCATAATACTTTATAATATAGGTAAAACAACAACAAGGTTTTGCGTTATTTACATTAATATAACTAATTTGTAAACGACAAAATAAAATACAAAATACCTAAAATGATTGAATGGAGCGCATTTATAATGTTCGTTTCAAGATAATCGTCCCAAAATTTCCTTTTTATACTGTACAAAGTACTTTCTTCTCTATGCCGCACACCTTTAGAGCCTATTTTCCCTGTTCATTGATTTTTACAGCCTATTGTAATACGGCTAGGGAGAACACGGAAATGCTCTCACGACTAGTCTTAACGTATTGCCATTTCTATTGCGAATTTTCCTGACTTATGTCTTAAATGCTAATGCTTTTATGAGAATTCGTCTTGGATCGGATTTTAGTGAGCAATGTTCTTGCCAAATAGCTTCACTGCCTCATTTGTATCTATTTAACATGTAGCCCAATGGTTCAGGCCGAGGTATCTATTGGCTAATGACCAATGACAAGCAGCAAGAGGGACGGAGCTATGTAGGTTGTATAGCTCCATCCCTCTTGCACTGCTCAGTGATCGACCATTCTGACACAATTGTAATAGCAGACTAAGGCCCCAGGTCTATTACCACCATCGCGTGCTAAGCTGAGCTACGGACTACGTAGCGGGTTTACCGGGGCCCCGGTTAAAAAAGCAGGAATAGGAACAGGGTGGCTTTTAGTCAGCAAGAGTCTGACACTCCCTCTCGCCCCGCTCAAGACGGGAGAAGCCATTGGATGATTTTCGCACCTTTAAAAAAAGCAATCTACATAACTGTTTAATTTATACCTACATAGTATGTATCTGTATAATATATAGAACTCTCTACAATACCTCATACTAATACCTCTCAGGTAACAATAAGCCGTTCTCTAATAACTTTAAGTTATGTTCCGCATAAGTCTCTGTTACGAGCTTGCAAAGGTATGAAATTTATTGTTACACTCAATTACCGAGTTTATACCGTGTCTTGTTTGAGAGGTTTTACTATGTTTTTAGATTACGTTTAAGAACATATAACTATCTATTTATTTTATTGTTTCTTTATATGCTTTAAAAAAAGCAACGTCACGCCTTTTATCTCCGAAGGGGTAGGCAGAGGTGAACATTACGGCACGGAACCGCTATACAATGTACACCCTCTTTTCACCATTTGTGTTTTAAGTCCCATGTAATAGGGGAGTGAGCATAGGCTCACTCCAATAGTGGTATATACATAGCAATAGTGCTATATACTGGGCACAATTTCAAACTCCGAAATTTTCGAAAAGCGGAAATAAACCCGGGAATCGAACCTGAGAATTACATTAGATATTACATTAGATATTACAAATACAAATTCTCTCCGTCTACAAATTTTCTTATTCATAGTTCCACATAATTATCTAAGTTTAATATAAGCTGTGTCCAAAATTATTCAATTAGCCTGTTGGGACAAACGATGGGTTAATAGTTAATAAAGGAGTACAAATCTGTCTCTTTTACAAAGTATATGCATTCTGTGCGTGATTGCTTTGTAAGCATCAAATAAAAAGTTTTATTACACAAAAATACATCTATTGCTATAGCTATCGGTATAGGTATTTCGTTCTGGAATATCGATATTAGATATTAAATTCTTCGACCGTTTTTATCGTTTGAAAAAGCTGCTGGATTTTTCATAAATAAAATGTTTTTTATTCCATAGTGATCGAGAGAGCAATATTTATGCAAAAAATAACATATTACAAACATATAATTATAACACTGGTAAAACGTAGATTACACTATATAAAAGCATCGCATAAATATATATGGGTACAGAACTCACGAATTTTGGTGAAAGCTAATGATAGTCAAAAAAAAAATACACAACATACGATGTGAAAATGATATACGTAATTTACTTGAGACGGCCACCAAGAATGATTCTCAATAACATTCCATAAGTAAGGCCTGGGATACACTAAGAAATTTGTCAATACATATAAATTCGATCCTTTACAGCTACAAAAAAATGAACAAGATTATGAATTTCATCAATATGAATGTATAAAAGAATGGAGTACCTATATTTTGAACAAAAATAACAAAGATATAGACATAATACATATTAATATCAGGTCCCTAAAAAAACAATTCAATCAATTACTAGTGTTGTTAAATGCAAATTTTAACATAGACATAATAATACTAACAGAAATAAATATAAAAAATGAAGAACTGCCATTATTTAAAATTAATGGATATAATATAAGTTTTTAAACTGACATGGTCACTAACACTATTATTAGAACTTATGACGGGATATTTACCATGTTTATTGATTTTGAGGAGTTTCCGATATTTCGGCACTGTTTCAAGCGCCATGATCACGGATTAACTGGAGTAAATGCGGGTGGGTGTTTACGAGCAGACAAATCGGTCTACCCGCTTTCTCGTTCGTTTTTTGCTGACACCAGTAATACCACTACCATTGTCACTTGTAACTCGGCTCAACTCTCGACACACAAAACTCACTGTGTCCGCTCGCGAACTTTCTTCTTTCTTGGCAGTTTTGCGGGTTTTACATAGTTGGACCACTGGATTCCAAGCCCTCGACAGTTGAAACCCATCCTCCCGGTTGAAGTTTTTGTACTTTGTTATCTCAATCGCTTCTCTTACCAGTCTAGGTATGTAGTGGCGTTCTGTCGAGATAACTTGTGGGTTATGTAACTCAATCCAGTGGTTTGATCCAGCCTCCAAGATGTGTTGAGCTATAGCGGATTTTTGTGCGTCGTTGTTTTTCACCGCTCTAATATGCTCAGAAATTCTACAAGCCACAGTACGCTTAGTCTGACCGATATATGATTTGCCACAGCTACAGTCCACTTTATAGACCCCAGGTTTTTCTAGAGGGAAGCTATCCTTCGGCGAACGCAGCATCTGGGAAACTTTCCGGAAAGGAGTGAAGACAGTCTTTATGGCATATTTGTGGAGAATGTTGGCAACCTTATCTGTCACTCCCTTCACATATGGCATAAATGCTGGTTGCCTCTCAACCTCGCACCTCCGATGTCTATTAGTGGGTTTCTTCTTGTGCTTTGCAATCCTATATCCGTTACTCCGCAGCACCTTCATCACATGTGTCAGCTCCTCCTGTAAATGTTCCTCGTCGCATAAATCATATGCGCGGTTGGTGAGTGAGGTGACTACAGAGTTTAGTTGTCTGGGATGGTGGTGAGAATCAGCTTGTAAATATCGGTCAGTGTGAGTCGATTTCCTGTAAACCGAGTGTCCCAGAGAGCCGTCAGCACGAACTAAAATCTTCACGTCCAGAAATGGCAATGTCCTCTCATTCTCACCACCATCCCAGACAACTAAACTCTGTAGTCACCTCACTCACCAACCGCGCATATGATTTATGCGACGAGGAACATTTACAGGAGGAGCTGACACATGTGATGAAGGTGCTGCGGAGTAACGGATATAGGATTGCAAAGCACAAGAAGAAACCCACTAATAGACATCGGAGGTGCGAGGTTGAGAGGCAACCAGCATTTATGCCATATGTGAAGGGAGTGACAGATAAGGTTGCCAACATTCTCCACAAATATGCCATAAAGACTGTCTTCACTCCTTTCCGGAAAGTTTCCCAGATGCTGCGTTCGCCGAAGGATAGCTTCCCTCTAGAAAAACCTGGGGTCTATAAAGTGGACTGTAGCTGTGGCAAATCATATATCGGTCAGACTAAGCGTACTGTGGCTTGTAGAATTTCTGAGCATATTAGAGCGGTGAAAAACAACGACGCACAAAAATCCGCTATAGCTCAACACATCTTGGAGGCTGGATCAAACCACTGGATTGAGTTACATAACCCACAAGTTATCTCGACAGAACGCCACTACATACCTAGACTGGTAAGAGAAGCGATTGAGATAACAAAGTACAAAAACTTCAACCGGGAGGATGGGTTTCAACTGTCGAGGGCTTGGAATCCAGTGGTCCAACTATGTAAAACCCGCAAAACTGCCAAGAAAGAAGAAAGTTCGCGAGCGGACACAGTGAGTTTTGTGTGTCGAGAGTTGAGCCGAGTTACAAGTGACAATGGTAGTGGTATTACTGGTGTCAGCAAAAAACGAACGAGAAAGCGGGTAGACCGATTTGTCTGCTCGTAAACACCCACCCGCATTTACTCCAGTTAATCCGTGATCATGGCGCTTGAAACAGTGCCGAAATATCGGAAACTCCTCAAAATCAATAAACATGGTAAATATCCCGTCATAAGTTCTAATAATAATGGATATAATACTCTTGAATACACAAGAAGTAACAGGAGAGGAGGGGGAATATTGATGTATACAGGGTGACTTTGAATTCGACGTATTCCTCTCGGGAGGTGATAATACAACTAATTTTCTACAAAATTAGCCCTGAGGTCCTTGGGCGGAAAGTGGCTAGTTTCTAAGATATTCAACATTTTTGGTTTTGGTAAAAATATCCAGAATTGATTACAAAAACATCAATAAATAAAAAAATACTGGTTGGATTTTAGTAGTTTTAGTTTTAATCAGTTGCCAATACATCAGTTATCATTTATAAAAACTAATAATGGCACAAATATCATTCGTTTTAAAATAGCAAGTAATTTCCTATCAAATTTTGTTTTGTGTCACTAATTTGGTCGATAGAAAACTGGATTTATTTCAAAAATAATATATCACACTAAGCGTACAAACTATTAGAAAAACTTCCTTGGTTTATTAGCTACCCAGAAACATACAATTATTTACAACATTCTCAAAAATAAATGAATTAATTGATGATAAGTAGAGTGTAAAGAGCAAAGGGCAATTTCAAAAACATCTTCATTTGCAAAAAAATGTTCAAAGTAACCTTCCCTACGACGAATACATGCCCGAACACGCTTCCTTATCTCTATGACGGTCACTCTTGGACTGAATATGCGTCTAATTTCGTCATTATCTTCAAATATGTTTTGGTGAAGAATTTCGATACACGGCCTATTCCGTCTGTATAAACTAGGGACTTTATGTAAAAACAAACCGGTGTTAGGTTCTGGTCATTGTGCATGCCATGTAGTCATGTAGTGGGACTGCCCTGTCAATATAACACGTGGGAACCGAGACATCCTACCATTGCCGCACGAGTAGAATCGCAGTAGATCGATAGTGCTCTGATCAAACTATCACAATATCCATTATTAGCCCCAAAAAAGTCAACGAAATCTAAAAAAGCAAAACCAACAGGTCCACGGATACGGTTTTGATTCAAATGGGTCGATAGATATCATTAATAATGACTTGATTGGGATCTACTTTTTACTCAATAATTTAAATGGTGAGAAATAAGATTAATTTTTAAGGAATGAGCTAGGATCATTGTTTTAAATTTGAATTTAGAAACAAGATTATGAGTTTATTCGAACACGACGATTGTTTAGTGCACTATCGAACTACTGTGCGGCAGTGGTTGGATACATCGGTTTTCAGGCTTTGGATTGACAGGGCGGTCCCACTACATGACTACATGGCATGAACAATGACCAGAACCTAACGCCGCTTGATTTTTACGTAAAGTCCCTTGTTTATACAGACGGAATAGGCCGTGTATCGAAATTCTTCACCAACACATATTTGAAGATAATGACGAAATTAGACGCATATTCAGTCCAAGAGTAACCGTCATAGAGATAAGGAAGCGTGTTCGGGCATGTATTCGTCGTAGGGAAGGTTACTTTGAACAATTTTTTGCAAATAAAGACGTTTTTGAAATTGCCCTTTTCTCTTTACACTCTACTTATCATTAATTAATCCATTTATTTTTGAGAATGTTGTAAATAATTGTATGTTTTTGGGTAGCTAATAAACCAAGGAAGTTTTTCTAATAGTTTGTACGCTTAGTGTCATATATTATTTTTGAAATAAATCCAGTTTTCTATCGACCAAATTAGTGACACAAAACAAAATTTTATAGGAAATTACTTGCTATTTTAAAACGAATGATATTTGTGCCATTATTAGTATTTATAAATGATAACTGATGTATTGGCAACTGATTAAAACTAAAACTACTAAAATCCAACCAGTATTTTTTTATTTATTGATGTTTTTGTAATCAATTCTGGATTTTTTTACCAAAACCAAAAATGTTGAATATCTCAGAAACTAGCCACTTTCCGCCCAAGAACCTCAGGGCTAATTTTGTAGGAAATTAGTTGTACTATCACCTCCCGAGAGGAATACGTCGAATTCAAAGTCACCCTGTATAAAAGAAAATTTAAATTTTACGGAAGAAAAGTCGTACAGCACAGAAGTAGAAGTTGCTTACGGAAAAATAGACCTTCACAAGAGTTATTCGCTAAACATTATTGGTATATATAGACCTCCAAACAAAAACAAAGTGCAGTTTATTGAACATTTGGAACGCATATTAGAGAATATACCCACTCAAGAAAACGTTATCATCATCGGAGATATGAATATAGACTTATTAGGAAATAAGCAGAATGCATTAATAAGTAACTATAAAAATACTCTGTGTAGCCACGGCCTACAGATTTCGTTGCCTACTACAACGATAACTAGGGAAGCAATAGTTGAAGGACAGCTACAGACGTCGTGCATTGACCATGTGTGGGTGCGAGTCAGTGGCGCGGCCAAGTGCAGCTCCACGCACACATTTGCATGCGGCTTATCAGATCATCATATGACAGGCGTAAGAATTGAGTGTGAAACGTGCGTAAATAAGTTTAACAATAATAGTGTTGGCCGGGCTGTGTTGAGTAATAAATTAGTGAAAGAAAAACTTGACGGTGTTGACTGGATGGACTATATGCATATTATATGCCCAATAATGTTGTATAGTGAACTGTGTCTTGTTTTCCGCAGCATTTACTCTGAAAGTATGGTTATGATTAATCAAAATAATAGAAGAATAACACAACCGTGGGTGAGTAACACATTAATCAATTTAATTACAAAGAAAAATGAACTATTTAGGATCTGGAAGGCTGAACCATCAAATATGAATAAGAGGTTAGAATATACGAAACTACGAAATAAAGTCAATAAATTAGTAAATGCTGCGAAAAATAGGCATAGACGGCAACAATTAAGCAAATGTAAAGGTGATTTAAAAAAAATATGGTATAACATTAATTTATGGATAGGTAAACAAAAAGTTACCATTGATAGCACAATTAAGAAATACTTAGGACGGACTGATAACATGTATAATATATGTACAAAATTTGCATATACTTTTACACAAGAAATTATAAAATTAAAACATAGTTGTAGTATCAAATTCTTAGATAGAAGCACATATGTAAATAAAAACATAGTATCATTCAGATTTAAAGAGGTAACTCCTGAGTATGTGAGTAAAATTATAAAAAGCTTAAATAATGACAAGGCTCCTGGTATGGACCAGATTAGGGTACAGGATTTAAAATTTTTAAATAATGATTTTAGTAAAATACTAGCCAGGTTCATAAATATGTGTGTAAAAAAAGGAATAT
Source organism: Spodoptera frugiperda (assembly GCF_023101765.2). Lineage (NCBI taxonomy): Eukaryota > Metazoa > Arthropoda > Insecta > Lepidoptera > Noctuidae > Spodoptera > Spodoptera frugiperda. Next base: position 3,000,271 of record NC_064229.1, on the reverse strand, counting down.
ACCCTGAAAATCTAAAAAAAGCCCTGATTAGACCTATTTATAAACAAGGATGTCATCTAGACTACACTAATTACAGGCCTATAGCTGTATTATCTGTTATTAATAAAATTGTCGAAAAAGTAGTAGTAGCACAGATAAGTAATTTTTTGGAAAGTAATGAAATATTAACTGATTGTCAGCACGGCTTCAGGAGAGGTAGGAGCACTAATACCATACTGACATTATTTACAGATTACATAAATGAGAAACTTAGCAATAGGGATCAAATACTAGCACTGTTTATAGACTTCAAAAAGGCATTTGATACGCTGGACCACGATCAGTTATTGCAAGCTATGGACGAGTGTGGTATTAGTGGACCTACTAACAAATTCTTCTCTAGCTACTTGAAGAACAGGACGCTCTGTACCTTTGTAGATGGTACAAAGGGGGCAGAGGCGAATGTCACACTGGGTGTACCCACCGGATCCGTATATGGACCGGTGGGTTACATAATGCATGTAAACAGCATGGTGAATGTAGTGGAATACTGTGGGGTGTTTATGTATGCAGATGATACGTGTATGTTAATATCCGGCAAAAACATAAAAGAGATGGAAGCGCAGATGCAAAATGATTTTGATAAAATAAATAAATGGGCTCACGATAATGGAATAATACTTAACGCTAATAAAACAAAGTGTATGCATATACATTCACCCTACAGTGGAATCGCAAGACAAACCAATAATATTAACATAGTTGGGCACTCATTTGAATGCCTACACAAAAACAGTGTGTGTCAATGTGAAAGAGTGGAACTTGTAAGTACTATCAAATACTTGGGATTATTAATAGATGAAAAATTTAATTGGAAACCACAGGTAACTTCAATATGCAATAGATTAAGATTACTTCTTAGTAAATTCCATAACCTCAAAAGAATGGTAGATAATCGAACTTTACTAATGGTCTATTATGCACTGGCTGATTCATTGTTTAGTTATGGATTAAGTTGCTATGGATTAACATTTAAAACATACATAGAAGAGATTAGGAAGATACAATTAAGATTCCTAAAAATTATAGTGGATAAAAAAACAAAACAAAAATGTAAAGATGACTATAACAAAATATTTAGAGAATGTAATATTATACCCGTGGATGAAAAAGTAAGATATTTAATAGCACTAGAAACATATTATATGGAGGAATATAAAACTAAAAAAATATTTAAGTACAGTGTAAGGTCGAGCAAGAAGGGCAAGTTAGAACAGTTAAAAGTGAATAATTATTATGGGGAAAGAACTAGAAAATATGTGGTACCTAGATTATGTAATAAGTATGAAGAATTGAGGGAAGATAAAAAAATAACATGTAAATTAACATTAAAAAGAAAAATTAAAAATATGCTTGGATACGGGAAAGAAAATAAATTGTGTATAAATAGAAATAATACATAAATAAAACATTGTAAGTAATGAATAAGGGAGTATGTAAATAGATATTCATTTAGTAATTAGATATTCTACATGTGTAATTATGTTAATGAGCGAAACGCCTGCAAACTGCCGAAGCAGTTTGGCGATTATTAACTTATATAAACTTAATTGTAGAATTGAATTGAATAAATAAAAAAAAAACTATGTTATTTTTTTACTAAAACAATCTGACGATGTAGGTATAATATATTTATAATTTTACTCAGAATCAATAATGCTGTTTTCAGCATCATCGATTTTGTACAGAAATTAGAAAATTCCAAGTCGCATTCTCTCAAAAGCAATGGACAATAAATAATTGGCAGTACACTGATCACAGACACTGATTTCAAAGTTATAGTACTGTAATATTTGGTTTACATAATTATTGTTAATGATTTATTTTATTAACTTTAAAATATAACTTATACATACTACTGTTGAGCTGCGTACCTACTACCTAGCGGGTTTACCCGGACGTAAAGCAGGAGTAGGAACGGGGTGGTTTTAAGTCAGTAAGAGTCTGACATTCCCTCTTACCTCGCCCATGGCGAGAGAAATCATTGAATGATTTGCTCCACTAAAAAAGAAAATACATACTACTGTTATTTTATTTGATTACCATTTAGTATTACGAAGTTTAGAAAACAACCAAATACGAAAACAAACAACTTTTTACTACGAAAAAGTAGTAAAGTTACAAAGCAAGAAAACAGTGATTCTGTATTAGCAATGAAAAACAAACTCATAAAAGTCGTCATAAAATATAACAAAAGTGATGGAGTATGAACGTCGTAAAGTTATCTTTAAGAAAAATATTAAAGTACCCAGATACAATAATTTCGGAATAAAATTGTTCAAAGGTCTTCTATGAAGATGACTTTGAATAACCCAGCAAAGATTTTATACCACTTTAATAAATGTTATTTATTTATAACAATGGATCAATAATCTTAAAAGTGTATATGTATTACTTTGAAACTGTAAAATCTTTTTAAGGTATAAATAATTTTAGCATTAAGGCAAATCTGTGATTTCGTTACACGCTGAGAATTTGTCAAAGTTACTTTCTTCAAAGAGTTTTGCAAAGATGTACGTATACAACAACAGATTTTCCATATTACGACGTCAAAACCATTGTAAAGCGGCATTACGTGCCGTAATGTGCACCTCTGCCTACCACTTCGGGGTAATTTTCCACCAAACAAATTTTACAACCATTTAAAATTTAAAACCATTACAAATTATACATCTAATCGCCGTACTCAGAGTCATTTAATGGTTATTCAACCCAGTCCTTAGCAATTGATTGCGGAACAAAATCGTTACTAAGGAATACTTTAAGTAATCACTAGCTACTTCCGAGCGGTTTCACCCGCTCTGCTCGACTCCTATTGGTCATAGCGTGATGTTTTATAGCCTATAGCCTCCTCGATAAATGGACTATCCAACACAAAAAGAATTATTCAATTCAGACCAGTAGTTCCTGAGATTAGCGCGTTCAAACAAACAAACAAACTCTTCAGCTTTATAATATTAGTATTAGTATAGATTAAATGTCTCTGTATGCCTTTAACAGGATCAGTTACCTTTTGGTGACACATTGGTACACATTCGATGTTTAAAAGGCTAATTGATCCAAGCGATATACAGATATGTTGAGATACATAATATGTGTTGTATACATATTCGGAATTAGCTAACTTAATCCATTAAATGATGTAACTCAGTATCGCAGAAAAATGTCGCTCAACCGTCGAATTATCCGTCCAGAAGTTTTTGAGTTAATCGTTTACGTGCTGACAGACGTAAAAGGGATTCCTTTTTTACAATATATCGCACACCTAGTAATATATTGGCACATTTACGGTTTTCATAGTTTACCTGACTTGTTTAGTTTTTAGTTAACTGACCAATGAACCATTGTTTTACGGTGGTGAGGGGGGAAACTACAATAATGGTATAATGACACTTACGACATCTCTCGATGAATATGGAAATAAATAGATTAATATGCACTTTTAAACACGTACCTAAACCATATAAATTCAATTTCGCATTTTTTGCAGATGTGCCAATATATTACTAGGTGAGGGAAATGAGGATAGGTGTAGCTTACGCTTCCCCGTTTTGTAGCCCCTTATAATATAAACGTGTAAATTAAATTTAGTTAGAATGCTTGCCATAATTTTCCTTTCACTTGGTATCACGAGAAAAGCCGCGCTGAGCTTTCCTGAACATTATTCGAGGAAAATGTAATATGTTAACAATGTGAAATATTAACATTTCACCTAATCGTATTTTCTCACTGTACTTTGTAATACTAGCTTCTACCAGCGGTTTCGCCCGCGTTTCCGTGGGATAAAAAGTATCCTATCACCCAAGTCAGCTCATACCCTGTCTGTATATCAAATTTCATCGAAATCCATTCAGTAGTTTCAACGTGATTGACGGACAAACATTCAAACAAACAGACAAGCTTTCACATTTATAATATTAGTGTGTGTGTGTGTGTGTACAGGTTTGTGTGTGTGTGTGTGTGTGTGTGATGTGAAGTGTGATATTATTTCTAATGGGAAAAGTCCTATTGCCATGCACCTATTTAAATATGTTACCTATTTAAATATTCGAAAATCAACCCATTTTTTTTACTCAAACAACGAACTTGACACCTTATGTTCAGCAGTTTTACTTATATTTGCGTCTACTCAATAAAGTGGTAAATAGGAAATGTCGTTATGTTAATCACATTAACTACGCCCAGGGAATGACGGAGGCCCAATATCCATTAAAGCTCTTACTGAAGTTTTAACAACCAATTTGCTAAACCCATGTCAAGTTGGCGAAATTACTAATTAAACTGTGCATCGTTTCGAGAATTTTAATATAAAACTTGTGTATAATGTCCTAGAGGAAATGTGTTTGATAGATCAATAATAATAATGAATATTATCAGAGAGAGATTTTGAAGAACAACACATCATCCCTTTTTTAAGTGTGCGAGAGCCATGCTTCGGAACTAATGGGCCGGGTCGATCAGAGTACTGGAGGCCCTGGTCTCGGCCGCTCCTCAGTCCTCCGCGCATCGGCGGCTAGAGGAGGGCGGAGGGTTTCGGCTGGAAGACGACGAGAGATCGCTTCCAGCCGAGCATTGACCATGCTCCCGCACTGGAGCATGCAGAGCCGGACAATGCGCTCGACCTCTTCGTCGGTGCGAAGGCTATTGGGTTGCGGCGGCGGTGCAGGAGCAGGTACGGCATCATCAGCCGCGGGTCGCTGCTGAGAGCTTAACTCAGCGACTTGCCGCCGAAGGTCGTCAAGGTCGTTACGGAGGCGACTGTTTTCCTCCCGTAACTTGGCGACCTCGTCAGAGGTCGTCCTATTGAGGAGGAGGGCAACCGCCTCCTTGATATCTGCGGCAGCCTCTTTTAACCCACGGGTGAATGTGCCCTTCAGGCTGCCGGACTTGGTGGCAACCTTTAGGACCAAGTCCACCCCATCAAGAGCCAACTGGCTCAAGGCCACCGCAGATGGCTCTCCCCCTTCCGCTGCCAAAGCGGCTCGCCGCTCGCGAGCGCGTCGGGCCATTTCCGACACTTCGTCGGCCGCGACGGCTTTGCGCTGCTCCCTTTTGGCGGCATTGAGATCCGCCTTTGAGCTCCCCAGTGAGGCAGTGCTTTCACCGCCATCACATGGGTCCTCTATAGTGACCCCAATGTCACTCTCTACCTCGCTAGCCGCCGGGGTATCGGAGCGCACGAAACGCCCGTGCCTATCCCTCCGCGGCTGCGAAGCACTCGCCTCTCTTGTTTGCCGTCGTCCCCTCCTCGAGGTCGGCAACTTAGGAGCCGGCAGGCCTTCCTCGTCGGATGACTTATTAACTGGACGCTTCCTGGTGGAAGACGTCCTACGCGAGCGATTTTCGCCGCTTTCTGCATGCAGCTCCGCTGCAGCTGCAGGCGAGCTGAGCTCACCTGCCCTCTCCTCCTCTTCTGTTGGTGGTGTTTGATTTAAATCCATACAAGTCCCACGAGTATGGGGGAAATAAACGGTCCACCCAGGCAGTGCCCCCTGTACCTGGGTAAGTGTACATTTGTTCCCAACTGGGGGGTCCACCGGTCCCCCAGCTGGGGTGCGCTCAAGACTGACACTACTCCTCAGCCACGCATACCCTCGCCGCGCACCAGAACTTGGTATTGAAGGAATTTTTTATAGAGGTTATCTTCCTCGCGGTCCGGGCAATCAAGCCAAGACCCTCGTCCCGTTAGGAGTCATAAAACATGACCATGACCTCTTCCCGGATTACGATATCGGCAGTTGCAGTCGAGGACAGCCTGTGTCCCAATGCTACTCGTTGGCAGGGTAAGTGCGCAACGAGCACCGCCCTTGCCTCTCCGCCACGCTCTCTGCTAGGTTCAGAGAGACGGGCGGAGAAAACGACCCTCGGTAGCGCGGGCTATGTGTAGCCCGCCGCTTCCAGAACCCATCTCGGGTTCGCCCGCCCTGTCCAGAAGTCTGCTACAGGTAATAGTCACTCCAACACTATCGCCCCCGTCAGGGGGACTATCACCTGTACCCAGGGTGCACCACGGGGAGGTCTTCTGGCACCGCACCCCAACCTAACCTAACCTAACCTAACCTAACCTAACCTAACCTAACCTTTTTTTTTTTTTTTTTTTTTGACCCTGGGAAAAATACTTTATGTATCGTCCTCCCGTCGGGGGACGGAAGGGATATGTGGGACTCTCCGGTAGAAGCCGGCATACCCACTAAAAAACCCAGGAGCACACCCGCATCGCCAGTTAGGGGGTCTGGGAGACCGGCTGAACCTTTACTACCAGAACCCCTCGGCGGAGCCCACCTGTGGTGGCAGGCCATTACAAGCCCCTCCCCAGCATGGGAAAGGGGCATCGGGAACGGTCGTGTGCCAACCGCTCCCGTCCCGCGAGAGGTGAGTAGTGCAATGCAGGTGTAGGCGCCCCCGCGCCTAGCACCCGCTACTCACCCCCGGGAGGGAGAAGACGGTTGTATTATCGTCTTCTCCTGCCGACTCTTCTTCGTCGGAGCGCTGGAGCGAGGGCGTCTTCCTCTCGCTCACGTTCCGCCGCTCCTTCTGCGATATTACGCACTCGCAGAAAGAGGCGACCGCCGCCCATGCCTCCTCACTCCCCAGCATAGCGCGAACAATGGAAGGGAGCGAGAGGTCTGCTCCGACCGCCGCAACCAAATTCTGCCGCGGCTCGGACCACGATGGACACTCCTCCAGAGTATGCCGCACCGTGTCCGCTGTTGCGCCACAGTGGTGGCACGACGGGCTCTCCTCCCGCCCGATGCGGTGCAGGTATGAGCCAAAGCAGCCATGGCCTGTCATCACCTGCACCAGGCGGAAGGAGAGGAAACCAAACGGCCGCTCGAGCCAAGCCTGGAGGACTGGCCCGATGGCGTCCAGCGTTCGTCTGCCAAAGGCAGCAGCGGCAAGGTCGTCCGCCCAGTGGACGACGATGGCCTCCTTGGCCTCCTGCCGCACGGCCTCCCTCACCTCATGAGCCGGGTGCTCTCCGCGCGCCCTCCGCTCTGCCGTCCAATCATAGACTCTGGCGAGCACCCACGCCTCCAGCTCCCACGGAGGTGTGCCCGCCAGTGCGCATGCCGCCGCGAAGCCCACTGTGCGGTAGGCCCGCGCCACCCGCTGAGCGATAGCCCTTTGGGGCACACGAAGGGCGGTGGCATTCTCCCTTCTGTGTAGGGAGTCCGCCCAAATCGGAGCCCCATAAAGGGCCATGCTCCTGAGAATGCCGGCGTACAAACGCCGGCATCGCGCGCTGGGCCCCCCAGATTTGGCATAAGCCACGAGAGGGCATTCGCTGTTCTTAAAAGGCGCTTGGACAGCTCGGCGAAGTGCGGGCCGAAGCGCCACCTGCTATCAGAATGAGGCCCAGATATTTCATCTGGCCCTCTACGGCGACCCTGGTGCCGTCCACATAGATGTGGGCGTCGGGAGGGGGCGCTGCCTCGGGCCGTGGAAGAACACGGCCTCGGTTTTGTGCAGCGCCACCGTCAGCCCCAGGCGGTGGATCCTGTTGGCAACCAGGGAGCCGCCCGCTGATGCCAGGTTGGCCGCCGTCGTGAAGCCCCCGCGGGCAGTGAGGAGAGTGTCATCCGCGTAACATATGACACTCGTCCCGCGGAGGAGCGTTCCCCGCAGGAGCCAGTCGAAACCAACGTTCCATAGGAGGGGTCCTAACACTGACCCCTGCGGAACGCCGGACTCCACGACGTAGCGCCGAACCTCTCCGTCTCTGTCGACAAGGACGACAGCCCTGTCTGCCAAGTAATCGGCCAGTAGGCTCCGAAGGTATTGAGGCACCCCGTGGAATCGGAGCGCCTCAATGATGGTTGAATGGGGGATGGAGTTGAACGCGTTGGCTATATCAAACGACACAGCCAACAGTCCATCCCCTTCTTCCACGGCCTCCTTGACCTGGCCCTTGAGACGGGTCAGGGCATCTATTGTCGACCGCTGGGCTCGAAAACCGAACTGAGCGTCGGAGAGATCCGGTCCAACGTTGGCAAGATGGCGGTTGAGGCGGGCAGCTATGATCCCCTCGAACATTTTTCCGACCTCATCGAGCAGAACGATGGGCCGGTATGCCGAGGGGGAGTCCGCCGGGCGTCCGTCTTTGCGCAGCAGGCACAATTGCCCTTCCTTCCAGGGTTTCGGGAACCTCCCCGTTGCGAGACACGCGCTGAAGAGGTCCCGAAACCGCTCCTCCATTTGGGAGGCGGCAATGGCCACTACCCTAGCGGGGATACCGTCTGGGCCGGGGGCAGTTTTCTTTCCCCGGAGGCGGACTAACGCCGTGTGAAACTCGCCTTCCGCGACAGGAGGGACCTGTACCTCCGCCTCCATATCCCGAGGGGGTTCATTGCTGGAGGGGTGAAATCGGCGTTCCGGCGCGGGAACAGGGACAGCACCACCTCATCCAGCAATGAAGGCTCAAGGGTCTCGGTCACCGGGGGACCTGAGGGGCGCAGTTTGTTACGCGCCGCCCTGTATGGTCTCCCGAATGGATCGCCGTCTAGTGTCTCCAGCAGCTCGGCTCTCGCTGCGTCTTTGGCGGCGCCGATAGCTGACTTGAGGGCCGCCTTTGCCGCCTTGTACGCTTCGTACAGACGGTCCTCGTTTGCTTCGTCTCGGTGCCGCCGGCGACGACTCCGCGTGAACTGGCGCTTTGCGGCCATGCACGCTGCCCGCAGCTGCGCCAGCTCCTCCGACCACCAATACACGGCACGGTTTGGAGGCGGACGACGAGTCCGAGGCATGCTGGAGTTACACACTTCGGTCAGAGACCCTCTGAGTTGTGACGCCGCGGCGTCAACGTCCAGGTCAAGGACGGCAGGGGGCGAAAGCCAGTCCTGCAGGAACGCGGCCTCCTTTGCAGCCTCCCGGTCCAAGCGAGTGAGAGCCCAACGCGGAAACGGGGATCGGCCCGACGATGTGGAGTTCCCCCGTCGGCTCTGGGTGGAGATTTCGAACCGGATATATCTGTGGTCCGACAGAGTCTCCACCATGTCCACCCGCCAGTTCTCCACACGTGCGGCCAGCACTGGGGAGGCAAAGGTAACGTCCACTATGGACCCACCCTGCCGCCGCACGCATGTTTGAACACTCCCCCTGTTCAAGAGGGAGAGACCAGAGGAGGCTGCCCACGCCTCAAGCGCCCGCCCACGAGCGTCGGTGGCAGAGTTGCCCCACGTCTCTGACTTGGCGTTCAAGTCCCCCAGAACGGAAACCTGTCGAGGCGCCATCCTGCCGACTACGGCCGCAAGTCCCTCGAGGAAATCCTCGAAGGCCTGGAGAGGGCGATTTGGGGAGAAGTAGACCCCCACAAGGGCCAGGTCCCCCCACACGGCGGCCACGTATCCCGATCCTCTCTCTAGAAGCGAGAGGGGAGGGAGTCTGTGGAAGACCGTGCCGCAATCGCGACTAGGCCATCCCTGTCGCCCAGCCAACGGTCGGGAATCCGGTAGGGCTCGGCAACTACCGCTACGTCCACCAACCAATCTGCCATGGTCTGCACCAGCAGGTCCTGGGCCGCTCTGCAGTGGTTGGTGTTGGCCTGTAGGATGAGATGATTGCGCCCCATTATTCAATCATCTCATCTCCCGCGTCAGCGACCGTGACCGGGGTAGCGGTGGCGGTAGCATTGGCAGCGGCAGGACGCTTTGGCGCCTGCATTTTGCCCTTCTTGGTGGGAGGAGTACACTTCCTCCCAGCCATGAAATGGTTCGCTGGGCGACCACTGGCCGCGCACACAGCACAGTGCGGCGTGGTGGCGTCACAGGACGCCGCCAAGTGCCCCGACTTGCCGCAACGGTAGCAGGTGTCTGCCCTCTCCGCGCTGGACGGACACATGTATCGGGTGTGGCCAGTGCCGAAGCACTTGAAGCAGCGCAGAGGTTGCTCCTCAAGTGCTCGGACCACAGCTGAGCTGAACCCGATCAGCAGCCGTCCTTTGGTTCTGTTCAGGACGGCCTTGGCTGCGGTGACTGGGCAGTCCACACGGGTCATGCCCAGGCCGCGGGGCCAGTCCAGATGGTCCGACCATGCACCGCCTCGACGGAGCAGCCTCCTCTGGGCAATGGCCGCAACCATATGTCACGGAAACTGAATCCGGTCGAGATCGGCACAACCTCCAGTGTCGCGGACTTGACTGGTCTGGCGAGCCACGTCCGCGATGCCCTCTCGCAGCTTAGCCGCGAAGAGGTCTGCATTTTGCGAACCGCGGCCCCGGGGAACTCGAATAATCGAGCGCCGGTTTGGGTACGGCGACACTTGATGGGGCGGATGCCCAATGGATGGTGGTCAGGCGATACGAGCCCCTCAGCACCGACTCGTATGTTTCACCCCTTTCGGCGGCCTCTGGAGGTCGATGGTCACCGTCCCGCCGCCGACCTGAGAGGTGAGCTTAAGTGCCTTGTTTAAGGGAGCGGCAGGCGCCCCCGCTGCAGGAGCACGGGACCGTCTTCTTCTTTTTCCTCTTTTCACTACCTCCGTCCACGTCTCGGTGGGAGGGGTGGCGGAAGGTTCCCCCGCGTCGTCCGGCTGGCTCAGAGGAGCTGCTTGGACGGTTCCAAGCTCGACTTCGTGCATCTGCACATTGCGCTGGGCGCAAGTGGAGCTGCCAGGGACTTTTTTCCTTCCCTTTGCCCTTAGAGGGCTTTGGGGCCTGGGGTTGCCCGCTGGTGGATGGGACCGTTGCCGGTGCCGGCATCGCGACTGGCGCTCTGTCCGCCGCGAGTGGAGGACGGATGCGCTTTTCCGGCAACAGCCGATCCTCTATACCTGCAAGGCAGGCTCTGGTGAAGGCTCCCTCCTGAGTGACCTTGCGGATGATGTCCTCAAGGTCGGAGGAGGAGCCTGTTGCTGCTGAGGTTTTGGGGGCAGGAGCCGTGGCTTCAGCCAGCTTTTGCAGCTGGCTTACCTCAGCCTGCAGGCGATCCACCCGCGCCTGCAGCTGCCGCGACTCGTCCGTGGCCGTGCGCTGCACCAGTTCCGCAATAATGCCGTGCAAGCTGGCTGCACGGCATTTAAGGGCCTTTTGAAAGGTTCCCTTGAGGTTGGAGGACTTGGAGGCCACCTCCAAAATCTCCTCCTTGTCCTCCAGCGCCATTTGCGCTAGCTCGGCCACTGAGTGGTCTGCGTACAGGACGTTGGAGGCCCCGTAGCCGGCCCTGGACCGTGCAGCACCGGTTGCGCGCTCCTTGGCGGCGACCTTTTCTTCTAGGTCCTTTTGAACCTCCACCCGCTTTGCTTGCGCCAGAGACGCCCTCAGCTGGCGTTGAGCCTCATCAAGTCCCACATCGTGGGAACTTGATTTCGCCTTCGCCTTTTTGTCCTACCAATTACAGATTCCGAAGAATCGTCGGATTCTTGCCTCAGGTAGGCCCGCTTTAGGTACCGACTGGTACTGGCGACCGCCTCGGTCACGGACTCGCAGTCCGACGAGTCGTCCGCCCGACAAAACAAACTAGCCGCAGATGGTGCGCGGCTAGTATCCGACACAGATATGTCGTCAGGTTGGCCCTGAAAAGGGCCGTTGGGTTGGCCCTGAGAAGGGCCGTTGGGTTCGCCCTGAGAAGGGCGTTTTGATTGGAAGCGCCCGGAGGCGTCCCGCAGAGGCTTCGATGGCATCGAAGAAAAGTCTTAATCGTACTCAACCGCAATGAAGGAAAGTGTACGAATGCACAGCGCTCGTTAGCCGCCGGTCTGCCACTCCGTTACGGTGGTCAGACACGGCGTTGCCCGGGGATCACTACGTGGAAGTCAGCACTGTGGGGGGATCCCCAACCTAACCTAACCTAACCTAACCTAACCTAACCTAACCTAACCTAACCTAACCTTTTTTTTTTTTTTTTTTTTTTTTTTTTTTTTGACCCTGGGAAAAATACTTTATGTATCGTCCTCCCGTCGGGGGACGGGAGGGATATGTGGGACTCTCCGGTCGAAGCCGGCATACCCACTAAAAAACCCAGGAGCACACCCGCATCGCCAGTTAGGGGGTCTGGGAGACCGGCTGAACCTTTACTACCAGAACCCCTCGGCGGAGCCCACCTGTGGTGGCAGGCCATTACAAGCCCCTCCCCAGCATGGGAAAGGGGCATCGGGAACGGTCGTGTGCCAACCGCTCCCGTCCCGCGAGAGGTGAGTAGTGCAATGCAGGTGTAGGCGCCCCCGCGCCTAGCACCCGCTACTCACCCCCGGGAGGGAGAAGACGGTCGTATTATCGTCTTCTCCTGCCGACTCTTCTTCGTCGGAGCGCTGGAGCGAGAGCGTCTTCCTCTCGCTCACGCTCCGCCACCTCCTTCTGCGATATTACGCACTCGCAGAAAGAGGCGACCGCCGCCCATGCCTCCTCACTCCCCAGCATAGCGCGAACAATGGAAGGGAGCGAGAGGTCTGCTCCGACCGCCGCAACCAAATTCTGCCGCGGCTCGGACCACGATGGGCACTCCTCCAGAGTATGCCGCACCGTGTCCGCTGTTGCGCCACAGTGGTGGCACGACGGGCTCTCCTCCCGCCCGATGCGGTGCAGGTATGAGCCAAAGCAGCCATGGCCTGTCATCACCTGCACCAGGCGGAAGGAGAGGAAACCAAACGGCCGCTCGAGCCAAGCCTGGAGGACTGGCCCGATGGCGTCCAGCGTTCGTCTGCCAAAGGCAGCAGCGGCAAGGTCGTCCGCCCAATGGACGACTATGGCCTCCTTGGCCTCCTGCCGCACGGCCTCCCTCACCTCATGAGCCGGGTGCTCTCCGCGCGCCCTCCGCTCTGCCGTCCAATCATAGACTCTGGCGAGCACCCACGCCTCCAGCTCCCACGGAGGTGTGCCCGCCAGTGCGCATGCCGCCGCGAAGCCCACTGTGCGGTAGGCCCGCGCCACCCGCTGAGCGATAGCCCTTTGGGGCACACGAAGGGCGGTGGCATTCTCCCTTCTGTGTAGGGAGTCCGCCCAAATCGGAGCCCCATAAAGGGCCATGCTCCTGAGAATGCCGGCGTACAAACGCCGGCATCGCGCGCTGGGCCCCCCCAGATTTGGCATAAGCCACGAGAGGGCATTCGCTGTTTTTAAAAGGCGCTTGGACAGCTCGGCGAAGTGCGGGCCGAAGCGCCACCCGCTATCCAGGATGAGGCCCAGATATTTCATCTGGCCCTCTACGGCGACCCTGGTGCCGTCCACATAGATGTGGGCGTCGGGAGGGGGGCGCTGCCTCGGGCCGTGGAAGAACACGGCCTCGGTTTTGTGCAGCGCCACCGTCAGCCCCAGGCGGTGGATCCTGTTGGCAACCAGGGAGCCGCCCGCTGATGCCAGGTTGGCCGCCGTCGTGAAGCCCCCGCGGGCAGTGAGGAGAGTGTCATCCGCGTAACATATGACACTCGTCCCGCGGAGGAGCGTTCCCCGCAGGAGCCAGTCGAAACCAACGTTCCATAGGAGGGGTCCTAACACTGACCCCTGCGGAACGCCGGACTCCACGACGTAGCGCCGAACCTCTCCGTCTCTGTCGACAAGGACGACAGCCCTGTCTGCCAAGTAATCGGCCAGTAGGCTCCGAAGGTATTGAGGCACCCCGTGGAATCGGAGCGCCTCAATGATGGTTGAATGGGGGATGGAGTTGAACGCGTTGGCTATATCAAACGACACAGCCAACAGTCCATCCCCTTCTTCCACGGCCTCCTTGACCTGGCCCTTGAGACGGGTCAGGGCATCTATTGTCGACCGCTGGGCTCGAAAACCGAACTGAGCGTCGGAGAGATCCGGTCCAACGTTGGCAAGATGGCGGTTGAGGCGGGCAGCGATGATCCCCTCGAACATTTTTCCGACCTCATCGAGCAGAACGATGGGCCGGTATGCCGAGGGGAGTCCGCCGGGCGTCCGTCTTTGCGCAGCAGGCACAAGTTGCCCTTCCTTCCAGGGTTTCGGGAACCTCCCCGTTGCGAGACACGCGCTGAAGAGGTCCCGAAACCGCTCCTCCATTTGGGAGGCGGCAATGGCCACTACCCTAGCGGGGATACCGTCTGGGCCGGGGGCAGTTTTCTTTCCCCGGAGGCGGACTAACGCCGTGTGAAACTCGCCTTCCGCGACAGGAGGGACCTGTACCTCCGCCTCCATATCCCGAGGGGGTTCATTGCTGGAGGGGTGAAATCGGCGTTCCGGCGCGGGAACAGGGACAGCACCACCTCATCCAGCAATGAAGGCTCAAGGGTCTCGGTCACCGGGGGACCTGAGGGGCGCAGTTTGTTACGCGCCGCCCTGTATGGTCTCCCGAATGGATCGCCGTCTAGTGTCTCCAGCAGCTCGGCTCTCGCTGCGTCTTTGGCGGCGCCGATAGCTGACTTGAGGGCCGCCTTTGCCGCCTTGTACGCTTCGTACAGACGGTCCTCGTTGGCTTCGTCTCGGTGCCGCCGGCGACGACTCCGCGTGAACTGGCGCTTTGCGGCCATGCACGCTGCCCGCAGCTGCGCCAGCTCCTCCGACCACCAATACACGGCACGGTTTGGAGGCGGACGACGAGTCCGAGGCATGCTGGAGTTACACACTTCGGTCAGAGACCCTCTGAGTTGTGACGCCGCGGCGTCAACGTCCAGGTCAAGGACGGCAGGGGGCGAAAGCCAGTCCTGCAGGAACGCGGCCTCCTTTGCAGCCTCCCGGTCCAAGCGAGTGAGAGCCCAACGCGGAAACGGGGATCGGCCCGACGATGTGGAGTTCCCCCGTCGGCTCTGGGTGGAGATTTCGAACCGGATATATCTGTGGTCCGACAGAGTCTCCACCATGTCCACCCGCCAGTTCTCCACACGTGCGGCCAGCACTGGGGAGGCAAAGGTAACGTCCACTATGGACCCACCCTGCCGCCGCACGCATGTTTGAACACTCCCCCTGTTCAAGAGGGAGAGACCAGAGGAGGCTGCCCACGCCTCAAGCGCCCGCCCACGAGCGTCGGTGGCAGAGTTGCCCCACGTCTCTGACGTGGCGTTTAAGTCCCCCAGTACGGAAACCTGTCGCGGCGCCATCCTGCCGACTACGGCCGCAAGTCCCTCGAGGAAATCCTCGAAGGCCTGGAGAGGGCGGTTTGGGGAGAAGTAGACCCCCACAAGGGCCAGGTCCCCCCACACGGCGGCCACGTATCCCGATCCTCTCTCTAGAAGCGAGAGGGGAGGGGAGTCTGTGGAAGACCGTGCCGCAATCGCGACTAGGCCATCCCTGTCGCCCAGCCAACGGTCGGGAATCCGGTAGGGCTCGGCAACTACCGCTACGTCCACCAACCAATCTGCCATGGTCTGCACCAGCAGGTCCTGGGCCGCTCTGCAGTGGTTGGTGTTGGCCTGTAGGATGAGATGATTGCGCCCCATTATTCAATCATCTCATCTCCCGCGTCAGCGACCGTGACCGGGGTAGCGGTGGCGGTAGCATTGGCAGCGGCAGGACGCTTTGGCGCCTGCATTTTGCCCTTCTTGGTGGGAGGAGTACACTTCCTCCCAGCCATGAAATGGTTCGCTGGGCGACCACTGGCCGCGCACACAGCACAGTGCGGCGTGGTGGCGTCACAGGACGCCGCCAAGTGCCCCGACTTGCCGCAACGGTAGCAGGTGTCTGCCCTCTCCGCGCTGGACGGACACATGTATCGGGTGTGGCCAGTGCCGAAGCACTTGAAGCAGCGCAGAGGTTGCTCCTCGAGTGCTCGGACCACAGCTGAGCTGAACCCGATCAGCAGCCGTCCTTTGGTTCTGTTCAGGACGGCCTTGGCTGCGGTGACTGGGCAGTCCACACGGGTCATGCCCAGGCCGCGGCGGCCAGTCCAGATGGGCCGACCATGCACCGCCTCGACGGAGCAGCCTCCTGCTGCTGCAATGGCCGCAACCACTTCGTTCATGGAAACTGAATCATCGAGATCCACAACCTCCAGTGTCGCGGACTTGACTGGTCTGGCGACCTTTGCCACGTCCGCGATGCCCTCTCGCAGCTTAGCCGCGAAGAGATCCGCGTTTTGCGAACCCGCGGCCCCGGGGAACTCGAATAATCGAGCGCCGGTTTGGGTACGGCGACACTTGATGGGGCCGATGCCCAATTGAATGGGGTCAGCGAACCCACGAGCCCGCGTCAGCACCGACTCGTATGTTTCACCCCTTTCGGCGGCCTCTGGAGTGATGGTCACCGTCACCGCCGCCGACCTGGGAGCCGCTAGTTTCACACCCTTGTTTAAGGGAGCGGCAGGAGCCCTATTTGCTGCAGGAGCAGCCGGGGTGATTTTCGGGACCGCTTTCTTCTTTTTCCCTCTTTTCACTACCTCCGTCCACGTCTCGGTGGGAGAGGTGGCGGAAGGTTCCCCCGCGTCGTCCTGCTGGCTAAGAGGAGGAGCTGCTTGGACGGTTCCAAGCTCGACTTGTGCATCTGCACATGCGCTGGGCGCAAGTGGAGCTGCCGCCTGGGACTTTTTTCCCTTCCCTTTGCCCTTAGAGGGCTTTGGGGCCTGGGGTTGCCCGCTGGTGGATGGGACCGTTGCCGGTGCCGGCATCGCAACTGGCGCTCTGTCCGCCGCGAGTGGAGGACGGATGCGCTTTTCCGGCAACAGCCGATCCTCTATACCTGCAAAGCAGGCTCTGGTGAAGGCTCTCTCCTCCTGAGTGACCTTGCGGATGATGTCCTCAAGGTCGGAGGAGGAGCCTGTTGCTGCTGAGGTTTTGGGGGCAGGAGCCGTGGCTTCAGCCAGCTTTTTATGCAGCTGGCTTACCTCAGCCTGCAGGCGATCCACCCGCGCCTGCAGCTGCCGCGACTCGTCCGTGGCCGTGCGCTGCACCAGTTCCGCAATAATGCCGTGCAAGC
Organism: Spodoptera frugiperda; assembly: GCF_023101765.2. Taxonomy (NCBI): domain Eukaryota; kingdom Metazoa; phylum Arthropoda; class Insecta; order Lepidoptera; family Noctuidae; genus Spodoptera; species Spodoptera frugiperda. The sequence continues at coordinate 2,983,434 of NC_064229.1, read as the reverse complement.
TGGCTGCACGGCATTTAAGGGCCTTTGAAAGGTTCCCTTGAGGTTGGAGGACTTGGAGGCCACCTCCAAAATCTCCTCCTTGTCCTCCAGCGCCATTTGCGCCAGCTCGGCCACTGAGTGGTCTGCGTACAGGACGTTGGAGGCCCCGTAGCCGGCCCTGGACCGTGCAGCACCGGTTGCGCGCTCCTTGGCGGCGACCTTTTCTTCTAGGTCCTTTTGAACCTCCACCCGCTTTGCTTGCGCCAGAGACGCCCTCAGTTGGCGTTGAGCCTCATCAAGTCCCACATCGTGGGAACTTGATTTCGCCTTCACCTTTTTATTCCTACCAAGAACTGATTCCGAAGAATCGTCGGATTCTTGCCTCAGGTAGGCCCGCTTTAGGTACCGACTGGTACTGGCGACCGCCTCGGTCACGGACTCGCAGTCCGACGAGTCGTCCGCCCGACAAAACAAACTAGCCGCAGATGGTGCGCGGCTAGTTTCCGACGCAGACATGTCGTCAGGTTGGCCCTGAAAAGGGCCGTTGGGTTGGCCCTGAGAAGGGCCGTTGGGTTCGCCCTGAGAAGGGCGTTTTGATTGGAAGCGCCCGGAGGCGTCCCGCAAAGGCTTCGATGGCATCGAAGAAAAGTCTCGTTCGTACTCAACCGCAATGAATGAAAGTGTACGAAAGCACAGCGCTCGTTAGCCGCCGGTCTGCCACTCCGTTACGGTGGTCAGACACGGCGTTGCCCGGGGATCACTACGTGGAAGTCAGCACTGTGGGGGGATCCCCAACCTAACCTAACCTAACCTAACCTAACCTAACCTAACCTAACCTAACCTAACCTAACCTAACCTAACCTAACCTAACCTAACCTAACCTAACCTAACCTAACCTAACCTAACCTAACCTAACCTAACCTAACCTAACCTAACCTAACCTAACCTAACCTAACCTAACCCAGTAACCTAACTCTAACCTACGGCTAACCTAACCTACCTAACCTAACCTCAGCTCCTAACCTAACCTAACCTAACCTAACGCAACCATTTAACCTAACCTCGAGATAAGTGCGCAAAATAGTGAACCAGTGGAACCTAACCTCCCTAACCTAACCTAACCTCACCTAGGAACCATAACCTAACCTAACCTAACCTAACCTAACATCGGCTACCTCACCCCCGGGAGGAAGACCGGGTAACCTAACCTTCTCCTGCCAATATTTCGGACGTTGGAAGGGGTTGTGGAATCGACGTCCGCCTACTGCGGTAACGCCTCGCAGAAAGAGGCTGCCGAGACCAATCCTCACTGACATCTGCGAACGCTTGGAAGGGATCAGGGGTCCCTCCGAGTTATTAAGCTGCGAAGATCCTGGCCTTAACCACGTGGACACTCTGTGGGCCGCTAAAATCGCAACCTCAATTTAGCACCGCGTGTTCCTGAGACCGCCCGAGGCGTGACGTATGAGCCAAACCGACCATCCTTAGCCCTGCACCACTGGAGACTCCGAACGGCCGCTCGAGGAATCTGCCGGACTGGTAGACACACCAGCCTGGAGACTTCCAAAGCTCAGCACCAAGGTAAGCCCGAGGGAACCTCCTTATCTCCTTCCACTTACCTCCCTCACCTTCATCTGACCGGGATTCCGCGCGCCCTTCCAGAGACTGCCGGCCAATCATAGACCTATTTTCAACCCAACCTCCAGCCCCTCCCAAGGTACTCCCCCAGTTCACCATGCCGCCTCAACAAGCCCACGAAACCTAGGCCCGCGCCCCCGCTGACCCCCCCTTTGACCCACACGAACTCCCCACGATTCCTCCCTTCCTGTAGGGAGTCCCCCAAATGGGCCCCTAACCATGCTCCTGCAACCTAACGTACGTGACCCTTGGAGCTAGGACAGCCGAGTTTGGGCTAATTTGAAAGGGCGAGAAAAGTTCTTTCACTTGGCCTTGGACAGAAATCGCAAATTCGGCCGAAACCACCTACGAAGACCAAATGTGGCCCAGGAATCCACTGGACACCACCACCCTGGCCGCCACATAGATGTTCAGACCATCGAGCTCTGCCTCGGGCCGTAAGCGGGCCTCCTCACTGGACAGCGGAAGCCCCAGGCGGTGGATCCTGAAGCAACCAGTGAGTCCAACGCTGATGCCAACTAATTTGCCGTCAGTAACCTAAAAAAACAAAAAGGAAAAAAAAAACGTAACATAACACTCGTCCCGCGGAAGCGTTCCCCGCACAAAAAACCAACGTTCCATAGGAGGGGTCCTAACACTATTAACGCCGGACTCCACGACGTAACGCCGAACCTCTCCGTCTCTGTCGAAAACGACAATGTCTGTCCAAGTAATCCGCCTACCACTCCGAAGGTAACCGACCACGGCAACCACCAACGGAGGCGCCCAAGTCCCTAAGGTTGAAAAGGGGATGGAGTTAAGACCACCGTTGGCTATATCAAACGACACGGCCAACAGGCCATCCCCTTCTTCCACGAGCCTCCTTGACCTAGCCCTTGCAGCACGGAGTCAGGGCATCTAACCGACCAGTTAAGCCCGAAAACCGCCCCTAACCTAACCTAACCTAACCTAACCTAACCTAACCTAACCTAACCTAACCTAACCTTACTATACAAGATTGGGAACAGTGCGGGATCTCCCCCCCTCGTCAGATCGTCTCGGATGAGGAAAGCTCAGTTGCTTCGTCGGCGGGACAAGTTGCCCGACCCGAAAGGAAGAGTATGCTTTACCGAACTCCGAGAAGAGGCACAGGGGTGGAGATGGACCTTGCCACCCGGGAGGCCAACGGTCTCCTTCAAAAGGGCAAAGACGCACTGGAGGCGGCCCTCAATATGAAGAGGGAGTGCAAGGTCACTGCCTACGAGTGCCTTCAGGGACTTTACGAGACCGTACTGTCTCTGGCGGACTCGAGAGCGCGCCACAAGTACAACTTGGAGAGGGAGCGCTCTCGACATGCGCAAGAGCTTGTGCAGGTCGAGAGGGCTCACACTCGGGATGTCATGGCACTTAAGGCAGAGCTCTCCCTCATGCGGTCGGACCTCACCGACACCAAAAAAGAGGCTAAAGGGATCAGGGAATGGCTGGGCCACGAAACCCTTGAGGCTTTCAAGGGAATTAAGGAGGTCAAGGAAGAGGTCAAACTATCGAACCTTAACAACATTAAGGAGCACGAAAAGACCAGGTTGTGCGCAGTGGGCACACCGGGGGATCCCAAATGGGATTCCATGGGCGAAGGCCTATCGAAAATCGAGAGGAACATATTGAACCTCTCGAACCAACTAGACGTGCTCCGAAAGGTTCTTCAACAAATGAAAAACGACCTCAACCGGCCAAAGGATACCCCTACTAGCCAGGTGTCGGAATCCGACCTACTAACATCAGCGAAATTTGAGGTGGAGATAGACAAGCTCCAGAAACTGCTGGCGGAAGTAAAAGATAAACCTACGCCCATCCCACCACCACCACCGCAACGACCGATAACACTGAACATCGAACAACATTTAAGGCCGATTTCTGAGAGACTGGAGATGGTCTCGGCGGACATCCGCGTACTGCGTGACAAGGAGCCGAGCGTCCAGACGCAGACAGTGCCAAGTCTGGACGCGGAGCTGGCAGTCGTTGAGGTCAAGAAGACCCTCCAGGACATTCAGAAGGGGGTGGCTGACCTGGGTAAAGTGGAAAAACCGACCCAACAACAGCAGGGTCCCAAAACCTTTGCCCAGGTCGCCAGTACACCAAAGCCCCCCAAACCGCTACAACCAAACCACACCCTGATCGTCTCGTCGACTGACCCCACACACACTGGGGACAATGTGATCGAGAGGATCAGGGTCGCCCTGGACCTAAAAACCAGTGGGGCCCGAGTCGATACGGTCCGCAAAGCTCGGAACCAGAAGGTGATCCTGAGGTGCGCGAGCAAAACGGACCTCAACCTGGTCAAAGACCAGGTAAAAACAAGCAGCGGGCTCAAGGTCCAGGAGCCTAAACCCCAGAACCCCATGGTTTGCATTCGGGGCGTGCTGTCAAGCTACAGCGATGATGAAATTGTTGGTCTGCTGAAGGCGCAAAATAAGCACCTTCTGCAGAACATCGCTGTGGGCGAGCAGGTCATCAAAATGAGATTTAGGAAGCGCGCAAGGAACCCTCACGAGTGCCATCCCGTATTAGAACTCTCCCCGAAGCTCTGGCAGTGCCTCACGCAGGTGAAAAAATTCATATCGGCATCAAGAGATGCCCGATATCGGACCAGTCCCCCCTAGTTCAGTGCACTAAATGCCTTGCATACGGACACAACAAGTCCATATGCAAAATCGCCAAGGAGCTCTGCAGTTACTGCAGCGGCGAGCACAACGGAAGGGACTGCCGTGACCGTGCAAGCGGCAAAGAACCAACCTGCGTGAACTGCAAGGCCGCCAAACGGACCGGCTGCGACCTGGCACACACCGCCTTCAGCGAAGAATGCCAGGAACGCCAAAAATGGGATGGAATAGCGAGGTCGCGCGTTGCCTACTGCTAAGGGCGACCATGAGGGAACACAAACAACACAAACGGTCACCCCCGAACAATCCATAGGATCGACAGCGAGTTTACGCTTCATCCAAGTAAATCTCCAACGATCCAAGCTGGCCACAGAAGAACTTCACCTGGTGGCCCAGGCAAAGGGAATTTCAATAGCACTTGTTCAAGAGCCCTATGTAGGAAGAACAGGTGTGATGAAACAAAACCCCGGCACGCAAGTCATCCAGTGCAGCCTTAACCGCCAAAAACCAGTCAAGGCAGCGATCGTGGTTTTCGGGAGCAGCTTGCGAGTCATTCATGACCCTCAGCTTGTGACCGAGAATATCGCCGCTGTCTTGCTTAAGGTGGGTCAGCTCAGCCTCGGAGTGCTGTCGGTCTATTTCGAGGGGGACCAAGAAATCGAGCCTTATATACACAAAACAACAGACACAATAACAAAACTCAACACACAGAACATCCTGGTAGGGGGCGACATTAACGCCTGGAGTCATTGGTGGGGTAGTGTTTCCGAAAACCACCGCGGGGCAGCGTACAACTCATTCCTCAATGAGCGGGATCTCCAGATCATGAATACGGGCCAAACTCCAACATTTGAGACATATAGGGGGGACAGGTGGTGCACTAGCATAGTCGACGTGACGGCCTGCAGCATGTCGTTGCTGGGCAGAATCGAAGACTGGCGAGTGCAAAGAAGTTTAACAACATCGGACCACAATGCGATCACCTTCTCGATGCGTCTCGAGAAGGCCTTGGAACCACTAAGGCCGGTTTCGACGCGCATATATAACACCAGAAAGGCGAAGTGGTCGGACTTCCGTACACATCTCAAAACCAATTTAACTAACGAGAACATCACGGAAGCCAATGTCTCAAAAATATTGGACCCGGAAGATCTGGAGCTATTTGTATCCAAATACACGCTCCACATCCACCGCTCATGCGAGGAGGCAATTCCAAAACTGGGATTGCCAAAACATAATGCTAATCCACCGTGGTGGAGCCCCTCTTTAGACCGTCTTAAAAGCGACACATTGACCAAAAAGAGAAGGATACGCAACGCAGCGCCAAGTCGGAGACACTTTACCATCCAAGAATACGTCGCGGCTAGAAACAAGTACACTGCAGCAGCCACAGAAGCCGCGACGGCCAGCTGGAAGGAGTTCTGCACAAAACAGGACCGAGAGAGCATGTGGGACGGCATCTACAGGGTATTAAGGAAGACCGCCAGGAGACAAGAAGACATCCTACTTAGGAACACCGCGGGAGAGACGCTCAGTCCCGAGCAGTCCGCAGACCTCCTGGCGAAAACCTTCTACCCTGATGACTCATCGGATGGCGAACAACCATACCACACTGCCCTGAGAAAGCTTGCGGAGGAGAAGTATCCTCTGGGACTGTCTGCTGACGATCCACCCTTCACAACCGCGGAGTTGGAATTGGTTCTCCAGAACCAAAATCCGAAGAAAGCTCCCGGTCCCGACGGACTGACGGCGGACATTTGCATGGCGGCAATAAACTGCGACAGGGAACTGTTTCTAGCGATGGCCAACAAGTGCTTGTCGCTATCCCACTTCCCCAAGCAGTGGAAGGTCGCTCATGTGTGCATACTCCGCAAGCCAGGAAAAGACGATTACACCAACCCAAAATCGTACAGACCAATCGGTCTGCTCTCGGTTCTCGGCAAGATAGTCGAGAAACTCCTGGTTGGTAGACTCCAATGGCACTTCCTACCAACACTCAACAAAAACCAGTATGGCTTCATGCCGCAGCGCGGTACCGAGGACGCCCTCTATGCCTTAATGGGGCACATACGTGCCGAAATCAAGGCCAAGAAAATTGTGCTCTTGATATCATTGGACATAGAGGGGGCCTTCGATAACGCGTGGTGGCCTGCTTTAAAAAGACAGATGGTAGCTAAAAACTGCCCAAGGAACCTATACGCCCTCGTCGCCTCATACCTGAAAGACCGATCCATCAAGGTCAATTATGCCAGAGCGTCCAGCGAGAAGGGAACCACAAAGGGATGCGTCCAAGGCTCAATAGCAGGACCGTCGTTCTGGAACCTTATCCTGGACCCACTGTTGAACAAAATGGCAATCGGGGGGGTTTATTGTCAGGCTTTCGCGGACGATGTCGTCCTTGTATTCTCAGATTTTTCTGCCGGTCCCCTACAGCAATCAGCAAACAGCGCGCTGGACAAGGTGTCAGAATGGGGCTTCCAAAACAAATTACGTTTCGCCGCGCAAAAGACCAAAGCGATGGTGTTAACGAGGAAGCTCAAATACGACGATCCGGTAGTACAGATGTCCGGCACGAGACTGGACCTTGTTCAAGAGGTCAAACTGCTAGGTCTTACAATAGACGCCAAACTCACCTTCAATGCGCATGTGTCTGCGACCTGCAAAAAGGCAGTAGACATCTACAAGCAACTGGCATGCGCGGCAAAGGTGACTTGGGGTCTAAACCGGGAGATAATAAGGACGATATATGTGTCGGTGATAGAGCCGATCGTGATGTACGCTGCAAGTGCGTGGGAGCCTGCTGCGGAGAAGCTGATGACGAGAAATCAGTTTGACTCTCTGCAGAGAGGTTTCGCACAGAAGATTTGCAAGGCCTACCGCACGGTGTCTCTGACATCGGCACTCGTACTGTCTGGCCAACTCCCCTGGATCTCAGGGTAATTGAGGCGGCAACCCTTTTTAAGATCAAGAAGGGTCATTCCCAAAAGTTCATACCGCAGGGTTGCAAGTTGGAGCGGAACGTACAATACTCCAAAAACCCTCACCCGGCGCTACTCACAATAACTGAGTACACACGTTTGGAGGACTTGACTCCCGAAACCCAGATTTCCCACAACATAACCGGCCCACAAATTTACACCGATGGCAGCAAAATAGAAGGAAAAGTAGGAGCTGCCCTAACCTGGTGGGAAAATGGGAAAGAGTCAAAGTTCTGCACCTTTGGCCTGAAGCCACACAACACGGTCTTCCAATCGGAAATGTACGCTCTCTGCAGGGCTGTAAGGATGGCGAGGGACTCGGGGGCGGCTTCGGTAAGTATCCTGAGTGACTCGAGGTCGTCACTCGACCTGCTGAGGAGTCCGTCTGTGACTCATCACCTTGCACTGCAAGTGAAGAGAGACCTACGCGAGATCCGAGAGGAGGGCAGAGAGGTGAAATTCTTTTGGCTAAGGGCCCACGTGGGAACTATGGGGAATGAAAGGGCGGACGAGCTCGCAAAACAGGCAGCGTTGAACTCGGCAACATCTGACTACAGCCAAGTCCCCGTATCGTTCGTGAGAAGGATGATACGGGAGGAGACTATTAGGAAGTGGCAAGCTCGGTACGAGTCCTCAAGCACGGGAGCGGTTACAAAAGTGTTCTTTCCTGACGTCCTGGTGGCAAAAAGGACACTCAGGGAAGCAGTCCTTACGCCGATCCACGTGCAAATCTTAACAGGACATGGAGGATTCTCAGCTTACCTCCACCGTTTCCACTTAAAAGATAGTCCATCTTGTATTTGCGACCCTGGTTGCGATGAAACGGTATGGCACCTGCTACTCGAATGCCCAAGATTTTGCCAGGACAGAATGGAGCTGGAACATAAGATGGGATCACAGCTGAACCAGTCTTCACTCCACATCATCATGGAGAGTCCGGCTACAAGAAAACCATTCTTGGCATTCGCGAGCAAAGTCGCCACAGTCGCAGCCAGAGCAAACAAGACCCCGAGTTCAACACCTGCACCGAATAACACAACACAAGTCACAACACACACCACAACACAAACCACACCACAGAACACAACACAGGTAACACAACCACACACACAAGCGGCAGCCGCAGCAGCGCCAACAGCAGAAGCTAGCCAACAGTCGACTCCCAACATAAACATCATATCCATCGCGCAGTTTCTGGCAGGCGCCACACACGGAACACCAGGCGTCAAACTGCGCGGAGTCGCTCTGTTCATGAACAGAGATGCGGAAAAATTGGGCATAAGCTTTTGCATAGGATCAAGCCGAGCTGGAGCTCGTGTACACATTTCGCCAGGCCTCGCCGCCCTGATCAACGGGAGCACAGCCAAAGCGAGTATGAGAGGCAGCAAATACGCAGCACTGCCCCAGGCGGAGATAGCCTCTCACCGATGCCGTTTAGTGCGATACAAAGGCAAGACGATCGCACTACTCGAGTGGAGAGAGGATACTCCATTTGCCCAGGCAAACTCGCTGCTCCAAAGGATCAGGGAAACAGGACAACACACGCCAATCGCAGCCCGCACTATTAGTGTGGATGCGATGGCGGTAGGATGGGAAAAGGGGGACGTCGCGGACCGCCTTGGCTGTCTGGGGGCCTCAGAACAGCATAAGCTGATCTGTTATGAGGACAGGGGGGAAACGTTGAGCTATCTCAAATCCCCTCGAGCTCCCACAGCGGGCGCGACGAACCCAACGACAAGCCCCACAACCCTGAGCGGATCGGACAGGGCCCAGCAAAAGGCGGCTGCCGAAAAAGAGAAACAAAAATCCGGAGGATCGTGCAAAGTCGAAGAGTCGACTAAAAACGATCGGCACCATCCTCACCGCACTAATCCCAGACACAAGCCGCGAATCGCCCTCCACATCCAGACAGGAGTCTGGTCTAATGAAGTTCTTCAGGAATAGCCCTGGAAAACAGAAGACCCAAGTCCCCACACCGACAAAAGCTTACAAGGGGTACGTAAGCCCGCCGATCCTAGCGAAACATTTGGGAATCACAGACCATGTAAAGAGCGCTTTCCTCGAGTACGTAGCTATCGTGAGAGCGACCAGGGAGGTCAACCTCATGACATGTAGCAAAATCATGCTGACCTTCCAACGTCAATCAGAAGGATTGCTGCGGGAACTGCTCGAGGAAGCCGATGCAGCCGTGTACAACAGCGCCACATCCCAAGTGATTGCTGGGGAGATGACGGGGTCGTACATGGCAGCATATAGCGCAACAAGCGGGTTTGTGACCCTGGATGAAGAGGAATCGGAGCGATTGGGGACACTTAAATTCAAAACTCCTGAGGACGATCCGATGGTGGTCACTGCCAAATGTACAAGAATTATGCTGGATGAAAAGATTCTGAGGATGGCTCAGTCTGTTATCGGGACTGCAGAATCTCCAGCATCACAGGGGGTTTGGCCGGTGCCCAACATCAAATGGATTAACGGAGTCCCAGGTTGCGGAAAAACAACATGGGTGGTGGAAAACCTCGACGAGGAAAGGGACGTCGTGGCCACCACGACAACCGAAGCTGCCAAAGATCTCAGAGAGAAGTTGGCGCGCCGCTTAGGAGATCGCGTAAAATCAAAGGTGCGCACTATGGCCTCAATACTATCAAACGGGTTCAAGCCGGGTGAGAGGTGCTGCCGCCTCACGGTAGACGAGGCGTTGATGAACCACTTTGGGGCCATAATAATGGCAGTAAGATTGTCTGGTGCAAGTGAGGTCGTCCTCGTCGGGGATATTAACCAGCTACCATATATCGACAGAGAAAACTTATTTGAGCTTAACTACGCTCGTCCGAATATGGTGGCAACCATCACCCAGGAGCTACTCTGTACGCACCGCAACCCACTGGATGTGGCTTACACACTTAGCGAAATTTACTCCGGGATATACTCCTCCAAGACGACGCTGTCACGAATACACTCCCTGAGAGTTGAGGCTTACTCGGGTGCGCAAATACCAGTATCCGCCAAGAACACGCTGTTCCTGGTTCATACGCAGGAAGAGAAATCTCTTCTTGCTGGCCAGGGATATGGTTCTGGCGAGGGTTCGCGCATCCTCACTATCCACGAGGCGCAGGGGTTGACCTATGACAGCGTAATAATAATCAACACAAAGGTGAGGAGGCACCAGATCCGCGAAAGCGTCTCCCACGCGGTTGTGGCAGTGTCGAGACACAGAGTCAGTTGCGTCTATTACACCGATGACGCCGATGACGCCACAGGCCGCCTTGCCAAAAAGGCGATGAACGCGCCGCCTAAACTGGTCGTCGATTACAACCTTAAGACGGCCATGCAAAATCGGGATGCGCCAATCGTGGACGCCTTGCTGACATTATCGAAATCCCTGGTCGCAAGCAGGAGTGCACCTCCCATATAATATTAGATTTAGATCTCAGCCCAGATCGTCCCACTGCAGGGCAAAGGCCTCCCAACCTTCCTTCCACTCCTCTCTGTTTAAAGCTTATATACAATATACAAACATGTAAATAGATATAGATTAGATCTAGATAGATTTAAGCAAATAACATAGAATAATAAGTAATACCTAAGGAGTAAATGTAATTTGTGGCAATAATAATAAAAAAAAAATAAAAATAAAAATAATAATAAAAAAAAAAAAAAAAAAAAATTATATATATGTCGGAGAACAGATCGTAAACACACTTAAGACGACCGCTGCCAGCCCCTTTTCCATGAATCACTTCAAAATCAATTGGTTTAGTTTTAAGTTCTCACCAAATTGTAAAGATAGTGTGATCGACACATGTTAAGTACGTAAGACAAAAAACAGTTAAGGGCTGCGACCCTGCAAAGAGTGTGGTTTTTTTAGGGACGCTATAGGACCCAGCCGATACGAGGAAGGGTCAGACACACATTCCTTCATGGGACACGGTTGCGCGATCACGCTCATCTCTTAAGACAATCCTAATTGTAAACTAGTGTAGTATTAACAACTATTGTAAAAGCTTACTTTACGTTATTGACTGTTATCATTGCGAATACAATATTGTAATAATATGGACAAACATTGTAGTTCTCATTACTACCGATTATTACCGCGACGACACCCCGACTCCGTTATCAGAAGTGGGATTACCTCGTTCGAGTGGACGTTGTGATCATGGACGCGAGAAAGTGCGAATGTTGTTGGAGGTGCAAAATTCCCCGACGCTAGTACGCGCTTTCAATAGACTTTGGTGAGCTTTCGTGTAACCAAGAAATCGTTGAGCGGTACGAAGATATTTGGTGTGGACCACGAGGGGACGCATCATGCGCAGCGTTAGCAGCGCCAGTGACGCCTGCGAGCTGTGGAGCCCGTGTTGCGGGTGTGCGCGGTGTTGGAAGCTGTACGGGCTGTAGATGCGGGTTTCGGATGACAACAAGCCTGACTTGCTGGTGAACGACGTGTGGACGTCGGTGCCGCCACAGTACTTGCCGGAGTTCTACAGCATATTGGTCAGTTCCTTTCATTCTGTTATAACTCTGGAACCGAGTTTATCCTCAAGTGTTCATTGCACAAGCGTAAATAATAGAGTTAAATTAGTGACATGGCTTTTGTAATTCTTTCACGAGCCCGTCTGGCGCCGGACTCTACAACTGGATGCGCAAGGCGCTCGAGCGGAGGATCCCGAGCGTGTGGTACGCGCTGTGTGACCGCAAGTTGTACGGGTGCGCGCCGGTATTGGTGGCGTGTCGCCGAACGGCTGTGTGCGAGCCCCAGCTGTGCGAGCTGCTGCGGCCCCGGCTGTGTGTGAGCTGCTGCGGCCCCGGCTGTGTGCGAGCTGCTGCGGCCCCGGCTGTGTGCGAGCTGCTGCGGCCCCGGCTGTGTGCGAGCTGCTGCGGCCCCGGCTGTGTGCGAGCTGCTGCGGCCCCGGCTGTGTGCGAGCTGCTGCGGCCCCGGTGGGCGCCTGCTAGCAAAGGTGGTGAACGAGAACGTGTGGACGTCAGTACCGTCGCAGTTCTCGCTGGAGGTCTACAACACTTTGGTGCGTTCTTTTCATTTTGTTACGACTCTGGAGCCGAGTTTTCCCTTATGAAGGAGTCAATATCGTCAAAGATTCATGCCCCAAGAGTAAATAATATAGTCAAAATGCAAGGCATTGGTGACAAAAGTTTATAGTACCTACTGTACAAATATCAGCTTTGGTTGAAATTGACGATATTGCTCTTAAAATTCTATTTCATGTTCTTTCTGACAAATACTTACGACGTGGTATTCTGATGGGTTACGACATTATATCTCATGCTCAGGGTATCAACATCTTAATTTCGTTTGACAAGCTGTCTTTTAACAAATCATTGTCAGTAAACGTTGTATCGTCTCTACCCTTGTTGCAATAGATTTTAACGAACAGGCCGAAGCAGGAAATATCAACCGGTCGTACAAATACGCTAACGATCTGTTACATCTCTTATTTACTATATCGCTGAGTTGCAATACGAGATTGCTTTGTAGATGAAAACTGCATTCATTTACCTCAATCACCTAATTTTATATCAGCAGTAATTGACTATAAATGATCTCATACTTTTCTTAAATCAAGTGCAGTTTGTTAGAATTTAGGCTCAGGGTGCTGATATAATTGTGATCTTCGGATCCGTCCCAACTTGTTGGTTTTCAGCTGAAATCCTTGCGCCTAACCGAGTCACTAGGGTTCACTAGGGGAACCGCGAAATTGTGAGTGTAGTCCATTTGAGGTACTTATTGTAAAATCTTAAAAGTTAAAGTGTAGTTTGTATAGTTAATAAAAATAAACTACTGTGTAACTCGAAGTGTGGTTTTTTATAACTGCCGAGTCGCTCAGTCTAACAAATCACTTGGGAAAATAAGAAAAAAAAATACGATTGAACATTTGGATGATTCGTCTAAGGAACATGAAATTGAATAATAAGTTTTCCAAAATATTGTGATTGAATAAAATCTGAACATGAATAGCAAGATGTTGAAAGCAAATGCAATTACTGAAATGTGTAAAGAACTGACGATTAAGATATTATGACGGTTTACTTACTAGATCAATCTAGTTTATTTTATTTTTTTATCGAGACTGGTTTTATAACTTCAAAATGCATGTGTTAGTGTGTAGTCGTAGCTCCGGTTTAGCCGAAGAGTGTGCGATGCGCACCTAACAATGCAGATACTGGATGGTTGAGTGGATAATCGGTGTAATGCATGTGTTGGTTTGTAGTCGTAGCTCCGGTTTAGCCGAAGAGTGCGCGATGCGCATCCAACAATGTAGTTACTCGATGGTTAAGTGAACAAAATCGGTAATGCATGTGTTGGTTTGTAGTCGTAGCTCCGGTGTAGCCGAAGAGTGCGCGATGCGCATCCAACAATGTAGTTACTCGATGGTTAAGTGAAAAATCGGTAATGCATGTGTTGGTTTGTAGTCGTAGCTCCGGTGTAGCCGAAGAGTGCGCGATGCGCATCCAACAATGTAGTTACTCGATGATTAAGTAGTGACTGGCTGTAATGCATGTGTCAGTATGTAGTCGTAGCTCCGGTTTAGCCGAAGAGTGCGCGATGCGCATTTGACAATGTAGTTACAGCTGGTTAAGTGATATCAACATACGGTCGGCCCACTGGTCATGTGGTGCGACACAATTGAGGTTCTCAAACCAGGTCTCATTATCTTTTGTTATTTCTTACAGTAAAATTGTTGAGAATAAAATAAAATTAAAATTAGAGCAGTTTCTGCTTAACAAAATAATAATGTCAAGTTTGAATTCAAAGTCTTGCTGTTTCAGTCAGGTATGACCGAGACAAAAGTCTACTGTGGTGAACGTTTCCACTTTCAGATTGAACACCACGCGAGGACGCGTGATAACGTCAGGATGGCCGTGTCGGAGAACAGTTCGTAAACACACTTAAGACGACCGCTGCCAGCCCCTTTTCCATGAATCACTTCAAAATCAATTGGTTTAGTTTTAAGTTCTCACCAAATTGTAAAGATAGTGTGATCGACACATGTTAAGTACGTAAGACAAAAAACAGTTAAGGGCTGCGACCCTGCAAAGAGTGTGGTTTTTTTAGGGACGCTATAGGACCCAGCCGATACGAGGAAGGGTCAGACACACATTCCTTCATGGGACACGGTTGCGCGATCACGCTCATCTCTTAAGACAATCCTAATTGTAAACTAGTGTAGTATTAACAACTATTGTAAAAGCTTACTTTACGTTATTGACTGTTATCATTGCGAATACAATATTGTAATAATATGGACAAACATTGTAGTTCTCATTACTACCGATTATTACCGCGACGACACCCCGACTCCGTTATATATATATGTTACGGTAAATCTGATTAATTGAAAATTATTAATAATTTTATAAAATTATTAATAATAACCACACGTTTTGGTAAATGTGAATAATCGATCGAAATTTATTACTTTTAGTAGTGATTATTAATAATTCGCGACACATATTGGTGAAAGTAATAAAATTAATATAAACCTAATGTTTTTTAACCAGCATGTATTTATTTATAATATTAAACACCGTTTTACGATTATATTAATTAGAGACCCACAGATGGGGCATGGGGCCCAGTAGGGCTGATGCCTGATCCGGAGCTGCGGACTACTTAGTGAGTTTACCGGGGTTCCGACTCGAAAAGCAGGAGTAGGAACAGGGTGGTTTTTAGTTAGTAAAAGTCTGATACTCCCTCTCGCCTCGCTAAAAAGGGCCCATTTATCACAAAATTAACAATAAATTCTTTTAAAAATCTAATCTACCATCAAACTTATGCAAGAAAGTCTATCGTAGTACATAAAATTGTAACAAAAATAATATTAAACAATTATTGTTTCATTAACAAAATCAACACGAATCCTAAAAGCAATCATCAACTTTTCAACAATATTTGGTTTGCCTGTAAATCTTCTGTAGCATCTATAAATGCAACTAATTAAAATTTTAAAAATATCATATGAATCATAGAATATGTGTCATAGAATTCAACTAATATTTGTTGTGCAAGTACAATATATTGCCGTTTAAATTGAAATAAAAATAACATCTTGGCCACTTATTACATTTATCACTTCTAGGGTAAAATTATTAATAATAAGCGACAAATGTGATTAATTTATCACTTTTACCTCGAGTTTCGGTAATTATTAATAATAGTAGATAATTATTAATAATTTTCAATTATTCACTCTTACCGTAACATATATATATTAAATGAGTATACTGAGCAAAGGGACTCATAGATATTAAGTATAGTTTAGGACGTGTCGAGTGAGGGCACGATATTGATTAAGTATATTGAAAAGAAATGTAAACAAATAAACAATACGTAAAAAAGAGCGCGGACGATTTTGTCCGCGGCAGTAGTAAAAAAAAAAAAAAAAAAACCTAACCTAACCTAACCTGACCTGACCTGACCTGACCTGACCTGACCTGACCTGACCTGACCTGACCTGACCTGACCTGACCTGACCTGACCTGACCTGACCTGACCTGACCTGACCTGACCTGACCTGACCTGACCTGACCTGACCTGACCTGACCTGACCTGACCTGACCTGACCTGACCTGACCTGACCTGACCTGACCTGACCTGACCTAACCTGACCTAATCTAACCACACTACTCACACCAACCTTCTCGTGGGGAGCAGTGAGTCTCCGTGAGGAATTCTCCTCCAGCTGTAGAAATATATATATAAAAAAAAACCTAACCTTAACTTCTCATTTTCTGACTCTTTTTACGCAATTTTTACAGTTGAGTTGCAGTTATGACAGTGGTCAGTGTCAGTTATCTATTTATTATGTCACTCAATTCGAAGCACCTTCACCAATCAGCAGTAAATCCCAAATAGTCTAACCCTCCACTGCTACCTTTTTAGTATATTGCTTATCACATATTATATGGTATATTGGTACCAGACGTTCGCGACAAGTACCGCGCAATGTAAACTTAAAAATTGTAGTAAAAATATATATAAATATTTTTATGAAATCCGTTTATAAATGACTTGTGCTCATTTCAACCATGATATCTCAGTTTGGACTCAGATTTTCATATACATATTATAATAGTAGGGACTAGGGTAAGTATGGAGATCACTTATTTGATTTAAATGAAACTATAAGCAGATATAATATAATGACAGATGTCATTTTGATATGACTTCTCATTTTCGTGACATGTAACAGTAATGATGACTGGGTCAAAAATAAATTTTTACAACTTTTCAATAAAATAAAATATTCAAAAATAATCACTCTCATTCATAAAGGAGAAGGGGACTTCTCCATACATTTCTGGGCCCAGGTGTTAACTGAATCAAACAAGCCTTATTTGTAAGAGGATATAATAACAAGGCCTCACTGAAAATTTTGTGAAATTTGGCTATCCAGGAATCAAGTTATATGTACCTAATGTAGTAAAAGTGAGGTTATATTACAACATTGCAGTTTTATGTGTTTTTTACGAAATACTTTTGAATAGTTTTGGTTGTGTTATGGTTTTAAGCAAGGAGCGTGTGTGGCGTGTCGAAGATCTGACACGTTTGGCTCTCCAGCGCCCCGAACAGTCGCTACAGTCGAAGACAAGTTTTTACATTCAATATTCTACACTTAGGGCCTATGCTATTTTTCAGTCTGTTGTCGTCTGTATCGCTACAAACGCGCGTCGACGGCGCGTTTAAAAAACGTGATGTGCATAGGCCCTTAGAAGCAATAGGCACTACTCTTTTAAAAACTAAAAAAGGGACAGGAGGATATATAAATAAAACACCATTATTAGTATAAAATATGTATTATTCATCTTCAATAATTAGGAGAATGTCATCTAAGAATTTTCTTGGTATCTTTCCCAACTGAGATACCATATTATACAGGCTGAGATGCACGCCACTGACGAATAACTGATAAAGTCGCCTAATCTTCCAAGACTCTTCTGCCAATAGAGTTACAGCGACCAGTCGCAATCGTACAATTTACACAGCGATCTATGTCGTCAATATTCGATTGATAGGCTTGTTGCAGTTATCCAAAATAGAGAGTCAGGTAATTTATAGATTCAAGATCCGTCAAAAGTCCTTTATATAGCCGAGGTGGTGGGGTTAAACAATAAAACATGGAAAATACGTGCGCACTCAGAACGAATCACAACGAACGAGTGTCATCCAAAGAGTATAGGGAAAGTGTCATCTGTCAATCGGTGACTGACTGAAGTCAACTTAATTTAAGTTTTCTCGCTTCCTAGATAGAAACAAGGTACCATATTATGTGATTTCCCTTAGAAAAATATGACGGTTTTTTTAATATACATTTCAACTAGTCAACTGCTGGGCCCAAAAGTCCCCTTCTCCTTTAATGAACTACTTAATTTTCGATTTTATCTAGCTAAATTTCTAGAAATAAGTCTGCTATTTGACGTCAAAAACTTATGACGAGATAATAGAGTATTTCAAACAAAGTTCATAGAAAATATCGTTTTTGACGTTTCGAAAAAAATATTGAATGTGACTAGTGGGAAACATGCCTATTTTACGAGATTACATTAATTTGACAGGAGTTTTTTTTTGACAGATGACGTTTTTGACAGAAGACTGATAAAGACTACACATGGTACAATGTTATGTTTACCTATCTAATCTAATTTAATGTAAGTAATGTAGGGAAACATCGTCGGTTTGACGTTTGTCCATCTGTCAAACTCAATTGACAGACGAGACAAGCGACACTTCCGCTCGAGGCCGCATCGCGACCGGCGCATCACATCTCCTAGAATTATTGTATCTCCGTATTGGTAAATTATTTGTAGTCAGAAACTGATAATATTAGGCTTTGTATTTTTGTTACTGATATTAAAACTATTTAGTAAGTAGAGGTGGTTTCTTTTACCTTATTAGTAAGTTTTGTGTTGCCAAATGAAATTTACGGGTGAAAACAACAGTGGAGTAGGAATTTGAGATTTGGGGATATTGATGAGAATGATTGAATTCACTCACTCGGTGAAACACAACTTCAGTTTTCTGTGAGGCCGTGGTATCACTTCAGGTCGAATTTAGTTATAGAACGTTATAGTCTTCATTTTATATTAGTCATATCTGTCGCGTGTCGACTTAGTCGTGTAATTGAGAAATACAATAAAATAAAACTATTTCAAATCATAAAACTATTTATTATTTACAGAATACCAAAATGTTACAATTTGTCGGGGTATACCCCCCCCCCCAGTTTCGGCTACGATTCATCCAAGTAAAAATTAACGTCGCTTCATCACCCTTGTGTTTCTTTACTTAATTTAACGCTTCACTGCGATAAAATTAAGCTGCCAAAGTAAATAAAGAAGTGTGAAAAGGGACGCAACACCTGCACTATTGCTGACCATCCAGGCCATTACATATATTGACATCCCGCTGCAGGCCGGCTGAAGTGAAAACTAATCTGATGGCAGCTACCCCGGCCATAATGACTTCACTAATATTATTTTGTTCCTTTTTGGACAATTAAGATTATTCAAGTAGGTACTACAAGAGTCCCGGCCTTAACAAAAGACAATGAAGTGTTGGGACAATGAGGGTGCGCTAGAGGCGCAGGTAGTGGCGCGGCGTGTAGACGCGCGTGAGGTCGCGCTCGCTCATGGTGGGCACGCGCGGCTTCAGCTCGGGGATGATGGCGCTGCCCAGCACCGACAGCCCGTCACTCGCCCTGCAACACACACTGCTGCACACACTGCTGCACACCACGCACACAGCGCACCGCCCGCGTGCACACACACACACACTGGGACACGTACCTGAGGGGCGCGTCCTCGCTGTCGGGCAGCCAGCAGTGCAGGGAGTACCCCCGACGCGTCTGAAACAACCGCCTTCTAGGTGTAAATGCTTGCTAAAAACAGATTGCGCGAAACCTCACGAGACATAATGATAAAATGATTCAATAAATCCTATGTTAACTTTCGTGCATTGGTCCCAGTGGTTGCAGAATGTATCTACATAGCTTCCTTAACAGGATTTCAGTATTGTGTTGTCTATGCACCCTTTCCCTTCCAAGAATAAAAACGTTTTAATGGGCAGCAAACGAGTTGACACGAATTATTTGATGTACTTACATAATCACCGCGTCCGGAGCCGGACACACGCAAACTATGGGAGTTTACAAGTGCATCGCAACCATTTAGGGATTGGTGATTGAGTTTGGAAATTGGGGATTAAGTCTTAGAGATTGGGGATAGGATAGAGATTTGAGTATTGCTAACATTGAAGACAGCAAAGATTGAGTCCTCGGTAACCCCACCCACACGATGACACGCACACTTTCTGTGAGGCCGGACTATCGCTACACCACTACAGTCGAGAGCCCATTCGTCCGTTCCTATCTATGAATGTCACGCACACGCCGCAGTCCTTACTTGTGTTCCATGTTAGGAGTTTGGATTAAATCATAGTAATACACACAGACACACACACGCACACACACCTACCATGTAGCCTGGCGTGACGGATTGTGTTTTGCTTTTTAACTGACTTAAAAAAAGGAGGCATTGCATATATTTATGTTTGTGTGCGATTAGCTCGCGTTTGGCTGAACCAATTTATTATATTATATTATTGTATTACTATTTTTATTTAATGTTGTCAGAGTTATTCCCTGTATTGCTCTGCACTACGAGTGGTATACCTTGACGGAGCTCTTTAGCTTACTCCGTGACGCACGATACGTCTCCACGTCAGGTAGCGGCTCACCAGACTTCTTCGAACTCTTGGACGCAAGAATAGAAGAGTCTGTAAAATAAGACAACAAGTGTGGAGTTTGGTAGAGTGAGCAGTGAGTGTCCTGATAGACCCTACTCCCGTCCACTTCGCATTACCGAGCGCTTCCTTCTTCATAGTGAGGGTGAGCTTGCTAGAGTCGGAGCGCGCGAGCTGCGCCAGCGGCGGCGCGGCGGCCGGCAGCGGCGGGCCCCGCGAGCCGCCCGCGCCCCCGCCCCCGCCCCCGCCGGCGGCCGCGCGGGACACGCACACGTCGCGCAGTGCCGACACGTGCATTCCTGCACACGCCACATTTCTCCACATAATGATATGCGCAGAACCAGCTTTACGGTGTTACTTCTGAACAGAGGAGTTGCATTACTACGTGGCCTATTTGAGAGGACTAGGCTTCCAGGGACCACCCTCACACTACGAAACATAATGTAGCGCAAGCGATATGCGGTCAAGCCGGCCCATTTGTGCTGAAACATGGCTTCCCCACATATATGTAAATAAATATATGAAACATGTCGCGGGGTCGTTTGGAACACATACTTAACAATTTATTTGTGTGCTCCACGTAATAATACTGTTGTTCGGGTATTATGTGAATAATAGTATCCCACCAAAAACATTCGACAGAAACTGTGCTCTCGCTTGACTTCAGAACTAGGTAAATGACAAACTTGAAATTTTGGAGTTGAAATATGTGATTATAACTTATTGGATGACAAAAATTTCTGCATTCTGATCTTATCCAGATATTACCAGGGCTATGGCTTCCTTAAAGGACGATGCGGCAGTGTTTGCTTCACGCTCGACTTGGCGGGAACACTGCCGTGCCCCCAGACACACACGGAACATGAGTGTGACATTGAAACTGAACAAGTGGTATGTATTGTAAGCAATCAGCACCTGACAGGGCCCGTCGGCGGCGGCCTGCGACTCGTGCGGGAACCGCAAGCGCATCTCCACGTCCGCGGGCAGCGTGGCGCGGCACGAGCCCGCCACCGTCACCGACCAGCCACCTGCACACGCGACCGTCAGTAGCTGCGCACGCAGGCGGCGCGCGCCCCGCCCGCTGCTCACCTGGCTGCTGGGGGCTGGCGGGGCCCGCGCCCGCCTCGGGCTGCGCGCCCGGCGCCGGCCGCTCCGCGTCGCGGCGGCGCGCTGCCCGCCTGGCGCGGCCCTGCGACAGCCACTTGGGCGCGAGCGAGCACAGCAGGCTGCCTCCCGACTCGCTGCTGTCGCTGGAGCTGGCGGCGCCGCTGTCACCGCCGCCCTTAAACTCTGGTAGTTTGACGAACGGCGAGTGCATTCCGTCGTTCGCCTTTCTCTTGTCGCCGATGATGTACGCATCGACCGGCGAGCAGTCGGAGCGCGGCTCTGCAGACGGAGACGTGCCGCTGGCGGGCTGCCGGCGCCGTTCGCCGCGCTCTTCTCGGGTGCTGTGTTCATGTCGCTGTGGATTCGGATGTCTTTCGTTTTGTGTCATTGTGGACCTGCGTTGCCGTGCTTTGTCAGCCATTTCTTTTTGACCTTATTGTAAATAAAACAACGTAAATAATTTGCTTTTTTTAATAGTACGATTCAAACTTTTGTATACATATAAATGCTCTTATAACGCGTAATAAATAATAATTAATAAATTATGCTATCGACGGGTGGTGCTTGTGACGTTGACACTAGTCAGAGTAGTAACTGACGCAGGGACGCGTCGGTAGTGTCACCAAACTAAGGTGTCGAAGCGAATTCTATGATACAAGTGAAATATGTAAACTAGTGTAGGCGCGAGTGGAGGGTGCGTGCGGCTACTCGACGGGTACGGAGCGGGCGGTGCGGTGCGGCAGTAGCGGCGGGAGCGGGGTACCTGCGCCGTGCTGCGCCAGCCAGGCGTGGCGGCCGCGCTTGCTGGCCAGGGGAGCTTCCTCCCGCACCGCGCCTTCTGTTCCTGATGTCCGCATAGGACTAGTCGCTGCTGACTTGCTTAGAGGGGATGTCATTGTTGTTTGGTTTTTGGATCTGAGAGGCTTTTTACTGGTATCGCAATCCGTCATCGGAGAAGTGGCAGCACTTTTCATGTCTTTACATCGTCGTGGTGAATCCCCTTGAGGTTTGATGAGTTTTTGTGATGGGTGTGCGGACGCAGGCGGCGCCGTTGGCTCATCAAGTGCGGAGGTGTCGGAGGCGCGGCGGTTGTGGTTAGGGTCTTCGCTGCCGGAATCAAGGCTGAGACTGCTGCGCTCTTCGGGGATGATGTCGAAGGTCTGCTTGAAGCGCGGCACGGAGGCGCGTCGGGGCGCCGGTGGGGGGCCGGTTGGTTCGCTGAGTTCGCTGGGCTCGCTCTCCACTAACGCGCCCAGCAACATATCTGCGATTAAGCGGTTGGTGTTGCCATTGAGCTCAGCTCGCGGCATCGAACTGCGCCTACTACTACTACTACTCGTAGGGGATCTTAAATTTTTGTCATAAATAGGAATAGGAATACGAGATTTTTTATTTTTCACATGTTGATTATGATTTTCGTCAGAGTTAGTAGTTTCTGGAGAACTTTGTGACCCATTCACGTATTCTAATATTTCTAAAATTTCGATACATTTGTTACCATCACGTATTTCAGACTTTTGGTATATCCGCTTAGCGGCCCTATCGTCGCAGGCGACCGCGGGTCTCGTCACGAGTGACAGTTTGCCATGTATTTGGTGACGTTCGCTCCTCTGTTTACCCGTCTGCTGCGAGTCGCATCGAGTATTGTGACTCTTCGCAGATAAAAATGGATCTCTATCTTCGATGGGCAGCAGCTCTTTCTTCCAAGTTCGCTTGACGACGTTATCATCGGAGTGCGAGGCCAGCGTCCTGGCGGGGCGGTGCTTGATGCGCATGCACTTGTATTCATCTTGTGCAACTTTAGCGATGACGTCATCAATAAGCGCGTTCACGATGGCGACACAGTCACGCTCCAGGTCGCGCCGCCCACGCGTGCGCTCCGCCTGGGGTTCTCTCGGCCGCGTTTTACCCCTTGATCTCCTTGCACACTCCATTCGCATTTCTCGTTTACGATGTCGTCGGTATAATCTCTGTTTTATTTTTTCAGGCATCCGATCGGCCACATTCACGTTTTCTTTATCACAGTCACACTCATTGTCTTTGATTTTAATGAAAAATGACTCACCCTTGTCCTTCGGAGTAGTAGGTTCGTCTTGGCGAGCATCTTCGGGTAACAGATCTAGAACGTCTATTGCGGACCGAACGAGTTCGTTGCGCCTGTTGGAGAAAGCACGACGTAGCAACACGGACCTTGGAGAGTTGGGATCGTCTAGACTATCCACAAGACTAGTGCAGTCGGAACCCATAAGGTCTGCGTCCTCGGAGGAGGAGGTGTTCACCTCCATGGAGTCGGTGTGCGGGAGGGCAGAGAAGCGCGGCACGACAGGCCGGTCCTCCACGTCGGGATAGTAGCTGCCGGTTCCTACGCCGCTGATAACCTCGTACCTGCCTTCCATCGTGTCCCTAGCCTGCGTGCTTAGCTCGTTGTCATTGTTAATGAACACATCCGTTGCGCTTGAGATTTCGATATGTGATATTTCTGGCATTGTTTGTTCAGGATAGTCGACTCCGACGTCCAGGCTGTGGAACTCGTCTTGGAACAGCTTCTGTATCTGCTGCAGCACGGCCTGGTTGACGGCGTCATGCTGCAGGTCGAAGGGGTCCGTGTTATTGTTGCACTCGACGCTGTGCTCGTCGCGGATGGCGAGCTCGGAGTCTCTCTGCTCCTGCGGCGAGTGCTGGCCGGGCGGGTTGTTGCAGTTGTCTTTGCTGCCCTCGTTCATGCACAGCTCTTCATTTCCAAATATAATTTGGTTGTTGGAGGTGGGGCTCAAGTGAACTATCGTATTAACTCCTGTATTTTGTAGTTTTACTTTTATTTCCTTTTCAACAATACTTATCTTCCTATGGCTTCCCATAGACGCATTCATGCATTCCAATTGATCAGTCAACGAATTCAGGCTCTCTACTAGAATATTGGACACATATTCATCAATGTTAATATTTTGGGCAGTCTTCTGGTTTTGCGCGGGAGTCCTCAAACTTTGTGAGAACTTGTCCGGCGGAAGGGTGCTAGCAGACGGCGCAGAGCTCACGTTTAGTGTTTCTGACACGACAATCTCTAGTACTTCGTAGGACGGCGTGTGAACGGTCAGGGGCCTGTCGTAGGGTACGGCATCGTTGTCATCGCGGAACAAGCTCGTCGAGTGCTCACTCACGTGGCCGGCGATGTGCGCGCTGCTCGTGAGGTGGAGCGAGGGTCTGCTCCTCAGGCACTCCTGCGCAGTGGGGTACGACGCCGAATATGTGTCCGAGGAGTCTGACAGCAGGCGCTCGTCGCTGCCGGCCGCCGAGTGTTCGCTGGTCACGTGTGGGTCGTCTATCGTGCTTGATCTGATTTGTGTCGTAGACGTTTCGGACAAGTGGCGCTCCGAGTACTGCGGGAATGTATCCCTCTCGTGTCGTATCTCCGACTTGGAACCCTCACTGTCGGTGAGCACGTCCGTCACCGTCTCGGTGTAAGACGAAGGCTCGCGGCACTTGCACGTCGAGTCTGATAAGTCGATGCGGGTGCCGGAGTCTTTGCGGGGATCCTCAGCGCGATCGTAGCTATTTTTCATCGCGGCACGAATCATCTCGTCACTGCCGCGGAAGTCTCTCGAAGAGTCGAGTCGCTGCCGTTTGGGTGTGGTCCAGCCGACGGCGTGCGAGTAGCGCGAGGAGGCCAGGCCGCTGGACAGCTGGCGCAGCTCGGAGCGGGAGCCGTCGAGCGAGCGCGTGCCGAGCCCGGCGGCGGGCGCGGGCTCGCAGCAGCAGCAGCCGCG
The DNA here is from genome assembly GCF_023101765.2 of Spodoptera frugiperda. Taxonomy (NCBI): domain Eukaryota; kingdom Metazoa; phylum Arthropoda; class Insecta; order Lepidoptera; family Noctuidae; genus Spodoptera; species Spodoptera frugiperda. The sequence continues at coordinate 2,958,572 of NC_064229.1, read as the reverse complement.
GCCCCACAGCCGCCGGAGCAGCGCCGACTTGCGCATGAGCTCGCGGTCGCGGCGCAGGAAGCGGTGCGGCGTGTCGCCGGGCGAGCCGGCCGCGTCCCAGCCCGGCCCCGGGGACGCCGAAGCGACCGAGCGGTTGGTTTGAGGTGCGCTTTCCTCTGAGTCCGATCTCTGCTGCGCGAGACGATATCTGCAATATGTCACAAGCATATTTCTTATGTTAATTAAAGGTGGCCCAATACTAGGATTTCCTCCTCTGCCGTGAATTATGTTACAAATATACAATTTCACATACATACAAATCATTCAAACAAAGAATTGTTCCATGTGGGAATCGAACCCACAACATATCGCAAAGTAGTAACGTGCTCAACGATAGCGTCAACCGTCCAGTCAATTCAGCCATTAAAGCCAAATCACCGTAAATGTGGTAATATTAAGTGGAGTGACGATATATGCGCGCCGTTGAAGATTGAGTTTAGTGGCGTGCCACTGGAGAGGCTACTAGCAACGGTCGGAACCGAGCTGATTATGATGACGGAGAACATACCGAGGATACACACAGTTTGTATGGTGGAGGCAGTGGAGGCAATAAGATAGACCTGTCGAAGCGCACCACCCGGACGGCATACAAACACGTGTCAGTTGAGAGTACAATATGGCGCCGAACCGTTATTTAAGAGTGATACTGTGGTGATACTCTATGTTCACGATTGAATATTAAATTAAACGATAGTTAAATTTTTATTCATTAATATTACGTGAAATATGGATTAATAAAAAAAATATAAAAATATTGAATAATGCTGGTGTTGTCAAGAAAATTATTCTGATTTTCAACACATTCGTGGGAAAATATTTATATACATACATACATATCGTCACGCCTTTCACGTCGGTGGTGTGCCTATTGCCATATACCGGGCACATTTCCAGACTCCGTGCTACCACTGAGAAATTTTCGAAAAACCGAAAAAAGCCCAGTAATACTTCGCCCGACCCGGGAATCGAACCCGAGACCTTGCCCGGCAGTCGCACTTGCAACCACTCGGCCAACGAGGCAGAAAATAATTATATGTATAGGTATAGGTGTTATGTCAAAAGTGAGTCCACGTTTGTGGACGCGCGGTAATGGAGATTGTTTCTCTGTTGGTGTAGCTCAGTGGATGGAGGCGACAGGAGGCGTCGCAGTGAGAACATCTCTACCGAGTCGATGCTCTGCAGCATGATGTGTTGATGGGAAGACCTTGCCAATATGTTTAGAAACTGTACTCTAGTGCACTTCAATATGTTCATGACAAGTGGTATAGTTGTGTACGGTCGCTGCACTACAATTTGTAAGAATTCGAAGCTGAAGTAGTGGTGTGTTGGCACTTACTTCCGCATGATAGTCTCGGGCACGGAGTAGCGGCGGCACAGCAGGCCCGGCGAGGCGCCCGGCCGCGGCGGCAGCTCGGCGGCGGCGCGCTCCATGGCGGCGGGGGCGGGCGCGGCCCACTGCCGCACCGACCGGCTGAAACTAACATCAGTATTTATAATTCACTTGTAATTTATATCATTGAATTTTATTTATGGAAGTCCAGGGCAGATTTAAAAGGTTTGAAAAAAATGTTTGAGGCGATACGGGGTATTTATTCCGAATCAGTAAGTAGGTATTATAATAAAAATAATTCAAGAAGTCAGTCACTTGGAACTACCAATGCTTTATACAGTTCGAAGAAAAGAAAACAAAACAAATTAAGTGCAGCACGAGTTTACTTAATATTCTCTAGCAAAAGATTATGGAAACTAATATTTATACGTGATAATTATTTAGTATCATTGTCTAAAAAGTAAACGTTAACAAAGAATTTTCGCGAAACTCCAAAATTACTAGATTATTAACAAATTAAAACAAGCTCCGTGGTTCGATCAGATTCTAATTCAAATAATTTTGTCTTCAAGAAATGACAAACAAAGAAAAAAATATTTATCGTTGATGAAGATAAAGCCGTCTTAAAGCCACAATCCGCACGGAATGAGACGCAATGAGAAAACTGTAAGCAATACTAACTTCCTTTTACTCAAGGATCGGACAAAGAGAGAGAGTGAGACAGATTGCTCCGGGAGTCCGTTGACAGGGAGACGTCGTCACCACAACCACCTCATCTCATGAAACCTCCGAAATGTGGAGCTACGTTGGTGAAGGAATGTTGTCGCAGTCAGTCGTCGTCTGCACTACACACTAGTACACTCAGTGGTCTGTTGCAGCGAATGCAGTAGTACGACTCGGGACTATAGTTGATGAAACCTTCGATGTTAGCTGGCTTGGTTAATTAGAGCTCCCAATTTACGTTTCAGGGGTTTCATATTATGAGAGTGCTGCAGATTATTGCAATCGTCGGTAAGTCGTGCAGAAAGAAAGCGGCCACTGCTACCGCAGCTCTAGTGAATAATAAGTGCATTCCGATGGCGGTACGATGGATACACAACATTGGCGGCGACCAGTGGACTGTGCTGCGTGGACTGAAGAGTGCGCCAGACGTGGCAGGCGAGCCGGGCAGACACCTCAGGACACCCGGCGACCTGGGCAACCTCTCACCTGCAGCAGCGCGACTAGCTCCGCTCCTCGTAGTGGTGCCGCATACGTGTTACTGAGTAACGTTTTCCGAACGCATCCCTGGAGTTTATGATTTACACGCCTGCGCACTGCGGCCGACTGCGCGCGCGCCCGCTAACTGACTGGCGCGAATATATTCCATAATTAGTCGAGTCGCGCACGAGCGGCCGCTATGTGGCCACTTGACACAGTTGCTGTGCGCACTCAGCCATATATACATACAAAATGTAATGCAAGTGCAATAAGTACATGTGCGTGCATATCGTGAACCCGAGTTTCTAGCTAAGTTCTGCTGTAGAGGAGTCGGTGTGATATAGCAGAGTGCGAGGCTTGTGGAGGCAGAGTAGTACTGACCAGCGACTGAGCAGCGAGCGCGGCTCGGCCCACGCCTCGCGGACAGTGCGCAGCGCGTCGCGCAGCGCCGGCGTGACCCCGCGCGGCCCGCCGCCCGCGCCTGCAACAAGCCGCGCTCTGCACCTCGGACTGCACTCTGCCAGTCTGCCACTGCCACTCGGTCTCGCACAACACTACAGTGGCTCGTTAGACATCATGCCTCCATATGTTATTATAGGGACATGGTGACATGGTGCTGAGGAGGCAGTCACTGTACACAAGGTAAACGTACTTTAGACCGAGCTGTGGTCGGTATGGTCCTCGGTCTAGGCATTGAGCGGAGAGGTCTCTTAAAGAATAAATTAACAGTTTAGACTTAGTGCCGGATAAAGCCGACGCGGGGTCCGTAGCAATTGCGAACACGGGGCCCTTGAATCTGTTGAAATTTGTCATTTTCCCGATACTTTGTAGACCTGGGGGCTAAGTCTGCTATTACAATTAATTGTGTCAGAATGGTCGATCATTGAGCAGTGCAAGAGGGAAGGAACTACAGTGCCGGCGTTAGGGGGGGGGCGTGATGGGCCGATGGCCCAGGGCGACAAATTCTGGGGGGCGCCGATGCCGCCGCCGATGGGATCCGCAAAAAACTAACACTTGATATTGCTTCCCTCAAGTGGGCGCCACAATATTTTCGCCCAGGGTATCAGTGGCCCTTACGCCGCCGGCACTGAGGACCTATACAACCTACATAGCTCCGTAAGGCCCCTGTACTGTTTGTACATCGATTATTTAAGCTTTTCTAGACGATTCTTTGTTTTGTTCGGTATGGTATACTTTCAAATTGGTAACGTGGTGAGCATCATGGTAAGATCACAGGAAAATCGAGGGAATCCCTCAAATTCTAAGCACTTAAGTACCTATTAAGTTTATTCTGACATTGTTATTGTTACTGTTATTTCATAAAGTTCTGAACAATCAGTGGGTAGGCAATACAATTGGTAATAGAGTTTTTTTTTTTGTTTTTAGTTCAGTCGGTTTTTTGTTGATTTGGGCTCCCATAGGGCGCGGGGCCCGCAGCAATTTCTGCCTCCTGCTACATGGCTAATCCGGCACTGTTTAGATACCGCCAACGTCTGAACTAAGTACGCGCTCGATAGTAACTCCCTCGATGAAATGACGAGATTTACCCGCCGCTGCCCCCAGCAGCCTCGGCGCACGCCCGCCGCTATATTATTATTATTCGATGTAGGTCACAACGTGCTATATGAGTCAAGAAACCCACATTTTGCTTGAAGACATTATTCCACGCGGACAGAGCCGTGGGCAAATAGTGAATAATAAATGAGCCTCCACCGCCGCGTGCCGCCGCACCGCCATGCGCCCGTGCACTTGATGTTGCCGTACGAGTGCCGCCGCTACAGTTGTTGTGTTACTAGACGAAACGTTTCTTTGTCCGTCGTAGTTAGCAACGTGTAGTTACATCGACCGGTGCGGACGTGCATGCGCCAGCGAACCTGACTCCCGGCGTAGTGGCGGGCGGCGCGGTACTTTGACTACAGTAACCGGCAGTTTCTCAGCTATCTGGCAGGATCAAGTGTGTCTACCATCTTCTATAGGAATAAAAATGTTGTCCTAGTACCGGCCGCGGCGCAGCAGTTGACCGGTTGCTTCACAAAATGTCGCAGATTCGATTCCGTGACTGAATTTTTTTCTTAGTGTCACCTACAAATTGTTTTCGTGTTTGGGTGTAATTGGATGTAATGTGTTTTTGATAATGTTTATTTATAAACGTATCCACAAATGGTTAAGATTGTAGACGGGCAACAACCCGCGAGAGCACGCAAACAAATTCATTTCCAGGGTCGACGCAAGCTGCGAGCGCTGTGGCAAGTGTCGACTGTGCAACCTGCTTGTTCTAGTTCCGGGTGCCCGGGGCCCTTCCGCTTCCGGCAAACAATATAATTCGGCAGCCGGTGGAGAGTCGAGCAGGTCGCGGTCAGCGGGCGAGGGACGTCGTGTGACGACGGCGGCGAGTGAGTCACGAGCCGCGACTCGCGAGCTATTTCAGTCGCGTGCGGCGCGCGGCGCGGAGACGAGGGTGGCCTCGCGCGCCGCACCGGGCGGCCTCGCGCTGCGCCCGCCGCCGCCGCCGCGCGCCCCAACTTGACTGCGCCGACAAGGTCGACGCCACTGCTACAAACGTCACATGTGTGCCCTGCATGCGACCGGCTCGCCACGGCTGCCGACTGATGACTATTTTCTTCTTGATTTACACTAAAACGACTGAGAACGAAATGATTCTGCTTCTCATCATTAAGTGACATTTACATAGTTTTGTAAGACTGATTTATGTTCAATAAGACGGACCTACCACAGCTAGTTGTTGTGGTTTAAAGGCAAGAGTGAGTAAAGTAACTGGTAATTTGAGTTAAATATGTACCTATACCACGGCACGGCCCTATTTTGTTGAGCGTACAGTCATATTATTCTGTGGTACAGTGCGAAGTCATAAGTAGTCTTCTCTCTCTCGCGTCTTCCGCACTCCGCCAACCTAACCGCGAGCTAGTGGTCGCGTCCGCGTCATGCATCGTCAGTTTACTAGTCAGTCCTACAAGTACTGATTGTTGACCATATGATACTTCTTCTCAAATGATATCATTACGGCAATAGCAACGATATAAGGTCCTTTAATGAATGTGTTTATGTTGAATGAGTAGGTGACCAACTGCTTGTTATAAAGGTTTAATTGATACTAAGTAAAGTTGTGATTAATAAATAAGTTAAATAACATTAGCGTACATCGGCTCGTATCAGCGAACTATATGCGTTGTCCCAGTGACCCACAACCCTTCGAACTTGGCGTGATGGCGTCCCAATAAAGTTAAACTTGAATGATGGTATATTTTAATTTTTATTTGCATGAATGCAAGTTCTTAAAATAATTACATTTGTTCCGTCCGGCCTCGTGTCACCCTCGATAGGACCCTCAGCTTCCTACCAGCCAGTTGCGCCCTTGATTCAATGTATTAGCCAAAGTTGAGAGTAGGCGTTAAAGTAACGCCAAGAAGCTCGAGATGGTCACCCATCGGAACGGATACATTTCGGAATGTAGGAGTCAGTAGAAACCTCGTTTTCTTAAGGAACTTTACTGTCTGTTCCCTTAAGTGATATTGGAGCCAAGTATATCTACACAGCCGCTATGTTTTGGACTCCTGGGTGGTTGTTGTCGGCTCAATCCACAATCATCATCTTACTCTTATACCGAGTGATTGTAGGTCCAAAGTCTGCAGCCGGCGACTTGTAGCCACGCGCCGGCGCCGAAGAAGTGTTTCGGTCTCGTCTCTGGTTGATGCTAGGAGGGTATCATCTGCATATACAGATACAGATAATGTAGACATACTGCCAGTCACGGCGCTCCGTTTGTTCAAATCAGATTTGGAAGTTAATCGAAAGATGTTTCTTTAGATATCACTTAAATAGATAAACATGAGCGTACACCAAGGTTCCACATTATTGTCCTTTCTCAATACCCTTCCCCCCTCCAAATTCTCCTACTTATCTATCCTCCTACTTTCAATATATAAGCCACAGCAAGTATCTCCGATGTACAAATAATCCTCTACAATGTCCCACACATCGACCTGACTTCCTTCACTGCTCGAGAATTTCATGAAATGGTCGCATTGGTCTCTGCGTCGGCCGAAGGTTGACTGTTCGAGAATGTCACTAGACATTAAGTCCACCTTTATAACTGACGTACAAGAAGAGTAAATAAATAAATAAGGTTGTATTTATGTCGTCTACTTGCCACGTCTAAAACTAAAACTTAATTAAATTCTTCGAATGTGTAATTGGTTCACGGTTAATAACTGGACGTTGAGTGAGTCAAAAAGTGTAATTCTACAGTTCCAAACATAGTGAGAAACAGACGCAGAATTACAAGGGGGGACATCAGACATCGCATGAATCACATCACGTTTGACGATACAGGCTAAAAAGGAAGCGACTCCTCCCCCCCCCCCCTTACGTACTTAAACATGCTTTCGGAGCTAAGCAGAGCTTAATATATTTTACAATACTGATGAGTTACCCGGTGCGAATCCCGTAGCTATTTCAAACGACAAAATATCCCTGTGGTGCCCAGTCAATTCACACCCTTATGAAAATAAATTTTCTTTTTAATCGACTTCAATAGACAGAAGTACCTTCTCAGCTTGACCCGCATGTGTGTTGGTAATTAGTTATGTAAGTATGTCTGCCCGCGCCACAGACGAGACGGGACCATTTCGCGAGTTTAATTTGCGGTTTTCAAAAAATTGTTAGGAGCAGGTTCTGGTATATTAGTCGACTCTATTATTTAACAGACTTCATACAAATATTTTTTTTTAGAAAAAAAAAAATACTCTCGCATTTAAAGAAACAAAAGTCTTCAGCTTTACATGTATATTACCGGAAAATAACAAAAACCGCAAGTTTAAAATTTGTTCCAAACTCGTATGACCTACAAATATACAAATACCACAATAAAGGCAATAGTGTGCGTACGTAATGTAGGTACTTGTTTCACACGTTCATAGATTGTCCCTACCTACACCTAAAGAAAGCTTATCTAGCTACCAAGTAGGTATAAGGTGCAGGCTGCAGCACATATTTATTCGGAATTTAGGAAACATACCTGTGTCATCATAACATTCCACAGTTCAGATAGGAATGGACTACAGATATCAGAATAAAATGTGTCAGATACATGTGAGACACGGGCACGCAGCGGGGTATGCAGTGCGGGCAGTCCAGCACCATGACCTGAGCACTGACCTATGATTCAGCCAGAAGCGTCTGCCTCGCTGCCAAGGAGACGGGCATGTAAACACTGAGTGCGGCAGTGCGGGGCGGGGCGCGGGGCGCGGGCAGCCAGCCAGGCCGAGACCAACGCGGTACTAGGAAACCCTTTCAACATCGCTGATCACCAGCATCCTATAGTCATCGCCGGAAAGAGCTACAAGGAGTGATCGAGAGGAGCTTACTAACTTGAGCGCAGTCGAGAGCCTCGGTGTCACGAGGGTCCAGTGCTGGGGCAGGCGACACACTCCGACCTATGGTTGAAGTCCACTGATTCGGCACACTTATTACGACCACGGTCGACTTTTGAGCGAGCTGAGTCGTGTTCCTCTCCCAGAAGGGATTTTCCTGAACACGAATCAGTCTCTAGTTGTCGGTAGAGTGCGCGTGTACGCTCGTCACAGTTCAGCCCATTGGGCTCTAACTGGCGTGCGTATGGCGGGAGTGGTGTGTGGCGTGCGGCCCGCGGCGGTGGCCGAGTAGCACTGCTGCGTGCTGCGTGCTGGCCGGCGCCCTGCGCCCTGCGCCCCCGCCCCGCGCCCCGCGCCCCCTCATGCCGTCTCGCCGACATCTCAATGAAGTGACTCACTATTACAGCCCGGTGCACTGGTTTGACCTGTGACTGCGTCTTCGTGCCTGTGTGTAGCCGCGACTTGCGAGCTAGGTCCTATTACATGCACCAGTACCTATTGATCAGATCTGATGGAAGTACTACGTGACTCCCCAAGTAGCGACCAGGTGTAGCACTACCCTCTAACCAAGGACAACTATGATTGTGCTACGTTACAAGGGCACAGGTATACCTACATACCTACATAGTTTAGGGCGTAAGTACATATACACTTTTTATTTTCAGCAGTTTCGTAACAGCTTTATATACTCGGTAGGGATATATTCTGGCAAGAAAGTGCCGGGAATGGACGATGTATGTATACTTGCAAGTTAGGTTATAGTTTTTGTTGTAACATTTACACAACTGTGCGGAGTTGGACTTGCGTCTACTTATATTAAATACAGTGGTTATGTTATGACTTCGCGTGTTATCGGTTTCCTCGGAATCACCATGAGGAATAAAGTGTCACAAGATCCCATAGTTCCCACGTTGCATATTGGATTTGAAAGTCCTTGAAAGTTTTGGTTTTTCTCAAAGTGATCTGGATCAAATTAAGTACATTTTATATTATTATTAATTACATTTCATTCGTCGACTTCGACGACTGAGGAGATCTAAGGGGGGACTTTCAACACTACATTCCTAATGGTGAACTCAGATTCTATCAAAATTGGGCGAATAGGCAAAAATACAAATGGCGTACCGAAATATTATTTTTGCGTACCATATATTATTTCTTCAACAGTATCTAGTACGGAGCCCCGAAATATAGTACGATATATATAAATATAGTACGAAATATAATATGTATAGTATTATATTGGTTGGCCTTGGCAACCCTGGCACAGACGAGTGAGGGTTAAAGTTTTAATGAATAACTTGGTTTAACTTGAGGCACCGATTTCTAACCAATCAGTGGGCAGTGGGCCACCTGTCCTGTCTGTGCGTGAGACCAATAAATAGTTATGTTTTGCTTCTTAGTTTTTACCTTTTGCTTGATTTTTAGTTTTTGATTTTTGAAGTGGGTTTTTTAAACGAAGTTTTTTTTTATTTTCCATACAAACTTAAAATCAATTTGGTATAACTGTTTGCTTAAAGGATAAGAATTTTATATATATGTCACCCAAAAATTACAAGATTCGTAAGTTTATCAATTTACTAGGAAGTTTATAAACTTTCGTAGGATTCTAAACGGGAGATAATTGACCCTCAAGGAAGAGGAGGATCGCGTTCCTTATCTACGTATATGGTGTTCCCTAAAAGGAGAATGGCAGAATTCGTACAGCATACTTTTTTTGGTGTTCCCTGATAAAATTTGTACCACTTATTGAGGCAACTAAACCATTCATTTTTCTGTAAAAATAATATTTTTAGAAGCTGGGGTTTAGCAAATATATCAATTAAAAGATTTTAGTAACGAAACGTAATATAATGAAACAAAACGTAGAAGACATGTTTAGTTAGTTGCCATTAATAAAATATCAGAAAGCACGAAATGATAAATAAATATTTTGAAATAGAAATAACAGTAAATATAATTAACCAATTACAGGTTATACCTCAGAAAATATAATTAATGCATATATATGCATAGAATCTTTATATTTATAGGAATTATTTTTGCCATCAATTTTTTTTTTGTTATGGCAATTATTTATTGACAGGTTTGTAAAATCCCTAATCTGTCAAAGTCTGTTTTTCGCCGTTGTTTTGTTTTGGATTGTAATTTGTACATTCATCTAAACAATTTAGCAATTATCTGGCCATTTTTACGTTGAGTTGAGCAACTGCTTCTCCGTTCTCTATCTGTTGATACTACTTTCGCGAAAGGACGCTTTATTAATTGTGTTGTGTGTACGTGTTTTATTGAAAATGACGAGTTTGCAATGCATCAATTGCAATGTTCGCTTGTCCCGAAGAAGAAGACACGCTTTATCCAATGACGGTGAAGATATCGTCAACACTATTCGTCTGTGGACATGTCTTAGAGATGTAAGTAGTTTCCACATAACATTGTGTGCACGAATGGGCCATAGTTACGAACTTCAATAACTTTTACGTGTGATATCACACTAAATAAACACATAAGTAATCGGTAACATGTATTATTTACTTGCCTTACTTGGTTTGCATAACACTGTTATAATTTATTAGTACCTATTATTTTGATTAATGGTGAGCCATACTCAAAATCATTTAATTATTTCTAGATTACACCAGATGACCATGTTTACCATGAATGCTGGCAGCTAGCTAGTCATTCATGTTCTTCTGATAATATGCCGAGAAGACACATAGGCCATCAGTGTTTGTCTGTTTGTGTTGTATGTGGACAACCCATACTAAGAATCAGGCAATGCAGAATTTTGATTGAAGAAGAACAAAGAATGGCGTACACAATTGCTACTTGGATCTAACCACGACAGGTATAAATAAGAACATGTATTATAACTTTTATCAAATCTGTATTTTATTTATTTGAAATAAACTAAGAAATAAAACAATGTAAATATTTTCCACTAATAGCATGTATGTTTAAATGAAAGCTTTTCTTTATTTATATTATTTATTTTAGCTTCATCCTGAAGATAAAGCTTGTGTGCGGTGTTGGTTAAGAGTGAGAACTAAGGATACTTCACTAAATGAAGATATTCAATCCGTTCAACCTAATCAGCAGAAAAGTGATAATTCTGAAATGATGTGTGCTGCATGTGGTCAAAGTCTTACTCCCAACAACACTGCTTGTTTGTTGGAGCACCAGCAGGTATATAATAATATGAAATAACATATTTATAGTAATTAGCTTCTAAAAACGCAATGCAAAGAGCAATTACAATTTTATGTTGCTAAATGTAAGACACTAATGATGTTGGCTCTACTAACAACAAAAGGATCCTGGTCTTTCCATTCTCTACTCCAGTGAACAATAAATATATTTAGTATTTTTGGAAAGGTCTTCAGTAAAAACCAATCCTTGTGTGTCAAGATTTATTCTCTAGCCTGGTCATGTTTTGTGCAATTTATATCTATCATATCTAAATGCTTAATTTTGAATTACATGAATGTTATTTATTTACAGACACCTTCCATGAATGAAGTTTGTGAAGTTTGCTGGGGCCAAGTATGCAATTTGAGCTTCTATGTTCCAGATGGTCTATGTTGCTTCAAGCTAAAATAAAGTCCTGCCACTCTTCTCCTAGAACTTATTTTGTTTTCATAGTTGCAGAAACAAATATGAATAGCCGGGACACAATCAAAAGTGATTGCTGTAATTGTATTGTAGGTTTAAGAACAGTGGGATGCTGCTCACATGTTATGAGCATTCTTTGGTATTTGAGTTATGCCCGACCTGCCCCTTTCTTGGATGAAGTAATATTAAGAACCAATCAAGTAATTATAAGAAAATAAAGTAAATGAAATTCCTACAAAAACTAAGTTGTTTTATTTACCTACGCTCAAAACTCCATCAGCACTTAATCATTATCAAACTATTGTAGACCGCTGCTGGACATAGGTCACTCCTTAAGCACCCTACTGAATGGGTAAATTCTCATGTCAATTTATCAACTTCCTACATTCTTTTTCACTTAAACAATGTTTATGTGCTTAGTGCTTACACGTGATAAAGAACAAAGGGTAATGTTGGGACCACCTCTCAATAGTAATGAGACAAATATTCTCAAACTGAATAAACTTACTAAAGTACTACAATTAGTCGGGTTTCGGAGTTATACTAGGTAAGTACCTTTTTTATGCAATAAGTTGGTAAACGAGCAGACGGATCATCTGATGGTAAGCAATCGCCGCCGCCCATGTACACCAGAGGCGTTAGAAGTGCGTTGCCGGCCTTTTGGGGGTTCGGAATTTAAGGGTTGTTAGGGAAGGGGTAATTGCGCCTCCGGGAACCTCACTCACTCAACGAAATACAACGCCAACGCGAAACAAACTCTAGACAATGATGATAGTAGCTTACTTTATTATAAGATAAATGTTCCATAAGTCATTTCTTATCTTCCTACTCTTTCTCCTTCCGAAACACGAAGGAGACTTGCTATGATGGTCACCCATCCACACAAAAAAGTCGGCAAGGGTTGCTTAACCTTGGCGATTGATATTATTAACAACAAGCTTCTCTACTAGCCCATACCTACTATATGTATTTTCTACCTTATAAATAATATGAAAATCTTGTAAAATATCCATATTTACAGAATATTTCCATTGACCATAGACAAACCTAACCTCAAACATAAAACTGGTTATATCTCTTATCTCCCAGCTTCTAAAAATCTGAGAATTTTATAGGGCTTTCCAATCATGTTTACTACCAATTAAACCCAAAAATATTCGGGAACACGAAAATTTTTTGCTGTACGAAACTCCCATACAACCCTGCCATTCTCCTTTACTGAGGATGGTGGTTGTATGGATAGCTGCCTGTTTCTGTATGATGTGGATGTTAATGTTGGAGTCTAACTGTGTGCAATATTTGTGGATACTTTTAGCTACCATTCCGGACGCTCCTATGACTATGGGTACGACTTGTATTTGTGTGTTCCATAACCGGGTTATTTATTTTTGTAATAAATGATATTTACTTAGTTTTTCTATTTCTTTGGCTCCTATATTGTAATCTGATGGTATTGTATGTCTATTAAATATGTTTTGTTATCTATTTTATTTATGTATAATATCTGGTCTATTGTGCGTAACTGTGACATCTGTCTGAACTGGGATCTCCCACATTAATTTGGCTGTATCATTTTGTTTGACTTGAGATTGAGTGAGCTGTTGCTTCCACCATAAGCTGGTTGTTGTCCAAGTTGTATGTTTGAGGAGGGTCCGGTACACGTACTGCACCACATTATTGTGTCTCCTGGTGTAATGGGTGCCAGCCAGCTGCTCGCAGCCGCCACAATGTGTTGTGCGGTCTCGTCTTTGACACCATAGAGGCACTTCCCGTCCACCGCTCCACAGTGTTTTAGAATCCCTTGGGGGAAGACATTCTTAGCTAATAGCGTATATCGATGGCGTTAGTCCTTATAACACAAATTGCAAAAGGAACACCATGTCAATTATTTTCAGTTTTCGAGAAAAAAATTACTAAAGTGGCTAATTCGGAGTGTGGTTTCAATAGAACATTTTTTTTTAATTTTTCTTTTATCTTTAAGAGCAATATTTAATATCCGGATTTTATCACATATATTTATGTGTTATTCAAGCTTTACAACAGGTATGAATTGTAACTAGGTACAAAGATATTTGCAAAAAATCCAATTTTAGTTTCTATTTTTTATTTTTTTATTGACATAGTTTCCGCACGCAATCTTCATGGTAAATGATAGTTAGCCTTTTGTACTATGTACTTAAATTAAATCAGCCACATAATCCGTGGTATTGCAAAATTATGTACAATTGAAAAAAAATCTAAGCGCCTTTATTATTACAAATAGCAAAGTCAACAATCAGCACTTTGCTTTTTAACTGATACAATAATTTTATCTAGAGAAGTCGAAATTTTAGAAGATGATGCTTAAAATTAATTCTTATTTAATCTACCATATAGATATGTTTAATATATACATGTTTTAATGTGTATTTCTTTCAATTACGTAGATCCTAGTAATAATCACCACACGATTTTTTATTGCAAACTATCATGACATGACTTTTGCTATATGGTAGATTAACTAAGAATTTATTTTAAGCATCATCTTCTAAAATTTCGACTTCTCTAGATAAAATTATTGTATCATTTAAAAAGCAAAGTGCTGATTGTTGACTTTGCTATTTGTAATAATAAAGGCGCTTAGATTTTTTTTCAATTGTACATAATTTTGTAATACCACGGATTATGTGGCTGATTTAATTTAAGTACATAGTACAAAAGGCTAACTATCATTTACCATGAAGATTTCGTGCGGAAACTATGTCAATAAAAAAATAAAAAATAGAAACTAAAATTGGATTTTTTGCAAATATCTTTGTACCTAGTTACAATTTATACCTGTTGTAAAGCTTGAATAACACATAAATATATGTGATAAAATCCGGATATCAAATTTTGCTCTTTATTTTAAAGATAAAAGAAAAATTAAAAAAAAACCTATTTAAACCACACTCCGAATTAGCAACTTTAGTATTTTTTTTCTCGAAAACTAAAAATAATTGACATGGGGTTTCTTTTGCAATTTGTGTTATTAGGACTAACTACATCGATATACGCTATTAGCTAAAAATGTCCTCCCCCAAGGGTTTCTAAAACACTGTGCGCTCTCTTAAGCAGTAAGCACGTCTCTTTCGTGTTGCCTGGTGACAATGGCTTGATCTTGTAATGAGAATATGGATGCTTCTTGTGAGGGAGATATTGCCTGCTTTTTGAGCCATCTAAACGAGTAATTGGTATCTATGTTTTCTTTATCTATTACTGATCTGTAAAACTGTCCGTGTAGAGGTTTAGCTTTCCATTTTCCTATTGTGTATTTTATTTTAGCAGACTTTATTTCGCTATCTGTACATATTGTATTATTATTTATTTAAAATTCTATTCTATTTTCTTTCGGTTCCTTATCTATCGAATATTTATCTCTAGTTTTATCATGTATACTTAGCTATTGTTTTTATAATGTAGTCTGTTTCACGTTCTAATTCTGGTATTTAATTATTTGTGTTTTGTATAACATTTTTATATTTATCAGCACTCTGCCGCCTGTTTGTATTGGTAAATAATATAATCTAACTAAATACGCTTTTTGATGGTGAGCTTTGTTCATGTTTGAGATTTTCCTAGTTTTTACATCAATATTTTTTAAATCCGAACTTTTGTAATTTACTACTTGAAATGAATATAATAAAACGGGAACTGCAAAACTATTAATAGCTTTAATCAGATTTCTGGAATTTAAATGAGTATTTCCGATACATTACATACATAACATACATACACTCTTTTGAAGTAATATTTTTGTAGTCCCTGCCTAACTGTATTATGTTCCATTTTACCAGATTCGTGTATACCTAAATATTTATACTTATATATTTTTATTTTTATAATAATATGTAATAATGAACACTGGGCAGACCGCGCTCGTCACTAGGGCACCGCGATGCCGTAGTGCTTACTGCTTAGTTTTTCCGATCGCATAGTGACGCATCATTATTTAAATAGGTGACCTAAATACACGCCGGTAGCTAGGTAACTGCGAGTACTGGCGTGGCGCGGCGCGGCGCGGCGTGGCGCGGGTGGCGGGCTCCGTAACCCAAGCCGCGCGGCCGCGGCTGGCGGGACCGGTCCCTTTGTTAGCGGCGCGGTGCCGCTCGCTGCCCGCACACAATACTCTCCTCTTGTGTTGCACATCAATACGTCGCTGATAATACGTATGCAACTACTACTGGCACTGCAACTTGCAGGCCCCCTGGGAATATCTACTACTTATATCTGAAGGTGGGATTGTCTTCTTGTCCATCCTATTCGCCCCTTGCGTCAAAGTCAAATAATTTATTAATTAGTTTCGGTACTTTTGAAAGTCTAACAAAATAAGTAAAAACTAAAAAACTATTTGTAAATAAATAACTTGGAGGAATATCTGTTAAGTACATTAATATTAATACATATATATTGTTATCGGACTGTCTTTCTTTTTTGTTTTTTTCTCATGCTTAAACGACGACGGAACCAATTCGGATGTTTGGTACAGATAAAGGTTGAGACCCAAGAAAGGACGCAGGATATTATCAATGAGGACAGTCCCCCGGGAATAAACTATGTTGATAAAACTTCAGGTTCTCTATCTTTTAAACTACTGAACTAATTCGAATGAAATGAAGTACAGCGGTACAGCGAGCACGGATAGGACAGCGGATAGTATTTTCCGTATATCCCCAGAACGAAACGTATGCGTTGAAATACTTGTTGGATACATTAATTAATAAATTACGACAATTGTTTAAGACCCGAGAACGGACATAAGATATATTTTAAACTGGAAATATATGGCAAATTCCCGGGACTGTCTATCTTTTTAACCGACTTCCCAAAAAGGAGGGTGTTGTTAATTCGGCCGGTATCTTTTTTATGTATGTTCATCGATTACGCCGAGGTTTGTTGATCGACTTGCGTGATTAACATTTAAGTTTAAGATATACGGTTATGGGTGTGGCCCAATTTAATTTATTTGTGTTACATCTTCACTTGTTTCATTACTTTCCTTTACTTATAAAATAAAAAGTAAGAAAGAAAATAAAACTACGTTTAAAAAACCGTTTTCAAAAACCATAAATAATTGTTAGGTAAGTACTTATTAATGTTACTCAGTACCTTCCCACGGCACCCACTGATAGTTAAGAACAACCTCAAATCGTAAACAAAACTATTTATGAAATTAGTTTCGGTACTTGCATCCTGTATCAGTAATTAACATCACCAATCGGCAATTGGCACCGACTTCTATAGTGGGTGTCGTGGGTAGGTACTGAGTAAAATGAATACCTAACAATTATTTATGGTTTTTGAAAACGGTTTTTTAAACCACTGTGAGTTTCTGAGTTTTTGTGTATGTTTTGTACTCAATCACGTCGAAGCGGCTGAAGCGATCGGGATGAACATGGTGACATGGGGGTAGATTACGGTCTGGAATAACTCGCAGGCTAACACCGGCAGAAGTTAGTTAATATAGTATTTGTATCGAACCTGTTGAACTGGTGCAAAACTGCACGGTTGTTGATGCAGCTAGGCAACTGTTTGCCTTGCAACGTGTTGTGGGTTCGATTCCCGTACGGAGCAACTTGTGTTTGTGTGTACGTGAAATTGTGTTGGTTGTAAACTCACTCACGATACAAGAGACAATTAAAGGCAGGAGCAACGTTTTTGAAAAAAATACAACATAAAATACATAAACATGTAAAATACATAAATGTTTTGCTGTGTGTCATGTCTGCACATTTAATTGTGCAGCATTCACCACTACACTTGCACTACTTGCACTCAGCGGACGGCAGACGGGATCTATTTCGAGCTAGTAGTCACACTCTGACTAATGCCGTGCTCATCTCAGCTCTTCATCTTTTTGTATTTTAGAGGACCAAACCGTCGCGCGCCACTCCCTCACTGGGCGACTGCACTCGTACTTACCCGCGAGCGCGCGGCGCAGGAGCGCGGCTAGCAGGCGCCGCAGCTCGGCGGGCCGGGTGCGCCGCGCCCGCGCCTTGCTGACGCCGACACGCCGCCGCGACCGACTCCTGCGCACCACTGCACTCTCCACGCTCGACGTCTCCTCTGACATCACACTGCACTTTTTATTTCGTAGTACGTTCACTTTCACTGAGGGCATTTCGATCGGTGGCAACGAGAATTTCTCTGGATTTAAACATTTTTTTGGCCAAAAGTCATCAGAACTGGACAGATTGGAGGAGTCTTTGGGGCTGGGCAGCTGTAGGGGCGGCAGGATCTTGTTGTAAGGGATCAACCGGCGCGGGTAGTCGTTGCTGCGGCCGGAGCTGGAGTTGTACCACACGTCGCCGGAGAACAGAGACGAAGAAATGGAGTCGCGCGAGTCAGCAAAGTCGAGCGTGCAGTTGCGCGCGCGCGCCACGCTGACCAGGCTGAGCGGCGTGCGGTGCACGGTCGCGTTGCCTAGCTCGTAGCTGGGCCGCGACGCGGAGCTGCCGGTGTTGTAGTCGTCCTCGGAGGGCTGCGCGGGGTGCGCGGGGTGCGCGGGGTGCGCCGGGCCCCACAGCGTGGCGGGCGCCACGGGCTGCATGTTGAGGAAGGCGCGCGCCACGTGCGGCGGCGCGGCGCACAGCGTGGGCGGCTCGGGCGACAGCACGCCGAACGGGTGCGTGAAGTAGAACAGGCACAGCGGGCGACTCTGGCGACACAACACACGCTTCACTTTACTTACCTACGTCATCATCATCACGCCATCCTGAACATACGCCTCCCCAGACGGCTTCGTTACTTGTCATTGTCATGTAACGACCTAACCTACTGATATTGCTACTGACGTTGTGTTTAATGTTTGCACAACATTATCCCCAGATCAACCTACAAACATATTCCTTTCTGTCGTATCAAAATGTACACTTTGTTGTTTTCATATAAATTGGAATGTCAATGAAAAAAATAGCTGATTGAATTAGGTTGACGTGTAGGCCACCGCGCTTTGTATGAATAAAGGTATTTATGTTATATTCCTCTATATTTTAAACTTAACTACATGGTGCCCGAGACTGTTCCTGTATGTACTTATTTCTTGCATTTGATCTAACTTTTAACTATTTTAGTTTATATCCGTTCTCTAACCCATTCCGCAAATTTTGATTTTGATAATTCCCCCGTTTGAACTCCCCATGAGAAATGGATGTATTAACTGTGACTAAAAATCGTATTTTAAAGAGCTTAAAGGCATCGATTCCAGTAAAGACTGCTTCTTTGTTTGCAGCAAGGCGAGTGAGCTTTCACGTTTGCTACAGTGTCATATATCTCCAAACCAGCACGGCTTTTGTAAACGTCGCTCCGTGGAGACTAACCCATTACCTAGTCAACGCTCTGCATAAACGACTAGACATGACATTGGAAATGTCCTCAAGAAATTTAATTTTCCCTGTTTGTGGAGTGAGTGCTGTTTACAGCCACACTCCGATCTCGACCGACTCTAGTTATCTATTGTTCTATGAATGAACTTTACTTAGACTTCAGTAAGTGCTCCGTCGTCACATACACTGGAAAACTGTCTGTGAACTATAACTACAGAGTAGTTAACGGGGAATCCCTTACTCCGGGTCGAGTTTATTCGGTTCGCGATTTGGGCGGACTCACAATTCTCATTTAACTTACGTATCGATGTCGTGGTCAAGTCGTATGGGCTGCTGGCATTCAACATAATCATCAATCATTGCAAGGATTTCGGAGCCATTTAAAAGAGCTACTTCTTTAAAGTTACTTAAGTTTTGTACGTTCTTTCTTACATATTGCATTATGTATCGTCTGGAGCCCCTTCTACACGTCGCACCACTCGAATTGAAATATTCAAAATTAATACAGTAGTCGTATTTAAGGCCATTTTAAGTAACTTTGTAATGAGAAGAAATTGTTATTGTTACCTTTACATCATCAGTGGAAGTTGACGCGTCTGATCTTCCGCCATTCATTTTCATTCAGTTTAAGTGAGCACTCCATACGATATAAGGCGAGGCACAGAGTGCGGCGGGCACATGTCGGCGAGGCTACGCGACACGGCGCGACACGACGCGACACGATCGCACGACACGGGCAGGCGACGCGCGCGGAGCGGGCACACTGCCGCGCCGTGGCTGGCACGCGCCGCACGCGGCCGCCGCCCGCCAGGGAGGCAATCGTCGCGTTTACTTCTGGAGCTCCAATGATCTAGTTTGCTTAAAAACTTATTGCGGAATTTAGGCATATTATAATGTTGTGCAAGTTTGTTATGTCAAAAAGTACATAAAAATATATTTTTAGGCACTTTTTGTTGACTAAACTGTCGTACGTCGTAGTCCACTCCATCTACTGTCGAGTTGGTTGGTGGAGTACTCGATAATGTAAAACCAGAGGTGAGTGGTGAATGAGCCCGTCCCTGTGTCTCGGCGGCGGCGGGCGGCAGGTGAGGCAGTGCCGGGCCGCGACGTCCCCGTCACCCAGTTCCCGCGCCCCGGTCCCCAGGCCACTGCCTGTCTCCCGACTCCCGGGACATGGAGTCGCGCTGCACGGGCTGCGACTCCCGAGCGCTCGACCTGTTCTTGCCACACTGCGACTCCCCGTATAACGGTATTGCCGTTGACCATTGTCTGCGTGTTGAATACATCTGTGTCTTTCAGGCAATTCATTACATGAAATATCGAAAACGCTTGCACGTTCACTATTCGGATTTCACATTCTGTACCTATGACGATATGCGTAGCTGATACCTACCCCCTACCCTAGAGTCATCTCCAGTGTCGTGGGTGCGCTTCATCAACATGAGTCTGTAACTATCCAATTGCAGAAAACAGGCCTCTTCTCACACGGAGAAGGAACATGTATGTCCCATTAACCTCATGGTTTGTCAGTGCTGTGTTAATATTAAGCCGGGTCCAGACCAGTAGTGACTGTAACGTGTAATGTAAGGGCTCGAATGGCTTGCTTAACGTCGCGACGTCGATATACACATAGCAGAAGACGGAGTGCAACACTCGAGGACACTATCACAGCTTATTCCGAATACCAAAATCATGACTACAAAATCACTGCAAAATCAAGAGAGAAGTAGTAGTAAAACTGGGCAGAGAAACTTGGGGGAGGCCATACAAAGTGGTTATGAGAAACTTATTTTCTGTCAGTTTTTGTCCCCTCTAACAACCGAGAAACCTTGATACCAATTTTTTTATGATAGCAGCTGCATAGCTTCACTGGAAACACCCATCTATCCCGCTCCGCTTCTTTGGAAACGCACCCTTGGTGTAGTAGGTTACGCGGATGACACTTTATTATTGGCCACTGAAAACACTTAAGTATGACAGTAGTGTCCAACTGGCAGAATTGGGAGTGGCCACTCTAGTGTCCTAGATCTAGAAATCGCATCTCCTAAGACAGAAGCTCTGTGGTTTAATAAACTGCTACGAGGCAGAGAATCACACAGATATTCTGTCCGTAGTAATTACACACAAGTTCAGGTTGGTCAATAAATGAAATACGTTGCCCTAAACTTAGACTCGAGAAACTAGTCGCTGGGGATTTGTAGGTAATAATCTATTTCTTTCAACAACTTACATCGTGGCGCCATCTATTGGTATTGTGTGTTAAATGGAACAATATCATCTCTCTTATAAAAATCAGTTGCCGATCGTTAGTCTAGCTATACCTCGAGATCGGTTCACGGTTGGACCAATTTGGTTAATTATGGTCTTGAATTATTTGTAAAAGTCCAGGGAAGGTTTAATGGGGAGAAAAAGTTTTTTTGTAGCGGTATGAAGTTTGCCGGGCCAGCTAATCTAGACACACGGCAGTGTGTCCGCCAAGTTCGAGCAAAAAAACCGACACACCGGCCGTGGGTTATATTACACGAACCATTTCGGGCCAAGTTCGACCCACCTATAACTCAAAATCTATTTTATCTACGCATATGAAATTTCTAGTATCTGTCGAGATCTACTTACTTATCTAAAATACAAAATTTCATTAATGTACCTATTGTAGGTCTTGAGATATTGACGTCAGAAAATCGCTAATCTGGGGGCACGGTAGTGCCCCCGCCAAGACGAGCCAAGCGAAGCGCAAGCGCAAGGGCACTACCTACCTTTTCTCGAAGCGCTTCGTCGTATTTTTGAACCTTCATAACTTGAGTTTGGGTTATACCAGATAAACAAAATTTTCAGGATATAATGTCAGTGGTAGACTTAATAAACCTCTAAAGTTTCAATTGCATAGCTCTTATACTTTAGATTTTATTGATATCTAAAATACCCCGATTTCGTCACTCACTCACTCACTCACTGATGATCAACAAAATTCTTAAGGTACTTCCTGAAGTCCTAGAAAACTGAAATTTGGTATGTAAGCTAGTATTAGTACCCAAACAACAAAAAAATCCTAAAACTTGGAACTTTTACCCCCCAACCCCTTAAACTAGGGGGTGAAAGTTTGTTCGAGACTTCCGCAACTTTTGACGCTAGAGGTCTGAATGCGGCCGCGGAGGGGTAAAAATCTGAAATAGGGAAACTTAATTCCCTATTTCCTGCTTGAGATCTGAAAATTATACACAAGTACATAGAACACAAACTTTTCATCAAATCAAAACATTATCCTACCCATAAGTACTTAGATATGAATAATATTACTACACTTCACTTCGGTAAGTGTTTATTAATCAACCTATACTTTTGAACATAAGCATCGTAAGTATAGTATGCGCCAACGCCCGCCGCCTGCCCCCTCGTCCCCGCGCAGTAGCTAAAAATAATCGGCCCGTCAGCGAGCGCGGCACCCGAACGCGGGCAGACGCGCGAGGGCAGACGTCGTTGACGGTTGTCTCGTTGAATGAAAAGTTTTCGGAATATTTCGGTGATTTAAAAGTTTGCTATCGCGGAGAAAAAAACCATTTGCCTTATATTTAATTGTTAGTAGTTTAGTAGGTAAAGGTTTAGATACTAGTGTTTTAATTTTCATTGATAAAAAGTATTAGGATTACGTTTGCAATTTTCTTATAAATTTAGTAGTTTAGTAGGTGAATTTGTCGCTCATTTTATCTTTCTATCATAAGCAACCTACAAAAAGAAATGAAATCCCACAAAAACATTTTATGTTAAATGTTGCCAAGACGAGACCATATAGCTCGCACTGTCAAAAAGTAATCAGATCCCGTGTAGAGCCAAGTTTCTAACCCTATACTTTTGAACTGGCGAGTTGGCCGCACGGAAAGAGTTT
Source organism: Spodoptera frugiperda (assembly GCF_023101765.2). Classification (NCBI taxonomy): domain Eukaryota; kingdom Metazoa; phylum Arthropoda; class Insecta; order Lepidoptera; family Noctuidae; genus Spodoptera; species Spodoptera frugiperda. Next base: position 2,935,775 of record NC_064229.1, on the reverse strand, counting down.
AGAAGATTGAATAGATTTTTAAGCTCAAGCCCATATGACGAATAGCAAAAAGTCCGTGCGGCCGACTCGCCAGTTCAAAAGTATAGGGTTAGAAACTTGGCTCTACACGGGATCTGATTACTTTTTGACAGTGCGAGCTATATGGTCTCGTCTTGGCAACATTTAACATAAAATGTTTTTGTGGGATTTTACTATACACTCACTGACTGACTGACTGACTCACTCACTCATCAAAAACCTAGACCACTTCCAATGGTCGTATTGACTTGAAATTTGGCATGGAGGTAGGTCTTTAGGTCAAGGTAAAGGAAAAAATCTGAAAATGGCCAAGTGTGAGTCGGTTTTAAAAATAATGAAGGTGTAAATTTATATCCCTAAGGAACTAAAACAAAAAAATTATCTATATCTTCCAATGGTCGTACCGACCTAAAATTCGTTACGAAGGTTTGTATTTAGTCAAAGTGAAGTAAAATAAGAATAAAAGAAAATAAACCTTACAAAAATAAATGAAATCCCACCCAAAACATAAATGTGAAAAGCCTTTCACATTTATGTTTAAAAATGATATAACTTGGCAAGTTTTAATAGAAAATTATATACTTGACTCATTGCGTTTAGTAGGTTTATAACAAAGTGTGTGAAAACTTGCCAACTTGTTATATCATTTTTAACTGAGGTCTGTGTATGGAATTTGGTACTTGTTTAGATCTCACTTCTTTTATAGGCGAAGCATTCCAATATTATCGAACTTGGCAGCCTTTCACATTTATGTTTTGGGTGGGATTAATAATAGCGGCATCGTCCGCGTGGAATAATGACTTCTGGCAGCATTTGGCTCTCCTACCCGTATTCGTACACGAGTACGGGAACCAGAACCCAGGGAAACACCCACACCACACCCAAGCGGGTCTCAAACAAACGTTGTGCTATTGTTACAGCGTAAAGTCCACTGCGGGTAACCTAACATTTAAACTTATTTGCGTTTGGTACAAGTAAGTAGTCGAGCCGCACAATCAAGTTGGTTTGGTTACATTTATTTTATACCTACCAAGTTTCATCATACAGACAGACAGACAAAAATTTCTTAATTACATTTTTGAATTCAGTATCTACCTGGTATCAGTTACATATTTTCATTGTACAAAATTAACACTTGTAGGTACAGTTTTATTATAATATATGTGTAGAAGGCCAATAAGTGTTATAAAATGGTAGAGATAACACTAAGTTGCTGTTGTTTTATCCTAGGCCAAAGGTAAAGTTGTACAGCAGCATCTACCCAGCCAGTGCGTCAGATATTACGGCAGGTACTACACTTATTGATGTAGGCATTCTTTCCTATTTATTACAGACTGCACGCGTAGCGTAGTGTTAGGGCAACCAGCTACTGCGCAACCGCGCAACGTGTCGCGATTTCGATTCCCGCTCGGAACTAATGTTTGTGTGATCCACAGATGGATATTTCGGGTCTGGGTGACATAATAATATGTATGAGAACTTGAATGTTTGTATTAAACGCACCCAAGATACAAGACAAAAGAAAGGCCTAGTGTGGGGTGTCGTATTAAAAACAGTTAAAAGTCTTGTAGGGGGACAATGAATTAATGGAACTTTGGTATGTGTTCGGGCACGTTCGGATACATATTGCAATATATGTACAGACGGACAGACGTACAGTAGGGGAAGAAGCTACAGATAAGGATAGTGATGCGGCGGCGGCGGAGTGCGGCAGCGCTGGCAGTCGCGCGGCAGCAGAGACCGCGAGCACGCGCGCCGCCGGCACCGCGCGCGCGCACGGGCATGTGTCGCGCCGCGTCAATAACTGTGCAGCTATACAAACATCACAATCTGTGCGAGTGATCTCTGTTTAATAATTCCGCTTTCCTTCTGAATGTAGGCCAATGAGCACTCTCCGATGTACACGAGTTAATTTATTTTGAAACTAAAGAACATTACATTTGTCACTGATTTTATACAAATAGTAATAACTAGTATCTACTTCTTGAATTTAATTTACAAGTACCTACGGTTGCATTTGGGGAACACGTTCTGCTGAGACGATGCATTGAATATTATAGATATACATAAATATTTAAACGTCACATGTCATGTCATCGCAACATCCTGATTATTCCTGATTACCAAACAATTCAATTATCGGTTTCCAACTTTACATAGTTTAAAAAGTGTCAGAAATGAGTTTGAGTACCAATTCTATGTGGTCCGATTATGATACCTAATAGTACGTAAGGTCCTGTAGCTAGTAGACGTAGTAGTACATGCCGTTGGCCGCCGCGCAGCCTGCGGTGAGAACTGTGAGATGTGTTTCATTGGTGATTGGATGGTACTTACTGCTCTCACTATATTACTGATGTAGGTACGTGAAATAAATGACAACTGGGTGTTTGTTCGTAGCGCTGCGTGTTGCAGCGCCCGCCGCCGAGCGTCACCGAGCGACACGCGGCCCGAGGCGCGCGGTGTATTAATAAATAGTGAACTTTGTAAATGTTAACCTGTGCCCTGTGAATCAGTCGTAGCGACAATTGCGCGCGCCACTTGTTCTCATCAAAATAAACATTCCACCTACTTAAATGTTATGATGTCGATATCGCACGCTAATGGGACTTGGAACAAGATCGTGTCCGGGATTTCATCAACTCCTTACTGCCGTTGCCGCGAACTTATATAATGTGTACATGTACATAACGTACATAGTGCACGCACCGAACACACAATAAGTTGGATTTTAACTAAGCAGCAAGCAAGGGCCAAGCAAGAACGTGTATGGTTTGCTTACAGAGAGTTCTGTTCTTTTTTAATTAATTACTATTGTGCTACCATCGTTACATGACTGTTAAATGTGTCGTAGAGTATATAAAAAAGTTAATAAGTATAATCCTTACTTTTGCATTACTTATAACATTTTCCGGATTAAGATATTATTTTAAACAATAGCATAACATCATAATATCTATAACAAGTTCACATTTCTTCGAAAAAAAAAAAAACAATAAGACTTCACCCTCGGGAATCGAACCAAAGGCTCCTTGTCCGGTACACTCGCTTGCGAACAATCAATCAACTAGACACCTAGAGCAGTTTCTGGCTGCGACTTCGTGTGCATACACACGTAGTTAATTCGCGTATTTACCATATTGTCGTGATATCAGTTAGGGGAAATCCTATTTTTAGTGGAATCCCAGAGGAGTTTGAACCACAGAATACTACCCAATCTCCGTGGAAAACCCATGCTACAAGACATGCCATGCAGTAGTTACGTCTGTGCTTCGTTAACTTTTTTATGACTGATATTTTTTATTTATTCTTGTGACGTTCATATCCGCAATATTCGCATTAAAATTTGCTTATGCGAAAGCAAATGTCAAAAAAGGTGCGAGCGTATAAATGATGGGATAAACGAAAGAGTTTAACATAATTGTAGGACATGATTTTTGCAGCGGAACGGCCTGATGATTTCGAATCTCTGTGTTTACCTTCAATAAATCGCTAAAGAACTGATTACCATATTTTAAACTTCGTTAACTACCACAAACTATATTTGTGGCCGATTTGAATGGCATGCTAACACCCACGGCATCATTGATACAGTGTGTTGCCGAGCTCGTGGGGAACTCGCGAGCTCGCGAAGTGAAGGCCGGGCCACTCGCAGCTGTAGGCTGTAGCGTGGCAGTGGTTTATTTGTTCGCAGTGGGTGCCTCGGTTATTTTTAGGAGCAATATGTGGCTCACCTTGGCTGCTCTGCATAGTGCATCCCACAGACGCCGCGGTGGCCGTGCTCCGTGAACTTGTAGGCACGTCCACTTCAAGGAAGGATGATACATTTAAGCACTTAATTCTAGTTCAGTGTTTCCCAGGCAGTTGTTGTAGATTCTAATACTTTTATTACCAAAACCAAATTGATTCTTTTGGGTTGTAACATCATTACTTATTACAATAATCTGCATAGTATTTAATAAAACCTTAATAAAGTCATTATCACGTTAGATACTTAGTAGGTTTGTTGAGTTTCTTCAACATCTGTGGCACCCCACATAAAGACTAGGCGAAATTGACATAAATACACTACACTGTATAACTATACACTTGTTACACAGCTCTTTGCTCATTGCTTTTGGGTCAGAGCCATCAGACCACACAGGATAGGGGCCAGTATGTAGTGTAGGGCTGATGCCGACCACTCGAAGGTTAAGGTGGTTAAGGTGCCAGGTTCTCATGATGTGCTTGCGATTTCGGAACCTGGCAAATACCTACCAATGTGACTGGCAAGTACCTACGAGCCGGGCGGCGCCGCCAATTCGTGCTTCGTTGCCTCTCCCACACTTAAACATAAGTACTGATTTTTAATAAGTACATATCTTAATTTTTAAAATTAAAAGTAAATAAACTCCAAATATACACCTATGTAATTTAATTGTGATTATACGAATACTAGCCTGATAAGGTACCTGCCTGTTGATAAGACTCAACATATCTCCAGCTGTTGATCATTACAAGAACCGCCAATGTGAATACAGGTAGATAAATAATTCATTCAGTGTTCTTCCAAAGACTAGTGCACTGTGCAACTATACATACCACTGTACCACCTATATAGTAGGTAATATTATTTCCAATACTAGGTACATCCCGGCTGCGTCAATAGACTGTGTTCGTTCCTTATTGCACTAGGGCTTATCGTTATAAACAATCCATCATATTTGTGAATATTAGGTTACACTAATCATAAGGAATATTTGACCTCAACGGGAATACACTTCAACCATCGACTGTCCAAACGATACGAGACGCGAGTTAGCGGCTGGTGGAATGTGAATATTGTGAATTGTGAATTGGTGCTAACGACAGTCATGAGATGGCGCCACCATCGCCCGTGTTGGGCCTACGAAGAGTGACTTGGATCGTGGAGCTTGGTGATACACCAGCATATGCTCATGCACCGTATGAGAAGCACCTTTCTACTAGTAAATGTGAGTATCTATCAACTATTTACTTTCTATTACAGGACAACACTATTTGTAAGCGGCGGAAATTATACCGGGTACTTTTATATGTATATCCATTCTAAAAGCGGGGGTGATCAATATAAATCATATTTTTAACCGACTTCAAAAAAGGAGGAGGTTCTCAATTCGACCGTATTTTTTTTTTTTTTTTTTTTGTTATGTATGTTAATCGATATCTCCGTCAGTTATAGACCGATTTGAGAAATTCTTTTTGTGTTTGAAAGAGTACGATGTCCGTGTGGTCCCATAAAAATTTTTTTAAAGTCTGACCATAAATGTGGAAGATAATCCAGGGAACTCCTCAAAAATGAACAGAATATGCTCTGCGTTTGAGTTTAAGTGATGTATATTAGCTTATCTTTCTGAGTAACCATACAATTCAGGACAGATAGTAGCATATCTGGTATAAAATGATGGGTAGCTTGATGTGCTGTCTGATTTACATGTGTATGTAGGTACCAAATCTGTTTGTGTTTGACAAATGCATATCTCTGGCAGTTATAGTCCGATTTGAGAAATTCTTTTTGTATTTGAAAGAGTACGATGGCAGTGTGGTTCCATATAATTGTTTTTAAAGTCTGACCATAAATGTGGAAGATAATCCAGGGAACTCCTTAAAAATGAGCAGAATGAGCTCCGCGTTTACGTTGAAGTGATGCATACTAGCTTATCTTTCTCAGTAGCCATAAAATTCAGGACATATCTGGTATAGAATGATGGGTAGCTTGATGTGCTGTCTGAGTTACATGACTGTATACCTATGTGGGTATCTAATCTGTTTGTGTGTTTGACAACTTACTATGTATGTAGCTTATGAACAGGTTACTGTTAGCTGTCGGCTCGGCAGATCATAAATAAGGGTATCAGGTTAATATACATTTGAAAATAATGTAATTATGCGTCAATATGGATAGATATTAATATTATTCATTTACACGGCACTGTCTCATATGAGCAGCGCGTTTAATAGGTCGACCCATACTCAAATAAATTATTCACTAAAAATCAAGAAATAAAAAACAATTTTAACAAAAAAAAAACCGACTTCAAAAAATAAATATTCCAAAACAAATTAATATGCACTAAAAAGTAAAAGAAATAATTGCGTATTTTTCAACAACTTAATAGATCAACTAACTTTACTAACTCATCACACACATTATAATGTAAGTAGGTACAATTATTGTTATTTTTGGAGTCGGTGTCAGCCTAGGAAACGCCAACAACTAGCACGGCACGGGCACGGCACGGGCGGAGTGGTGGTTAAGTACCTTCTTACAACTGGTGTAAAACTGAAATGTTTTGTTGTGATAATAGGTAAATAACAAACCTATCTTAGTTGGCTGACACCGACTCCAGAAATAACAATAATTGTACCTACTTACATTATAATGTGTGTGATGAGTTAGTAAAGTTAGTTGATCTATTAAGTTGTTGAAAAATACGCAATTATTTCTTTTACTTTTTAGTGCATATTAATTTGTTTTGGAATATTTATTTTTTGAAGTCGGTTTTTTTGTTATCTATGATCGGAGCGAGAAGTGATTTAAATATTAGTGCCTTCAAAGTCTGATAAGACGATTATAATATGCGGGTGGCAGCTGTAGTTAATATACTAAACATTTCATGAATTTCTTTTGAATATTTCAATTCGAGTGGAATGACATGCATAAAAGGTGGTCCATCCATCCAGATTATAAGTAAGTAACATGCGTAATCCAAAAAATAGCTTGCACAAAACAAAACCTAAAGTAACTTTTAAAGATCAGCTCTTTGCTTGAATTATAATAGAAACAGCCAGCCTATTAAGGAAACAGTTTTATGTTCTAGCGGTATTTTAATTCGGTAGTTACAATACTATAGACTATACTTATATTAATGAAATAAATATAGGTCAGTCATAATTCGATAAACTAGTATAAATTATGAATAGCGCCATCTGTGTTTAGGTTCTTAACATCTACGTTGATTTGTAATAACAAGCGTTTATTGTTATCTCACTCACTCGCATTCGCATCTCATTCGACTCGCTGCCAGTTGCTGTCGCCGCCGCTGTCATTTTCATAGATTCTTACTAAGTTATTTAACTTTACTGTGCCGCGATGTTTTCCACGCTGTGTTGCTGTTTCTATATTCTAATTTTTTAAGTGTGATAGCGAGGAGTACTTGCTATTAAATTGAAGTGAATAGTGCTAAATTTGTGGCAGTGGTTTATTTCTTAGAGTTTTACGAAATCTTGTTTATAAAAGTTTGGTCAAAGTTTATACGGGAGTGGTTGTGCGTGTGTGCGTGTTGTCATGTCTCAGAAAAACTTTTCAATCATCACTTGAACTGGATCGAAGGTTCCTGGTCGGAGACGGATAGGTGTCTGCGAAAATGGAGCCAAGTTACGTAGGTAAGTGAGACGTGGAAAACGCTCGGCGCCACTTTACCAAGTTGGCAGAGAAGGACCTTGACTAGCCAGAAGTTTAAGCGCAATCTCGTCTAGGTTGTGGTGGTGATGCAAGCGCGCCTTGCGCCCGCGCCGGCACCTGCCGCCGCCGAGGCGCCGCGGCCACCGAGCGACGCAGCACTGTCGCGTTATCTTATCACTCTGTAATGCTGTGTACATAACCATCGGATAACATGAGTTAACTCTCTTCTTTCATCCATTATGCTTGTCTTATGGGATTCCTATGGTGCTATATCTGCTATACTTATAAGATAAAAGTTGTACACCCCACTAGCGCTGTACAAGTATTACTGATCATCATTGAGCACAAGTTGATGTGACGGATTAGTTATTTCATTTATTAGAGTAGTAGGACCTGTTATACTTACATTCTGACTACAGAGTTGGTAGCTGCCATATGATCAGCAAATAAAATAATAATAACAACTTATGTCATTTAGAATTAATTGTCGAGGAAATGTTACTATGGACGTTGGTTTAAGGCAATAAATAAAAAAATAGTGCAATATGGGCTTTTTTTATTACTATAGTATTTGTCAAAGAAAGTGTTGTGTTATGTTGTTATTTTTAAATACTAGAATATTGTGTTTAACATTACTTTAACAAAAACTGGGTAACACTGGCTGAGGTCGTTGAGACAACAACATTCCAAATGTGAATCTCCTCTCATATAGGTCCCTACATGCAATCTGCAATGAAATCTCGACAGGCTCAACATTTTTACAAGGTCTCTGAATTTATGTCCCTAAGTTGCTGTATTGTGAAGTCAAATTATTGTGTTCATGATGTCATATAACAGCCAGTGTTAATTGATATTTGGCAGATATAGTTAAGCTGAGTCATGAAATGAGATGAAAAAATAATGAAACATTACATGAAATAAATCCAATATACTAGTAATCTATGTAGGTATAATAAACAAAAAAATAATGACTACTCTACTTACAGTCCGATGTCCCCTACATAGGGTAGAGAGTGTCCACACATGTATGGTAAACAATTGAAAACACAATATTGATGGTTTGAATGCATTGTTATACCTAGTTGTAAATATAAATACAAGTATTTTGTTTGGTTTCTACACATGTATAATAATATTTTTTATAATAACTATGTAGTTCTATACCCATGTAGTTTCACTTGCCGCTTGCCTTCTTTTGATTCCAAAACAAATTCTGCCCATTATAACAATAGGCTTGTCCATTATTACATACAAGGAAAGAGTGGGTGTCATTTAACATGTACCTGACTCTCCCCTTACTAAATAAAAAATTAGGTACTCTTAACTACTACAGAGGCAAAAACAAAACTGGTTCTGAATCCCAGTTATTTTACAAGGTACCAATCTATACTGAAATGGGCAGAGTTATCATGTGACATGATGTTACATAAGAGCTATATTATATACAATAGTAGGTCAGGTCAGTAACAACACTAACTCTCAGTAATAACTGGTGTTGAACCAAATTTTTCTTAATAACTAACTAATTAAGTAACTATAAACTTTGATTGTGTTTGTCGTCAAACCTTTGGTTTTTTATTAAAATGACGTCATTCCGTCTATCTCTTTACACCTCGATTAAAGAGGTAGACAGAGATGTAGTATTACAATGAAATGAAAACCTCTTTTCTCATTTGCTATGTTGCAAGTTGCATATACCTAGGAAGTTAATATTCGTACAAGTACAGTTTCAACTAAACCATTATTAGGTACCTGCTTTTGAAACGTCACAAATAAATACTTTTGTTTCATTGGGTTTTCTAGTTTACTTAACAAATTATACCCAATATTTTACCTAAGTTTATTAGCTGTACAATAAACAAGTGTTCTTGAAGTAGAAATTACTCCATTCCAGACTATAATTTATTTCCACACCAAATTTCATCCAAATCAATCCAGGAGTTTTTTATGTAAGAGTAAAAACATATATAAATCCATGGATGTATGTAGTATGGCACAAACATTAACATTGTGTATACAATGTATGGACACTTGATTTACTTCTTTTTATTTTAAGTAGTAATAATATGCAGATAACTAATGCTGCCCAGAGACTAGGTATAGTTTGTCAGATGTCATCAAGTGTCCCTGTGTACTAGTATATTACGTCGTGTAGTATGTGTTATTAGATTGTTGCGCCGTGCAGATTCTGTCATGCACCAATTGTGTTCAAGAAAGCTGGGTAGGAAATGTTAGAGAGATCATCTTTCAGCAGATCATATTCTTCCTCATGGAACTTGTTTGGATCTCACAGATTGCACATTGTTACACTACAGATACATGATTCAATGAATAAGTTAATTAGGAACTAGTTACCTACTTATGTTATTACAATATTCACCTTGCCTGCACTCAAACAAACTAACTAGTAGTTATTTGGAGTTTGTTTTATCTATTATCTTAATTATCTGGTATCTTTATTTTATCTATTATGCCACCAAATTACATCGTTTTTCTGTCTATAATATAATTATTCTGTTATTTATTGTATGCCCTATATATTCCGTTATTTTTATATTATGTACTTATATCAATTGTGAAATTTTAAATTAATGAATTTGTTATGATTTATCAAATACATACATAATTGTCGTAAGTACAAAATGTACTTAGGTACATAGACGTAATGGTGCGTCCACATTTGGGGTCCCCATTCACGTACAAGCTAGGAGGTACTTGTTAGTAAGTTTAAAACAACTGTACCTCACCGAAAACCGACGTCAAACAACGCTTGCGTTGTTTCGTGAGTGAGGTTACCGGAGGCCCAATTCCCCCCTTCATAATCTTCCCAATCCTCAATACCCCAACAACCTTTAAAATCCTAAACCCCAAAAGGCCGGCAACGCACTTGTAACGCCTTTGCATTGGTGTTTCAAGTGGCCATGGGTGGCGGCGATTGCTTAACATCCGGGGGTCTAATCCAATTCAACGAAAAATGAAGTTTCGCCCGAAACTTCGCAAATTTCGTACTACAATTCCATTTAACTATTGCGAACCTTTGGGAACAAAAATGAACGAATGAAATAAAGATAAATAAATAGGTTTTGATTTGAAATTAAAAATAAAACGCTAAGTATTTTAAGTAGTTAATTTCATTAGTAAATCAATAAAACCTACGGCCGAAAATTAAACGAAACTTCGGATTCGAGAACCGGAGTAGGTCCCAGGTGATACATGTGCTCGATTACGCGCGTGTACCATAAAAAAAATTAGACAAATAGGTATACGTTATAGGTATTTGGGAAATTAGTTTTATTTAATTACTATTTAACTAGGTATTTAAGTATTCATTCATTTATCTAACTGAAGGATCTAGTAATACAGACTGCTGTCCTTTTCATGTCCCGTCATTCTATTTAATTTAGTTTTTATCAGTTAATGATTTTGTACTACTAAGTAAAAGTTACCTAGGTCGTGAACTTATGACAGGCGGCGCGGCGTGCGAGCTGTGCGCCCGTTGCTGCCGTCGCCTAGCACAATAACCGCGATGATGTCACGCCACTAATTCCATTGACGAGAACTATCTGTGACGACGCTGGCTGGACTGACTAATGGCCATGCTGAATGTGCTGTATACACTGTGCGTGTAAGCAGCTGCTGTACCACTGATACTCACTAATTCGCGTGAGACGCTGTTACAACAACAAAATAGTGGTTAAGTAATATGAATCTATTTTTTCACGAGGAACTGTACAAGGAGTTCGTGATCCTCGAACAAATAATTTAGGTTCCTAGTTATTGCGTCTCGAATACAAAGTTCTAGATTTACGTAAGTTTTATAAACCTAATTAACTACTTAGGTAACTAGTTGACAAATTCCTAAAATGTAAAATTTTCTTGCGTAGGTACGTACTTAGGACATATTTTAATATCAGGTTAAGACGTCGATGGTATAGGTAGTACAATACATATAAAGTTATGTGTACAGTTAAAAACAGACTAGGATCTAGATAGGCCGAAATTTCTTTGCATTAGTTAGGAACCTGATTCTAGATTAGTGAACTTGAAATGGAATATTAGGTGGTTACAACTAAGTATGACTATAGTTCTTAATAGACATCCCGAGTCTTTCCAAACTCCAAAGTGAGTCAATTAAAACTGTTTTCAAAATTGATCGGTAAGTTATATTTTGTTATGGGCTTGTGAAACGTAGTTTTATATGAAAATGGAAATCATATCTTACCTATAATGGTACTAATGATTCGCTGATAGGACCACCATCACATAACTACCTATTTAAATAGTGACGCAGCCACAGGGCGGGGGTGCATGGTGCGTGCAATGCGTGGGCTGTGGCGAGAGCAGCAAACACAAAGAGTGTAGAGGAGATGTCACAACTACATTTTCCTTTAATACACTCACAGGCACATTTAACCGCCCACCTTGATTTTCTTGATTTTCTCATACACTACTTAAATCTGGGTAAGTTTGATATTTTTTTTGAAAACTAGACATATTATGTTAATTAAATACTGTGAAGTAATGTTAAAATCCGCATTTATTCATCACTTAAATTTAAAAAAAGCATTTTTAGAGATTTCTGTAGAAAACTCTTGTTTTACAATATTTGTTATTTTTCAGTTTCTGGGCTCATTTATTGGTTTTTAGTACTGGGTGTTACCTCTTCTGGCTCTAATGACTTCTTGCAGTCGGTTTGGAACGCCATCAATGACATCTTGGAAGTCTGATTGAGGGATGTTGTGCCACTCCTCAACTGCAGCAATCTTGAGCTCCCCAATCGTCGTTGGTGCGGCAACCCTTGCTCTTGCTCATCTTTTAAGGTTGTCCCAGATGTGTTCAATTGGATTGAGCCCAGGACTGCGTGCTGGCCACGGTAATGTTCGTATACCGACCTCGTCCAGGTACTGGGTCACTGTTCTAGCACCATAACTTCGTGCATTAACGTGCATTAATTGAAAATTTTCACGAATAAATGGTGCAAATGTCACAACATGGTCTTGAAGACCCTCTTCCTGATCCCTGTGTGCAATAACACTACCCCTATCAAACCCTACAAGATCGGTACGAGCGTCGTAACTGATGCCGCCTCAAATCATTATTGAACCTCCCTGATAACCACAGTTTCCAATATCGTACACGAGGCAAACTCTCATTTAGTCATCTGTACACTCGCTGACGCCCATCTGGACCTCATAGGACTATTCAGCTTTCGTCTGAAAACAGAACGTCTGTGGAACTGGTCTGTGGACCAGTTTGCGTATTCTCGCGCAAATTGAAGTCGCGCTCTACGGTGCTGTGTGAGCAATTCTGGGGCGCGTGCTGGACGAAACGCAGTTTGGTTCCTCTCTGCCAACCCTCTGCTCACTGTCCGTTCACTTACGCTGACATTTCTCACTTCAAATAGGCGAGTTCTAACCTCGGGAGCTGTGGTAAAGCGATTTCTCAATACATTGTTCACAATGAAACGATCGTCCCGAGCCGATGTGCATCAATGACGGTCTTGTCCCGGTCTCCGCGTGTAGGAACCCGTCTCCCAAAAGCGTGTGTTAGCATCCCGCACAGTGATTCGAGGTACACCAAGCATCCGAGCATTGTGACGTTGGCTGTACCCAGCATCGGCAAAAGCTACGGCTCTTGCAGCTCCAGTTGCATCCAGTGGCACTTTTATTCGATTACAATAATCAAGGGGTGTAGTAAGTTAAGCAAAATGTAATCACACCAAAAAGAGCAGGATAACCAGGTTAAAACTCACACTAACCCGATCGCTGAGAATGTAAAATTTCGAATAAGTTACAAAAATGCATCTGAATGCAGGAACTTCTAAAAAAAACATGGGTCAGAGTGTTTAATTTATTGCCAAAGTAGCCACTTGAAACATAACAGCCATCGGGATAAACATTCCTTATCGCAAACTAACGCGGTGACGTATTTCTAAGGTGGGCGGTTAAATGTGCCTGTGAGTGTATAATGCGTGACACTTTACGGGCTGTGCGTGACGTAATGACGTTACAAACCACGTCCCTCTCTATTTTCCAACATGCAGTCCCATAGTTTTATGTGCCACTTTCTGGGCGCTTATAAACTATCTACAACTTTTTGCTATAGTATATGTAATATTATTGGGCGGGGTCCATTTGTTTTGTCACAATGTACAAACACATTTTGGAATATCACATCTCCTCTCTATACTTGCTTCATGGTCGAGAGTCGAGCGCGCTGCGGGCTGCGAGAGAACTAGCATGAGCGACGCGCAGCACGTGTGCGGGCGCGCGCACGCTCCGCTTAATGAAGAGAAATTAGTGGAAATTATTGCCACTCAGTGAAACATGGAATGTTTCGGCATCTTAACGCACCATCGGATATAACTACTGTCTAGAGACTACTTGCTAGTTGCTTGTACTCCGGTTGATTAATAAATTAAATGTTACTTCATTCCCGGTTATTTCCGATAATTTATTCAATTTCATTGTAGTGTAATTTTTTTTTTTAGTATTTACTGAATTTAAAAGTAAGTGAATAGGCTTTGTTCTTAGTCACTCGTCACTAAAAATAAAAGAGGTACCCAACTAACGATAACTATAAAGTAACTATTACTAGACAGGTGCTATACTTAGTTGAAATAAAGAAACAACATTTGTACGTAATGCCAGCGGTGTGTGACAGGGGAAGCGAGTAAAAAGACTAGGATACTAGATAGGCCGACGTTGACCCGGCATTAGTTAGGAACTCTGATTCACTAGATTAAGTAAACTTGAAATGGAATATTAGGAGCCCGGAGGTGAAGCTATATGGCGCCAACTAAGTATGACTATAGTTCTTAATAGACATCCCGAGTCTTTCCAAACTCCAAAGTGAGTCAATTAAAACTGTTTTCAAAATTGATCGGTAAGTTATATTTTGTTATGGGCTTGTGGCACCGACTTCTAAACTAGCAGTGGGTACACGTAACACGTACGTAGTAAACGTAGTTTTATATCAAAATGGAAATCATATCTTACCTATAATGGTACTAATGATTCGCTGATAGGACCACCATCACATAACTACCTATTTGAATAGTGACGCAGCCACAGGGCGGGGGTGGCGGGGGTGCATGGTGCGTGCAATGCGTGGGCTGTGGCGAGAGCAGCAAACACAAAGAGTGTAGAGGAGATGTCACAACTACATTTTCCTTTAATATAATGCGTGACACTTTACGGGCAGTGCGTGACGTAATGACGTTACAAACCACGTCCCTCTCTATTTTCCAACATGCAGTCTCATAGTTTTATGTGCCACTTTCTGGGCGCTTATAAACTATCTACAACTTTTATATAGTATAATGTATGTAGATATTAATGGGCGGGGTCCATTTGTTTTGTCAAATGTACAAACACATTTTGGAATATTTTACATCTCTCTATACTTGTATGGTCGAGAGTCGAGCGCGCTGCGGGCTGCGAGAGAACTACCATGAGCGACGCGCAGCACGTGTGCGACCGGCACGACCGCTTAATGAAGAGAAATTATGTTATTGCGTCTCAGTGAAACATGGAATGCGGTCTAATTCATCGGCATCTTAACGCACCATCGGATATAACTACTGTCTAGAGACTACTTGCTAGTTGCTTGTACTCCGGTTGATTAATAAATTAAATGTTACTTCATTCCCGGTTATTTCCGATAATTTATTCAATTTCATTGTAGTGTAGATTTTTTTTTAGTTATTACAATTTAAAAGTTAGTGAATAGGCTTTGTTCTTAGTCACTCGTCACTAAAAATAAAAGAGTTACCCAACTAACGATACACTCCCAAAGCTATTACTAGACAGTGGGCTGCTATAGTTAGTTGTCGTCGTAAAGAGTTAACATTTGTACGTAATGCCAGCGGTGTGTGACAGGGGAAGCGAGTAAATAAACATTCAGATACTGGGTACACCTCGGTGACGTTGACCCGGCTCCTTCCGCCTCTGTTCACTAGTTAAGTAATCAAGGAATTTGTATTCAAGCGGAGCCCGGAGGTGAAGCTATGTCGGATGGCGCGAAAAGCGTGTGCGTTGCTTGACTGAACAGTGCCGAGGAGACAGGGACAGGACCAGATCACCAGCTATCTTCCTATTTGATAATCTAATTATGTATTGTTTGCAACCACTGAAAAACTTACTTTTCGAGGAATCTTCTTCAATAATTATAAGTAAAAACCCGATAACTATTTCTGAAAGACGGACTTCAGAAGTCTGAAGGATCGGAACAAAATATTTTGCCTGAACGTTGCAAAAAATGTTATTTTGACAACAAAGCCTATTTAGCAGTTATTTATAATATATATATCTTTTTTTTATATGTTTAATGGGCCGACGAATCATCTCTGAATGTTGGTAACGAATGTTTCTATGATCGGTTTGTACGTGTGACGTGCTAACGTGCTGACGTGTGACGTGCTTGTTTGTTGCAGACGAACGAGAAGACGTACAAAAGAAGACGTTTACGAAATGGATAAACTCTCAGCTAGTGAAGGTATGTATGTGTGCGTGTACGCAACACAATCGTCTCTTTACATCGGTGGCGTAGCAGCTGGGTGGCTGGCAGCGTACTGCGGGTTCGATTCCTGAACGAAACAGTAAAATATTTGTGTGACGTGACATGACCAGGGGTAAATCGTCTCTGCCACTACGTTTATCTCAACGTCTGGTACATTAGCACACATTAGCAAAAAATGATGTTGAATGTTAATGTTCAGTATTTGTTTAAGTTATGTAAACACGAGCAACATTTTCGTAGGAGGATGTGTTTGCGCATGTTTACTTAACAAGTTATTTGAAGTTACATTACCCAAAGTATAAAACAAAATCACTTATAAAAATATAACATCAATGAAATTACGGTAAAATTGCGGTAAAATGACGATACGATAATTTACCAAGTTTTTGTTAAATTCTAAAATATCAAAGCTACTCAATGTAACAATAAAAATGAATCACTGAATGTGTTGCTAAGCGCCAATCTCTTATTATTAGGTTAATAAGGTTCTTATGTAAGAGAAAATAAAAAAGATGCGCAGAAACATTTCCAAGGTGGAACAACGTTCTTGGGGTCCGCTAGTAGATAATTAACTTGTTCGTTTTCATCAAGAGACAATATTATGCTATTTTGTCTGTGCGAAAAAAATAAGTTTATAGTTTACACGTAAACAGTACCTATTTGTAAGCTTTCATGCAGTTATAGCGCAGTGCGTATAGTCTGACGTAAGTGTGTGTGTGTCATTCGGCAGAACGACAAGCCGCTGGTGGAGGACTTGTTCCTGGATCTGCGGGACGGAGAGGTGCTGCTGTCTCTGCTGGAGATCCTCACGGCCCAGCAATATGTAAGTAACGTCTGCCTGGCCAGTAGGTGGCCACTGCCGAGCCCTGCTCACGAGTGCTTGTTGCAGAAACGCGAGCGCGGCCGCATGCGCGTGCACCACATCAACAACGTGAACACGGCGCTGCACGTGCTGGACTCCAACGGAGTCAAGCTCGTCAACATCAGCAGCAACGACATCGTCGACGCCAACCCCAAGCTGACGCTCGGTGAGTGCACCCCTCCCCGCCTCCGACGTCCAGCCTCCTTCCCTCCCTCGCCGCGCTGTAACCGCTCTCTCTGCGCAGGGCTGGTGTGGAGCATCATTCTGCACTGGCAGGTGCACTACCATCTCAAGGAGCTGATGTCGGAGCTGCAGCAGACAAACCTGGAGAAGACTCTGCTGGCCTGGTGCCGCACCCACACACAGGTGAGTGCCGCCTCCGGCGCGCGAGACGCTAGTTACGGGAGCTAGTTACGAGTGTCCCACTGTCGGTTCGCAGAATTATGCGGGCGTGAACGTGAAGAACTTCACGACGTCGTGGTCGGACGGGCTGGCCTTCAACGCGCTGCTGCACCGCTGGCGGCCGCAGCTGTTCGACTACGCCGGCGTGGTGGCGCGGCCGGCGGGCGCGCGCCTGGACCACGCCTTCCAGCTGGCGCACGACCACCTCGGCATCGACCGCCTGCTCGACCCGGAAGGTGCGCCCCTCCACCCCCTCCACTCCGCCCCCTCCCTGGCCGCCTGCAGTGCGCGTGACGCGTGTGTCTGTTGCAGATGTGAACACTCCGAACCCCGACAAGAAATCGATCATGATGTACGTGATGTGCCTGTTCCAATCGCTGCCGCACTCCAGCGAGGACGTGGCCGACATGGAGAGCATCCACTCCGAGCCGGGCACGCCCGTCGCTACACAACCACCCGAGGTAAACGCTGCGTGCTCTACTAACTCACTTAGTACTACGGCAGTGTGCTCATAGGATATCTTGTTTGTTTCCTAACTACTGTGTGCTCTACCTGTAAAGAACTTTACTTGAGTAAGTATCTAACCGAATCTAACACGTGAACCAAATCGTTTTGCCACACTGAGCAACAGCACCGCGCGGAGACTCGATGTTACAGTGCGCGTCCACAGGTGGCGGGCAGCCGGCCGCTGTCCACGGCCACGACGGGGTCGGGCGAGCTCGGCGGCTACTACGGCGCCTTCGAGGACGTGCTGGGCTGGCTGCTGGAGGCCGAGGAGCGCCTGGCCGCCGCGCCCGCGCCCACCGGCGACGAGCTGGCGCCGCTCAAGGCGCACTTCCACGCGCACGAGCGCTTCCTGCTGGAGCTGGCGGCGCAGCAGGCGCGCGTGGGCGGCGTGCTGGACGAGGGCGCGCGCCTGCTGCGCGACGCGGGGCTGGCGCGCGACGAGGCGGCCGAGGTGCGCCTGCAGCTGCGCCTGCTGGGCCAGCGCTGGGAGGCGCTGCGCCGCGCCGCGCTGGCCACGCAGGCGGCCGGCCACGCCGCGCTCATGCGCGCGCAGCTGGCGCAGCTGGCCGCCTTCCGGCGCTGGCTGACGCGCACGGAGGACCGCATGTCGCGCCTGCCGCGCGGCCTGCGCGCGCAGCTGGCGGCCGTGCGCGCGCTGCACGCCGACCTGCGCGCGCACCAGCCCACCGTGGACGCGCTGGCCGACTGCGTCATCGTAGTGGACGACGACGCGCAGGATGCCGGTACGTGCTTTCCAACTCCTCTGTATCACTGTTCGCGCGGGAATTCAATGAAATAGGAGTCCCAACGTACCTTCGCCGCGCAATGGTCTCCCTGTTTTTCAAAGTTAAGGAATGATGCACCTGTTCTACTGGAAGCACACTGTCACGTCTGTAGAAAGTGAATCTATAAAGACATTATAAAAATGTTATAAAATATATTTATATTCATACCTTAGACAGAGATGAAATTAGAACGCTTTGTCTCTGGAAGTACTAACATTTGACCATACGTGTACAGGTGACTGTTGTTCCATTTAAAAGTCCTATCCAACAGTATATATCTCATGTTGCTGTCGAGGGATGGGCCCAAACGTCATAGACTTGTTTCGCATCGTCCTTTTGTTATGTTACCTAATGGACAAGACGTCCGGACCGGCAGGCGTGACGGAGATCGAGGACGAGCTGACCGCGCTGAGCGAGCGCTGGTCGCACACGTGCCAGTGGACCGTGCAGCAGCTGGAGCGGCTGAGCGCGCTGGAGGCGCAGGCCGAGGAGCTGGACCGCCAGCTCGCCGCGCTGCTGGCCGCCGCCGACGCCTGCGAGAGCGAGCTCAAGCACATGGAGGCGCACCCCGCCGCCGACGTGGGCGCCGGCCTGCGCCGCCTGGCCGACCTGCGCCGCCTGCGCGCCGCGCTGCGCCGCCACCAGCGCGCCGCCGCCGCGCAGCTCGACGCCGCCGCGCGCCTGCACGCCGCCGAGCCCGACGCCGCGCCCGCCGCGCCGCTGGAGCGCGCCGAGGCGCTGCACGACCGCCTGGACGCGCTGCTGCTCATCCTGCACGTGCAGGCGCAGCGGGTACGGACGCCACATTCACAATTCATTCTTCAATTTTATCATACAAACAATTCCAATTGAATTGGAGTTTGTTTCTCAGTTGAAGGACCTGGGCTTCGACATCGACTCGGACTCTGCGTCCGAAGGCGAGCCGGACGCGGCGCGCGACGAGCCGCCCAGTGACAGCAAGAAGCCGCGGCTGGCGGGGGACGCGCCGCCAGACTTCCAGTTAGGGTACAAGTCCTTCGAGACCTGGGCTGCCGACGCCGAGAAAGCGCTGGAAGATGTCAGTATTACACTATCATGGTGTTTTTGTTGACTATTTATTAAATCTATTTTATATCTAATAAACGAATTGGTTTTTAGTGCAAGCGAGAACTGGAAAATAAAAGTGGTAAAGTTGAAATCTCGGTGGTTTTGGAACGCGTGGAAAAAGAAATGGAAACGCAGCGAGCAGACTTCGCGAATGTGGAGGAGATACAACGGAGACTGGCGGCCGAGGCCGGCCTGCAGGGTGAGTGTAGTGCTGTATGTGTGGGCCCCTGCGGCCTGCAGGGTGAGTGTAGTGCTGTATGTGTGGGCCCCTGCGGCCTGCAGGGTGAGTGTAGTGCTGTATGTGTGGGCCCCTGCGGCCTGCAGGGTGAGTGTAATGCTGTATGTGTGGTCCCCTGCGGCCTGCAGGGTGAGTGTAGTGCTGTATGTGTGGGCCCCTGCGGCCTGCAGGGTGAGTGTAGTGCTGTATGTGTGGGCCCCTGCGGCCTGCAGGGTGAGTGTAGTGCTGTATGTGTGGGCCCCTGCGGCCTGCAGGGTGAGTGTAGTGCTGTATGTGTGGGCCCCTGCGGACTCAGGGTGAGTGTAGTGCTGTATGTGTGGTCCCCTGCGGCCTGCAGGGTGAGTGTAATGCTGTATGTGTGGGCCCCTGCGGCCTGCAGGGTGAGTGTAATGCTGTATGTGTGGTCCCCTGCGGCCTGCAGGGTGAGTGTAATGCTGTATGTGTGGTCCCCTGCGGCCTGCAGGGTGAGTGTAATGCTGTATGTGTGGTCCCCTGCGGCCTGCAGGGTAAGCTGTATGTGTGGGCCCCTGCGGCCTGCAGGGTGAGTGTAGTGCTGTATGTGTGGGCCCCTGCGGCCTGCAGGGTGAGTGTAGTGCTGTATGTGTGGGCCCCTGCGGCCTGCAGGGTGAGTGTAGTGCTGTATGTGTGGGCCCCTGCGGCCTGCAGGGTGAGTGTAATGCTGTATGTGTGGGCCCCTCGGCCTGCAGGGTGAGTGTAATGCTGTATGTGTGGTCCCCTGCGGCCTGCAGGGTGAGTGTAATGCTGTATGTGTGGTCCCCTGCGGCCTGCAGGGTGAGTGTAATGCTGATGTGTGGTCCCCTGCGGCCTGCAGGGTGAGTGTAATGCTGTATGTGTGGTCCCCTGCGGCCTGCAGGGTGAGTGTAATGCTGTATGTGTGGGCCCCTGCGGCCTGCAGGGTGAGTGTAATGCTGTATGTGTGGTCCCCTGCGGCCTGCAGGGTGAGTGTAATGCTGTATGTGTGGGCCCCTGCGGCCTGCAGGGTGAGTGTAGTGCTGTATGTGTGGGCCCCTGCGGCCTGCAGGGTGAGTGTAGTGCTGTATGTGTGGGCCCCTGCGGCCCCCACTCACCGCGCCGTGTCTTGCAGAGGAGGCGGAGCGCCACGCCGACAGCATCCGCCAGCTCAAGGCGCGCTGGGACTCCATCGCCGCCACGCTCGCCGACATACGCGCCGCGCAGGCGGGGCTGCAGGCGGCCGCCGAGCTGGAGCCCGAGCTGCTGCAGCTGGAGCGCGAGCTGGACGAGCTGCGCACGGCCAGCGCGCGCCTGCTGGCTGCGCGCGCGCACCACAACCAGCGCGTGCACCTGCGGCCGCGCCTGCGCACCGCGCGCGGCCTGCTGGCGCGGGCCGCCGGGCTGGGCGCGCGCGCCGCCGCGCTGGCCGCGCCGCACGCCGCGCGCCTGCAGCCGCGCGCGCAGGCCGCGCACGAGGCGCTGGCCGCGCTGCTGCAGGAGCTGGCGGCGCGCGAAGCGGACATCGCGGCGCGCGCGGCCGCGCCCGACGACTTCAAGGCGCTGCACGACAAGATCCTGGCCATGGAGTCGCAGATCATCGCGGAGCACGCCGTCATCTCGACGCGCGAGGCCATGGCCGACAAGCTGCAGCAGCTGCGGCGCCTGGCGCGCGAGTTCGACGAGCTGCAGGCCACGTACGACCGCGTGGTCTCCGAGCGGAGGGACGACTACGAGAAAGGAAGCGTGCAGGAACTCAACTTCAAAAGCAGCCTCGAAAACTTGGTCACCAAGTTCGAAGACACGAAAATAATATTACAACAGAAAATTAAAAAACTAGAAAACGGTAAATACAGTGATATTATAATGACGATCGACAGAAAGATCGTGGCAGAACAGGTTTACCGCGAGGTGGGTGTTGCAGGGCTGGAGCTGGTGCAGCGCTGGCAGCGCGCGGGTGACGCGGCGCGGGGCTGGCTGCAGCGCCTGGACGACTGGCTGCGGCTGCAGGACGTGCCGCTGGCGCAGCAGGACGCGCTCGAGCTCATGCTGGACGCCAGCAACGTGAGTGTCGGCCGGGGGGGGGGGGGGGGCGTGTGCGCCTGCGTTTCCTAACTTGCGATACTTTTGTTTGTAGAAATTCGAGGAAGAGAAACAGACGTACAAGGCTGAAATAGACACAGTGGAAAGCACCAAAGAATCGATCCTCGAAGATTGCGACGACGCCATCGCTAAGATGGTACAGAACGAAACGAAGAGCCTAGTGAAACGATACGAGAGCGTGACGCAGAAGGCGTTCCGACTGAACGAGGAGCTGCGGAGGGGGCTGGAGCGCACCGAGGCCGTGTTCCGCAAGATCGCGGACATGGAGGCCTGGCTGCAGGAGCTGGAGGCGCAGCTGCCCGCCGAGCACGAGTGCCGCATCACGGACTCCGCCGAGCTGTACCAGATGAAGGCGCGCTTCCAGGCGCTCAAGGACAAGTGCGACGACCACACGCAGCAGTTCCGCAACCTCAACGACTGCAGTGAGTAGTGCGTGCAGTGTATAGTGTAGTGTGTGTGTGTATGTGTGTACATGTATATGTATGCGCAGGCGGCGACATGCTGGTGGCGGCGGGCGCGGCGGGCGCGGAGCTGGCGCGCCGCGTCACGCGCCTCAACGCGCGCTGGACCAGCGTCACGCACGGCGTGTACGAGCGCTACAAGTGGGTACTGGCCTACACTACTGTACTACTGCACTACTACACTACTACACGTGCCTATATACCCGCAGGGTGCTGGCGGAGGCGTGGCACGAGAGCGGCGAGCTGCGCGCGTGGCTGACGCAGGAGCGCGCGTGGCTGGACGGGCTGCAGCGCCGCCTGCGACGCTCGCCCAACGCGCCCGCCGACGCAGAGGAGATCTCCGACGAGCTCTACGTCAGTACCACGCGACTCGCTTTGCGCTCTTTATTTATAATCAAATAAACTAGTGGTCGCCTAGTGGTCGAAATTCGACCATATACGATTTAATTTACAATACCACTTAACATACGTTCAAGGATAATTTTTATTTAACTCAAACTCAAACAAACTCTTTTATAAAACTCTATTCATATGAGACGTCAGAATATCATCGCAATGTCTATTGATTTTGACGTTTTGTCAAATACGATCAGATACTATGCATGTGTGTGTAATGTTTTATTTATTGATTTAATGTACTTTATAAGCATTATTTTTCAAAAATATTAGCGTTCTCCACTTCTTCTACACATAAACTATAAGTGTACCAAATTTTATGCTCCTACGTCCGCGCAATTTTCGTAAAAAGCGGTCCAAAGTTTTTGCATCACGTATTAATATATAGATATTTTAACACAAAATCATACATGTTGTCAATTTAGAATAATATTAGAGAGAATATCCAGTATCACAGGCGAGAGCAGCAATAAAAGTATTAGATAATAAAAAAAATATATCACCAATACACGTATGAAGTTGTTAAATAGAAATTATTCAGAGCACGTCAAAATACACAAAACTCCCATATTTACGCCGTAATTAGCATGTTGTACATTTAATGGATCGCGTCACATTTTTTGTGACGTTCATATATTGTACTAAATGATGAAACTGGGTTTGTTTAGTATTTTATTAGCAGTCAGTTATGTTATTGTGTCGTTTTAAAATAAAAACAGTAGTTAGTTATACATATTGAGCACTCGGGAAAGTAAGGTTTTCGGTGTGGGACATCGCAGGATCTGGAAAACTACATTCAGAACCACAGCGACGAGCGCCTGTCGCGCATCCAGGACATCGGGCGCCAGCTCATCGACGCGCACATCATGCCGGGCTGGATCCAGGCCGAGATCGACGCCATCACCGAGTCGTGGAACTCGCTGCGCGCCGAGGCGGCCGCGCGCAGCGCGCTGCTGGAGCGCGGCGTGCGCGAGGCCGCGCGCACCGAGGTGGCCGTGGACCGCCTGCAGCAGTGGCTGGACGCCGCGGGCCAGGACCCTGCCACGGACCCGCCGCCGCCGCCGCGCTGCTGGCCGCCGCGCCCGCGCAGCGCGCGCTGCTGCGCGACGTGCGCGCGCAGGCCGACGCCTACCGCCGCGCCGGCAAGCACGAGGCGGGCGCGCGCCTGCTGGACCAGCTGGAGCTGCTGCAGCGCCGCTTCGACGGCGCCGAGCGCGCGCTGCAGGAGGCGGCGGGCGGGGCGGGCGGCGCGGGCGGCGCGGGCGGGGCGCTGGGCGCGCGCCTGGCGGCGGCGGCGGCGGCGCTGGGTGGCGTGCAGCGCGACGCGGCGCTGCAGCTGGCCCGCCCCGCGCTCGACCCCGACCGCGTGCGCGCGCAGCTCCGCACCTGCCTCGTGAGTACTCGCCGCATCTTACTATTGTACACGATAACAAAGACCCATCACACGTATCATCGTCGTACATTCAATTAAACCAAAATAATATATCATTCGATTTTGATATTCTATATTTCAGTAAGATGCTTATAAATGATATCCTCTACAAAAGGGTATGTGTTGGAGTATTTCGCCGTTGACGATCCTCCAGTAGTTGTTGTAGGTTGTAAAGGATGAACACCAAACCACTAAGTAACACTTTAAAATGTTTATTTGTATATATCGAAAGTTATGTTTAGTTATCTGAGCCGCACTTATTGTTTACAATAACCGCGTGACGGAGGTGTAGTTACGACTACTTAAAATGTAGAGTTTATTATGCAAAATGTATTTCGCTGTATGAACATTATTGGCTCGAACATGCTCCCGAGGGAAAGATAATAGGCGTACTTAGATCACTAAAATTGCGTTACAAGTTAACAGAATACAAAATAAGACATAAAACAATAAAATATTAAGTAAAAACAAAGTCTCCAGTTACAAATGATTATAGTTTGAATCTAGTTCCCATTGGGTACTTCGAATGACCATCAGATGTTTCAGATTTGTTTGCAATTTCCTTCAGCTCTATACTTTCTAACGTCTTCTTCTCTGGAGGTGTTGATGAATCTATCTGTTGAGTCTTAGTGTTGGTGGAGATATTGCTTTTCTTATTAGCCATACTATAATAGCAACGACGATTCCTCCCACCAGCAAACAACTTATAGTATAGTTGCCGATGTCGTGGATACTCAACTCGCTGGGCAGATTTTCTCGTGTCTTTTGTGCGGTTATCTGATTGTCCAGTAGTTTGTGCTCCTGTAGTGATGAAGTAATGAATTCATATTATTGATAAGATTGTTCCATTGTTTACATTGACGTTCCGGGACGTCCAAAGCCAGGTGTGGCGGTACATAGGCTAACAAACATCAGAGCTGACCTCTTACTTGTGTCGACTTGATACTTTTTCTGTTTGGATTTACTTCAAATTTGGCATGAATGCTACTAGCAGGTCGGGTCAACATAGTAGGCTACATATTCTCGCACTGTTTCCTACGGGGGAGCTGTGAGCGCAGCTGATCTTTATTTTTCTTTAATCTTAAATTGTTATGCTGAATATTTGCCTAATATTATTAAGCGAAAGTTTGTGTGTTTGTGTGTATATTTGTAACTCAATCACGTCAAAATGGCTGAAGTGATCGGAATGCGATTTGGAACAGAGGTAGATTATGGTCTGGAATAACACATAGGCTACTTTTATCCCACGAAACCGCGGGCAAAGTCTCTGGCAGAAGCTAGTATTGTTATAAGACATGAATGTGTCTACGAGTATGGCTGCAATGCGAGTGCAAGTGTTCCTTGAGAGTGATTGAGTAACGGCGGCAGTGAGTGGCGGCCGGTCCTGCATGTAACTGCATGTAACAGTATCGCCGCGGCCTGTGCCGGGCCACACGGACGTAGTTCCCGGCACGCGTGGTAAGTCACACAAACACGAACAAACATACATTCGCACGCAAATCAAGCCACACAGTACAGAGTAGTGGGCACAGTGACACACAGTAACACACAGTGTACACGAGTACAACGACATGTGCTGCATGTCTCCATCCGTCGCGCAGTGAAGGGCGCTCGGTCCACTTGTCCCTTGAAACTTAATATCACGGCTAACTATAAAATGTTAACCTTCTCTTTATTTTTTACAACCTGCCCACCAAACTCCCTCCACCTAACATGTATGTATATCTTATCGCTTCTTCATGCACTTACCTGGTTTTCCAACTTCCAAGATCTGTGACAGTCTAGTATCTTGCATTCCATGCAGATAGTTTCATGAACTGAAGTTAAATGCATAACATGTAGACAAGGTGTCTCACATAGTTACGGGATTAAGGCGAAAACCATAGTAATTAATTAATTAATTAACTTATTTATTCAGTACATGGAGGAGTTACAGCTAACAAAAACTTAATAAAAATGAAGTATGATGCGAGCACAGACAGCAGCATACAACTTGTATTTATGTTACTAGATCCAAGCTTCAACATTTTGTTCAGGCTGGCAAGAAAATTAGTTAAGTTTATAAGAATAATATATCTCACGAAGATATAATACAATTAGAACAGAAAATATTTGCACCCGGCGAGAACGGGCCGGTGTTTTGAATATAATTAATGAAATAACCACTTGGCGATTATTTTATCGTAAAATTAGTACATGATTTCTCTCTCTCTCTCTCTCACTCCATCACGTCCACGAATGGCATACGATTAGATTATACGAAACGTACATTCATCCGCTTCTATATCGTTCTGCTCGCTTATTAAATTAATACCAAAATAAAAATATTCATGGATTTGGTACTTAGCTGGAAGGAAGGATTACAATAAGCAGATGAGTATGTAGTGTTGTCTAGATGAGGATGTAGATTAGTTCGGAAGTAGAGTGCGGCGCAGATTGATTACAGTTGGTACATGGCGCCGCGGTCGAGTGAGCATGCAGTAGCGCGGGCTTCACTATTGTACGCGGGGCTCGCGTGCCGCGCGTTGAAAGGATTCTATCATTCTATTTGTGAGCTCCGATGTACGATGCGGCGCCGGCACTGGACTGGCTCTACTTATTAAATAATCGCATTCATGTACTACGCTACTAGATGCAACAATATACCGATCTCTGAAAGTCGATTCAATACTTTTGTGTCGTTACTGTTTGTTTGGAAATACTGCGAGAAAATGACACACTGTGGCTATATGTAAACATGAGTGAGGCAGCGTGAGCGCAGTGCGCGTCGTACATCCCGGGCCGGCCTGTAGCGCCCGCACTGTCCGCACTGTCCATACTGTCCGTACACTCCGGCCTCATGTCGTGGGACTCGGTCTATTTACTTGTTATCCTGAGTCTTGCTTTTTACAAATGGCTCGTAAGTAGTACCACTATCGCTCGTCAGTGAACCTGCCAATATTGTTAAAACGGATGCAGTGTCCATAGCTGACCTTCGTATCGTTTTGTCGACAGAGGTTCTACCGGACCCTCAGCGAGATCAAGTCGGAAGTGGAGTCCATCATCAAGACCGGGCGCAAGATGGTGGAAGACAAGACGGTCCCCGAGCCGCAGGAGTTCTCGAAGAAGATCGACATGTTGAAGGAGCTGTACAACAAGCTCGGCGCGCAGATCACGGAGTCCAAGTCGCGGCTGGAGCAGGCGCTGCTGGCGGCGCGCGACATCCAGAGCGACCTGGGCGCGCTGGGCGCCTGGCTGGACGGGCTGGGCGCCGCCATGGGCCGCCAGACGCTGGAGCTGGAGATGTCGCGCATGCAGGCGCTGCGGGACAAGCTCAACGCCAACTACACACGCTTCGCCGACACCTGCGACCCGCAGTACGCCGACGGCCTGCGCGAGCAGATCGACGCCATCAACGCGCGCTGGGACCACCTCAAGAAGCACGGCCCGGCCGCGCCCGCCGCGCCCCCCGCGCCCCCCGCGCCGCGGCCGCGGCCCCCGCCTGAGAAGCTCGAGGTAAGGCCCGGGTCCCGCTGCACCGGTTCATCATGTTCATATATCCGTCCTCGTACCTGTCGAGTGTACTCGCACAGCGACGTCCGAACTTGTGTTGGTGTCTCCGTTACTCAGATTACATTATGCTTGTCGATTCACTGAATATTACTTGCACGTAGTCGCTTCATTTGCAACGGTAAGTGATTCATAGGCACATTGGTGTTCATTACTGTTATTTGTAAGAATTCGACCGTTTCCAATAACAAACTAATAGTGAGTGGCGAGGTCGTGCGGACTGTATACATGTACATATGGTGGTGTTGGTGTCCACGGGTCCACGCGTGCGCTTGGTGCAGCCGACCGGATCATGCTTGTATCACGCATCTCATCCAGCTGCGGACTTGGGACGCGCCGCTCCGGTTTGACTAACCTGTAAATAACAGTGTGGCTTGTAACACATTAACGTTGTACGGAGACTAAAGCCGGCGCGGTTTGTGCTTGCAGGCCGCCACGCAAGCACACACGGACGGCGCGCCCGTTGTCGAGTACGAGAATGTTACAGACACTATTAAAAGGCGGCTAGAGAGTCCTGTTAATACTCCAGAAACAGAAAAACCAGAACTTAAAAAGTCTAAAATACCGTTAGCTTTGAAAAGCCCTGTACCAATCAGAAAAGAAATCAAAGAAGGCGGTCACAGGAGCAGAGGATCCTCACTCGAGAGAGGGAAGCGAGTGTCTGAGAGTCCCGCGTCTGACTGCAGCGCCATGTCCACCGACTCCATCGAACCCCCGCCCCTGCGACGCCCCATCACCCTCAGCACCTCCGCTATACCTACAAC
Organism: Spodoptera frugiperda; assembly: GCF_023101765.2. Taxonomy (NCBI): domain Eukaryota; kingdom Metazoa; phylum Arthropoda; class Insecta; order Lepidoptera; family Noctuidae; genus Spodoptera; species Spodoptera frugiperda. The sequence continues at coordinate 2,907,262 of NC_064229.1, read as the reverse complement.
TAACGCCAGCCCTACAACCCCCGTCAGTCCCACAACCCCCGTCAGTCCCACAACCCCCGTCAGTCCCACAACCCCCGTCAGTCCCACAACCCCCGTCAGTCCCACAACCCCCGCCAGCCCCAGTATACCCGCTACCCCCTCTTCCCCCGCATCCTACGGTCCGGCCGGCACCCCGGAGCCGGCGGATCGGCCCTCGACTCCGTCCACCCCCCACACGCCGTCCACTCCCCAGCAGAACAGCAGCACGTTCAACTTGCTGACAGACAGCGACCTGTTCACACAGATCTCCAAAGATAAGATCCGCGCCCGGGCCCCCGCCGCGCCCGACGTGGCGCAGGCGGACCCGTGCCACGTGGTGGCGGTCAAGGAGCACGAGATCGTCAAGTCCACCGTCAGCCCCATCGAGCCCGTCGAGATATACCCGTTCGAAGCGATCGATGCCGTCGTCGAGTTCATACCGCAGACCGTGGAGACCGTGGAGATCATCGACGATACCGAGAACGAGTCTCTCACCGATTCTGACGATCAGGAACAAACTCGGCAGCCCGTCGACTTGGGAACGGAACCTAAGACTTTCGTAGTCGAAGTGAAGACTCTCGAACAAAGGATGAAACCGACGCTCGGTATATTAAAACGCAAAAACAGTTCGGAAGAAGAAAACCCTACGTCGATCCGCGGCGCCATGGCGGGCGTGCCCGACGTGATCCCGGCCGGCGCGCGCGCCGAGGCCGCGACGCGCCCCGCGCTGCCCGAGCCGTCCGCCACCGAGCTGCGCGCGCGCAGCCCGCCCCCGCAGGTAATGTGTGGCGTCCCGGTACCTTACGTAGGCATACACCCCTACACACCACTGTATTACTCGGCCCAGCCCCATTCATTAATGGGTGAACGAGTTATGTAAGAGTTACTTTTTAAACGTTACTTACATTTTTATTCATTAATATTACGGTACGTAAAATATGGATAGTACAAAATCATAAAAAATACAATATCGAATAATGCTAGGGTTTGACCAAATAATTCAGTATTTTACCACAATCGTAGTGAAAATAATTGCATTTGTCCTTATTTTTATTAAATAATTAATTGTTTGATTAGTACGTACCTACACATTATACATTATTTTGCATTTATAATTCTATAGAATACTCTGATATGAAGCAAACTGTGACAAATGAGTACAAATAGAGATGATGCATTATCTCATTGCATTTGTCCTTATTTTTATTAATTAATTAATTGTTTGATTAGTACATACCTACACATTGTACATTATTTTGCATTTATAATTCTATAGAATACTCTGATATGTAGCAAACTGTGACAAATGCGTACAAATAGAGATGATGAATGGGTCATAAATAAATTATTACAAGTTTTCAATACAATAAAATAAATATTCAAAAATAATCACACTCTCATTCATAAATTTGATGAACGTACATTAATGATTGTTATATTTTATATCCTCAGTCAGATTTTTTTTTATTACCAGCCAATTTTTTTCTGACAGTTAGGTTAGGATCATTTAATCTTTCCATTTTTAAATAAAAAAATAACCGAATTCCCTGAAGAAAATCAGTTAAAAATAACACTAACGGAGGTCGGTGTCAAATAATAATGAGAAACACCGACTATCAAAATCAAAGTTATTTTGACTATTTTAGTGTTAGGGAGGGGTTCGGTTACTTTTTTATTTAAAAATGGAATGTTTGAATAATATCTAACTCTCAGAAAAAATTGGTTGGTGATAAAAAATCAAACTGTATAATAATTTTGTAATCAAGTTACTAGTCGTTGTATTGCGTGGCATAACTTATATTTGGTTAGTAAAATAATTTCAACAAATATATATATTTTTTTCATAAATATGTACATTAATTTTTTTTTATGTTCATTATCAGTAAAGTTTGACATATCGGCAACACCTGTTCATTGCATGTTTATGTGTCCATCTCTGTCTAATCTTAGCGTTGTATTGTTCTTGCAATTTGAGTAAGTGAGACGGACATGTTTCTTCAAAATGTCTAGTTGTTTCAAAGCTACGTCTTTGTATGTCAAAAGTGGCTTCATGTTTGTTGACTCGCAGTAATGGAGATTGCTTCTCTATTGGTTTAACTCAATGGTAGTAATGTGATGGTGGATCGCTTGATCCCTGTGTGTCTGTCTGTGCAGTTACGCTCGACGTCGTGTAGCGAGTTCGACGACAAGGCCCCGTTGTCGACGTCGACACCTATCAAGCAAGAGGAGCGCAGCAAGCAGTCGGTGCAAGTGGTGGCCATGTCGCCCAAGCTGATCGGCGACCACTTGCCCAAACCGACGGGAGATCAGTCCCCCCAGGCGACAGGTGACCAGCCGCCCACGTTCACTAGCGATCAGTCGCCGAAGTCGAGCGAAGACCGATCGTCCGAAACGATCGGTGACCAGTCACCCGTATTGTCAGAAGATCAGTCGCCCAAATCATCTGGCGATCAGTCCCCTAACTTGCCGGCCGCCGAGTCCGGCAAATTGTCAGACGACAAACCGTCGAAGCCACTAGACGACGAGTCAGCTAAGTCGACAGACGAGCAATCGGCGAAGTCGGGCGACGGCTCGGCGAGTGCGTCGGAGCTGCGCGCGCGCTGGGGCGGCGCGGCGGACGCCGGCGTGCTGCGCTGGGAGGCGGCGGCGCGCGCGCTGCTGCGCTCCATGGACGTCATGCTGCTCACCGTGGGCGGCGTGGCGGCCGAGCGGGACCCCGCCAAGCGCCTCGAGATCCTCAAGCACCAGCTGGGCCAGCTCGCGCCCGACGCCGCCGCGCTCATCTCGCAGGGAGACTCGCTCGTCTACGCCAAGCACCGGGACAGCCCGCTGCTGGCCGACTACATCCAGACGCACTTCCAGGTACGCGCGACACGTATTACACATACCTACTGGGAAAATGCTCGTTACTCGTTCTCGCCCGGTTATTCGATTGTCGACCGCTCGTTATTAAATAAAAACTATATTCGATACTTTCACATCACTCGTACAGGATAAATTGCGTAACAAATGGTCGATGGTGATGTCGGAGATCGAGTTGAAACGTAACCTCGCGCTGCGGGCGGAGGACAACCTGAAGGAGCTGAACAAGATACTGGAGGAGGCGCAGGCGTGGCCCGCCGGCGACGGTGACGGCCAGGACGGCGCCGAGCACGCGGCGCGCGAGGCGGGCGTGGAGCGCGCCGCGCACCTGGCGCGCGAGCTGCGCGCGGCGCACGTGGGGCTGCCCGAGCGCGCCGTGGCCGAGCTGCTGGCGCGCGCCGCGCCCGCGCCCGGGCCCGAGCACGTGACGCGCGCCAACCGCGCGCGCGAGGCCGTGGCGGCGCTGGGCGCCGTGCTGCGCGCGCCGCCGCTGGGCTCGCGCGACTACGACGAGTTCCCGCTGCAGGAGGACGCGCTGGCCCGCGTGCGCGCCGGCCTGGCCGACGTGGCGCCGCAGGTGGCCGAGGCCGAGCGCGAGCTGGCGTGGCACGCGGCGCGCGCCGGCCCGGGCGCGCAGCGCGCCCAGCGCCTGCACGACAAGCTGCGCGCCGAGTGGGCCGCGCTGCAGGACCACTACCGCACGCGACACGACCGGTGACTGCTCTTTTGTTCCGTACATTTTCGGGATGTCGCCAGATTGTATTTTTCATCGTTAATATGTATGACCGAAGATACCTGCTTCGGTTAGATAGGTATCCGGTGGTAAGCAATCGGTATTCGTAGACACCCGCCGCACCAGTCGAGTTAGTCCGAGCCTCTGGTAGACACGAGGCTGCCTTATTTCCCGGTGGGTTGCACCGGAGCCCGCGGTGACGTTGCGTTGCGTGCAGATGGAGCGCGTGCCAGGCGGAGTGGGCGCGCCTGTACTCGCTGCTGGAGGAGGGCGGCGAGTGGCTGGACGCGGCCGAGCGGCGCGTGGAGGCGGCGCGCGCGCTGGCGCCGGGCGAGCGCGGGCGCGCGCTGGCGGCGCTGCGCGCGGAGCACGCGGCGCGCGGCGGCGTGCTGGCGGAGGCGCGCGCGGCGGGCCGCGGCGTGCTGGCGGCGTGCGCGGCGCCGCTGGCGCAGCACGTGCAGGACCAGCTGGAGCTGCTCAGCGAGCGCAGCCACGCGCTGCACGCCGCGCTGCACCACGCCGACACGTAACTACACGCCCCGCCATACTCTCACTTCCCCCGACTATACACACTACTGTTACCTACTGCTATATTGTTGACGCTAAATGCTATTTTTCATTTGGAAGATGCGAGGAGCGAGGTGCATTGTGGAAGAGAAAAATATTCGTAATCTACAATCTTAAACGATTCATCTTAAAAATATGTGCCGGTACAAAAGCATCGAATATATTACAAAGTGTCAAAAGTCGTCTCACATGTCAGCAATAAGTTATAAATAAACAAATATTTGACATAGAAAGTAAAATATTTCGGAAGTTATTTACCATTCTTCGTATAAGCGTAACACCTACTTGTGTATATTTAGGATACAAATAGAAGAGAACGACATGCAGACGAGCAGCGACCTACAGACGCAAGATGGCACAAAGGACAGTCCCGCGGCCGGGGAGGCGCCCGCTGCAGACAGCGCATGGGCCGAGTCTGCGCGCGCCGCGCTGCACGACGTGCAGGAGCTGCTGGGGGGCACGCGGGCCAACCCCGCCGACCGGACCTGTCTCGCCGTGCGACACAGCCTCGTCAAGGTACCTACTGTCCACGTCACTACACGATACTCCACGCCGCCAACCCCGCCGACCGGACCTGTCTCGCCGTGCGACACAGCCTCGTCAAGGTACCTACTGTCCACGTCACTACACGATACTCCACGCCGCCAACCCCGCCGACCGGACCTGTCTCGCCGTGCGACACAGCCTCGTCAAGGTACCTACTGTCCACGTCACTACACGATACTCCACGCCGCCAACCCCGCCGACCGGACCTGTCTCGCCGTACGACACAGCCTCGTCAAGGTACCTACTGTCCACGTCACTACACGATACTCCACGCCGCCAACCCCGCCGACCGGACCTGTCTCGCCGTGCGACACAGCCTCGTCAAGGTACCTACTGTCCACGTCACTACACGATACTCCACGCCGCCAACCCCGCCGACCGGACCTGTCTCGCCGTGCGACACAGCCTCGTCAAGGTACCTACTGTCCACGTCACTACACGATACTCCACGCCGCCAACCCCGCCGACCGGACCTGTCTCGCCGTGCGACACAGCCTCGTCAAGGTACCTACTGTCCACGTCACTACACGATACTCCACGCCGCCAACCCCGCCGACCGGACCTGTCTCGCCGTGCGACACAGCCTCGTCAAGGTACCTACTGTCCACGTCACTACACGATACTCCACGCCGCCAACCCCGCCGACCGGACCTGTCTCGCCGTGCGACACAGCCTCGTCAAGGTACCTACTGTCCACGTCACTACACGATACTCCACGCCGCCAACCCCGCCGACCGGACCTGTCTCGCCGTGCGACACAGCCTCGTCAAGGTACCTACTGTCCACGTCACTACACGATACTCCACGCCGCCAACCCCGCCGACCGGACCTGTCTCGCCGTGCGACACAGCCTCGTCAAGGTACCTACTGTCCACGTCACTACACGATACTCCACGCCGCCAACCCCGCCGACCGGACCTGTCTCGCCGTGCGACACAGCCTCGTCAAGGTACCTACTGTCCACGTCACTACACGATACTCCACGCCGCCACATCGAAAGGCGTGCCAAGAAGCTCATCAATGATGATGCGCTTGTGGAGGCCCGGCTTCAAAGCCTCGAACACAGGCGCAAGGTCGCAAGCAGTGAACTCCTTGCCGGAGTCTGTGTTTCCTGATGGGTATAACCTGGGTGTCCTCAAGGCCCGAGTGAATAGGTTGCTTATGGGCGATCTTAGCTGAAGTGTAAATCTAAATCGTTTCAATGGTATAATTAAAACTATAGGGGAGTTTATCTTATTGTATATCGGATTTGATAGTTTAATCAGTTAGTTGTTATTGAAAAAGCTATAATTCAGGTCGAATTGTTTGTTTTTTTTAGGGTTCCGTTGCCAAATGGCAAAAAACGGAACCCTTATAAATTCGTCATGTCTGTCTGTCTGTCTGTCCGTCCGTATGTCACAGCCATTTATTTCCGAAACTGTTGGGCCTACGTAGTTGAAACTTTGTAGGATGATGTATTTCGGTAACCGCTATTCGAATTTTGAATAAAAATTTATAAATTTAAAAATTAAAGGGGGCCTTCCATACATGGAACTGATTAAAAAAATATTTTTTTCAGCTAACATATACGTGTCTATGGATAGGTCTTTGAAAAAGACATTAAGGTTCCTAAAACCACCTTTCGTTAAAATCAATCGTTTGAAAGTTAGACGCTTCCAAAGTGGAAAAAATAGTGTCCCCCCCCTCTAACTTTTAAAATAAGAGAGTAAGAAAACTGAAAAAAATATATGTTGTAGATTTCAATGGAAACTAATAACGAAAATTAGTTTGAACAAGATATCATTATTAGTTTTTAAGAAATAAAACATTTTCAAAAACCGCAAATATAACTTTGTCGTTCATACAAATACTATGTAAAACCACCACTTGGCCGGTTTTTTTTTAAACCTGTGTTTGTTCCCACTCTTATTTTTCTTCTCTAATAATATATTCCTATTTATTCCGTTGCGGGATCCAAGACAATCATTCATGATCCCTGAGACGCCTTCAATGTTGAGTTGCAGCAGTTTTAGTAGTAGGTAGTTTCCCCTCCATGTGGTATTCTTGTGGTATATCCTGTATAAAAAACAAGAAGCCTAAATCCGCGGCGCCGTCACTGTCCGCTCCGACACAGTACGTACTCCGCGGCACACTGCAGCCCGGCAGCTGGCAGCGCTGGAAGCCAGCCTGTATACCAGTCTGCAGGGGAAACAATACTTCTGTACCTGTGTTTCAGAGTCTAAAATCTCAATAAATGTCATTTCAACAGCATTGCAATATCAATCAGTATGTATAACTGATTGATGCTGCTATGCAATTTTAAAATGAGATAATTGATTAAAGTTTTATGTAGTCCGCTAGGCGACGTTCATTAATATTTTTTCGCGGATAGAGGAGATGTGTCAATGTGTGTGTGGCACGCGCCACGCGCTAAATATACGCGCGCCGTGCACGTAGTACACACGACTCGGTACATGTATATATACCGCGGGGGGGGCGTGACGTCACTCGCACCGACCGCTGCACACGCTGCACACACTGCACACGCTGCACGCTGACAGTGCGTGCAGGATGTACTGCAGAACTTGGAGTGGCGCTGCAGCCGGTACTGACCAGCCTCGGGTACATGGGGCCTGTAGCATGTACACACGGGGCCCGTATCATGTACACACGGGGCCCGTATCATGTACACACGGGGCCTGTGGTATGGTACACAGCGCGAGCGTACAAAGCGCGTCCCTATAAGGAAGTCGAGTGATAGTTGGCAGGGCCGGGCGGGTCGCGGCGGCATCGCGGCTATTTCTGAATCTATGAAAATATTCGTGTCCCATCTTGTTGGCATCCGAGTTGCGTAAAGACGTAAGAGTCGTGTGAATCTCGTTCGAATATAGATCCAGTAACACCTGCAGCAGTGTGTATTTACGTTTGTCTGGGTGCCCTCACCGGTTTATATCGTAATGAAATGAAATACAGTGTGCTCGCGATGCGGGCTTAGTTTCCCTGTGAGCACTTCCGCGGGCGACCGTCGCCATCGCCGATCTATCCGCGACCACATACTGACCGCGCACTGACCGCGTCGTGACCGCACTATACCACATACCTTTATTACCTAAACTATTAACGGTACTAATATAATATAATATTGCAGTTGGTGGTGATACGTAAATAGTATTATTTATGCTTGTCTACATATTCACTGTGTAGCCGTTGTCGTACGCGATGTATGTTCCGAGTGTGTGTTGTGCACTAGATGTGGATGGGAATGTTACTCGTACGATGAAGGAGGTAGTTTACATACAGCTGTGCGGATCGACTGAAGCACATACATCGTGGCTTGGAGCGCGCAGTGTGCGCCTCCAGTTGTCGTGTATATGAGTGTCTGAAGTAAAACTCTCCGTCTACTTTATTTATTAAAACTGGCAACGATGTATATCATCATATCATCGAAACGATGTAACCAAGAATTGTACTGTGAATCTGATTGAAAAAGAGTAACCTATGGAGGTTTTGCTCGTTCTTGTCCATAGGAATCTACACTTTGGAACGAGCAAATAGCTTCACTTAAGGACTGACCGACAGACAGACGTTGTTAAAATATTTGCTTTGACGTTCAAAAGTGCCTTCCTGGTCTATTTGAAATAAATAATTTGGCTTTAACATATACTTAGCGCTTATAGAAGGGAGATGGCAGTCGCTCTTTGTTATATGTATTGAATAGTTGGGACAACATAAGGAAAAGATTAAAGTTTAATCTGAATGCAAAGTTAGTTGCGCTCGCGTTGTACTGCCTCACTCTCGGACGATGGGCGCACAGGAGACCGTGAACCCCTGTACGTACCTTACCCAGTCTCACGTGGGGTCGCTGTGTCGGCAGGCGCGCGAGGAGGAGCTGGCCGGCAAGCTGCGGGACATGGAGGTGCTGCGCCAGGGGGGGGCGCTGCCGCCGGGGGGGAGCCAGCTACAGGCGGAGCTGCAGCAGGTGCGTACTGTACGGTGCAGGCCGCGGCCCGCGGGCAGGCAGCAGTAGTGTAGCCCGCGTGTTGCAGGCGCAGGCGCGGCTGCAGGAGCACGGCCAGTACATCGACGGCAAGCTGCTGGCGCTCAGCAAGTACTGCGCGCGCCTCGACGCCGCGCTGGCCTGGGCCGCCGACCTCGCGCAGCGCCGCGCCGCCGGGGCGCCCGCCGCCGACATCGCCGTGAGTATGCAGCGTGTATACATACATACATACACTGCCAGGGCCGGACTGACGCGCTCCGTTGCAGGCGGCGCTGGCGGAGCGCTCGCACGAGGTGCGCGAGGTGCTGGAGAACTACACCAACCTGGAGCGGCAGTGCGGCGCCGCGCGACAGACCGTGGCGCCCGACGTGCGCGAGCCCGCGCTGCGCCTGCGCGAGCTGTGGCAGACACTACGCGCGCCCCCGACGACCGCGCCCCCGACGACCGCGACCCCGGCGGCCGCGCCCCCGGCGGCCTCGCCCCCGGAGCGGCGCAGCTCTGCGGACAGCGTGCACAGCGGTGAGTGTCGCGCCCCCGCGGTGGATGGGATACACTTGCACTGTGGGACTCGGCCCGTCTTCCTCTCACTAGAGCAAACGCAACGCTACATGCAGCGCTGGCCGCAACAGTCCGTGCAACATGCTACAGTAGCGCGCGCGTTGCTCTCTGTCAATACTCACGACATCAGCTTCGGTGGCGGTGCACGGCTTACTGGTTGGTTGTGGGAAATAAATGATTGGGATACTAACAGCTCGTTTCATTCACTAATGTACTGTATGTAGTCACTAGACTCTTGTATCTGGCTCGTTCCGTATTAAACCATGACACTAACATTTCTACACTTTCTAAACTGTAATTAACTAATTAGTAGCTACCTATAGTCACAGTGCATGCGTCCAATGACAATCTTCCATAACGTGCACTATATTTGAACACATAATGTCAATAAAAATAAAACACATAAGTTTAATACGAAACGACCTATGAGCTCCGTTCATATGACAAAAACCTCAATATCTTTCTTTAGGCTGTGTACTTGGGACGTCAGCACACGTAGCAACAACATGTAACACGTTTCTCCCAGAAGCATCTTTGCAACAAACTACATTCACCGCTGTCGCGATGTCCCGCGTGTATATGAACGGAGTTGTAACGTGTTTCCGTAACATGTATTACAGCGCGGCTCGGCCTGTGTTTGGTAGATAGTTAAGTAGCTAACGTACGACTAACACTGCACGGGTCCCCACTATCATTACGTCTTCACTACATGTCCCTACTAATGCCACGACACGGAGAGTCCACTTAGGAAACTAGAAAACATTACTTTAGAAATTAAGCGTTTTGTTATTTAGTGATGTCTCTGTATGACTGAATAGTGATACCACATGGTTTAGATGAGATTGTAGGAATATGTAAAACTAAACAGTGGTTCACGTGTGTCGCGTGTCCCGTGTACGGCACGCCCCTATGAATGAACGGTATATCTAAAGTATTTTTGTGAAACACAGTAGGTACGTAGATAAAGCCTACGGTAAGTAATTGTCAGTTTGTTCAGTAGCAGCGTCGCTCAGTAAGTAGGTCGGCTGCAAGAGACACGGCCTACTTAACTGAAAGCCGCGCCAACACGAAAAAACTGGAATAACAAACAATACGGCGCGCAGTATTGTGAGCCGGGAGCCGGCCGGCTGCAGGCATCAACGCCGCACTCGCTGCACTCGCGTCTCATTTGTACCGCACTCTACACTCGCCGGGTTCTTAAGGAATCGCATCCCTCACTACTATTGTCACAAAACCGCGACATAACAACAGTAGGCACATAGTTCGCGTTAGCTGGTGACCGGCCGATGACGAAGCAGGCTTCGGCACCAATTTTTTCTTATTATAGCATCGGTTATCGTGTTACTCATAATCTATCTGGTACTAGGTACTGTGTAGGAAGTAGGAACATCTCTAAGATAAGTGCTCCGCATATCCGTAGATTTAGCAATACTTAAATTTAGGTTTAGTAAGTATTTGAGTATCCAAATGCATTGGCTTCGTATCCCCACGGTCGAGATTAGAGCGTCGCGCTCCCGGTACGCAGTGCGACACGACTACACCACACGCTGTACTCGTACCTACAGACTACTCTCATATTGTAGCCCGCGCCTACATTACTCGACATTGTGGATGATACCTGAGCGACTGAAAGGTTTCGGTACATTTTGGCACCTTCGCATTACTAATATTATGTGAAATTGTCATCGTCGTAAGTCTCGTGGGGAACAATGTGGTGGACTTGATAATATTCGATTTGAGTTCAATTATAATGTTTGCTACATTAATTAATAAAGCGATCCGGATGTACGCGTGCGTTGTCTTCACTGTAATTGAAGAGTTTATGTTTGTGCACTAGTAACAGCTTTACACCCGGAATATTTACTCGGGACCGAAGTATTCTATAATATGTTCCTGGCTCGGGACGTGGTCGTGTCTTGCATTGTGCGCGTGTGGACGTAACCCTATTACTTATTAGGTACTAACTTCCCTTTGTTCCTGATCTGTAGTTGTAACTGTTGACAGCTTGTGGGTATTGTGGGTATTGTGGTTCTATTGCGGTGGCGGGTAAGGTAGGTAACATGCCTTCATATTATCTAAAGCCTTTATATAAATATAATTATTTACAGATTATTGTGTACTTTATGTAAGTGTACAAATTGACGATGTACTAAGTTACATATAAATGATTTATACAAGTGTTTCACTTGTACATACATACCTACATACCTATTTATTACATAGTAATTTAGTTGCTTATCCGTATATTTCTATTCCAGGTAAGTCCTCAATATCTCGTTGCTCGTCAGTACTGGTAAGATGCCGTGGACTCCCCCCGTAACTACTTTAAAATATACCAACAGTCAGCTTTATATTCTGGTAAGAAAAAACATAGAAAGATATATTGTATAAACTGACTTTTAGGGATGCATTACAAATGACCGTGTCTACAAGTGAGAAGAATATTTAGTAAAAACGTGTAGTTACAGAACTTGTAATGTCTGTTGACCGGACGCACCAATGCTGACTGCTACACGCATGTCTCCGGATAAACGTAGCGCCTGTTAACAAAGAGTGCGCTGTGACCATGTACTCACAATGACGTCGTGCACGTAGCGCAGCGGACAGAAGGGTGCACTGCGACCTGCGACATGTCGTCATTTAATATTTGTAATACAATACGCTTGGTAAGGATTACTTCAAAGTACTCAGTTAATGCTTTTGGTCAGCAGCTTCACGATCGGGACATATTCAGTTTGACATTTCAGTCGTTTATGAGAGTGCACCTTCTGCGACATGAGCAGTAGTGGCGTCGCCATTGTTCCACAGAACATGCGGCCTACTGCCTACCAGCTGCCGGTGATCCAGCCGAACGTTACGTTAGCACACGCCTAGACATACTGACGGTGCGCGGCGCCGTGTCAGTACTCGAGTACACGGTGCTAGTCTGTTCATCTTGGTTCTACAATCACAATAAAAGTGGTCAACATTTTTAAGGTCGCCATATTACAACTATAGAATTAAAAGAAGTCGGTAAAAAATTGATACCTACTTAGCTAAATTTATAGTTTAACTCAAAAGTAGTTCAAATGCCGAAGTAATACCTTCGTTACTTCAGAACACGTGTAAACACCTTGCTTACCGCCTAACTTGTCTCTACCGCTTAACTAATCTAATTCAGTGAGAGACATCTATGTTCGGCTAGGGGAGATTATTAATTCTTTATATTTTTACCTACCACTATCAAAGTAGCGCCGCGCTGTAAGTGGTCATGTTCCCAAAGTATTCACTGATATTGTCAGTGGGTACCAGTGCGTGATGTAAATATTGCGAGACCACTCGCACCTCAAGCGTTACAAAAGCCACAGACGATATATACAACACGCATTGCAAGCTCGCAGTGTAGCTACGCCGCGCTACGTAGTGCTACGTATTGCTACGTAGTGCTACGTGACGCTACAGTTGCTACGCGCGTATAGTGCTGTTCTCAAACGTCAGTGTAAAAAAGATGTATGTATTACTGCGTGCGATCTTTAGGACAAGTAGCGTTATTTGGGGGTATTCCGTCTACGGTGGAGTGCTTACAACTAGCCCGGTCAGGAGTAGGGGGCGCCTGAGTGTGGGGCGCGAGTGGTCGGTGGCGACAACATCAATGCGAGCCTGTACAGTTACAATGTTTGAGTAATAGCACAAGCTTCGGACGACACTTTCTGTGTTTAAACCGGCTATTAGTTAACTCTAAAATGTTGTATTGGTAGGTACAACCAATACTCCCCTGTGCTGTCGCTGGTACCTACATCTTTAGCTAACAGTACTCACTTGGCGCTGCTACTCGACCCATTCACTACGAGCCGATACAAACTGTCCGGTTGCATCTGCACATCCACCGTCTCTTACTCAGTTGTCCGGATGAGACGGATGTGTGCAACATCCCCCGCTGGTAGCTGCAGCTGCTGCACTCGGTGTACTTGCAGTCAGTGGCAGTGCACGCACCGCGCGCCGCCGAGAATACTTGCAACCGTGAAAAAAACATTGGTTTGCTTCGAGCCGAGCGGGCGTCAATGAAACAAGGCGACATTCACTACGCGCCGGGAAAAGTCACGTGAAACAAACATACGAGGAGTAAACGGTGCGAGCGAGACGGCGCACAGTAGGGGATGATTTCCCTCTCGTTTGGGCGGGCGGCAGTGACAGTGTGACTAGGGCGGGCGCGCGGGTCGCACGCCGGCACGTCAGCGCGTGCTCCCGTCGCGCGCGAGTGCAGTGCGAGGATGTGTCGCCACTGCGGGCCCGAGGACCGCGCTCTGTGACGGCACCCAGCCCCGCATGTAAACAACCTGCCTTCACACAAACACGCCGCACGTGCTGTAAACTTGCATTGTTTCCTACCGACGAGAAAGAAAACAACAACACGGTGCGGTCACCGTGCAGCTGACGTGTTGCTGAACTCCTGTAAATACAGTCGGTACTCAACATGTGCGTGGTGTATACGATTACTGGTGACATACATATTGTCATCATATGAACATTTGTATATTTATTTGATTATTGTGTTGCTGTAGCGCTGCACCAAGTGTTGTGAGTCCAGTGCTGCCGGAGCTCGTGGCTCCTAAGCTTGTGTTGTTAGCTGCGTCACTTCACTAATTGTTCCTTTTCTTGAACTTTTTGGGACCTTTCGTTGAAGTTGACATGGCTCGTTACCTCATTCGTGTCAATGTCACGATTTTACTGATAGGATTATCATGGCGATAATTATTATTTGGTCAGATGTCAGATTTGAAGCTATTAGATATTATTATAAATGAATATCCATTCGTAGAATCGTGACTTCAGTAATCAAGATTGGTCACCAACCTTCAAACCAACATGGGTTAGCGTAGATTAAGATAGTCAGTAGGGATGCACCGCACATTGATATGTAAAAAGAATGCGATGCAAACAATACCGGTAGTAATGTCAGGTCAGGGCGCGCTCCGCTGCCTCTGCTAACGTACAGTCAGTATCTAGTGTGGCTACAGGTCTCATTCGACTGCCAACCATTCGAGTCAAGTGGCACAAATCGGTGCAAACTGCCTTAGTGTATTATTTAATTGAATATTAAGTCGCGACGACCTAGATAACAAGATATCTGCCTATATTATTGGCAGAAACATGGTTTAGAATTCCAAAGTCAGTAGTTCTAAGTTTCGATTGAAAGAAACAAAAGCATGCGTGATCGGATTATGAGATAAGTAGGAGAGAGACCGTGCGCCTGTACGCAGTACATGTGCGAGCGGCGCGCTGTACTCAATAATGAATATAAATCACTGAACATTCGGCAGCCGCGCGAGCCGCCACTCACACGCGACGCGAGGGAGAGAGCTCTGCCACAACAACTGTAGGAAGGGATTAATGACTTGTACAGTTTAGGGCATTGAAGTATAACGTCTATTTCCTTATTAAATTATAATTTACTAGGCTGGAATCCGCATCCGCTAAGACAAACCTTGGTACTTCCTCAGACTAATGTAGTAATCATGTTTCGGTGTGGTAGAGCACCAATTTCTAAGGAAGACAGCACTTAATTAGATAACGCGCGTCCTCCTCACGGTCAGTACGGAGTGTCTGTCGAGTGAGATGAGTGAGGAGCACGAGTGGTCCTCTGTACCGTGGCGCGGCGCGAGTGGCGAGGTCAAGGTCGGCGGCGTGTTGCCTCCGCCGCGACCTCGCGCAAACACTCCGCAACACCACACGGCTGCTTGGAGCGCAGTACAATAGCTATCAGACCACCACAGATGGGGCCCAGTAGGGTTGATGCCGACCCAGAGCTGCGGACTACCTGGCGGGTTACCGGGGCTTCGAATCGAAAATCAGTAGGTAGGATCGGGGTGGTTTTTAATCAGTAAGTGCGCCCCCTCTGGCTTTGCCTAAGAACTAATTAAATGATTTCTCCCAGTAAAATCGCAATGAATTTTGTGGATAGTTGTGGACACCATCACGAGGTCCGAGGAATGTATCGGCGGGCGGCGGGCGGCGGGCGGTGACTGCTCGTTATTAAAGTGAAGCGCATTTATTTGCTGCAGCCGGCTGTACACCAACATTTACCGCCGGCCCCGTAACTCGCGCCGCCGCTCCTGGCGCAGTGCCAGCCTCCTGCACCACGACACAACGCCACTTCACTGCTTTTGTGCAGCTTTTGTACCGTCGCATCAAATGTAGGTTTGATTTTATTTCAGCCATGATTGTCCCACTGCCGGGCGAAGGCTTCTACTCCTCTCTGTTCTTGTATGTTGGTGTAACATAATTCCCTGAATGTATAACTTCCTCCAGCAGTTAGGTTGAGCTCTAGTTAGCGTCGCGTGTCTCTTACGAGCACATAAATTAGCCGCAGCACCGTTACTGCCGACCCCTGCCTGATAAGTAGCGCGTGGCCGCGCCCTCGCCGGGGGATTGTTGATGATATCGGCAGATGATGCTAATAGGCCCGGCGACACAGTCGGTGTTCAATACTTATATGATAGTTATATCTTCAGTTTCTTGTATGTACCACTACTACAGTGGTAGTAGGTATGTACCTAAACTGTGGCCAGACAACAAGAAACATAACTATGAAGTTTCGCGACATGGTCTGTTTGAAGTTGTCCACAACACACAAGTAGTAGCGGTGGCCATTAGTGCGACCCGCTGCGTCCATGTGATTGAGTTTCACTTATACCGTCACCGACGCAAAAGAAAGTAAGTAGGCCCCACCTAGTGACAAACCCGTCATGTAGTAAGTAGCGTATTGCGTTGTATTGTAGTGACGACTACTTACCTACTGCTAGAGAACACAAACGGCATTACCTACAGTGGTTACTTAATTTTACGTATAACAAAGAGCATTATCTGATTGGTAGTCCTGACGGAGGATCGACATCCTCCACTAGGCAATATGCGCAGGTCGTAACTTACAGCCGACCGAGGCGACGACGGCGGCACGCAGTGAGGTTCGCATCCACGGGAGTTCATTACATCGCTCGTGTCGTTACCTTCACGCATATTTCAGCACATAATTAGACTGCAGAGCGTCACTATTAGTTAAGTCGGGTCGGTACGTGAGGGAGGGAACATCACACGGCTGTTAACGTCGAGGGAACATTCTGCCGGCGTCTCCCGGGCCCCGCACATAACGACATCACAGCGCCGACTGAGCGCATCTCCACGGACTTAGTGATGGCTCCCGGGATATTGACCAAAATCACGACGTCAGTAGCTGCCCACGCGCATATGACGTATAACACCTAAGCTCCCGCAGACAAGGGCGGCGTGTGATGTGGCCCTCTCCGCCTGACCGGCGTGCAGTGAGCCGCGAGCGCTACACAATGAACATAAACAAGAGCCGCCGCCCCTTCCCCCGCCCCGCGCCCCGCGCCCCGCAACCCTCGTCTCGTACTCCAGCACGCGAGGGGCCTGAAGGACCCTCCACGGTTGCAGCGCTGCACTCAGGACTTCACAATGATATTTGTTTTCAAGTTTCCAACAGTATTTCCATATTAGTCTGATAGGGAACTAGATGTCGTGCCAAGAATGCAAGGTTGCCGTCTCGATAACAGCGATTTTGTTCCTACCTTATGAAGTCCCAGGTATCGAAGTAGGAACGCGTATGAAATCGAATAAAGTTGTATAGTCCGGGCTAGGTTTGCTTACGGTACGGTTAACTTGGAAAAGCCACTTTGGTACTTGCAGCTTGTAGAAGCCGCACCTTCAAGCTCGAGCAGCAGACAACGCCAGGCCCCCCACGACATATTATCATCCCTTTAAAGATCAGACAGAACCTGCGACTTGACAATGTGCCACGATAGTAAATTCATTCACTAGGTTCGGTATAGTATTGGCCGGCGCACCGATGGCAGCCGCTCACCTGCGGGTGCCGGCAGGGTACAGCGCCCCTCGAACTAAACAAGCGTGTAACAAGCACTGAGCACTGAGCACACGAGTACATGAACAGCCCGCGAGGGGGCGCGTGTGTCTACTTAGTACGTAACCTGTTTAGCAATATGGTTGGTCCTGATCTTATTTCAATTGTAGTACTGTGCTATGCTCCGGTTAAAGGTGTTACTTTTGACCTTGCTGGTCCTGGCTCGGTAGCTAGCAAGAAAGACTGAGCTCACGTATACAAGCACCTATATACTCGGGAATATTAACATTTTAATCGTTATCTCCCCGCCTGTACCCAGTTCTCGCGACGGATATAAAACGCTCGCGCCATGTCGAGCGAGCACTGTGCTCTACTACAAACATGAAATATATTAGCGGGACTGTTAGTTTGTCCCACAAATATATTTGAATGTTCGTCATTAATGTTCCAAAGGGTTGTATTTATCGCGGAGTTGATCCTGAAGCCGCTGCCACGTAGTATTAATAAACGCGAACATTTGCTCCTCACATATTTGCTCGGCGCTCGGCACACACGCCGGGGTAAGGGCGCGCACACACCGCCTAACCCGTAAAGCGCCTAATTACATGAGTCAGGCTACAAGCTCGCCGCCGCTACATTGTGCGCTACACTTATACTGGGTGTGTTCACGCTCCACCTACTGACCGGTTACCCGCTTTGTAATAGTTATTGCGAATTATGATACGATCGCGGTGGTCGTGATTGGAAGTTACTGTGTTGAAACAACATTACAGTACGCTGGTACATTTGACACAGGTCGCTTGTAACGACAGGTGTCGCCAGTGTGCCTATTGCCTACCGTACAGTGCGCAGTGTGTCGCTCTGAAATAACCGAAACGGCAATAATATCAGGTACTTGTGAACCTTTTTGGGGATAATCGAATAAGATAAGTAGCCGCAGTCCAGCCGCGCTGGGATTGTGTTACTTTAATCTTCCCATTTAGTGCTGTTTATAACTTCGTTGAACGTAGATGATATATCCGCGGAGCGTGTACTCTATATTTGATTATATCAAACTCCCCATATGTTGCAGGCTCCGTCTAACGTCTGATTAAGACGCAGCGGTAACCACATTGTCATGTAAATGTTTGTCTACAAACAAAATTGGCGCGTATGTCTGTGTGTGTCGCGAGTAGTGTCGGAGTCGCGAGTGGTTCAGTGCTCGCGGTCGAGATAACCGCTAATGTCGTCTGAGCGAGGCATAACGAGCGAGCCGAGGCGAGGGTATATCTCATATCATATGTGCTAACGCTCCATTCACGTGCTGAACATATTAGCACGGGCTGGCATACAGACAAGTCAAGTCAGTCTTGTTCACAAACTTATAAAGTCTTGAATCACATTTGTGACCAAGACGTGTCCAAAAATATGTAGGTATTGCTTACTCCGCGGGTTGTTGCGTGAGTGTGAGCCGACCTGTCAACGCCGCAACTTACGCTAGCGCTTGTAACGAAACCATAGCGCGATTTATTTCGACGCCATCGCCATCTAGGGAGGTCGAAGAAAAACTATCTATAATCAAACGCATTTTAGATATTTTGATGGAAGAAAATGTGTTCGTTATCGCCGTCGTCGGTTGAAGGTTCGTGTGGGTAACATGTGCAAAATACATGGCAAGCATTAAACATTGCCTTAGTGTAATAAAACAATTGTAATACTAAGCCAATAATGCAGGATTATACATCCCTGCGTCTGCATGAGACCTGCGTATTCTGGCGTCGTTTTCGCTGGGGCTTCCTTTAGTGCTCAGTAATTCATTAAAACTTTTGAAGTTTAATGTAATAGATCTTTTAAAAGCTTAATGTGATTGAAGAAAACGAAAAGTTTCTGGCGACTTGCGGTTGACATGACGCGGACACTGGTCTGGCAGGGAATCTATAGTGTCGACATGATTGTATAAGACGATTTTATGAAGTGATTAGAGCCAGCAACAGACAAATCAAATCATATTTATTTGCTCAAACATAGTGAACACAGTGAACGTACAATAAAACAATCGCTTGCAAGATGGCGGGTAACAGGGAAAATAGTTCGAGACATGTTAGCCGTATACAATGGCGTGAATGTAGCCGTCACCACAAAGATTGCAAACTAACAGACATCGTTCGATGGTGACATCCACAACTACGTGATGGAACTCTCTGTATCTGAGGTGACGTCGTCCTGGCTGTAGTTTCAAGCTAGCATGCAGCCCGTACTACTTTGTGGAAACACAAACTAGTGCCGAGCGGGAAGAGTTAAAAGAACACTCACCAGCTTGCCGCTCCTGTAACCAAGATTGATGTGTGTAGGGAGACGTGCTGTGATTAGTCATTACCCTCAGGGTGTCAATCAGGAGGTGCGAGGAACCGAGACAGACGACCGGTCGCGTGATGATCTCAGCTGCGGGTGCGAAGATCCCGGGATTAGTGGCGCGCCACCAGCCAGCAACGCGGATTACACGGGATTGTGTCGTGATACAAATCCCGGCTTATTCAATATGTAGGCTCGTTAATAATTATGTTATCTGTCATCAACTTAATACAGGACAGTTTAATAACTGCAAAAACTTGTGGATGTAAATTATTGCCAAGACGAGGACAAAACTGTCCGATCTTGTGTAGAGCCAAGCCTTGACAAAGTCTAGTACGCCTAAGTCAAGAGGCAAGCCGCGGCTGAGTAACATTTGCCACATGCACGATGTATGTACGCGGTAGTGCGGCGCGCGTGGAGGGCACTCCGAGGGGATCACACGAGCCGCGCCCGGCAGGAGCGCGCTGTCTGTGCCATGGATTCATGTATGGCTACACAATGAATCGCTGGGAGAACAGAACGTAATAATATATCAAGTTTTATTTTAAATATAATTAAATACATTTGAAATTCAATAAAATTTCTCGTAAATTTTACGGGAGATATGTTCGCAAGAACACAGGATTGCTGCAAGACTACACAGGATTGCTCTCGTGCACCATTTATTTTGTAATAAACCCCAGACTTTTTCATTTACACGTTCAAATGTGCTTTGTAGTGAAAAATACCTTCCATTTGTTCATATTACAGTGTCTAGTGCAAATTATACGGCGAGCTTTGTATTACTCGAGACATCTTGCACTAAATATTTAGCAGGAGTGCTCTGCGCGGGGGGGGGGGGCGATATCGCAATCTGAAACTGGAAAGTTTTCAATAAACGATGTGGCAGGTTTATATGAAAAGTGAGCTCGGCGACTTTAATATCGTCCCTTATTTAAGGATTACCGCGGATGAGGCGGAGGGGCCGGCTGTAATTCGCCGCCACTTAATTATCTCGTAACATGTGAATTTTAATGATGGGAACTCATTTGTGGACGAGTGGGAGTGACGGCTCGCTGGCATTTATTGGACGTTGTATGAAGAGGTCCGGCGCGGTGGCGGCACACTTGTCAATTGTTGTCACTACTGCGCAATGTGCGGATTTAATCAAGACATTTATACAAAACTGAACTTTATGTAGATGAAAATAATTACATTCATTATTTTAAAGGGAAAAGAATAATAATATTACGTACAGGATTGTGCCGAGTTCTACGATGTAACATGGAGACTACAGAGTCACTATGGAAGAATGACCATGTTCTCTGTGCCACTTTGTATTGGTACCAGTTTAAAAGCAGGCATTAATATCGGAGCCGTGAAGCATTTTGCCAACAATTGTGGTCGACGGTAAACTACAGCGAAGGCACAAAAACTAGTAATTAGAGCCCACGTGTGGCAGTTTTTGCAGCTCCGCGACCGACACGCGCGCGGCCGGGGTGGGCTTAGGGTCGTGTTAGTAGTTTTTGCAAGACAAACTCCGCTAATGATTTGTACCAGTAACCTATTGAACACACTGCTGACCTCAACATCTTCATTACGGACAAACATTACGTTTTAACTAAATTATATTCCTTTTCACACAATTACGCCTTCACAATATCTATATTTACGGTAAACGATAAAGTGATAGCGACTAATATTAACTTTCTGCCCATGGGTGTAAGGCCTAAAATGCTTTGTGTCACCTTAGGCGTTGTAAATGCAATTTGGGTTCGGTGTAATGGTTCGGGTAGACGCCATTAGGCCGGTGACGTCACGGGCCTCTACGAAGCCACTGCACAAGTTATGGCAGTAGTCAAGCCGATATTGAACACATTTACTTAATAAGGTTATGTCAATGATTACACGCGGATACCTGGAAAACAAGAACAATTTACAATTTACAGATACTACGCAAGTGGTACACGATTAAATATTGTTCAGTATTGTCAACTCGAGGCCTCCCATGTAGGCACCGCCTGCGTGGCGTGGTAGTACTGCGGGTGGCTGTGTAGCGCCGACGCTGCGTGTGCCGCGGCGCGCGGTGTGGCGCGGGCGTGATGTACCAGCGCGGGAACACGTACTCACTGCGCCGCTACAGTTCCTGGCGCGACTCACCACTCGCACTCGTTTGTAACGCGTCTCTCACTTGTAATCATTCTCTTCTTTAGACTTTGTTTAAAGCTTTGACCTTGTTTAGTTACCTGGACTTGTCAAACCTTGTAATATTTCTACACATTTCTCTTTATTTATAAATAGATCATGTAGAGTTGTTTTATAACGCAACAACGCTATTTCCTAACACCTCTGAAAAATTTTATAGGAAATAGACTCAAATAAAAGAATTGGAAAACGAAAGAATAACAAATTCAACAGTCATCGGTCCGAAGGGGGCACACGTAACAATAAAATACGTCCAAAGACTATAATAGTGGCAGCCTGGCAGGCCCCGGGCCCGGGACCTGGCAAGGGACGTAATGGCACCCGGGGTGACTGTGACCAAAGAGTCAGTGATTCATATTAAAATTACATTTTGGGGCGACGCACAGTATCGGCGCGCGGCGACTTGGTAACCGGCGCGGCGCGTGTTGATCAGGTGGAGGCACGCTCCGTTGCTAAGTGATTACCTGCCTAGCTACCGTGCGCGGGTCGCGGTGGTGGCGTAGTGTCAGTGTCGTGTCACGTCAGCCGCACATTATCTCTAGCGGCCACGGCCTGCGCGCTGTGCGATGATACTAACGACTCCACTTTACACTAATATCGTTGACATAAGGATTTAATCAGCCGCTCTCTGCTCTCTACAATAAAACCCCAGATTTACGATTTCGGTATTTTATTCAACATCTTGATAGGGGTCGAAGGATAAACCGAGTTGCATTCAAATTCGTACTTTATGTTCTATACTGAAAGTTTCATTATCACTTAACTTCAATTCCTTAGAGGGGTCTCCTTACAAAGTGCGCACGTGAGCTGAAGTTTTAAAAAGCATCCAATTTCCAGGGCCCCTGTATCTTGAATAACATAAATTATAGTAAAAACATCCGCAATTTATGAGTTTAATTCTCAAATTGTATGTCCCGGGAACTATGCAGGGGGGGGGGGGGCTGCTGCCACGGGGGCGTGATAACGTTTATACTTGACATTGGGAACAAGGCGAGCGCGTTATGTGTGGAATAATGAAGTGTTAAGTCTCTGTATAGATGATGTTGTGTAGATACAGGTTTCACATACTGTATAGTGTATAGCTCCCACAGAGACACGCCTCTGTCACGCGCCACAACTTAGCGGAGCGTGAACATACGCGCACCTGAGCACGTCCTCTGTACACCGCACAAATATACTGCAGAAGTGACTTTCCAAATGCCATATTTCCAGATTACCAATAACTTGAATGTGGTAACGAACGTGCTTTCTGTAAACGGGTACTCTGTGACCAAACGCGCGCGCCCTCTATTCGCGCAGAAACAACAGGCCCACAGCCCCCAGGCTGCCCTTTATAAGCTATTTTTATGGAATCAAGTCTGAACAGAAGGGTATCATCGTCGGCTCCATAAGTTCAATATTAAACATGTGTATACTTGCTGCGCCAGTGCCGCTGTATACAAGATGGCACGGCGTGAACTTTCCATAAAATGTCAACTTTGTTTTTGTTACGAATTTGTGACGCCAACCTTTTGCAAACACTAAAGCCATCGTATTTATAGAATTTAGGAGAAATATTATCATGTTAAGGATAACCATTTAAAAAATATTATTGACAGATATAATCTTTGGTATATTGTAATATTATATTCGTTTTACTATGCAATATTGTTTGTTAAACACAAGCCCCAACGGGGGTGTCTAGACTTGCTGGCTTCGTGCAACGTCGGCATGTCGACTTCCGAGCAATAGTTGTTTGGGAACATACTTACCTACCTTCACAATTATCTTCAACGCTGTAACAAATGTAGAAACATTCTGCCACAAAGTATTTCGGCGAACTGTTACTTAGCTCCCGTCCGATGTGTACAGAGGCGTGGAACAGGCGGGTGGTCGCCGTCACCCAGCTGGCTGCTCGGGTGGAACTGAACTAAATGCTTTCAGACATTAAGTCGTCTTCAAACTATAATGTACATGTGTACTGTTTCGATGTTTGGACTTGCTCTTTCATCGTCCGTTAGTTAACTTCTTTCAATACGAAATAAAGTTCTTCCAAGTTGTGTCTGTTGTGCGGCTTCGGAAATTGAATCGAAACTATCAGCCGCAGTAAAGTATCGATGTTCGAAGTTAGTTCACTTACAACACTTGCCGAGTTTCACTTGGGAGTTGCGGAGCTATCGCCAGCCAGGTGAGAAATATACAGAGAGTAGTCTGTCCGTGTAACATCTACACATACGTAGGTTCCACTCCATTGTAACTTTTATTGTATCCCAAGTAATTAGTTCATCATCAGGTTAATTTAAGTCACGTCTCGCTATATTCTGTCTGCGAGTTACTCTGCAGCTTGGTTCGGTATCGCAAGTGTAGCAGGAGCGTGGCGTATCATACTGTGTAGCGGCGACACTGCCAGACTAGCGTACACTCCGGTAACCGCTTGCCATCACTTATGTATCGCAACCTGTGCCCACTGCCGCCTGCCAACATAAACCACGAGCTCTGCTGTAACAAGTCGCCTGTAATGTATCCCGGCAACACGTTGCTACGTCGTACTCGCTACATTACCTATAGTTCGTGGTTTTGTATTAACGACACAGTACTAGTTGTTAACAAGACCCTTCCTATTATAAGACAGGCAGCTCCCCCGAGCTCGACGCGAGTCCCGGTGACATCGAGTACGATCAGTTTACGTAATCCGATGATCTGTTTACTGGAAGCCTTAACGAACGACTTCCCGACGCAGCCCGAATCCGTACAAACAAAGAACATTACTGTAAACACAACACACACCGACACGGGACCACTCCACGACATTTGCGGATTCTCTCAACAATACGAGCCTCGCCGAAGCTAATAACTGGGATTTTTGCGAATATCTGACATAAAGGGCTGGCTCCATTGTTGTGCCGCATTCGGGCCGCGCACTGCCGGGACTCGGGAGTCATCGTGACGTAACCGCGCGCTGTGTGAGCCTGTCATCGCTGACAATAGTCATTACTCGTTTTTCATCACTTCTCCGACTTCTCGTGAGGATATTAACTTTACGGATCTGTAGTATAGCAACAACACCTATTTGTATTTTAGCGTTCTGAGATATTGCCAATCATTTAATATTCTTCTTTTTGTATGAACTTTTTTACTTTGACTTATTGTAAACCCAACAATGTACTGTTTGAGATGAGCTCGTGGCCGTTACTTACCTCCAATGACGGAACGCGTTTTAACTTTTTTATATCTGAAACATTTTTTATTATAGAAGTTATGTGTACTGTGTGCCTATTGTGTACACAGTGAATGGTTGCGCTTTACAACTGTTTGAACTGGCCTTTTCAAGTCTAGGTCTTTTGTAATTTTGGAGTTCATTCGACACACTGCATCTATTTAATAAATAAAAAAGTATTACATACTAAAACAGTAGCGTGCATGCATAACTAGACGATGATTATTAAGTTCCTCAAATGTATCCTCCGACTGCCGTGCGGACGTGCGATGGGACAAAAGTAGTGCTTACCGTAGTCGAGTGTGCCGTGTATGGTGACTGCGTGCACACAGTACATAGGGCGGCGTGTATCAGTGACGTCACGGTTGGTCGCGCTCTACAGTGGACACTGCGTTAGCGATATATATTGCGTAATGTATTACGGAGTATTCTCACGACTGTACGGTTTAAGTCAAACTTCAGGAATAAGTTCCGGAGTAGATGAAGCAACTAGTTAATGTTAGGGTCCTGCACTAAACAGTACACATAGGTGACGTGACATATGTTATGAACCTGCGCTCATTGTCCACTACACACAATGTGTCAGCGAATGTCAACTCAAACAATAATTCATTAAATTATAATAAAGTCAGTCCATTGTATGCTATTATTATAAAGCTATGATGACAAGCGGTCCGGCCGCGGGTCCGGTCCGTCCGAGCGGCAGCAGGTAACGGGCGGTGACAGTAACTAATGGTGGCGCCGCCATCAGTCACCGTCATCATGTCGCGCTGACGGCGGAGGAGCTGCGGATGTAATTATCATCCCGCGGGTACTCGTGGTAATTATTATTATGGCAAACTTAACAACAAACCGTTTTGGTTGTTCCTCAGGAATTAACAATTTAGATTGAGCAAATGGCTTCATAAGCCGCATGATGTACCGGTTGCGTCGTGTTGTACTTGTCAGTGATGTGACCATCATTGGCCACAGGCCCGCGTGCTGCCGCGGGGAGCGGCGCGGTCAACTTAATATTCCCGACGACCGCGTACTGCGGGCTGACTGATACGTGCGGCGGGATTATTCGGGATTCGTTTTTAAACACTACGACTACACCGATCTGAATACTGATGTCCACCTGTTAATGGTAGCTTCCTTGATGATAATTTGTTAATCTCGTCTCGATTGCCTCGTCGGATGTGTAATTGCAAAAAAATAAGAATGCATTCAAAACTAGTCTTTAAGTCACATTAGCAAACATTGACAATTTGTGTGCCCATAATTCTACAGCAATATTAATTAATAGTACTTAGTTACTTACTATACTATGAATTAACATTTTCTTACTTCGATTAAGAAAATGTTAATTCATAGTCTTACTTCGATTAATTCATAGTCTTACTTCGATTAAGAAAATGTTAATTCATAGTCTTACTTCGATTAATTCATAGTCTTACTTCGATTAAGAAAATGTTAATTCATAGTGCTACATAAACTCGGTCCAAGTCCAAGCTAAGTGCAGTCGATGAATCTACTGGTGCAACACGTCCCAGTAGGTGTTCATTAACAGGCTCCAGTGTATCCAGCCGGGGACTATCAGCCAGCCCACCGCCGGCTGACTACAAACGAACTGGCCTAAGAAAGTGCAAACTAATTTAACAGGATTAGAGAGCTGAGTCGTGAGTAACGCGCCTAATGCCGCCGTCTATTGTGAACCCAGGCAGGTTTAGATCCGCTCATCGGTATTCACGACCGCCGCCGCCTAATTTTATTGAGTTTATTTCACAATTTGTTTGTATTATCTTTATTGGCAAGCGACAATGAAGTCGCCCGCGAGACATGTGCCGCCACCAAGTGATACAGTGTAAGCCTACGACTGCTCTATCTGGTCCCGACGCCATTTCTTATTGATTATGGAAAAATCTAAATAGACAAATGACTACATACTACTGTCCGAATTTATTACCTACTATCAAAGATAAAGATGTCTCACAAATGGGCGACACATTACCTCAAGTGAGGGTCAGCCGAGGTACGGGAGGGATGGCTCTGTGCCGTTTATCTCGGCGGTATCGTCAGCGTGACCACTAATTGCCAGTAATCCAGCCGAGCCGATTGTGCTCGTACTTACAATGAATACATCATCGGGCAACTATTGTGTGTTACATCAGTGAGCTTTACTCAATGTTGTCGTATTCCCAGTCGCCATGCTCGTGCTCTAATGACAAATGATATTTATTCAACTATGGGACTGTTATACATAACCGAAACCATGTTTGGTTTAAGTGTTCTGTGTCTCATCTGTAGTGTACAAGCATAGAGACTCCAAAACCTTTGAATTTAGATTGATTTTTGACATTAGTTGTGTGCACTTTCTGTCAAAGACATTTTGGATAGTCGTCGTTTATTAATTCGGTCAGTACTCAGCCAGTGCAGGGTTCACTCAGTGTACCTATAACTGCGGCTAATAGCGGGTGGTGTATCGAGTGGGTTCTGGTTAATCTGTTGATCCGTTTACGTGGAGCGAGTGACCTGTGCGGGCAGACGCTTCCACCATACTGCGGCGGGTGCTCCATTTGCGGCCTCTGTCTGCTGGCTGGTTGTTATAAGATGTAGCTAGAGTATGATTTGGTATGATTGTTGTAATCGTAACAGTATTTCATTCTGCTTTCTGCAATACGTGTAGCACAAACCAAGTGTTTGCTTGTGTTAGACACTTAACTCCTACTCCTAAAAACAACAATCAATGTTTGCTTCGAATTGCCGCTACTTGAAACGTATAAATATTTCACCGTCCGGGTTGTAAAGTATCGCATCATCTCACAAGGAGTTGCCCTCGCAGTAGTTACAGGTTCCACCGCAGAAGGGCGACCTCCCTCCGTCGACCCTCTCAGAGGGGCGCGGGTGTGAGAGTAACAAGATTGTATTGTCCAATTTATGCTGTACTTTGTATTGTGTGCCTTAATGTCCTCAATGTTCCCCAGCTTATCAATACTTTGTATTCAGCGGACAATACAGATATGTAACCCATTGTTAAGCGTACATAAGCGATCAAACGCCGCCTCCGACAAACAAAACGGGTGGTTATTAAACAAGTTGCTAAGATATCGAAGCCAACAATGTGGCAACTTGCAAATCTCATTAAAGTCCAATCAATTCAAAGTTTTACGTACACAGTTTAAAGACGTGAACTTTAGTCGCGCACATTGCATGTTAGGACAGAAGGACCATTATTAACTTCCATGTATATCATTCGTGTAGATAAGATGCATTGATGATTGATTATTGAGTTTTATAGAACAATAATTTCCCACGATGTTAGTCCACTTGTTAATTATTGGACATAGGACGGACTACGGACAAGTCGGCTTGCTGTACTTATGAAGTTAACCTTCTGTGCTTACGTGTTGTTGTATTACTAAGTTGAGTTGATGTGTTTTGAAATGCGGCTCGAGGCGGGCGGCCTGTGACGAGGCCGAGCCTCCGACAAATAAAACGTCTCGACGCGACTTTTGACGACTTTCAGCGAACTTTTACAAAATATCTCCAAAGGGACCGTGTTGTCGGGGTACTGCGAACTTCACTTAATTAATATTAATTCTGTGACTGGCTGTTAGATATTTAATGTTTACGCCGGAGTTTAGAAAAAGTTTAAGGAAGGAACGCTTCTAAGCACATTAGGATAATAGAAATGTTTTGTTTGACGAGATGAGTTGGAACACAAATGTTTTTATTACGTCAAGTAGGGCACGGGTACGAGACATGAATTATAAAATAATATGTCTTCTCTGTTGTATCCATTTATTTGATGAAACATAACGCGCTGTAACATGTGAGAATACGGACGGCCGGCACTGCTGTACTCGGGCTGGTTACGCAGCCTTAGTTCACAAACTGCGGCTGTAAAATGTTCGAAGTAATTAGTTTACAAATAAAGCGCGAGCTGCAGCGCGTCGCTCGCATCGCTCGCATCGCCCGCGTCGCCCGCGTCGGCCGCGCCGGTCGTGTAGTTGTACAAAAAGTCAGCAACAGCCGACAGCGGTGAATTATTGCCGCTACACCGAGTGCTACAAAAAGTGGCGCCGCGCTGTTTGCTTATAGTTACAGTAATTGGAACAACTCGACGTTGTAATGTTTATTGGTTAAAAATTTGGAAACTGAGCATTTGCTTTATTGTTTATTTATTCAACAACTATTTGCTTTTTACTTTACTTCTTGTTGAATGTAATTAGTGATAGTGCTTGTTTACTTGTATGATCATTATTTTAACCACTTCTAGTTGCTATCCTCCAGCAACTGCTAGAAGCTGCCAGGCGGTATCAATAAACATGGTTATTGTGTTACCTACTCTTAAATCGACAATACAAGAATGGCTATACGTCGCGCTCCTCTATGAGTTGAGACACATTTTAAAATATCCAATAGTGCTGCTTGCAGTATTTCTATCATATAACATGTTCGATGTCCAGACGTGACACAATCTAAACGTAACACAAGTGTGAGTACAGTAGGTATGAATACAGCAGAGTGTACACTGTATAGCTCAGTCGCCGGGGCGTGTGTGTTCGATCGCGGGTTCGTTTCCTGTCGCCGGCACGGTTGCATGGCCCGGGGCACCGGAAGCGTCTGTTTATTTGTTCATTTTCTGCTGCGAAACCGTTCCGAGTTTTTAAATGTTGACTGCAGGCTGTATTCTGTGCCGGACGCCGGACGCGCGCCGGCCGTCTAAACTAGGTACGGCTGGGCCGGGTCGTGTTGTTGTCACTACATTAACATATGATCGGGACAATACTGTCAGTCAGTTCTCACAGTCTACTGCCACCGTGGTTGTAATCACAATGTATGTTTGTATGTTGTTGCAGATTGGAGCGGCCGGCTGTCGGGGCGGCGGCGCTCGTCGCAGCAGTCGCCCGCCGCGCTGCTCGCTAACTTCGACACCACCGTGCAGCAGGTACTCGTACACTCTATACCACCACAAAATTTAACTTTACTTCTCTAATACAAGATGAACCACCAGAGGATCAGGCTGACTGGTTGAGGTGATAGCGTCTCTATTTACAAACCAAGTTTTGAGTCACACACGGGACTACCGTTTTGTAATATTGTAGACGGAGCGAGCTGCAACTTTAGATATTGTGAGAACCTCCTCCTTTTTGGGAAGTCGGTTAAATGTTTACAACATTTTACATGACAAACGAATCTAATTAAGGTACCTAAACAACTTGCTTGAGACTAAAAGTGTTTGCTATGAGTAGAGTGAGTGTCCTGTCGGTGACATGACATCGATGTAGCTCGGTATACAGTACATGGGTACTACTTAATTCAGTGAACCCCAGTCAGTGGCCAGTGTAGTGGTAGGTCTCCGTGAAGTGGTGCGGGTGTCGTTGCGAACTGCTGACGAGGCGCGCCCCGCAGCCCCGAGCCGCCGTGAATATAATCTGAGCGCGCCGACTATCCTCCGGGGCGAGCCGCCGGCGCCACCGCACCAGGTGCTGCAGAAGGCCAACTTGTAGCAATTAATGAAGTGTCCGCGTGTCTGTAGGTACAATGTTCGCAGTTGTGCATCGATGGCATATTACGACTACTTACAGAGTCTATAAAATACGGCTGTAGAACTATTTATGAAACTTATTATAATATTTTCGTAAGATATTCCTACCGTACATGATGATACAATTAGCGATTTTTACTTTTTCGCGTAGTTTAAAATATTCCACCTTTTATTAATTAAAAAACTAGACATGTTTTACCTGCCCCGTACGGAGTGGTAGTTCTGTCTGTGTGGCCGTGTGTCTGGACGCAGTCACCACTCTAGTTTAGCGGACACGACGCGATTGAAGTGTCCTCCCTACATTGCTGTACTTATACCGAGCACTGAGCAGTCACTGGCTCACTGGTAATGCTATCCTATTGCACACTAACTGAAGTCCATCTCAAATGATTCTGCAAAGTTAATTGAACGACGAACTAAACTATTTCTACTCCATTAGACGAACACTTCTGATAGTCGTACTATTAACAGTGTACATAACTGAGACATAAGAAATGTTGTGAATGTTCCTAACTTATTGTCCTCTGCAAATAAAATGGCCAAATTTTATTTAATTTTCGTTTCAGTTTTTAAGAAAAAGATACACTAAGCAATTTATCAGTTCTACACAAAATAACGAGCGTATGTCACAAAATAAAATACATTGCCTCTTTAACATCAATTTCTGATTCAATTTCGCAATAAAGTCGGCGATGTAATCGGTACAATTTTTCTTCAGCGGAGCGACGTGATTGCATTGAGTTCTTTGTTGTGGCTTGTATCAAGCGGAGCGCTGCCGCAGTACAGGACATTGGAATAGGTTCACTACACGACGGCGCGACACTGACACGCGACATGAAGCTGACTGCGACACACGACTCACCACACAATACATCAAAATGCTTTTAGAATGCTTGAAAAAAGTTCTGTGCTCACAACAAACACGAAATATGCAGTACACAGTGCACGTTTTAATTTAGGCAGTAACATTATTGTGCGGTGTAGAAATGGACTCTGTGTGACTTCGTGTGATTAAGTAGAGAGTTAACTTACTGCGAGCTACGCTTGCTAGTGGTGTTAAGTTTATCTCTTCCGCACAATTTGCCGGGGGGTGGCACAGTGGCGGCGTGGCGGGGATTGAGGCATTCCTGCGAATACTCGCTGTTTTATTACCGGAGTGGCCCACGCCGGCAACTCATTCCCGGACTGGGCAAAAAATTATATTTCCAGTTGTAACATTTTATGAGTGAGATCACGGTTCGGCGGAGGGAGTCAATAAACACGCGGAGGGCAAGCGATGCACTCTCGAGAGGGCCTGTGTAGAACGTTTCGGGTTGTGTACAAAGAGTGCCTCCAACTCGTGCACTCCGTGCAGCCGCCGGTCTGTATCTACAAACATGAGACTCGTTTGATGGAAAGCAAAAATGATTGGCTTTCATATTCCCTTTCAATTATTGAAACGTTTTACACACAGGACACACAACATGGGCTACAGAAATAGATGATATTTGTATATTTGTGTTTCGTTTACGTGATGTGTCTCTGTGACCATCAGTTATGTTGAATCATTCATTATAGAGCTAGCGAACAGAGGTCGAAACATCGATGTCCCTGGCTCGAAATATTCCGAGTTGCGACTTGGACACAATGCGGATGTTTGGGTAGGTCGTGGTTGTATTTTACTTTTATGTAAAAAAAGCATTTCCAAGATAAATAACCATTTTCTTCAAACCATAAGACGAATCTAGTTCACGATTTTGATGGATAGAATAACCCACTGAGAAAATTTCATCAAAGATGGAATGCTTCACATTCCTAGTTCGGAATGGCGGCATTAGATCGCGCGGCTCAGCCGAGTGTCGCGCGCCGCGTTATATTCCTGACAACTAATCCGAGAACTCACGCACTCACGTCACGCACGTGCGCGCCACTGAGACACACTACACTCGACAAGTTTCGAATCAAACCAAATAAGTTTATATAAAACATACGGTATGAGAGAGGTGCCGGCAGAGTGCAAAGCGGAGAGCATTTTACTGCAGTTGTATTGGCGCTGCACTCTAGCACGTGCACTATCAGGCGGCAGTCAGTTTACGACACCGCCGACATTACCCATTTATTGCACGGTTTACGAGTAGTGTCGCCGCGGTGTCTCACGCGAGATAATGATGCGTTTAACTCCATGTATACTTGCGACAGATATATATTTGTTCACCTGCTATTGGTCCGTGTGTTTCCGAAAAGGTCGCAGAAGGCGTCAGTAAATCAGAATTGTGTGTTCGCATTACGGGGCGGCCGCAGATGACCTCGGCCCTTTCTATTCCGAAGAGAAATGGAAAAAAATGCGTCGTCCCCGCTCTGATTCCTATAAAATTCCTCGGGCACCCATCCGAAGGCAATCTACTAAAAATATTTTTTCCCAGAAACCTTTCCTGCGTAGAGGACAGTATTGGAATAAAATCTTATTGTTATCGGGCAGGTCGAGAGGTTGGCTGCATTCTATTTTATTGGGAAATTATGCTAAGCCCGGACTCGACCCCGCACAATTCATTGTCTTCTTTCTGCTGCTCGCTCCCGCTCGGGTTGGGATCAGCAGTGAGGCTCGGCTCGCGTCTTCTGAATATCGATATTTTACCTGCGAATTCAATCCAAGTTTTTTTGATGAAAGCGTAAGTAATAGGTACAATACAAGTACGACGTCAATCAGACAATTTGTACAAATAAACCAATTGTTATGTTTTACAACAACAATGTATGCGACACAATACATGTGAGACTGAGACCGAGTATCGGTACCTGTCGATGTGTCGGATGTGATGCGGAGCTCGCTCTGTCTCCGTAATTGATGACTGTCGTACTGTACTGTGTACTGTGTGACACTGTAAATGGAATGAAACGTCTAATTTGTCATATTATTATGTTCTGTGACTCTTTTGTAGCTGTAGCCTGGCAGAACTCGTAAAACATACAATCATACCGTACGTACGGCCATCAGCTCGCCACCTGCACATGCCCTGTCTCCTTGTAACGATGTGGTTTATGTCGGTGTCGTGTGGCGAGATCAGTGAGTGTACTGTCGTTGTTGTCCCCAGATCCGCGACTGGGTGTCGGTGGAGGTGGACATGCTCCGCACGCAGTCGGTCGCCGTCGGCGATGTGGACGAGATCCTGCAGCAGCTCGACAAGCAGAAGGTCAGTGCCAACACTACTTGTATATACTCGCATGTATAGCGGGAGTACTTGGGTCGTGTCTCCGAGGAACTGGCAGATCGATATCCGAATATTACGAGCAAATTGAAATTCTTCAACGTACCGACAGACGTCTGCTCGACGCACAAAGTATGCAATAAACATAACGACGGCTCCCGCCGACACCGCCGACACCGCCGCTGACTACATTCCACTAATTTAAAACATAACATAGATCATTCTACGAACATTAGACAAAAGATTAAATTTATTACTACCCCTGAATTGTAACCAAACTAAATTAAACTTTATTACTTGTTAGTGAGAGCTTATTTCCGGCTGGCGATGTGGTGGAGCCCCACGCGTAAGGATGGTTCCTTTATGGCACCTTCACACTACCCGATACGGAATGAGAGCGTTGTATGTGTGTGTGTGGAGTATCTACACCACGTGCTAATAGTTAGGACAGTTCACACCATCGCACGCGGTGATACTCGCTCGGGAATTAACTTCCACAAGCACCAGGAATGGCTTCACAAGTGATGTTGCTGCGATTGTAAAAATGTTGCTACAAAGGTGTTTGCAATGTGCATAGTGCATACAAGTACATTCCTCCCGGCAGTGTGAGCTCGGTTTTGTCGGGTTTTTGTGAGTTCCTCGACAATGTGCGGCGCGGCTCGGTGCCGTGCGAGGGGCTCCACCACGCCGTGCACACGGGGGCACACACTAGTTTAGGGGGCTGTAGCGCGGAGCATGTAAATCACTTGCACGAACTTAATACCACTTCAATTGCTTTGCTTTGGAATCCTTCTGTTTGCTTTGTAAAACGGTTTACCGTAGCGTGTGTCGGCGGAGCGGCAGGCGAACTATCTAGTTATGTTTAATTCTAGTGATGCGAATATACTATAATACAGTGAAACCTCGTTAAGTGAGACTTCAAGGGACCTTCAAATTGGTATCACTTATAGAGGTATTCCACTAACCCAATGTGTCAGTTAACCAGGTATAAATAAACATTTGTCTCATTTACAGAGGGTTCCATATTAATGGAGGTGAACATACGGGTTATTTTACATAAAGAGGTGTGATTCTTAAATAAAACAATGTGTTATGTGCACATTATAAATGAATAAGAATAAGTAAATCAACAAACAAAACGTTGTCTCAGTTACTGAGGTTTATATTTAAAATTCACTTGCTGTCTCAGTTATAGAGGTAACTAAGATGATAAATCGAAAGAACGAATTCCAGATATAGAGGGTTGTTTGTCCCACTAATAGAGGTAATTCAGTGCCAATGGGTAGGGACCTCAGTATGAGTTCCATTTGTGGAGGTTTCTCACTTATCCAGGTCCCACTTAACCAAGTTTCACTGTATATGGTATATGTACTGTTGGTAGGTCTGCTTGTAGTGTAGTTCGATAACTCGACTAAACTGTGTGTTGCTGAACATGGCGACACTACACGACGGACTTGGTGGAAGTTTTATTTACATTTCACATTCAGGATCTTGAACCGTTAACGAACTTTTCTATTAACCTCAATTCTATGTAGCTATTGTAGGAAACCTTTTAAGTAAGTCGGGGTCCGACCATTGATATATAAATGTGATTACAAAATGAAGTAGCGAGGGACGAGCGTCCAATCGTCCATTGAAGGCTTCTATTCCAACACACATACAAAGGAGGTCTCGCTTCATGAGACTTTAATTTGGAATAACGAAATGTTCTAAAAATATATTTAGTGAAATATCTCGAGACGCGGCCAGGACACTGGTGACAGACACGCCGCGCGTCGCCGGCGACTCGATACATTATGTTATGGTAGGAGCGGGTGTTACTTGTTACTATATACTAGGTCGCGACTCGTGGTTTATTCCATAGCAATATTAATCGTCTTTTATGTAACAATACCCCATAATAAGCAAGCAGGTAACAACAACTTCAATAAACGCTTACACCTAAGGAAAATATTAGCATAATGCTTGAATTTTCCTTCCAAACAAGTGAAGTATTTCTTTCAAGTTGTATTATAAGTGGGAGGCTGTGCCCTGTGTAGCCGGCTACACGATACGTCCCTGAACACCGCGGCACATAGCTCGGCGTGCGCGAGCCTCGCCGGTTAGTATGCGGCGCGCGGCGCGACACTCGCCCGCGATTAGTATCCACTGCGCGTCCAGTGGGGCGGCCGCCCGCCGCGCGCTGCTTTTTATGAGCATTATATTCAATGTATTGCTGCTTTTATATCTCTCGCCAATTACGGGCTTAAGGAATTGGACGCGTGGGCCGCAGTTGGCTCCCAGCTGTCGATATACAAAGCTTATTTTGTTCTAATATTTCAGTGGAATTGATATTATTCATGTACCTACTATATAATATATATACCATATACAGCTACATTATACATATAGTGGTACTAGTCGTTTACACTATATTTTCAAAAACTGATTGACTAATTCAATTTATTAATTGATATAAGTAATTGTCAGTAGCACTTCAGTTTAGTTTGGCAACAAATAAAAGATAAACTAACAAGGCACGGATCGTGTACCACCGAGCGATATATTCCTACAACATTACGTATCTGCTGGATATTTCCACTGCGGATTGAACAAACACCACTATATATTCCTGTGGGTGAGAGATGAGTTAATCGCATGCCGTTAGTGTAATGAGTGCACCGCGAGTGACGTCACGGCCGCGACCCTGACCCGCGCCGCGCGGTATTTATTTAAGATCACACACACATACAATGATCGATGTCTACTTACAACACACATACAACCGGCTGCCGCTCAACGAGTAGCGGGTTCGATTCCCGCACGGAACAACTCTGTGTGATCCACAAATTGTTGTTTCGGGTCTGGGTGTCATGTGTATGTGAACTTGTATATTGGTAAACGCACACACAGCACAGGTGAAAATTATAGAGTGGAGCAACGGTTTAAAAAAACATAGAAACTATCGCCTAGATCTTATTTCATTTTAAATGAATTTAAAATATTATATTCCTGAAACTATTATATGTAGTATGGTCGTTTATGTGTACATCTACGTGATTGAATGTAGAATACTATGATGTTGTAGCGACCTACGCTGAAATTCCCAAATATGCGCAAATACTTTAATGATTTATCGTATAAAACAATGAACACGATAAAGCTAACAGAATTGAAATAAATGTGCCGGCGTTCAGCCGCGTCACTAAATAATGGAATGCATACAACTTAAACTGCTATACCGAAGCTTTCAGCTGAACAATTACATTCCCATTGCAAGCCGCGCCGCCGCACAGCCGGCTATTATTGTTTACATTGCTGAAACAGATTCAATTAGTTCAACGAGCTTTGAAACTACGTATCATACATATGTAATTACGTACATTTGATTAGAATAATTTCAAATGTGTGCTATAAATAAATTCTGCTCTCTATGCTATTTATTACCAGCCGTGTGTTTCCATCGCTTGCTGGAGCGCGACTGTCTCGTTCCCCCTCAGATCTCTGCTTTTAACTGAACATAAATTTGTAGTGCGCATGCGTGAGAAACAGTGATGGGAAAGTGTCGATAGACTAATTTAATTATTTTGTTCTGGACTTGCTTAAAATATTGGTAAGGGAGCCAAAATGATTATATGTTTCAATTGACAACACTTCAAGTAAATAGTACGGATATTAGTATTATCATTTCGGTCACTTGTTGCTACAAACATCAACTTTCGGCTCGTATACCATGCTAGGGTCAGAGCAATATTGTATATTTCCATCTCGTGATACTTAAGACACAAGTTTCACTGAGTGTTAGCTACTAGCAATAACATTAATTTGTTAATGTTATTCATAGATTAATGGTTTATATCATATAATTTGTTAATCACAGGAATACAAAATAATACTTTAGTCTTGACGAATGCAAAATATTACGCCTGTCACTATTTTTTCTTTGCACTTAAACTGGACACAATTTAAATTGTTCGTCTCATTAATCGATGGTTTTAGTAATTGATTTTAAATAAAATAAAAATAAAATAAAATAATCTTTATTTCAGACAACTTTTACACCGTCCATATTTAAAAGGAAAAAAGAATAACAATATTTAAATCACCCTCTCAATCAAAGACCTCCAAAGCGGGGATGAGAACCTGTTTGATATCGTCTTCAGGATTTCATTCCAGCTGCCCCGCACTCTGTAGATCAGGGAAGCCGTCTTTTTGCGCAAGATGGCGTGGCATGGATTTTAGTTACATACAGAATTTTAAGATATCAATACCTCTTTTAAAAAAATCACAAACTAAAATTTCTATGTTTTTACCTTACCATGAGAACTTTCTGTAATATATCTTTATAATTGATGACAATTTAATTTTATCGATAACAGAACTATCGACATTTTGTGTATCGATACGCTTCCCATCACTGTGACTCACCCCACGGCTAGAAAGGGGCGGCGTTGCTAGGCAACGGGGCGGGTTGCCGGCACGCCACACGTGGTGCGCACCGTACCGTAGCGAGTGGCTACACCAGTCGGCACTCGCGGCCGCCCTCAGTATGGCCGTGACCACGGAGCGCGCTGGCCGTTGAACTCAACGTGAACTTGTATGAGGATGATGATTCTGAACTCCAATCTTTGATTAAGTAGCTGCCTTCGTAATGTAAACCTTTATATCTCCTTTAAAGATAATTTCTAGTAAGACGTCACTCTGTTATATATTTGCTGATGCTGTAATGAGGTGCTCATTAAACACCAACTACCTCCTACCCTGAGCACATGAGCATGTTGGCACCAGGCCAGGTGGCTGGTGTCCACGGCACGCCGGGTTAAGCTGGTTGATGGTATCGGACACTCGTTTAATGTTGACCTTAGTTTGTAGTTTGTCATTGTTTAGCTTTGTTGAGCATTTGATATCTACCAGCTACCTACAGCACAACAGGATTCTTAGAAACTTAATAGTTTGAAGGATTTGTCAAGTTAACTTGAAGTTGTCGTCACTGGCATTTTCTATTATAAAACAGTGCAGTTGTACCTCCTGATCCTTTGGGGATCGTGCCATAAATGTATAGTCCCCATAACGACAATATCAGTGAATAACTACAGTTCCACACTAAGCCGTATAATGGGCCATTAGGATCAACTAGTAAGTCGTGTGATGTATGGAGTTATACAGACAGATATCATTATATCAGTGAATCAATTCGAGTCACTACTTCCTAATAAGAAGGAAACTTATCCTTACACTTCTCACTAACACACATTGTAGTGGAACCTGCCGGTTTAGTATTGTAATCGTCATCTTGTGACATCACTCGCACAGGTTTATTCTGTGTCATTCAGTGATTCCTCATTATGGGTACCTGAGTACTCATGTCATAGATGGTGTTTCTAACTGTAACAATAATGTCGTGTTGCCGCGTGTCCCCCTCATTACTCCCGAGCAGTGCGCCACTGTCCCGCGGACACATGTCCGACGTGTCAATACGGCGCGTAATCCGAGCTGTGACACGTGTCCAGCGTGACACAGAGTGACAGCTGTACACTACGCACGGTGGTACACGTTACAATGCTCGAAACTGGACATTATTTCGTTTAGTAGTCGATTACTAGCGTTTATGTAAGAATGAATCGACTAGATACAGTGGTCAATCGACTACTGAACCATTCAGCACAAAATGTGACCCCTCTAGCGTTGCAATGGACGAAACGAAATATTATTTAATGAACTGACAGTTTATTCAGTGGAACCTCTCGTGCTGTTATGCTTACGAATGGGAAACAACTTGGAGTACCGTACACCGCGCCCCCTGCCGGCCGCCGCGCGCAACGCGAACACAAACAAACAAACAACCCAGTCGGCTGTTATTGTTACATTCCACTGTAAAACCATCATTTACGCCTCGACGCGATCAAATGGCCAAGTTATATTAATGCCAATATTATCACAAATGATTAACACATAACTGCAAGAGGAGCCTCTGCTCTCAATATAAAAATGTTAACATTACCTGGCCGGCTGTATCAGCCAGCGTCATTAGAGCTCTTAACTTCTAACGCAATTATCCTAAATCGTCTTGTAGAGCACTCAGCCGGGGGAGCGAAGTAGTTCTTATTAGGTTGGTTGTTCCTCACTGTGGCCGCGGGGAGGGGATCAATAAGGGTGTCGCGGGGCGGGAGGGGCGGCGCGCCACCACTCGAGCCCGAGCGGTCGCCCCGCGCGGACGTTGCGTATGACAACTTTGCGCTATAATTGATAATTGAGCTCGCGGACTCGTATAATGAAGGATTGCTTGGTTGCTCATTAAAGTCCAACAGTACAATCAAAACCTCCACAGTAGGCGTAATTAACAAAGGTACACGACTACACGTCAATAATTCCCCCTTGATTGTACTGTTCTACGTAATTTTGGATTGTCATTGCCAGGCTGTTACCCACTTTGGATAATGACGCCGACACGAACATTGTTCCTGTCCCAACATTAGTGAACATGGAGCGGTAACACGTTCCGCACTCGATGTTCAACCGGTCCCGTCCAACTGTTGTCCAACTTACACATCATCCGAGCGCGCATCGTTCCAACTTGTCTGATATATGCTCGGGTTACATTACCAACCTCTAGTACGTTCAACATGTATGTATAATCCTACTTCCTTGGGATTACTGGCTCCAAGTTTGACCCGCTGCAGATCGTTAGAGTCAACGTATCTAACGGATGTAGTAAAACTATGGTTTAGCTATAACTCTCACCTCACCGGCGTGTAATGTAATCAAATCTTTAATGAGTAATTACTAGGTGTCGGTAGAGGCAGGTAACGTTGTCGGCAGTAATGAGGTAGAACCTCACCGACAGTTCTCTGAAACTTAAAGTTTAAAACTACGTAGCTTGGAGATCTACTTTAACTGTCCGATATTTGTGTCTTAGTAAATCGTTAGTGAATTAAATGAGTTGCTAAATTGAACACTTCGGAACTGAAAACTGATTTCTTAATGTAAAAACTAGGAGAAAGTCCGTGTGCACGGGCCGAGGTTTAATCTAAATATTATTCTTCCTATCGCGTGTTTAAACTGTTGCTTGTAAAATAAAATCAATGGCATAAGTGTTGAAACCTCAACTAAAACTATGTACAAACTATGCAATGCTACGTTAGCTCGGCGAGTAAACCCGGCTGCTGAGCAAGTATGTGTTGCTGTTACAACTCGTCCCAACTTCAAGGAAACTTGGTCGTTGCTTAAATTGACTTCACCAACTTACACTTGGAAAAATCTCTCGTTTCCTACCTCTGGGAAGAAATAAATAAATCGGTTTAGGTTAGATTAGATCGGGCCGAGGGTAGCGCGACCAGATCTGGGTAATTTTGGTTTAAAGAAGGGTTGACAACAGTGGCCGGATCACTTCCCTGTACACACTCGTATGTAGGAAAATAAGCCGGATATATAAAGACTGGCTACTGGTAATAAGTAACCTGTACGGGATCACATACTCGTACGTATACATGTTCAATTTATTCTGTAAGTTAAGGATCGTCGTTTCCCCTCATTATTAAGATTAGAAGAAAGTAGCTGGTCTCCTTATAATGTAACATTAAACATGTCGCTTAGTCTATTATCGCATAGAGTTGATTAAAACACTATCGATATACAACATGCAATATGAGAGTTGTATATGAAATCACTATATAATGTAATGTTGTGTATGTATGAGTGATGAATCGTATTCTCCCGGGGAGTGTGGCCGGTGCCGCGCGCCGCCCGGTACATTCCGCCGTGTGCCCACACTCGTGGCCACACTCCTAACATTGTGCTGTGATTTCTCTGTCTCCTGCACTTCTGAATAGAACATTATGCATCATTGATAATTTTTCCGCTAGGCTCGTATGAGCATGATTTCCAAAATTGTGTTTGTTGATCCTCTACTGTTGTCATAAATCTAAATGTAAATAAAACCTCACTAGTCGAGTGTTTGTTGTTTTCCGGTACGAAGCGAATTTCCCCAAATATTTCCAAAGCCTATCTGCCGCCATCCGCCATGATGGATTTCCCCGGAAGCTGCTCCACGTGAACCATTGAACTAGGTGCTATGAATTTTTAAGGCTTCATGCATATTTACTGACAAAGCTTCAACTTATGCATACGTGTGTGTATCGCTTGTGATATTTTCATACATATTCAAAGAATAATATAATAGACGCCTTCAGTTCTGGTAGAATTGCTCACCTGTAGCAAACCATGTACATAAGTACGTGTAACACAGTGAGCTAGTAGCTTAGCTGGCAGTGTCAGCAGTGAGGTACAGTCCGGTAACTTGCCTAGTTATGCATACTCATGTTGTTAGAACTTGCCATAGTTCCGTAACTAGCGGCGCGCAGTGAGCGGAACGAATCACACTCGACTGTTAAAAGTTGTTGCTGTCTTCTATTGCTGTTATTGAATGTGAATTGCCCCAGCTCGACAGCTCAGCGTGTAGTTAGTTATACTGTCATTAAATTGTCCATCGTGTTCTCCTAACAACATTCCAAATTATTCAATACAATTTCAAACTCTGTTATGGGTCCTACTAATACTGCAAACTTTAAAGTTATTTGCTTGATTCGGAAGTCGACATTATGTTTGATAGCCTCATCAACCGCTCGCAATAGAGATTTATCTTCAATATCTACAACTGACTCGAGTCGCTAATGTCTGCGTGTGTCCTGCACAGGGAGTACTCCGGGAGCTGGAGCAGAAGAAGCCGCAGCTGGACGAGCTGCTGCACACCGCCGAGAGCCTCAAGGGCACCGAGAACCGCCAGCAGCTGCATGGGAAAGGTAGGACTACACTCTAGTTGTACATCTTACAGCTCGGGTTACAGCTAAGACATATTTCTTATTTTGGATGTGTATAATGAAAGTAATACGGAGCGTTACATATCTTGAAATACAAATTATAAATCAATTTTTACATCTCTAATAGCTATGAGAGAAATATTAACGTGACATTTAATCGATCATCACCATTATAGAACAGTACGTCAATCGACCAAAGCCTATAATAATTATAAAAACCATAAGTGTATCAGTATACTCTGAGTACTATTGCCTGGTTATATTGGAGAGTATTAAAAGAAGCGAGTAGGTCGGGAGTGAAGGGAGGGCCGTCAGCCGTCGCACCTCGCCGGCCGCACCTCCTGATTGGAAAGCTTTGAGAAGTAGCTCGCCATTACTTTATACGAGACCGCACTAACACTATCTTTGTGGGTACGTTTGCTTTACCACTCTATACAGTTCTGTAAATTCTAAGTGGAACTATTGAAACTTACACGTTCATATGAAATGTTATCTATTTCTTAATTGTTACGGTCGGCGTGGAATTTTATAGACATTTTAGTGTTGAACAATGAAGTGAACGCACTACTATATAATTTATTTACAAGTACTAAAGATGTCTGTTCCAAATGAGGTTTCTGTAGACATGTACTTATAGACGCGATCACCTCGTATCTACCTGATTGTTCAACCAGTAGTACAGTGGCACTTTATGAACGAGCTCTGCTTACATAAAACATGTAATCTATTGGAACGAGTGGTCGGCAGCCGCCTGTACACGTCTGTCCACTGGTTGCCGAGACACCGCGACGTGTGATAAGTGGCGACGGATACTCTGGTCAGAGTGAACTACGATTTGAATGGCGTTCCGTGCCGATTCTATACAGATAGTTAACATGATCAAATAGGTGAATTTGCACTAGGCATCCTGATGACTGTATGTTTAAAACAAAACTACAGAAGAAACAGATTTGTTTGCCATCAGAGTGTAACCGTTGGAACCCGAGCTGTAGTGCAGCACGGGAACAGTCGAGTTACATAATTCGAAACTTGCTCCAATCTTAGCGCGGAGTTAAACGCCGGACTCGGCTCGGTAATTACTCCACACTGCAGCGCTCGCAGAAGAACAACTTATACAGCGACTAGTTGTTGCGTGCACTTACTGGTGCTGTCAGTACATTGTGTGTCATTAAGACCACAAGTGACATTATATTTACTACTGCCTCCTCTATTCAATTGTTTATTCTAGTCAACCAACTGAGCAAAAGCTTTGCAAAATCTCTCCACTTCTTCAAAATTCTCAGTTCAATATCCTTCGTTGACTGTATTCACGTTCACATACTTCGGTGTATGTTATTGTAATGTGGACCTTCGGACCCTCGTGCATGTACTGGACAGGGAACTCCAGACGTCCTCGTGGTGTTAACCTAAATATAAAGAGCTATGAAAACTGTCTGCGTTCCGACCTCCTCCACTAGCGGCCCTGGGCCCTGTCACGTGCATAGCGGCCGTGGGGGGGAGGGGGGACGGGGTGAGGGGGCTCATTTACGCAAAGTGAAGTCTTTAAATTAATTACAAACGCTCATACGCTGCGACTTATTTAATTTTAACATCATTTAGCCGTGTGTTGCTATTTTGAGTGCATGCGGATTTATTTACACTTTTGGTTTGGAGTTGAACCAACAATACTAAAATAATGTTACTGTAGAGTAAAACCAACATAATTATGATCGTATTAAACTTGAATACTCAACTCATAAAAAATCGCAACGCAAAAAGTCGAATGCTCGCGTAAAGTAAACCTGACCCTTAATCTGGTTAGAGCGCCCTCGCGCGGCCCTCTCCAGCCGGAGGGACACGCTTTATGTGAGGAAGAGTGCCTGTTCAAGTATAATCAAGTTTGGGCGCCGAGCCTGGACCCGTGAGTAACTCAAAAGGGACCTTCGGCATAATTGAACCAATTAGCGACGATCTTTAAAGAATTCCTTCTTCAGCTGATGTCGGCATAAAGGTTTGTTTTGTTGTAAACTCGATATAACAGCCTCGACTGCCTCGACTGCCTCGACTGCCGATAACGAGAGCGTTTACGGATTGTAAATGCTTCGGGTTATGATTCTTGATTGCTTTGTTGAACCTTTTCACAAGTGCCGACCGACTGGGGGCGGCAGGGAATGGAAATGTGATAAGGTTTAAGATTTTAAAATATGATTAAAATGTAAAGCTCCTTAAGTGAATACACTGTTAGCATTAAAATAAGCTTTAAAACATACTACATACACAGATAAGGAAAGTAAATTCAAATACTAATCTCGTACTTGAAACAATACAATGTCCGCAGCACACGCTCGGTGGGTGTAAGTCCACGTAAGCGCATTACTTACGTTGGCTGTGCAATGTGAGGCAACTCTTACAAAATGAATCTTACTAACGAAATCCCCCAAGCATTCATAATTCCCTCTTCCCCGGATAAATTGATTCACTCCCTTCCTCTCAGCTGTTGATTATAACCATCCACTAGTACGCGATAATGGACCTTATATGAACATTATGGAGTTGGTTTTGCGATGATAGATTCTCAAGATAGCACCTTGAGGGAGGTGCGATAGAAATTGAATTTTAAATGTTAGACCTTAAGGTGAATAATGGATAGTGTTGTGGAGAGGCGTGCATTC
Source organism: Spodoptera frugiperda (assembly GCF_023101765.2). NCBI lineage: Eukaryota > Metazoa > Arthropoda > Insecta > Lepidoptera > Noctuidae > Spodoptera > Spodoptera frugiperda. The sequence continues at coordinate 2,862,275 of NC_064229.1, read as the reverse complement.
TTGATGGCGCGGACCAGTGCGTCGTTTGTAATGTTGGCAACGTCGAGGCACACAGTCACGCAGTCACAGTACCCGCGCTGATACTGCGCCGCCGCTGCTAATGTGCCCCCGCAGTTACAGTTACTGCACAACTTACTGTCACTGATAAATATCATTAACTTGCAATAAATATAAAACACTCAGCAGCTGAATTCAGCGATAAAATATTTGAAGGCGCATAAAAATAACGTTTTGTTTGGATGTAAAGTTGATGAGCCTCGTATTAAACATAATGATTATTAAATAATTGAATACTTAGGGACTGGGTACTAGTGAAACTGTAACTTGAAGCCGTACAACATCGTTCATTAATATCGTTATAGGAAAGTGATGTACTACCCGATACTGCAGCGTGTTGTGTAGCGTTCAGCACGTAGAGTCGGTATATTCAGGGAGGCTCTCGTATTTCACGCGCTCCCTCGAGGGCCACTTCCTGCTCACCAAGTTACGAATATCTTAATACTTTTTACAAGTTACACACTCCTCGTCTCACAACATTGGACAAACGTAATGTATACTTTTGTTTCTTGTGTATATTTTGTTGAACTCGTGTCAACGTCTGTCCTTGATCGTTAATACTATTGTAATCGTGTACTAACATCTGCCGCTAGTACTACGCTAACCATGAAACGTAATTTTCCGCAAGTTTATCGCCTTTACGATTTATACTCGGTTACAAATTACGGTGTTATACTACGCGTAGCGCTCGTAGCGTTGCGTAGAGGGTGGGGCTACGGCGAGGCTACGGGCTACGGGCTACAGGCTACGAGCTACGCGCTACGTAAGGTCGTAGACATGTGCGAGGTAATGAGTAGTGGTTGCACAACTGCATGAGGCTGCGTGGATTTTGTAAATAACGTTTTAATTTGGAAAGCTTAATTGTTTTTACTTAAAAATAAACTTGGTTAGCCAGTTAGGAAAATAAAGTCCGACGATTAGGATTAGTACGGTACATAATATCATTGCAATTCTGAACTTTGGCAGTTACTTAATTCTTTTTCGACGTCAGATATATAAGGCAAACAGTAATATAGTTATAATAAAGTATAGTAACAGTATACCTACATGGAGGCTGTCAGTGATAATACGAGTACAAGCCAGGACACTCGGCGGCAGGTACTCACGCAGCTGCTTAGTATTCCGCGGAACTGTCTGTCTGCTGCCTCACACACACACACACACACACACACACACACCTCTTAGGAAGTCAGTAACTACACATATTATATATTATTACTTTTCATCGCTGTCATATACACACATATTGTCATTTCCTACTATATTTAAAAATATAATTTCATTGCTATTATATTTGGGGATGTGTTCTGTTTTGTGTTGTCTATCATCATATGTTATGTTAAAGGTAAAGTGTATGAAATAGCCCGATAGCCTTAAAGGCGTTTGCTAATACAATCATATAATATTTTCAAAAATATCACATACTAAACTGAACCCTCACTTTCACATGCTGTGAGTGAACATAGAGCTGCAGTACATATATCGGGAACACTCCGGTTCCGTATTTAGCGAGTCGTCGTATCTCCGAAGACATTAAGGCTGCGAGGGAAAGTTCAGACGTATCGTGATTTATTCGAGTCGCCCGCGCCGTAACGACGTCTGCCAACTTCGCTGTAATACAATCGAACCCAATACACGACACACTCGTACCGCTACACCATTTGTTTGTTATGTTCGCGCCATCATATTGTGTTATATACCTATATATGTATGTATGTGAAGAACTTTGTTTTATGAAAGGACTAATGTTGATATGAATCTATGTCGAAGTTAGGCGTAGTGAAACTTAAGACATTATGAAATATTATAGTATAAGTTTTATTTACAAATACATTATGTTGAACTAAATGATTTTTGCGTACATATTTTGAAGTAGAAACTCAGAAATAGGCGTTTCTTAGTACTATCATTCAAGACAATTGATCAGTCACACGACGCGATGGTACTGATTTCAATGACTGAACATAAAGTAGAACATTGTAATTAAAACCCTCGGTTTCTGCTGAACCTGTCGGTATTTGGTATCAGTTCCAGGTACAATTAGTTCCGCAAACATTGATTTGTTTGAAGCAAGGCTCGGATACCGGTTAAATTTTCAAACCGTTATTATGTACTTGTACGCAAAACCTTTACATTGGGTTTCGTTCGCGAAACCGGTTTTAAACCGGTATTTGGAACAGTATTTTCATAAAGGTTTTTTCGGATTAAACGGTTTAGATCAATAAAAACCTGTTAATACGACGCACATCAAAGAAACGCTGCGCGCTGTCCAGATTATATGTCCATGCCCCTCGTCGAATAAACCGGTTAATTTAGGTTAAAATAAAGTTCTTTAATGTTCACGTTCTTAAGAAAAGTTCGGAGGAAAACCGATATAAACCGGTATTAACCGGTATTTTTTAAACCGGTTCCGAGCCTCTGGTTTGAAGTAATCGTAACTTAGTGCTTACTTTGTAATACGCGCCCGTGAACTTAGCTCTGTGTACTTACACACATAGCAGATTTACTTCAGTATAATACTTACTTGGAGGAGCAGATATTTATACGTGTATATGTATAGTATGTGTCAGCACTAGTGAATTATTTGCTAACTTTACCAAACATTATTTAGCGGATCATGTTATAATCTTCCGCAGATTTAAGCTTTATAGCAACACTGTGCTTCCGTGGCCTTTGAATAAAATGTATATTATAAAATATTACGATTAATATAATATGAATGATATGCAGCAAGTTGTTAATTAACATGAATCCAATGTTTCAACCATGGTCTCTACAAATTCAATGAAATAGAGATCACTAGCACCAGTACACGAGTCAATAACATTACTATTTACGTTTAGCATTGCTAATTAGCTCTACACGCTCTACACACACTCTACACACTGTACACAGTGTACGTGCGCTACACTGCTCTATGTCTGTCTCTACATGTGGAATAGTGTTGTTGTGTAGTCTGTCTGTGTACGGTGGTGTAATTACAGTACATTGTTAGTACATTGATAATATGCATTCTGAACTTATATTGTCCCCTTTACTAAATGTAAGGGAAGGCTTTTTACATTGATGTTATTCAGTCTATGTAACCTAGGAGAACTAAATATTACGTTATAACTACTTCGATTCATTCTCCTGAGATGAATTAGTCTAATTGCTCACCTAATAGAGATACTAACGCTACACACTCGTGTGGTATGACAATAAAACATATCTGGAATAGTTCCGAAGGTTTCCACTTCATTTGCAGCGTACCGTGAGACTGCGTGAGACCGCAAGCCCACAGTACTCGGGCAAATACTTGGGCAAAGTTAACAAACTAGAGCCTCCGTCTGCGGGCAAGCCTTGAAATAGCCGCGAGTGGTTACAGCCGCCATACACCGTAAATAGAAATAGCCTCACCCTCTATACAGCCGCGTACTATTATAATAACTCCGGTCTGTGTGTCCGTGTGTCTCGCGAGACTACTTTATATGTATTGAAACAGTATTGTTTGTGTCTCTGTCTTATTTACTTAGAGCTAATAAATAACACACTGATCGCATACGTTTGTGGAGATTGTCTTAACTAAATAGTGCAATAGTCCATAAGTCAATAACGTGAGCGCCACGCGGTCTCCTATATGTGCCATTCTATCTCTAGTTTATTTACAATTGGCAACATGTTGGTCTAATGCAGCGATAGCTCCTTTCTTCAGTTTTCATATTTGTGAAACCAATTGCAACGGTTCATGGTCACAGCAGGCGGAGTCTGACTGTACTACACGTGTTTTGATTACCAACACGATTCAAAACACTATTTAAATATTATCAATTTTACTGTCCCGTCTATCGTGGACACAGCAACGTTGAGTGCGCTTATAAGTAACACTGCATGCGTTGACGCGAGCTCTGTGACTTGACGCGAGACTGTGCTGGCTCCTGAGGTCCTGATGGTGGAGCGCAGCTGGTGGTGGTCAGGTGTTAACCTTCGAGTGGTCCACAAGCAGGAATGAAGGCGAGCATTATCGCGGCTGTAAGGAAACGTGATCGTTAACCTATATCGCGGGCGCTGGGGCAGCCGCGGCGCGCCGCCCTTCGTCAGTCGGCGCCCGCCCTCCGGTCCGCACGCACGCGCGCCGCCGCCCCATACCCCGAGATAATGTGCCGCGACCGGCCGGTCATACTAATCTGAGGCCTATACTAAACATATCAGCTTTTTAATTATGTATTCTAGTGTTATAGTGATAAGGTGTCATTTACAACGAGTTAGTGTCGGTGAGATGGCATAATGAGTGAAGCATTGTGATCACGGTGAATAGTTGGGATTCGTCTTTTGTTGCCGGTCGCCGTGAATAAGCTTTTACTTTTTTGTTAAACTTAATTTGGATTTTGTAATACTTTCTATAAATGTTCTCCTCAACTGTAATTTATGTTATTATACGATTATAGTGTGAATGTTTCCTCCACGTACGTACATAGGTGTCGATGAGCCGGGACGAGCTTCCTGTCTGTTATCAGTAATACTTAGTAATTAGATTAAACGATTAGGTTTGACCTGTGCCAACAGGTGACTGCCGTGTTCCGTGTCGAGTATCTAATGTTACTAGTAATGAAGTGTCCGTACGTACAGAGACAGTAGTGAGAGCCGCCGGGGGGCACCACTTGTCTTGTTGTTGTTTCCTAATCAGTGCGAGAGAATATTTCCTTGAACGGTAGATAATGTATGCATGCGTTGTATGTGTTGTAATGGTGTAACACATTAAGTGTGTGTATAAAGAACTTGTTGCGCTGCCTGCTTGTACTGAGACGTCTGAAATTAATTGTTTCACATATATTCAGGAGTTTACGAGTGTGCTGTAAAGACTGGGTAAATTATTCAAGTTCCAGGTCGTTACGGGCAGTACTCAAAGTGAACGACTTTATATATTTTAATTGGAATATGTACTAACTAACCGCTCCATGTAAACTCCGGCTGAAAGTATTTACTTCCTGTAATTTTTACTTAAAAGTAAAATCTTATGCAGTGTAGTAGACGTCAATGGCAGTTAGGGTAACAGTCGCGTCTAACGATCTCAGGTTCGATAGCTAGGTCGATCAGTTTTCTTACATTTATAATACAAAGTAACGGAACGACTGATATTTTGATTGCGACTGATTGATTGCGATAAGTTTAGGCATTAAGTGTTAATTACCTAATGTTATTACATAACTTGATAGATGACTACTGAACATATGGAAATGGAGTAAGACTCCGTTCCAGACAGCATAAGGTTTTACAAAGAAATAAGCTACAAATACAAGACCCAGGTCTCGGAGAAATAGGTTCCGTTTGATCTCCTATACATACGTGAGTGGGGGAGTATTGTGGTAATGTTATATGTTGACATTTCCATAATGATGTTATTGGTGTGACAACACACACACACACACACACACACACACATTAGCTAATTACATTTCGTCTTCATTACCCACAGCTCGGCGAGCTCGGAATATTATGTGCCGACTTCAAACACGACATCATCACTTACTTAACGTTGATTTATGCCTCGAGAGACGTACAATCCTTCATAACCCTGTGAACTACCTATTCCTTATATTAAATTGTAATTTGATAACCATGGTTCTGAATGAAATCAGTCATAACTTGTTCCATTGTAAACTCGACAAATATTGTCACACGGCGCTGCCCGCTGCTTGTGTGTGGGTCCCGTCAGTCGGGAGGTTCTACACCGTGTGCACCGCACGAGGACGGAGTTCCCCCGTAATTGGGTTTTAGACCGTAGATAGCCGGCGGCCTGTAAAAATGCTGATATTCAGCCACACGCTGGCAACACTGTAAAGAGACTGAAAAGTCCTTTGAGTGTGAATAGAAAGTACGCGGCCTTTAGAGGTTGGTGCAGCGTCGCTTTATTTAGTGGATGCAAATGACGCCATCCGTATATCTTGAGGAGAAACTTAATAATAGTTTCCTTTGAGCCGGGACCGCGGCGAGAGCGCGCTAATCCCGGCGGCGGCTGGGCGGGCACGTAGCGGCCACGCAGCGTGCCGCCTCGCGCCGCCTCACGCCGCACGGTGCCGCTGCATTATCACTTTGATTAGTTCGAGAGGGAGGTCCTTATCGCTTCGATCTAAAGATTAAGAACACAATCATAGCTCCAACATATCTATTTCTGTATTTGAGTAGCCTTCCGTGAATTATTTAGCGTTAGACAATGGTAACATTACAAGGTACAATAGATATCCGCGAAAAGGATTGGAATTAGTAAGGGTTTCAATGAAACTGTATCGGTTAATGTTCGGCTTCGTTATGGAAGTAGACCCGAAACAAAGTTTGAACTGGGAATTAAAGGTAATACCAATTAAGTAGTTAAATTACAATTTGATCGCGTTTACGAGTGTGGCAGGCGATGTCAGAAGTAATTATAAGTTTATCGAATATGTTGGGCGTCGCCGCCGACAGTTGGTGCCGAGCTATCATCTGCCTCATTACCGATTCATTAGTGTAGTTTGTGCTCCATTGTCAGTCAGTCAGTGTTACTACGACTGAACTCAATAGAGGAACCTATTGCTTTCAGGACTCATTCCAAGTGAACATTTTTTGTAGCAAGACCATGTTCTTATAACGAATAATATAATTTAGATATTGAAGTCATGCATTCCTTAATATAGGTTGTAGTATTTTGATTACACCGAAGAAACTAAATAATTAAAAACATGCCAGTCTATGACATCATTTAGTGAAGTATACATTCGTTTCAAATGTGAACAGGTTGCACAATTATCCAACGCAACATTTCCCTTTCAATTTAATTTATATACAAGCAGAAGTAAAGCTTTTACAACAAAAATACAATAAATATTTATTACCATACAATACTTACAAAAAATGTCTTGTTACCAGGAACACACGAGTAGTGTGGAGGTATTCTGTGTGAGCAATGAGCAATCGTTCTTGTGGAACAACTCGGTATCATCATAAAGAGAGGATCGCTTACCCACTCACCTACTTTCTGCGATAAGCTGGGAGACGCAAGCGATGCAATTTGCAAACTGTTACTCATACACACATACACGGGACCCTGTTGCCGACAACAGGAGATATTGCGTGTGTGTGTGTGTTCACGGGGAAATATATCGTCGTACATATTTGCGTTATTGTCGTACGGTTACGTTGTACAGCGGTGTGACAACAATGGACGCGGAACGAGCTACCATACAGGTCGCATTACCATCCCGTCTCTTACAATTTATCCAACAACTACTTAATGAAGTGAACACTTAGTACCTGGTTTAGTTTATCTCGTCTAACATCATCATCATTACCAGTCAGTTCCGTCCATTACTAGGACACAGTTCTCTCCAATAGCTATCTTCAGTTCAAGGACATATTTCTAGTTCTGTTAACTGTAAAGTCTAGAAAAGCATTTCTAAAACATATTTTTCAAGTCCCGCATTCTTACATCCCACGAATAAAAGATGAATCGAATTCCACAAATTTAAACAAACAACACTACAAGATTAGGTGAATATATAAACAAATAAAATGTGCACGTAAATTGTCTGTCTGTCCGTCTGTCTGTCGATATCACTAATATTAGTGGGGCGCGCTGAAACGTCGGCCAGGAATAGACCGCGCTGACTATCGATCATTTGAGTTGTGTTCAGTGCTCCAGTGGAGGCTGGCTAGTGGCTGACTGGTCTGCTAGTTATTGCGATCTTTGCACTAAACAATATATGTAATAGTATACTCAAAAATATATAAAAATAATCGAACTGCCATACTCAAACACATTTAATGATTCCTTAAACTATTACTTGGTAACAATTTTGTTCCGAAAACAATTACTAACGACTGGGTTAAATAGCCATCTTTCATCTGACTCATTAGCCTCGTAGTAAACAATTGGTACCATTTTTATTCTCAGTATACATAAACAATAACTATGACAAGTCTTCTACTTTTTATAAAACTGTGCGCGTATAATCAAAATACCTTTAACGAGAGGAAAGACATGATCAAAATCTTAGTTTTAAATTCAATTAGACTTTGGAACAAGGGAACATTATGTTAGGGCCGCGAGAGAAGTTGTTCTAATTTAATTAAACAAATATTTCAAGTCGCGCCTTGTTAAGCCATTTACCGCGCGTTCAGCCCCGGTAACTGCGCGGTAACAGTTAGTACCTGGGCTTAGTACTGTAGCAGCATCTTTATCCCTTCATTGCTGTGCCAATCGTTAATCTTTAATGTATTGTAGTGAAATATCATACAAAAGTACTAAATGTTACACCCAAGTTTAAACAAAAACTATAGTTCTCAATGTTACAAATAAATCATAAAGAGAGCCACAATCATTAGCTCGATTCTTGAGATTGAATATAAAGCTGGCCTCTTGCTCATCACCACTATTAAACCAAAGGACGATAACTATATCACTAAATAACTACACTAGTTTAACTTACCACTAACTATACTTGTACACACACACTCACACACACACCTCACACACACACACACACACACACACACACACACACACACACACTCACATGAGTCAGTCACGTCTTACCTGTACACACACTTACACACAGTGAGACGAGGCAGGTGACAAATGATCTGGTGTGTGAGCAGCATCAGTACACGGCGCGGCGCGGTGCGGTGCGGAGCGGTGCGGAGCGGTGCGGTGCGGTGCGGCGCGGTGCGGTGCGGTGCGGCGCGGGAGCGAGGCAATATCTCAGCAGTGCGCGCTCGTTAATTAACTTAGTGCTCAGCCTATTTACTGGAGGCGTCGCCCAGGACACCTCTACTCCCGTGTAGTCTTAGATACCGATGTAGTAGAGGAAAATATTAATTCAGGATTCACTGAAACTCAAAATAACTAACGATTTGATATCTTTCTCTCGTTTAGTCAACACTCACACAGGACACACTCGCCCTCCAAAAAGATTTGCTTATTAGTTATCTAAACATGATTCAGTGAGTCTGGGTTTTCATACAAAAGACAGGCGTTTCTCGGCCACTTTCGACCCCTAGTAGCTCTCATTCATCAATCTGTTGAACAAATTACCCAAAAATATACACAATGCTAAATAGTTAATAAATATTCCGCATGAAGCGCTGGCGGTACAGGTTCAGTAATTTCCGTGCGATCGCTCCGTCGGCGGACAGCGGCTGAGATTTATTTTTACTTGAGTAACAGAATGTTCCTCAAGTTTGCTGCAAGCAGTGATAACCAGCTGTTACACTGAGATACCGGCCACTCGCATTTGTTCTAACAGAAATACCTCTCGACTGTAATTTCAAGGCTAATCAGTTACTCATTTCAATTAAAACGCGAGAATTATAACTATTTTTAAAATAACTTCAGGAAAACCAATTTGTTCTTCAAAATATCGAGTTATTGATGCCATAAAATAACAACTCATGTCTCATCTTTAAACATTATAGTTTTTCTTTGAAGACAAACTTGTAGTACTGACACGATTGGCACCTTCACGTTCATTGCACATAATAACATGTACGAGTGTGTGTGTGGAGTGGCGGTCAGCAATCTTATTGCTTTGGCAATTGAAGCTGCCAAAACGTGCAATCATGTGGTGCACGGCCAACTCTCTAATGTCTGAGATATGAACTGAAATATAGGGTTGATCCTCTTTAGACAGAATACGAACAAATATTTGTAAAAAGTAATGTAGATGTGATCGTCTCTTAAACTACTTTTATAGCATTGCATCTTTATCAAAAGTAAGGCGACTGTCGTTACCCATGGTCGCCGCTTAAACTGCAATGCCATCGGAAGCAGTAAGGACTGTATACTTAGCATAAATCTCTGGGTCTTAGCGTCGTCGAGCGATAGTACCGATGGCGGCCAGACGAAGAATTGCTGCGTTCACTCGATATTCCTGTCGTATGGGCTCCGCTAGCACTAGAGCTGCAACCTTGTCGATAAATATTCAACTTTAATATTATTTTGAAAAGGTTTAAAATTAAACACAGCTTCTTCACATTAACCAGTGATACACGTAATTCTAAATTCAGGAGAATAATATAAAAACAAGATATTAAATCCTAAAGTAAATTCTAACCAGAGCCGAGTTCACAACGAGCAGTTATTTTTCTAACATTTATAGCACACATAAAACAGTGGTATTCGCAGGTGAACTACTATCTCTTTATAACATTTATTTTTAACAAGTTGGCCGTTAATCTCAACTTTATAGGCTCTCAATCTGTTGTAAAAACAAACGAAATATCTCGTCGGATTCATTTTGTTTTCGCTATTTTCAAAATCAATCATGTAGTGGGTCTTACAGCCTGTATATTATTAATGAGAGTATGATCGATTCGGTATCGATGTACCGCCGGCACTGGGGTAGCGGCGCGCCTCTTGGAGTGTCCAGGCGGGGCCGGCTCAATAAATATGTATGAATCGGACATGTCGTGTTTTATAACGGATAATGTTATGATTATTCAGGCCGGGGGGGGGGGACTGGCCGCACTCCGGGAACACGTCTCACGTAAACACGAAACACGCCTGTAAAGGTTTATTTTCGAATTATCATAAATCCTGTATGATTTATGGCGCTAATAGTAAAGTTAATACTGTGTGTTGTTTTATAGTCGCCATGTTAATTTACCGTGCCGTCACGTGTAACTGCCACTACATTGTCCACGGACTTTCATTAACGTTCCAAGTATACATAAAATGATTCTGTAAAAGAGCTCCGCTGAGGTTATTTCCGTACTAAAATCTATTTCCTTTCATCTCCGGTAAAAATGTTTGTAATAAATGCTGATTAAAACTGACGGCACAAAAACTCCAATCTCTTTTAGGGCGCGAGTCTCAAAGGAATTCTGGAATTTTAGTTTACAATGTCGTTAATTGGAGGATTTTAACTTGGAATATTACACGGAACTCTAAGTAAAATGTCTTCAATAACACGAAGAATGCTTTACGATTAAGTTAATTTACAAACTGTAGTTGTCTCAAAAGTAATTGTCTTTAGTTACGTACCATTGATGTGATGCGATATGTAATTACGTGGGTAGACTAGTAGTAATTATTATTTTTAGTTTTGGCTAAAAATAGATAAAGTTATGTAAGTATTACGGCACAGTGATGTGCCCCACCTGGCACATCACGGCCGCGTCACGTTTGGCCCGGGCGCAACTCCATGACAATTGAAACATGCAATAAATCAGCCGACACCGTGTTGCTGTGTCACATCACTAGTACGCGCGGGGGGCGTGGCCGGCCGCCACGTGCCATTGTTTACATCGTGACGTCACTAATGGGGGGATTACTAACTCTTTGGGGATTTAGTGTAATGTTTTTTAATACGTCGGTATTTGTATTGTCCTCCTGGCAGCTGGACACGTATTCCCGTTTCTGCATTTCCACTTGATCGATCGTGTTTTTATATAGTTGGGTTTTTTAAGAATTTTCGGTTTATTTTTGTACTTGTAGAATACGGTATTATATGAAAGACGTAAATTACAATTTGAATCCTTCATTTAAATGTGGGCCACAAGCATCACGCTGCTTATTGTTACCGCGCTACACGGCTGCCCCAGCGCGCGGCGGGCGCTGGGCGGCAGAAAGTTTACAATTTCTATGATTATTACGGCGCCGTTTTTATTAATTCATGCCTTACATTTTGATGAATTATTAAACAAAAATAATTGCCTTTGCATATTTAACGGAAAATTGTTATAAATATTAATTAACTTGGAGGTTCTTTTGTTGTTTTAATTCTAGTTTTCCTTAAGACGTTACATCTACAAACCAGGATTGGATGTATAATATTTAAACTTGTTTACTTTGTATAATTCTTGGCTCGGCGTTGTATCGTTTATGTTGAGGCCTGGTACGGCCGCAGACATTTTACTTCCAGTATTTAATCACACATGGAAGGGTGCGTCCTATTCACGCCGCAGCTTGTTGGAACAGCTCAGCATTCCCGCGACAGGGTGTCCACCGAAGGACCACTCTATGAAATATTTTTAAAGAATATGTATGCAAACATTATGATTTTGTTCCTATGTACGTGTTCTCATATGTATATCTTTTGTCTTCCAATCCTGTCCAACTAGATTATAGATGTACCCAGATGCAACTGAATGTGAATTTCAAATTGCATGAAGATAGATCGATCCGTGGTACGTGCTCTCGTGGTACGGAGGGACATTGGATAGCTAAGATTGGTCAGCCATCGCACGATATTCTTTCTTTGTTACTGGCTTAACTGGACTGCCTTTTTACTCGACTGTCAACCGGGTTTTATTCAGAGATATAAGTAAACTGTTTGTATGGGAGTTCGATATTGTGGACTGTTTATGAATAGATATAATAATTTCCAGTTTCACCAAATTCATTCGGAGAATTAAAGGCGTGATGTGTCATGCTAGTACCTAATGGTTCTTCTGCTGCATGTGTGTGCAGTGACCGAGGTAGTTATATTGCGTCGTGTCGGTCGTGTCGGTCGTGCGTCCGTACAACCGCCGGCCGCCGAGTGAATAGACGCGGCTGTAATGACCATACTTCATTGACAGGACGAATATCGCGATACTATGGAGTTTCTGTGAGCGAATGATGTTGCAATAGATTCTAAAATATTAGAGAGCGTCCTCAGACCACATTATTTATAAATCTCCACATACTTCGGTAGACCAACCTTCACTGTCAGTCAGTTTGGCACGTTATGTCCAATTGTTCCAAGTTTTTCCAACACTTGTACAGGAATTCCGTGCGCGCCAGCCAAGCCGTCAATCACTGGACTTGCATGAAACATTTGCATCGAGCACCTAATTGTGGAGCGGTTTATACCCGGCGTCACGGCGACGGGAATAAATCCTCGTAAAACTATGATATACGACTTTATACACGCGTGTGTACATACATTATATGTGTGTCGGTAGGAACATTGTGAGAACAGCTGTGTTAGTGCCGCGAAACCAGTGCTTTGCTACATAGCTTTGCAATACACGTGTAGTGTAGTGTGTAGTGCGGTGTGATTAACAATAGTTTATTTAATGCGCCTACCACACGTGCATGCCTGACCACAGTTTTGATTGCACATGCTTGTCGCATGAAAAGACTGAACACGGATGTGTCTACCACACGGCACAGTTAAGTACGCGCAAGCCACATTCTTGTCGACATCGTCGGCGTGGAAACAATGGTTCCCAATGAAGAACTATTTCTTCTGCTATTATTTTTCAAGTGTTTGCTTGTGAAAAAAAAGAAAATACAAAAGTCAAAGTGTAAACGATCAAAGTGGACAAAAAAAATGGCTGTTGAATAGAAAAATTCATTCACATATACATCTACTCAAGGATTTAAGAGATGAGCCAAGCGATTGGCGGAATTATTTACAAATCCGCAATAGTAAATCCGCCATTTTTAACGACCGTGCGCGTACAGTTACTCCACTCAATTAAACTGAGAGTGGCTTGAACACTGAACTACCAACCACACGCGCAGACAAGTTTGTACAAGTATAGCTTGCGCATGCCAGAATTTCAAGCAAGTTTAAAAACCATCAAGCCAAGCATTGGAGTTTGCGCATGCTACCGTTTTACCAACTACACGCACAGTGTTCAGTGTACAAGCTGGCATGCGCAAGTAAAACTGCGGTCAAGCATGCACGTGTGGTAGACGCATAATGCGCCTACCACACGTGCATGCCTGACCACAGTTTTGATTGCACATGCTTGTCGCATGAAAAGACTGAACACGGATGTGTCTACCACACGGCACAGTTAAGTACGCGCAAGCCACATTCTTGTCGACATCGTCGGCGTGGAAACAATGGTTCCCAATGAAGAACTATTTCTTCTGCTATTATTTTTCAAGTGTTTGCTTGTGAAAAAAAAGAAAATACAAAAGTCAAAGTGTAAACGATCAAAGTGGACAAAAAAATAGCTGTTGAATAGAAAAATTCATTCACATATACATCTACTCAAGGATTTAAGAGATGAGCCAAGCGATTGGCGGAATTATTTACAAATCCGCAATGGTAAATCCGCCATTTTTAACGACCGTGCGCGTACAGTTACTCCACTCAACTAACCTGAAAGCGGCTTGAACACTGAACTACCAACCACACGCGCAGACAAGTTTGTACAAGTATAGCTTGCGCATGCCAGAATTTCAAGCAAGTTTAAAAACCATCAAGCCAAGCATTGGAGTTTGCGCATGCTACCGTTTTACCAACTACACGCACAGTGTTCAGTGTACAAGCTGGCATGCGCAAGTAAAACTGCGGTCAAGCATGCACGTGTGGTAGACGCATAATGCTCAAAGTTGGTTTTAAGGTCACTAATAAAATTTCAGAAATGAACTCTCTTTGCTGAAACACGCCGACTTATACTACGACACTCAATAGTAATGCGCCTCGCGTCTGTTAGACCAGTGCGTATCAGCTATAATACAGTATCAATAAGATAGCGCGTGAACTAACTTCATATGACGGTATTGCGCTCGTTTCGACCTATTGTCGGCATCTGCGCGCCTCCCGGCGTCGGCTAATGTGCGCTTTCTTGTGAGGACCCTCAGCCCTCAGCCCTCAGCCCTCTGTGTTGTGGCGCATGTAATTGATTTCGTTAACGATAATATCTCAGTATTTTGGGCAACAAACGCGGCCTGATGTTGTAACAAGACGACAAATTACTTTACACTAGCGCTGTGTTTGGCTGTAGTTAATACAAGCTCGCGGCGTGTTGCTGTTTGTTTCATTACTTCATTACTGCCACTGTACGAGTATAGGGAACTATAATACTATACGTGTACCTACCTAACTTTCTTATATAATCACTTTGATCGAAAAGAGGTCATAGCTGATCGAAAATTAATACAAGTCAGAAGAGTCGTTGAACAACATATATCTAGTATATGTCCCTATATTATGTATAAGTTATACATAGATATTAGCTACTTACCTTCCTCCATGATATTCATACATTAGCAAGATTCCCAAGTGTCACAGGCAGTGACATTAAGCTAATAACAAGTCACTATCACTACGCCGTCGCTAATTGATCCATTATCGCGTAATTTGCGCCAAACACATTAATTATATCAACACTACGAGTGTACTCCTCCCAGGATTTATATTCCTCCAGCATAGCTTAACATTTCCCTCACGAATTTAATCAGTAAGATATAATATGAGACAGCTTTACTATTGCTATGTCCACTTCATAGTGACGTATTAAGCAGACGTCTCATTGGTAGTTGCTGATTACTGATCAGTATTCAGCGCGTGTCTGTCTGTCTGTCCGCCCGCGCCGCCCGCGATATTATACTCTGTGACCTCTGCCATGGCGGGACATTTGCTGGAGGCACGTCTGCATTTATTATACAATATATTTATGATATGTATTCCTTACAAGTGGATCTGAGGAGATGTTCATATGTATAAAGGATTACAATACTTGACCTGCAATGCTTTCAACAATCGGGACATGAATACATTTTAATGAGTTCGTATTATATTTCATGTATTTTCATTTAATCGTTTATGAAATCCAGCAAATATTTAATTCCACAGATTGGTTTAGCTCTAATTACAGCGTTAATGCAAACTTTAATAATGAATGCTTGTTGAACAATAACGTGCTCAATGACCAGCGCCATAGAGTGCAGTGTTGATTGTGGGTGCCAAGCAATGAGTTATCACCTCATGAATAGTGAAGCTTAGTGCAGCATAACACTTGCACATTCGATTACTGATATATTAATGTTCCGTTCCATAACATTTCCAGTTTCAATGTTTAATTAGTATGATTCATTCATTCATTACTATTTTCATGACACCATAATTAGTATAAATTGTTCTCAGTCAGGCGCTCAGTAGAAAATCTCTACAACTCGTAATTTCACATCGATTGACGTGATATTAGTGTTGTAACATGACGTCTCGTGCTACTTATGTCGTGATGTGTCGATGTTGGTCGATGTGTTGTATCGCGCGGCAGCGGGCGGCGGTCGCAGATCGGAAATAACTTCCGATCGATATTTATATCGATACACGGGAGCTGGATCCTCGCCAGTCCTCCATATTTCATATCGGCAGTTAGCACACGTCATCATAATATATTGGGTAACACTTTGAAATGTCCAATTTATCAACAACCTGATAATACTCGACTTGGTCCGAAAGTTGACAGCTCACGTTAAATATAACTAGGTACATTATACTCCACTAGTGAGCCACATAGTTTCATGTTTAGAGGTAGATTTGAAAACTAAAAATATTGACTTTTGATGTTCGTTTTAGCTAAACTTTGTCATAGGTGTGTAGAAATGTTCATAATCTAGATTTGCTACATTTCCCCCACACATCGTATGCTTTACTATGGCTAGTCAGTTATCAGTCGTATTTGCAATGACATTTGGTTGAGCTTGGCTCGTGTCCTGTGCCCTGTGCAGGCTGCACGAGTGTTCGTATGTTTACACAGTTTTTACTGCAAGCTGCCTTCTGGGCACTCTGCTGTTGTATACAGTGCCCAGTGGCCGGAAATTAGGGTCTTCTAGTGAGTGTCTGAGCATTTGCGTCTGATTGCAATTTTACATGTGCAGAGTGTTTCACGTGACTGTGTTAAGCAGATGTAGGTTAGTTATACTTGATGATAATGTGAAGAATAGCAATCTGTTTCGTCATTGCATTCATAGTTCTTCTGCCCAATGATAAAAGAATGAAATAAAATCAAGAAATATGAATTCTACGACATTAAAAAAATAAACTTAGAATTCTTATCTAATTAAAGAGTAATAACTACGTTATTATAATAATTAAGTTTGGAATGAAGTCAGTATCAGTTGGACAGTTAATTAGTTTCGTGGGTACAAGCAGTGAGCCCCACAATATGTCATAGTTACAACTGTCGCAGAACTAAGTAAACTCACGACGCGGCAGTAACCGGCGCGGGAACCAACTCCGTGACATCTCTCTCAGCGAGGGTGCTGATACTTGGGCTGTTAGCAGGCGTTTAACTAGGGACAACTTTTTATGACTGAGCAAAAGCTTCGATAAATTGAGCAAAGCATAATTGATTATTGTTACTTAATAGTTATAGAACGATGACTGAAACTGCATACTTGGTATGGTATGGCCCGACATACATACTTGGTATTTGAGAAAAAAAAAAAATCTTCTAACAATTACGTGTCAAAAAATTTCAGACGTCTCAAACAAGCGGATATTCTCTACATTCGGTAATGTTAAGAACAATAAGTCTTACACTTTCCTAATGCCATCAGCAACAAAGACCACAGCGTCATAAAGTCCGGCTCATTACAAGCGCAGTGTAACGCTGCTACGTCACAACTCACAAGTCACACGTAAAACTTTACAGCGACTTACGTAAATACGTTACGGAGTTACGGACAAGTACTGGGACTAGTAGTCGGGCAAGTGGCGCCCTCTAATTACGAGTAATGGCCGAACTTGGGCCCGCCTCGAGTGCCGTGCTCGGGAGATAATGAGCGCTGATTGTTCCTGCTTACCCTGCGACACCGTGCCAGCTAGCAGCACTGTACCCACTCGTGTAGCAACACACAGAATAAGACTCCGACTCGAATTATTCAAGTTCGGTTAAGTTATGCGCAG
Source organism: Spodoptera frugiperda (assembly GCF_023101765.2). Classification (NCBI taxonomy): domain Eukaryota; kingdom Metazoa; phylum Arthropoda; class Insecta; order Lepidoptera; family Noctuidae; genus Spodoptera; species Spodoptera frugiperda. The sequence goes on along the minus strand of NC_064229.1, from coordinate 2,844,627 downwards.
ACTGATTGTATTTGTAAGGCCCAAATTACTAGTAACTTGTAATTAGATACTAACACTACACAGGCGAACAGTCGCTCGGCACCTACTCGTGCTCAGAGCGTTCCAAAACAAATTTAATTAAAGCAGTTAGCTCGAGAATAATTTGAAGGCATGTTTCTGTAGCCGCCTGCTCATAACCCGACCTCCCTCAATGCCGTTAATGTATGCGGCTGAATTATTTAGCGAACTAGCAAACTGTAATGATATAGTGGCTGCCATTACACCTACAACGTGGAGGAGACTTGCTCAGTGCTCACACTACTATCGTTATATTCACGAGCGTTTTCATACAATTTAACTTCACTCCTTATGCCATAGAGATCTGAGAACAGATCAGTAAAACAAGGGGCGGCTTCTAAACTTTCTCGTGTGTTTCCCAGCTTGTGTATTTGGTTGTGAATGTTTTCCTATAAATATATTTCACAATAGTTAACGTGACGGAACTTTATAAAAATATATAATCAATAAGTATATAACTGTGTGTATTCACGACTTTACATAATTATATCCACTATTTGTGTAGAACATTTTCATATCAGTGTTAGTGAGTGTACGTTTTGATGTATTTATAATATTAAATAACAAACAACCAGTAAACAATGGCTCAGCCACCACAACCAGGCTTTGTACCTGAGAAGGTTCAGGAGTTCAACCGGAGGGCCTCACAAGATCTCTCTGAGGCACCTGTCCCTCATCAAAAGCTTCGTCCTCAAGAGACACCCAAGAAGGAGGCACATCAGAATGGAACTGACAAGCAGCCGGAGAAGCCAGCCAGGGAGGATAAACCCAAAGTGGAAACTGGTTACGCGTCGCGACAGAACCTGGAGAGTAAGAACCCATTTTCGCCAAACTTCTACCGGAACAGCCGACCTCACGGCCACTTCGAGATGGGGCCGCGAGGCCTGGACTACTCCCCGCACAGGATGGGGCTGGATTTCTCCAATCGACTGCGAGACTACGGCCCCCAGAGGTCCACCTCTATCCACGGACATGAGATGACTGACGCTCCAATGAAGCCTGAGTACTTGGGCCACCGCAGCCACTTCGGCAGTCAGATCGTGCCGGGGGGTATCAACCACCCCGACGTGGTGTTCCGCCACGACTACTACAGCCAGATGGGGTTCTCTCCTCCTCGCGCGTCGAGGTTCTCCTCGCAGGAGTACCTGAACGCGCCGGCGCAGTACGGGCGCTGGCCCGACTACCGCCAGGAGTACCGCCAGCGCCGCCGCTCCCAGCAGGACCTGCACTCACTCGGACAGAGTCCCGAGACAGGTACTTCATATGCACATTTTTTACTAGCTCCGTAAATATATTTTTTTCTCGTTGCTGACCAGACCTAAGGTGCAATAATAAATTTCTGAGTGAAAACAATACATGCCATTACACTTTGTCACCCTTGTTTCCTCAAATATAAACACTGCAAGGTTAGCTCACTTCGGAAATGTCTAAAAAGATTTCGCGTTCATAAAACCATCTAAAAAAGTTAGCTCGGCGCCAAAATTGTTTTTACAGTGCCGTCAGATAAGATTGGCAACACTTACGCCACCGGTACAAAAGTGCTCTAATCTGAAAGTGGCGAGAAAAGAAATTGGAATTGTTTTAATAAAGGCTCACAGCAAAAATATACCAATAAAAAGTGTATATTCTAATTTCGCAATCAGGAGACGTGAAGGCAGGTGGTCCAATAATCCGAACTCATCCACTTAACTTGAAAATGTTTGCTTAAAAATTTCGTTCCGGTAATCCTTCGAATATTATGTAGTACGGGGCAAGATCGTGTGAGTTCGGCTATGTTCGGCTGAGGCTCGGGTTTAGCCGACACGTCACTGCTGTATGACTGATGTACGAGTAGACACACAGACAGCAGTAGGCGCAGCGTACGCCTGCGACTCCGACATGATGGAGTAACGAAATACATATTTTCTTTGTAAGAGTGACAGCTCCGAGAAGTTGAACCGAAGTTTGATTGAATCTAATGCTATTTGTTGTTGGAAGGTTTGTGGGGATGTTGCAGTCAACACAAGCACACGTATACACAACACGCTGGTGATGTCAGACGGAATGTTTCATTCGCGTCAATATCCTCGTTTATTACAATATTACCAGAATATGCTTTGTACGCGCCGAGACACCTCGACCCTCGTAAATATTATTCGGAAATATCGTACACAAACCCTTCCACTAAAATACATCGAATTGTTTCATATTAAACAAGCATTAACGTTAATTCGTAGCCGAAATGAATCGTAAATTTTGGTAATATAGGGTTGAATATTGAGTGTAGGGTGAGTGAGACATAATACTTTATGTGGTGGTGGTGTAGCGCAGGTGATCGCTGGAAGTTTGAGCGATACTTCGCGCGGTGTCGTTCTGTGAGCGCGGGTACTGGCAGGCACGTGATGTGGAGCGGAACATAAGATGTTTCGATATATAAAACAACATTTAATACTCAAAATACTAACTAAACAAGTGTACATAAATAATTGAGTAGGCTCTATTCAAGCAATAAATAAACCGGAGGCTGTACAAGTACAAGTACGGCAATACACGTGATTTTGATTAGACATTCAAAGGCGTATCAAAAGCGAGTCATCAAAGCCGGCGGAGTGCTGCTTCCGACCGATATCCTATTAAAATATCCTGTTTATTACGCGCCGCCATCAGATCACGAGGACGGCATATTTTTCCAATCAGCTGTAGATACTATACGATACCACCGAGCAGCACAACAAACAGAAGATTCACTGTTTTATATCACAAGTTTATGTGTACGAGTTTCTTGTATAGGATACTATTTTGGAATAAAAATACAAGATCTATTCAGAAAATGCGAACACTGTAACACTTACATCAATTTCATTACTATTATCTAATTTCAGTCCATTATTGTTGGACATTGCAAGCTTTGAAATTATTCAAATCTTCATTTCAATTCAGTGCCAGTTACATAATATTATCCTACATTTAATTTGTGTAGTACCAGTATGTAACACATTACTATAAGAAGTCTTCCACATCTTGGCTTTATTTCTTTGAAATAGTTTTGAAGTATTATAAGTGACTGTGAGTCTTCTGCCCATGTGTACGTAGCGCGCCGTGTCCCGGGGCGGCCGCCCGGGCTGTAGCTCGCAGCGCGGCGCTCGTCGCGAGCTCATCCCGCCGTCTTCATTCAATTTCACTGCGAATATGCTTTCTTGCCCTTATACTCAGCTAATGTTTTTGTTACTCCACAATATTTTGCTTTCATCTAATTTGTGCTCTGGTTCTAGTGAAAACATTGACTTTGTTTTCAATCGTTCCGCGCTACGATCACGAAGCTAAAGTTTTGGCTGAGAATGTAATGATTTGATTATTATAAGAAAACATTATAGTGCTCTTGGTAGATAACTGATTCATAAATTATCCCAAGTATCTTTGATGTAGTGCTGACACTCGTTGAAGTTTAATATGATATTAACATTAAGATTGTCCAGTGTTTACATTCACATAATATAAACATTTCTGTAATCAAAGCCAATTGTCCGTCATTAACATTATCTGTATACAATACAGTCGGCTGCGTAAAGTGGGCACAGTCCCAAAGTTTGCTCGGAAGCAGGGAGTTGTGCACGTTTAACATTGACCCAAAGATGAGCTGGGCCCGCGGTCGTTGACCCGGCGGCGGCGGCGTATCGATCCCATTCATGCGTGCCGCCGGCTCACCTGCACCGCTCCACCACTGCCGGCTCCACTCACCACTACTACTCCACTCCACCAAATACAAGTTTTCAATTACTATCATTTAGTGTCCGGCACCATTTGGTTGCGCGATGGAAACTCAACTAAAACTAACATTATCAAACTGATTTTAACTTGTTGCGTTGTCCTCTAGTAGTGTTACTGTTTCATTACTCGAGTTGTTGTTGTCTTTAATTCAGAATACCCATGTTTTAGTGACCTTATACCTACATATTATATTGATAGACAGGTACAGTGAGGCTGTGAGGTAAAGTTAGTTGTGACAGGCGTTGGTATCAAGTAGTTAGCGGTTACCCGCGGCGGTGGCTGACAGCCCTTTGTTGTCAAATTACGAGATCAAACTAATCAGGGCCAAGTTTGAGGTCGGTAGATGTATTGCTTGCGGCTCGGATGCTGCGCTCCGCGCTGTACCCGACACTACCCGCTCTCACTCACTCAACTAATGGAACATTTCAGACAGCGTCAAACACAGCTCACTGTAACAACTTTTGATAACTCATCAAGTCAAAGTTTCTTTAATTGCCAAGTTACAAATGACTTTTTTGTTCCGTCGAAAAATTCGCGATTCTTTTCCACCATGACATTCAAAGGGAAACTTCGCTTTTCCTTTAGATTGGGGTGTACTGTGACTTGTGACAGTTTGAGAGATGTCGAGTCAAGGACGAGTAGAGACGGCTCGACTCGTTCCCTGGAGTTGGTCATCAAAGCGTCTATTTGTCTATGAAGTGCTTCCAGCGCCAGTATTTACATTCCATTACTGATTACTATCGGTTTGTAGACATTTCTCAGGAATTAATTATCTTTTTCTCTAGGGTACATTTCTCAGGCTTTGTTCTAACTAAATTAAATCGTGAAGGGTAGTTAAGCTCGGTATTATTTGCCATGTCCTCGTACTATAAACTGTGAATTCATAACACTTGCATGTCGGGGTCCCCTCCGGGAGCGCACTACAGAATTAAATTATACTTACAAAAACGTAAATTAAACAGTGCACGAGTTGCGTTAAGTCCTGTTTCGGAACTGGGGAGATTGCTATCTGTGTGCAGCCAGCTCATGGCGGGGGGGGGGGGCATTGCAGTCGGTGTAGACTAGACAGTGCTATGGAGGACAGCACCTCAAATGTTATGTTGCACCGCTCTCCCAAACCCAGTTAGATTACACCGCAGGTCGTGGCTCGACCCCGGGCCGGGTCATGACTGCGGATTTAAATTTCAGTGAGTCCGGCGCCGGCCGCGCACCGTACACCGTGTGGTGTCGGCAACAAAAACAACGTCCATTCATACGTTATGATCTGCCAGACTCCGGCAACTGTATTACAATGTGTTCACGGAACTTTCTGTAGCTGCAAGTATTAACCAATTTTCGGTTGTCATTGTCGTATTTTGTTTTTATTTACCTTTATATCCCGTAAAAGTGACCGGTTTATACTCATTCAATGAAATCTATGAACACTTTATCTGCGTGTACCAGTTCCGCATACACTTCCGTTGTAACATTTATACTGTTGTGCCCACACGGCCAGTGTGTAGTCTCGAGCTTGTAGGGCGACGCGTTATACTTTGATACAGTTTTGTTCCCGGAACTGCCATCTAAGGTTTGCTTTGCAATTTCTTATTTTCTTTGCCGGAGTCATTATCAGCGTTGTATTGTTAACTTCTTGATAAGTTTTTAAACGGTTCTTCACATCAACGCACGTGTCGTGAATGTGTTAGCAGATACTTTTACAACTAAATACGGAATAATAAATTGCGAAACAAAGGGTTATTCAATTATGAGTGTACGCACAAACTACGGTAATAGTCACTATTCAACTTTCCTTCATTATCATTAGAAGTTATAGTGTTAAATTACTTGAACGTGATCCACATCGGCACTAATGAATCCAGTCTCATTTATCACAGCGCAGTGAGGCGGCCGCTCATTAGCGAATATAACAATAACGCGTAGTTGCTGCGAGTCGCTAGTCGCTAGTCGTTAGCGATCCTATCGAACCTCGCGCCGACTTGAGGCCGCTGTACCTACAGCACTGTGGTTGTGTTGCTTCTGCTAAAGCCAATCAAATACTCTGTTTTGTTGGGTGATTCGCAGCCGAGCGGCTGTTGTTATGGTTCATCCGGATCGAAGTTAATCAACGGAAGAAACAGAAGTCTATATTTGTTTCTGTTGAGAATTCCACCTATATGCACCACCACCTAGATCTAAATCTTCCAATCGTCTTTTCGAAAGAAATCCAATTTATTTTATACCATGTCGCAGTTTATACTCGTAGCGTCTCGTTGGCAAAACAAGTGAAATCTCTTTCGGATTTATTCAGATCCACAGAAAATGCATGGTTTGCCGAGTGCGGGCTATCGCAGTGCGTTGTGAAGTTGTCGTATCAATATCGACAACTTGGTCGGTGGCCAAGCGCATTCTTGTGTTCGCGCCGCCCGCTGCCGACTCCCCGGGACTTACATTACTTTTATACAAGTTTTCAATGCATTGATTTCTTTTACAGAGCAACTTGAAACTGGGTGTTGAGTTACATTTCAGTTCCGTTTGTTTTAATGTGAAAAGTCTCCGCGAGAACATTTTTCTTTAGAACATTCCTCTATTATTCCTCCGCTCTGAATGTGTCGACTTGAACAAGCTTGTCTGAACGTATGCGCATACGATTACTGGCGCGGCTCGTTCAGTGTTCAGTGGCTACTTGCGGCCGACACGTTGGTGCAAATGTTGGAGCCAATGTTGGCTGCATTTGTAATGACATGCACAAGAGTTGCCACCATATGGGGATGGAATAAAATGACAATCGTTAGTAGAAGTGATAATGAGTATATAATTGTTAAGTTATTTATAAACTAAGTAGTTCAGTACTTCGTTTCATTCGCTGTTAGTTCTCATTCAAATGGATTTGTGAGAAAAATAATAACATTAAATTAATAACATCTGCACACAGCTGCAGTTTATTGTATTGTGAATATAAAATAGTTACAAGTGCAGTACAACCAGCGCGGGATGAATGCAGCACTCCCGTTAAGATGTGGAGATTAGACGCGCAGTTGTGAGCTGAAACAACTTCGCGTAATATTCTTTTACGAGCTCTCTGTCTTTTGTCCAACAGATTGGATTCTTGAGACCACACTGGGACTGGCTCCTAAATAAAATTCCTGTGAATATTGTCCATCCATTTTTTTCTTAATAATAGAAGAGTAAGAAGGAAATTCATTTATTGAGCATTTGTTCATGAAATTGCCTTAACTTTCTTTCCTTGTCGTTGTCGTAGAACTTACCATTTGTCTGTGATACCACTTGAATATTTTATACAAGTGTGATATAAAAATTAATAGTTAATAAAGTTAAGTTTACGTTGAATTTGTTTTTGTAACTATTTGCCAACTACTTTTAGTTCAACGCAATATTATAGTAGTTAGAGCCCGGCCGGCGGCCAGTCGGGCTGGTGGCCTAATAGTTTCATAACATTTTATCTCTATGATCCTTTCATAGAACGTGCCTATGTATACTGGCCGGTGGCCCGGAGTATAAAATACTAAAATTAATAAGAATTACTGAACGACTATGTGTAATGCGAGCTGCCGTAAGTTGAGCCCGGCCAGCGGCGAGTCGGGCTGGTGTCCTAATAGTTTCATAACATTTTATCTCTATGATATACTGGTCTGAGGGAATGCTAATGTACTCCTGCTTACCGCCCGGTGGCCCGGAGGTCTATCGTAAAGGAAGATGGCCGCTGTAGCTCGGCTGACAACGTTGCCATGGCAACTAATTTAATTCGCGCTTTGATTACCGGCTCATCTGATAGTGTATTATCTGAGACTTGAAAGTGTACACTTCAGGCAATTACTTGTTTTATATTTTACTTGTAGGCAACTTATTGAACGCCGATTACTTGAACGTTTTGAGTCTTAAACGTAACAGCTTCACAATTATTTTATCATTGGTTTCTAATAGGCTACAGAATATCAGTATAATAGCCCCCATATTGCGTGCATTTTATCTACCCATTGTATATTCACCTCGACTGTATTGACTGCTAGAGTCAATGTTGATCAATTTCGCATTCAACGCGCGACTGAATCATCAGCGCATCGGTCCAGCGCTTCACGTAATTCGCTGGAAAAACATCCAGCGCTGCAGCACTGCAGGGCTGCACTACAACGTATACAGCTGATACCAATGTTGTCTGCCTGATGGTTCCACTTCGCGCTCCATAACTCCGAGTGTACTAGTAACTAGTGTCACTACATTCTATTGTACTTCGTTAGTTGTCCCTACTGGTGGCAATTAGTGAGTGTTGATTGGCAGTTATATTTGTGGTAGTTATAGTACCGATAGTAGTGATAGACAATACACATACCTTCGTATCAGTCAGCTAGCAATATGTAAGTATAACTTCTCAGTGCCACAGGAGTGAGCTCTACTTTCCTTGTTAAAACATTTGTGTCTGCATTAAATAAGACAATGTATACTTTCCCTCATCTCGTTCCTCTGATGATCCGCGTCAAAGACCAAAGAACACAATAAGTACGAATCTTCAACAAATCGAATCCTCAAAAAACAATAGGGGAGCGATGGGGGTGGAAATAAAAATATTCGTCTTGGTTTTATTATTAAATGGTTCGACAGGAAACAAAGAACAGTTTATTTTCCCGTTCACTTCATCAATCGAGAGGGGTGAGGTAGCGGGGCGCGGGGGGGCGCCGGGGGGGGCGTGAATATGATGGTGTTCAGGTGACGAACGAGCCGTCAGGAACCTTTATTGAACTCGATTTATTACGATTTTTGTTTAGGATGAAAGATCACTTTATGTTTATTTTCAAACTCGCATGTGGAACGATTTATCGAGAAACGCAAAGAGCTTACAGCATGAATGGATTCTTTTAATGAATCTTGAATGTCTTGTAAGTGTTCAGCTGTGAGTTGTGAGCAAATCTCATTGATGTCAGTGTGGCGGGCGGCCAGTGCGGGCCGCGACGACCTGTCATACATCAAAGGAAGGGTTCGCTCTGTTTACATTGTTACATTTATAATTTGGATTTACACCAACATCTTAATCTCCACTGTCAAACACACAAGCGTTCTAATTATAACGTTAATATTTATTGAACTAGACACTTACAACAAGACAAGCCACGCTAGCGAAGACAACCTTAGATGAAACCATACCATGTTGATAGCGCAGCTCACAATAAGTAAACATTGCTAAGTACAGAACAGTTCGCGTTCAATTTGCTAATTCATTTAAACGCTCATTAATTAAAGAGACGAAGACAAGAATCTGAGAAATTCGCATAACAATAATTCACGGCCGCTCGTGAACCAAGCTAATGAAACTCGGCGCATTCATGGCGCGCAATGTATACTGCAGCTTATTAATTCTCGTAGAACGGGGCGCGACGTCGCGATCGCGGCAACCGATTGCCGACAATACAGTTATTACAGAAACGAGCAGACATTGGAAGCCGTAAAAACTGCGAGCCGAGGCACACGGGCGCCCCCTACCGGCCGGCGGCTGTTTGCGCTGTTTATTGTCACGTAATGGATATTTGGCGGTAAAACAAAGCTTCTTTTACCAAATTATGATTTCGTGAAAACGCGAAATTTCTCCGTAATTTTGTAGACGATCTTGATTAAGTTTACAGTGCCATCAAACTGGATAGCCGAATGTAAACTGTTGTTCATTTAATGGCTCCCGCCGTGTGAAGCGACGGCTGCGGCCTCGTATTACATATCTTGAAATTGAACAAGAAATCTTATAATGTGGAAGCTCACTTTCCCCACCACCATCATCTGCAACGTAACGAGAACACACGAGTGGAGCACACAGCCGCCATGTTTCATTCGACCTTAAAATTTTAGTGTAACTTCAAATACTTATATCCAAGCTCAATATTACAGATCCGGCATTTTCAACACGTTTGCTCTCCAAGCTGGACTGATCTGTATTTCCTGAAGATAAGGCTTATATTAAGTTGGCTCAGGTCAGCTTTATGCCACACAGTTCAATTCGCATCGACCTCATCGTGGGTTTCTTACAATTTTTATTTCTCATATACTTGTAATAATGTAAGTCTCGCCGTACTCCTAGACCTTCTATATTTTGATCAAAAACATTTTCTCCATTAACGTCTGAGTTGGGAACCTTTTTTAGTTGAAACAGTTTTAAAATACACAATTTCTTCTTGTAAGCCTAGAACTCTTGATAAAATCTTACTAATCTACATCTCACCCCATCTAATCGACAGAACCCCATTACTGTGTAGTTTCTATACGAACGCGGAAACAAACATATAATGTGATGCGCACCATGATATTACCTGAAAGGTTTACGACAAAATAAAAGGTGAAGTATAAAGATAACCGCGTCATGTGCGCCTGTACGTCAGCCATCATTATTTTACTACACATACACGGCGACGTATAATTGTGAACAGCTGTGTCCACAGTGCAGTGGCAACAGTAACACCACTCCGTAACGTCTTCCGATTTTGTTTACTATAAAACGATTTCATTGCGATTGAACGCGGGCTCGTTGATACATCGTAAACTACTGAATGGCAGCCGCTGACCGCGCTGACGTCACTCACGGATATGACCTGCCATTGTGCTTGGATTATTTCTGTCAGCACCGTGACGTGGATGTGGTTTAGTGCTTTCATATTGTGTACATCGACAGACATCGTGTATACGTTTGTGTGATAAATGCAAAATACTTTATCAAGTAAATTGACATCAATAAACTCCTATATGTATTTCGGGAAAGCCTTACAAACGTCATCGTATCTACAACGGAACGGAAAATAAAGCAATACAAATATTTTCTCATTACACAGATCCGGGGATCCCAAAGGCTTGCTTCTCTAAATAATGTTAAAAATGTTTATGTTTTCGGTTTGCACAGTTGTCGCTCTTCCACTGAAAGCCAATTACGAGCGAACACAGTTGTCTTACTAAACAAGCGAGCACGCGCGACGCGGCCATCATAAACCATACACAACGTGGTTTTATAGCATTTTTACTTTTATTGCATTACTGAATTAGATTAACTGGCACACGACGTTACACACGATTGGATAGTGATATAAACATTGATATATGCAGACAAAGCGCGCGAACTGATTTACGGCGGCACAGTATTCGAGTCTTTCATTGTTGTGAAGAGATTTAAAAAGCGGCTGGAGAATGTTGATGTGTTATATAATGATGTTGTTTCACCGCATGGAACAAATGCCGCGCGCTCCTCGCTACAATGTATTTCCATTGCTACGCCGAGCATGTGTCGATGATATGATGCTTCCCACCATAACTATGTGTTGATGTGCTATGTATGAACAGATTGGGGAATGTTTTTACAGTAAGGAATCAAAGAGAACTTAGAGAGAATGTTCTAGTTGTAATATTCACACCATAATATTACAGATTTTTCCATTTTCTTCCACAATATGTTTGTATTCTCCATTGCCGCTATTCTAAACATTTCCCTGCGAAAGCCGCGCTTGGAAGCAGCACGTCCCCCTGAATGATGGGTTATTGTTTGGGAAGGTATTTCCTTACAAAACGCAACTTATTGTAGTTTCGTTTATACAATAATCGTCGTCGTTAAAAGTTTCCGCTCCGGTTGAGGTGTAGGCTGTCTTGTCTTCTTTCATAAAAGACCCTTTCCCAAATTCATATTTCTTTTAAAAAAGTTTTGTAAAGATAGGGCAGTCGGTAACTAGAGCGGCGGGCGGCTGGCTGTGGTCCAGTGGTCGAGTGGCTGGAACTTCAAGTGATGGTATTGTGGGAATAGTTCGTCAGGCGACGGCTGTCTCGTTATTTTGGAAATTGCGCAAAAGAGTTTTGAAACAGAATTTATCATTTCGGATCCAAACGTCTTTAAAAAACTTACAGAATTTCTTTCTCTCTGTTCTCAGTTAAATATTACGCGATAAATGTTTTTCCATGTTATTATGTATTGGTATCCTAATTCAAACTTATTGTTTTAATTAATGTAAGTGCTTTCATTGTCATAAAGTGTTGTCACCACACACTATCATTGTCTTTCAGTCGTATGTACGATACAGTCACACTGGCTATAATAGGTCCTTAATATAATATGGTCACGTTCACTGTAATGTAGGAAATAATAAAAGTAATTCGGCAGATGTATCGGTCACTAATTCTGTTTGATACACAACACAATAAATACGATATTAATGTATCTAGCAGTTGTTGATGTTTAATGTTATAAGCAATAAATACAATAAATAGGTAACTATGTATCAACTAGGTAGGTATATGAAGTTTGTTACCTTTACCTATAAACATTATTATTGAGCTTGGATGGATTTATATGTTGTTGTAGTATTTATAGTGTGAACAGGTTTATTATATCAGATAGTCATGTCACCGGTCATACTTAATAATGAGAGAGGAATGTTACAGCTGGATATACGTAATATACAGCGACAGATATAAGTGATTTTAGTATCAACAGCTATTTACAAATAATTAGATATGTGCTATTAGTCGTGTTAAGGATTGTTTTTTACGGTGTACCTTTAATTCTGGAGCTGCGGACTACCTAACGGGTTTATCGAGGCACCGGTTCTAAAAGCAGGAATGGTTTTTAGTCAGTAAGAGTCTGACACTCCCTCTCGCCTCACTTAAGACGGTGGAAGTCATTGGACGATTTTCCCCGTAGTAGTAATCGGGGTCCGGTTAAAAAAATAAACCATAATTCGCATTATTATCCGATAATATTCTAGCTCATAAAAAAATCTTGTTACGTTTGACAGAATAGACCTATGTCCTGGTGTCTAGGCATCCATATGTCTCAGTAATATCGAAGATTAATTGGTACACAGTAGAATAGCTTAGAGCAATACATTAGCGGCCGATAGTAATCCTGTTGATCTTGATATCGCATAATGTAAGGCGACTGTTAATCTGGCGCTAAGTGATGCAATCTGCGTAATGGCCGCCGTTTGACTGCAAGCTGCGGCGACAACATACTATATGTAGTATATGTGGTACATGGCAATAGTCATAATGGATATATTATATACTACAATTATACCTTAATTAAGGATATGGTGGTTGCAATCCTCGAATTTTTATTCCGGGTGCTATTTGTGTTTGTAAACGCATCGACTAGCAATGCAAGAGAAAATTGGCGTCGTGGGCAGGTAGGGTAGAAAAATGAAATCGTTCGTGATTACTTTCATCAATGAAGCTAGTACATCCATATTAGGATGTTATCTACGAGTGTATTACATACATACTCGAATGTTTTTGTAAAAGAATAAAGAGCTTGGAGCTTTTGAAACGAAAACTCGGAGCTAGTCTCTTGTTACAAAACATGCTTCGTTAAATTGTACAAAATAAAAACAAGTGTAGTGTTGTTTCATTGTTGTTCAGACAGTGTTAATAAGATAGTCGCACTGTTTCTCGCAGTGTAGTGTGAGTGTGTGAGTGTTGTTAGTAGAGTTTCCTTCAGTTGGGGCATTGCACGGCGCGGCACGTCTAGACGATATAAATTGACTATCTCCGTGAACTCCTCCCTGACAGCTGATAACTGATAGTGAATTAGGTCTGATTGCTGGTACTTATTCCGTACAAGTAACTAGGCGGAGACATTTGTCTGGATGTAGGACGAACGCATTGAATTCTAAATATATTAGAGAATAATGTCTTTTTAAACGTGGAAACGTACTCGGATTTTGTCGTGTAAACAATAAGAAACCATATAAATGTCAGAACGTCCCTAATACTTGTAACCGCAGGGAAACCATTCAGTGTAACATTTAGGGGGTCAAGCACATTTAAAGCAAGGTGTTTAAAACAACATTAAGATAAGTGGCACGCGTGTCGCCGGAGTGACGCGTGTCGCTGCCGGGCGGCAGGATGTAGGTCGCTGCCATCTTGTTTACTTGTATTTACTTACCTTTGTACCTGTACTGAACTTGATTCGAACGGTAACAATACGAAAATAACCATCACGAGACAAAGAAACATTCCCTCATAATAAACATTAAGTCGGCCCCCGGCGCTGCCCACCCGATTACCTGCCCCATAAACAAACACACGCCCATTCTAAATTATATTTATCGCAAGAAAAATACAAAAGAGCCTCTCTTTGCTATGCTAACGCGGAACCCGCTGAAGACACAACGGGATTTAGGGGTCCTTAGTTAATAATTAATCGTACGGAACCCGGGGAGGGGCCCACTTGAGCGTAAGTTTATGAAAGTCGAGAATTTCGGCCCTCGCAGTTAGTCAGCGCGAGGGACTATTGTGTCGCGGTACTTCGGCAAGTATGAGCGGAGGGCTTTATGTCATTACGGAGTGATCTATGTTCGGCTGCAGTCGCTGAAATATATGAGAGCAGGCTGACACGACACTGGCTGGACGTTGTCCATTGTCCGGTCTGTGGAGGCTGTATAACGAATGTCTGGGTTCAGGTGTAGCTGGCCGCCAACAAATCTGTACAATTTTGTTCGTAACATACATGAAGCGATGTGGAAGTGTTAGCACGTCTCACGTCCGAACAGTTTTCATTGGGGAACTTTGGGAGCGGAGCGGCTAGTAATCCCGGACCGCGCGCAGTTACTCCACGTAATGTTATATAATTTACTAAATAAATAAAGTTAAAGTGGCGTATATATTCGCGTGTGTTTTGACACACGGCGCTCCGTCCAACGAGTTTAGAACAAACAATAGCTTTGAGTTGAAATTAAATCTAAGCTGGTGGCGGATTATTTGAGCGCTGTTATTCTATTGTGCTATTGTTGCGCCGCGCTCGGAGCCGCACACACCGCCGCCGCCGCCGCCGACGCAAATAATTCACTTTGTTCCTCAAATACTTTGACTCGGGTTAATAGCTATTAACTGTTTTACTTTAATATGCAAATCTTCTAAAGAAAGGATTCTTCTATCGTGGAACGATACAATAATCTAATTCAAATACCAGTATTATATAAACCTTGAACGTTTGCTAAAATATTTAGTCAGAATATTATTGAAAGAAAATATTCGCGGGTCACTTAATATCATACCACACATATCATTCCTAGAAAACTTTTTTCATCTCGGTTAGTTCCTCTCACCATTAAACATACAAGATAAACTTCCCTGGAGGTAGATGAAAGAGAAAACTTTCAATAAGGATTGTTTAAGATAAAGAATCAATCGAACTTTGTAACCACGATGTATTGTGAACTAGAATGTATTGCGCCACCTCCTAAACTTGCCAGTTTGCCAACTGCTATACTTTCTACTTTACCAAGTAAATGTAAAAGTTACCAGAATACTATCGGACTGCACGACCCCTCGACACGGGAGCATTATATTCATTGAGGTTCAATCCTCTGTCATTAAAATAAACTGTTCAAGTAAGAGCTCAGATTGTTCGCGTTACAAAATTGAGGTAAAATTCTTTCAGTAAGAGGAAAGTAATTTTCGTAATTCGAGCCCCTGTTCTTGTGTTGCGTCTCAAATGCTAACAGACATAACAACGTTATAAAATCTCGCGCTCCCCGACTTTTCCCTCCGCTTACATTTAACGACAGCAGAGAATAACTTCTAAATAGGAATATTATTTTCTATTAGTTGTCTATTTGGAAATTGTTTACTTATTCGTTAGTTCAATTTTGCTTACGACAGGTTACTAACTTATATCAGACTATACCAGTTTTATTGTTCTCGTCTGTCTGTAATCCCTGATCCAGTTACAGATATCTGTGTCAAATTGTTGAGAACAGAAAACCTTCTGAGCCGCATCTGTAACTAAGTAACAGATTTTATTACATTTCGAATGTAAATAGAGCTATATGTATTACTGTTCCTTTAAGCCTAGGCTGAGACGAAGCCGGCCCTTTTATCCCTTAGGCGGCTATTTATCATATTACAGCGTGGAAATATTTTTCTTACCTTTCTGGGAATAACACCGATACATACAAATTAAGGGGCCCTGCGGGCTGGTCGGCTGGTTATATACAATATGCAAACACATGGTCCCGCGTGACGTCATTATTAGCTGTGTCCGCTCAAGTAGCGCTTCATTCGCGCTTGTTTGCACTGCGGTGTGGTGTGGTGCGGCGCTGGACCGAGGGTTAAATGCTGATGAAGATATTTGCGGATAGGTAAGTAGGATAGGTATACCAGATCATCAATTACCTATACTAATTGTTATTTGGACTTCTCTTACACTTTTTTACTTCTGGTGGAGATTTATATCTACATTCGTCTCTAAATGTCTAAATACTAAACCTTGTTCTAAACATTTACGTTTTTAGCAACACACGGTTACTGTCGATTCCAAGGAATTTCTTACAAAACATATGTAAGAGAACCACAAATCTAAGAGCACACCTCGCGTGCAGTCCCACACAAACCGAGAGAACTATATGTTTACCTGTAGAGCTGCAATATTCCCGCTTTATTTATTGGTTCCAACATCAATCAGCTGGCACGTCTGCGCTGCGATATACAACACTATATTTACTTACACCAGCTAAGTCAACACGTCGGTTTAAAAATGTGTTTCTGTGGCAATAAGAGATTGTGAATTATTGCTGTAGACTCGTTAACTGAGTAGTTTCAAACGCCACTGCCGAGTAAAGGACTGCGGTTTGTTGCTAGAATATACAAAGTATGACTTATGGTCGTTTTTTCCAACCACCTCAAACTATCTCTTAACTAAGAGTTACTTGGCGTGAGGCAGCGGTTAAACTAACCGCTTACCTATACGGTTAGGGTTAGGTATCACTTACAGGTTGTTGAAAACCAAAATGTTGTTAAGTGTCACTTAGCTTTAGGGTTCCTTAAAATTTCAGATAAGGTTGGAGAAAAGAGGCATGAGATTGGATTATATTGCCCATTGTTGGTTTACTCAATATTACATGAGCCTCACAACATAATAGGAATAATGAAGTGCTACATTAATTTGATATGTGTTGTGTACTGTAGCTTTGCTTTTGTTTAGTCATGCTGTGTGGTTGTGTACCTGTGAGACAGGCCCCACCTAGGAACACTATATAAACTAGGTGGAGGTGGAACCGCACTTGTAATTGAAATTACAGCGGCTGATTGGATGCTGTGTTGTCTCGCGCTGCAGGAGATTGCTTCCCAGTCCGTGGAGGTGGCGCGCTGTTATTGACTTAAACTTGCACCATGTTGTGCTTCGTGCAGTTGCTTGCAGTTGTATTTGCATCTCAATCGTTCCTAATAATAACTTTCGTAGTGAATCTAAACATATGTAGGAGAATTGTGTATAAAATGGCGTTGATGTCGATACGTTTCCTCGTATCGTAGAAACAGATAACAGTACAGTGTTACAAGACATGCTCAGTGTATCGCTCGCACGATACGAGCGACATTTTACAAACAAATAATGTTGAGCGCATTTCCCTTTATTTCCCGACGCGAAACAATTCGGGAGCGAATCCCGACTTATCTGATCGGTAATGCAATCGGGATTCGGGATGCTGAGCATTGTGCCTGCGACTGTGCCGCCCTCTTGTGGCGCATTGGTGCTGCATACTTACTTTATCTGTAAACGAACAATACAGTGCTTTGTAAATAGGATTTTAAAATTGTATCAGCATTATAAGTGATTTTAAAATAGCAAAAATAGTACAAAAGATACTAAAACAACTTGGAGAATGAAACGAGGAAGAAATAATCCAATAACAGAAATAACATAACCTGCACAAGATAAATATAACCTTAAAACTTCCAAGTTAAAAGTTAATTTCCAACGCTGTTTGAATTACGGACAAGTTTGAAAGAGCAATTTATATTTAATCCGTACAAACAGAACGATTGTCCAGAGAAGTGGAGAGAAGTGGCTGCACCTGCTCCTACCCCCGCGCCGTACGACTGAGATAGCTTCGAATAAAATTATACAGAGATAACAGTGCTCCAGAAGTGTTTGGAAACTCCGCGCTAATGTAACTCATTGCTATTGTAGCCAGACTTGAATTAAAACTCGACACCTTTTCACAAATAAAAGAATTCACTGGAGTAGAAAAGAAATGGCATTTCATCCAAGTTCATCTAGACGTTGAATATTGAGATCTCCAGCACAATGCAGAGGTTGAATGCACAATAACTAGTGGTTGCTGCTATTCAGGGAGCCAATTATATCGCTCCTCGTGGATGGCGGTGTATGGCAGGACGCTCGGCAGCCAATTAGGTACAACAACAATCTGAGATGCGGTTACTGCTATTGATATGTCTCGATATTGTGGTGTTAGAACTTCGAATTATCGTGATGTTAGTTATAATTTGGCTGACAATGTAATTTATGAGCGTAAGTTCTTTTTGCAACTCTTTTAGTGATGGGTAGAGCTGATCGTTTACCATCAGCCGATCCAACTGCTCGTTTGTTCCCGATTCCATAAAATCGTGTTGAATAAAATTGGAATAAAAATGCTCTCTGCAATTATCTGTACGAAAATGTTTGTTCAAAATAAATGTTGGAAGGTGTTGATCGGAGCGCTATCTCCGACACGAACCTCCACATAATTTGATATCCTGCTGAATGAAGCGGCAACCGATGTACACTGTGCACCAGTATGGCTGTACCGTAAACCAGGAGAGATGGTGCGATAGTCTGCTCGCAATATTAAAGTAAAATGCGACGATATTATCTTATAAACTATATGAAGTGCCGACGCGGGAAAATGTTGTATGCGAACTATTGTCATACTGCATTTTAAGTTGCGAACAGTAGAGAAAAGAATTACTCTGTGGCTTTGATGGTTATTCTGATATCGTCTTGATTGATTCCAATAGTTTTCTGGTTCCTAGTCCGGACTGGAACCACCCGAAATTGGTTTAAATTTTGATGACATTATTTAATAAACAATCTTGTGTACCGAGATGATTAGTATTATGATCCATTACGCTGAACGATACCTTCCATTAGACAGGCTTAATTCAAACATTTTTCACGTCGACTAGCGCGCCGGTAATGTGGCTGGACACAAATCTGACAGAGCGCGGGTAAATGACGCCATTTTGTGTGATTACGTCACTCGTGTCAGTGGTAGGGGGGAGCGGGACGTGTGATGGACATTGACAATACTAATTGCTACGGGACGTCGAGATTTTACATTGTTAGCGGACGAAAATACTGGAAAACAAGTATTTACGATGTAAACAATTGTGGCGATATTTATTTATTGTGTCCAAGTTGTGTACGAAATGTCGCAGTAAAACGTCCAGTTTATTTTTACAGACATATCATATTTTTGAAGTGTTACAGAAATAAACTATTGGAAAATGCAAGACTCATTGTAATGGAGTTTCGTTTTACTGACTGGCTGTGTACCAAGTTTGTTACGAAATCAAACTGAAAACCCAGCAACTACTGAATCATCACAGATATAATCCGTGTTCGAAGTAGTTTAATTACGAATTCAAGTTGGGACTTATCGTAACACCTGGTACAGGCCCATAAAAGATTTAAAAGTCATCCCAACAGGCTAATAACAGCCGGACACAAATCCGGACCGAGTGGGGACAGCGGACAGAGGACAGAGGACGGAGGACAGTTCGGGGGAGGCCGACATTATGCCACCTCGCAGGGACAGACGTAGCCTGTCTGTGAGGCTTGATGTTATTTCTGTAGTAACTTGTAAACTCGTCATTATCGACGCTCTTTACATTATTACATTTACATGTTATAGTTTATCAATATGGAAACAAACACATTAATATTTACAAGTACTCACGGAACACGCAGTCCGTAGTAAATGAAGCACAACATTAGTACGCGCGGTACGAGTAGTGGGTAGTGAGTGGTGGAGCCGGTGGCCGCGGGCCGCCATTAACGAACACTATACTGTAAGCACGGGGCAGCATTAATAAAAATTCAATACTACGCTACATTTGCTACCGCCCCCCCCCCTCACCTGCGAAGTTCAGGGGTAAGTGCGGCTATTTTGAAGCAGACAGACGAAAATGGCGGCGAATTTAAAAAGGGTGGGGTCGGGCAGAATGGAGCACAGGCCCGTAATGGAGATATTTGTGATTTACCTCGAACGGGTCAAGGGCGGGCGGACGTATCGGTTTTTATAAATAAACACCTTTTATTGGAGACCGAGTGGACACTTCAGGCTGAGGCTAATGTAATTAGGATACAACTGCCAATTCTAATTAGGGATTAACTCGCGTTGGTTGATTACTTGTGTAAAAATATCTGTAGAGTTGCGAGTTGCATCACAAGTGTCCGTTGATTACAGTATTCAGAGTATAATTCACTAAACAGTTGACTAATTGTATCTCAGTGTATCTGCGTATCCTCCAGCTGGTTATATTCCCCAGCAGCCGCGCAGGGTGCACGCTCGCGACTGCAATTAACTCTAGTGCAATACTTTACACCCGCCTCGACCCTGGTACACAACAGTCAACTAGTAGAAGGCTCACTTCACAATACAATGTTAAGTAGATATTGAACGTTGTTGGTGACGTTTGAGAGAGCTCTGTTTTATTACAATGGCTACAAATTGTAGTTGTTTAGTCTTATTGGTCAAAACGGATACTATGTTGCTTAGGATCGAAAAAGACGTAGAGAAATGGTGGTCCATCGTACAGTTTACAATGAGTAGGTGAGGTAGTACAGTGAGCCTTCTCAGTTTATTTGTACCATGGCACGGTACCGTACTTTACACAGGCGGCGTATTAGCTGTTTTTTATTTACTCCCCTCACTGGTTGATCGTGGATGGAGTCAATTTGTATTGTTATATCGTCAGTAATGGGCTAGTGCGCTGGATGAGTGCGTAACTAGGATTTATGCAGCTTTGTTAGTGTAGGGGTTACAGGAGGTGACAGAGCTTTATATTTTCATTAATTCTTATATGTTTTGCATGGAAAATATACTGTTGTAGATTGTTATATCACAGTTAGGAACCTATAATCCCCCTCCCCAATTCTTACGCCGCAGACAGTGTGTCCAATTAGTTTGTACATACATAGAGTAAACGGCCCCCGCTATTAAAGGGTTGCGTGCCGGCCGCCATAAACACTAGATTAGCATATCTATCGCGGCGCTCGCGCTGTGCCCCGACTTATTAATCGCTCCGTACCGAACTGTAGGAGTCGTGCAGCGGGCGAGGGGTGCGGCTGTGCAGGGGGGGAGGGGGTTGGTGTTGCAGCCAATGTACAGGTTAAGTGTTTTGTGGTATTGTGCGAGAATTCGTGGCGTGAAATTACGTTCATTTATAGTGTCTAGCGAAAGATATGGTAATTTTACTGCCAACTTAGTGTTGCAATAAACTAGGTTTTAGCACTAATCTGAACGTTAACGTTTTTTAAAACAATATAAAAGTGTAGGTAACTATCAACACGTGCCCTACATCTATCACTCGCGGCTGCTACTCCAAATAATTTCGATCAGCCGCTACACTCTGAATAAAACCGCGACGGTATAAAATGCACATTATACATCAACGTCCATTTCTGCCGAGCCTCCCCTTCCATTATACGGGGCTGCGCAGTCGCGCTGTGGTTTACCCGTCCAGACACGACCGTGAAATCGAACCCCATACCTCTGCTCCCCACCGCCGCGCCGTACAGACAGACAGACCCTTCATATCTGTGAAACATTCAGACAGAACGATTAGTTATGACTGATTAGAGATATGCAAGTGGGGTTACAAGGGGACCCCATTATAGACACCATGACTATTGTAAGGAGTTCCCCAAGGAGTACATGTAAATGTGGAGGGATTTTGTATTGTATGTGGTACCAGTGTGTGCCATATTGTGGCTGATATACATGTTTCATGTTTTTTAGAACAATATTACAGTACTTAGTGGTGACTTGGATTGGGCGAAAAAGAAAACATCTACAAGCATTATTATTAAAGTTTACAAACATACACGTTTTTACATAGTTTAGGGCTAGGGTATACCGTCGGAGGCTTCGTAAGGCAAAGAGCACACGAAACTGTCATTTGTTATTACTTATTGTAATGGTGCTTAATGTTTTGTTTTACCAATGCTTCGGATGGCAACAATATTAAATACCTACATATATCTAATGTCCAAAACTGTAAGTTCAATTTAAAGATTGGAAGAAAAATTACAACAAAGTTATTTTAAAGAAAATCCAATATTGCGCTATTTATACTTCTAGTCTCCAATACAAGCTGAGCAGCGCGGCGGCGGTCGCGGCCGTCCTCTGCACTGACACATCCAATTAACTGTATCGGCAGCTGGTAATTACTTCGATACAAAAACTAAGAAAATATAAATTCTTTGTGAAACTTAAAGATTTTTAAACTAACTTACATAATGTATGAAGTGCAAGCCTTCAGTTAGTTGGACGCTAATCCTGGCTTTAAGTTTCCGCCGTGATATTAAAAATTCACTAACACTTTAACCAAGTTTTAATTTAAGCTACAGATTGGTATTTAGTATAGCTTAGATGTAACATAAGAAAAAGATACCGGCCGGAATTGAGAATCTCCTCCATTTTGGGAAGTCGCTTAAAAGAAACGTAGTGATTAACAAACAGTATTGAGGTATCTCTCATTGAAATTACTTGATGAAGTTAAAGTAATGGTTCAACTTAAGAGTTAAGTAAATAGTTTCTGTCACAACGTCTTTTTGGGAATTTCATCCGACTGCGAAATGTAAAGAAGGTGTTCATATAATGTTAGTCACATAAATACAATACTTGATTACTGATTATGAAGAATGTCGTTTTAAATCAGTAGTTTAAAATAATATCTTCATCATACACATCGTCTTTACCATGACGATCTCGCCTCTCACCCTACCACCAACAGTTCTACAACATATTGCCTATAACCTAGTCAGTCAGTTTGCCTGAGTCAGCACCAGCTAATTACCCGGGAGCGCGGCACGCAGCGCGAGTATTGCTGACACCGCGCGGTGTCTGCGCGTCTCAGACGAACATGATTGGTAGCTCTGGAAACTGATGACTTGCTGGCATTGCTACATTCGTGATTAGTTACCGCTTAGTATATGCTTACGTAGCTCACTACTAACATCCCTGTGTGTTTAGGTATGACTTCCTTCAGAAAATTAGTTTATTGTCCCTAATTAGTTCCCTATTTGTGAAATAATGAAATAAATTATTTATTATTATTTATTATTATTTATTTATTTATTAATTAAGACTTACGTTAGGAGATCCTACTTAAGTGATCTGATACGATAACGATAATATGTTACATCATGATAACAAAAGTCAAAGAAATTTCACAAATAACAAGCAACAAAACAGTTTTCATGGAATATAATCTTACTGGAATGTATTTATTTATCACCTTATACTTTCATTAATAGGAGTGCAGGAGTTAAAGAAGATGTTACAAAGTACACAAATATATAATTCGTAGTTCCACTGAACCAGTGGCAGTGAGTCGGCAGCGAGTGGGTCACTGCGCGGCGCTGCCTCGTGTTTCCGACGTGGAAATATGGCGTTTTTCCTGAACCCGCCCATCATTGAGGAACCACTCTCACCCTATCGCACGCTGATTGTGAACACCGCTAGGGAGGGAACTAAGTCGATACGGTGACATGGCTCAATAATTATACTACAAAATTAAGACTTCTAAAAGAAAAATAAATTTTCGATAACGTCATTATTTATGTTCACATTTTTATATATTTTTCATTATGGTAAAAGTCTCAATAATTACTCACAGCCACTAAAAAACGAGCATTGATAAGTTACACACGGTAACCGATCGTAATTATCTATCTATTCAATAACTCCAAACCCATTACCAAAAACAGACCCCACAATAGGTAAGTAAGGTACATTTGACACTAATACCACATACTATCGATACCGTCACAGGGACCCGGGCGGCCAACACTGGGGCCCATCAATCCGTGACGTCATTAGCCCATAAAAGCTTCCACTACCACTAATGTCGCCCACAATGAACGGTTATTTCGATCGCTATTGTCGCTACTTGCGGCCAGGGGGCGCTGCCTACGCACTGTTTTATATTCAGACAGAATTAATCGTGTGCTAATTGATGTCGTTTTTATTGTGATTAGGAATCCGGTTGTTCTTTTGTAAGTACTCTGAAAATTACAACATAAAAATGTTTTTCATTTTAAACACACGGTAGCGTTTGAAATAATTGTTAAAGTACCAACTGCAAGTAAAAACAACACGTATGAACCTCCCACTTGACACCTCCCAACAATTCTGCTTGCACTACGCTGCGTCGGTTGTGCTGTGCAAGTGTACAACAGAATCATATTTAGTGCAACTACTTGGCGCTCTCTGCCAGCCACTCATTTATTCACGCGCCGTCTACACTATTTGTTCTGCCTCACTTGCTACACGAGATTCACCCTTAACGCGTGTAGAATAAGGATCATTCATGTAAGGTGGTATGTTAAGTTTATGAGGCGTAAAGCTAAAGATCAGGAAAGTGTGTTGTGTTCGGTGACAGATGTGTGCTTAGCGTGGGAATATCTGTTTTATGGCATAATTATAGGCATATAATATGTATGTATATTCCTGTTGCTTGATTGATGTAAGGTGTTGGATGGGGGGATTTGGAATTAGGGTTGTATGTAATTTAGCTATATCATCGTGGTTACGACTACCGGGATTTTACAATAGTCAATTAAATAGTAGTAGGGTATCAATTATTGATCATTACTGTAGTGGTGTTTGCCAATGATTCAGTTAGTCTCAGTACAGACTGAGTACAAACAGTGTTTGTTGATACAGTCGGCATAGAACCCGTGAGCCGGCGCGGCGGTGCGCGATCGATAACTACTGAGTAGGTACTCCTTGTTTCAATACTGACGGACGTACTGGTATTGGTAATGTACTAATGACATACATTATGTATGGTACATGTTGACTGTTGACTTGGACAGGTTGTTGACTTACATAGCTTTCTTTTTGGTTTAAGTGTTAGTAAACTTGGTTATCTGTAATTAGATGCCAGTACAATTAGTTACACAGTACAATTAGATCGAAACTGCCATCGTAGCCACGGCAGTTTTGATCGTTGACTTCAAAAATAAAAGAAGTTTTTTCATTCTAACAACTGAGTTGGTTTTCAGTCTCACTCATAGCAATAAGTTAATTTTGAGTTGTTTACTTTGATAATTTTTGTTACAAAAATATTTTCGTCATCGCCTCTGCTATTCCAACTCCCAATTTTTTCTGATTATTATTGTTCCTGGTGGAAAATAAAACGAAAGAAAATTTAAATAATTTAACCGTCACCTTGGTCGGCGTTGATTCCTGAATAATTCAGTGTTGGCGACATTGTGACGTCACGCCGATGCGACGTCACCACGACAGCTCTCTTCATACACTAATCGAGTTTGTCTCCAAATGGAAACATTCGTTCGCGAGATAATACAAAAGGTCGATTATTTTTAACAAGAGTCGGTGATTTACTTAAAAAGCTACAAATTCACAATGGTTTGAAACATTATCAGTTCATTTTCAACTCATTCTATGGATAACAATCATCACATTGGACTCCAAGTTTTTGTTTTGCAACGTCATCACAACCCTCAGTTCCCATTACATGATTTTCACAAAATAAAACTCCCCTAACAAAAACAGACGTCAAATTCTAAACCGTACAGAAATTAAAAATGTACGTATTTATAAACGATACAAAACAAACGAGTGTCCGTCTGTGTAGCGCAGTTGACATGGGTCGCACGGGCCCCGTGGGTCGTATGGGCCGCTCGGGCCGCACTGGACACCCGGGCGCATGGGACGTACTCACGCGCGTGTTTTTTGTCTAAATGTAAACATTTGTTTGTAAACCCTCCCGTGTGGGCGCGCGGCGCGCTGGTGTCACGTGTACATTACTACGTGTGCAATACATAGCGCCATTAGTTCCTACACTAAAGGTTAGTGACCGCACCCAAACAGCAATGGATCCTGTAGTACAATTGTAAACGATGTCTATTGTGTGAATTAATATTTCTATTTCCTACTTGATCTGTCCCCGGCTACCTGGGGGTGTGATCGCAGGTGACACAGGGTCACGTCCCCGGACACTGGCCTCCGCTAAATGTGGTTCAATCCGACCCTTTCTGACCCTGTACATATTTCTACTATACTTATTTACAAGCTGACATCATGTTGAACACGTTTGATATCGACAGGTGTGTTTTATAGGATTTGTCTACTTCACACAATATGTCAAACTTCTTCGGTCGATGTTTACAACTTAATATTGTTGTAGTAGAGTCGAAAATCAATTGTTAAATAGTTTGATGCAGCTTAGTGTGCCGCTGTCTGTACACGCCTGTCTCAACACAAGACCAAGCGGAATGATGTTTGTTCGACATAAAGTCGCAAACTAAACGGTAAACAAAGTTTCCAATTTCGTCCACAAACATTGCAGTTTTTTTCAATGCGAACTGACGACTGCGTATAACAAAGACGCAATGAAACTCTTCTAAACGTTGTAGTTTCTTAGAAACTGCCTCCCCTCGGCGACATTGTTCAAATGTTCCCTCTCCAACGTGGAAACTGTTCGTGTTGCCTACAACAAGCTCTGGCTTCCATTTCTTTAGAAATTGCTTTGGAAAATTATTTCAAGTCGTGTATAGGATTTAATCGTTTCATTATTTGTTCAAACGACTGGCTCGCTGGTTGAGTAGTTGTGTGTAAGGCTGCCGAGCATTTATTTTCAAATCGTAGTCCATACTGAATTTTTAAGTTATAATGATAAGAACAAAAACGCCAAAAAATGGTATACAACAATAAATAAGTACACCTACTTCATGCAATCATTGTTTTATTAAATTAAAGATGGCACAATTGTACAAAATAATCTGTATATTAGAGTTATTAGAGTAACAAGTGATGTTAATACCCAGCATCCCACATGTAAAGTGAAAGTACGTGGGCGGCTGAATATTTGAGAGGTGGTTAATAGTCCATACATCATACCGGGTTTGCAATATTAATGCATTTTTGCCGGACGCCGGGCGGTAATTATTTAAGATGGCGCCCTCTACCGGACAGCGGTGATTCATCGCGGAAACCTCGCTTTGCTTTATTTCCGTCGCGGATCTGAATGGGGCTTATTTCGGAGATCTACAATAGCGGCTTCTGACATTTTTGTTCCGATGTGATTTATATGTTGTTTTAATTGTTTCAAGATATACTGCCGCTTTACAAAAATAATCAAAACCAAAATGAGATTTAGGCTTATACATAATGACGGAGAAATTCCTTTTACAAAAATGACATCAAAGCATCCCTCGGTCGCGTTACCGCACGACACACAGTCTGGCGACAATCTTCCGTGTTTGCAGAGAATGTTGTGAAGACGCGCGGACAACAGCGCGGCGTCGCGCGGCACAATGTGTTGCGCGCTCAAACGTGTACGCATTCTCATTTAGCACTAGTGTGACGACAGACGTACCTACACACCTTACTACATATAGACGAGTGAATATAAACGGCTACATATCTGGTAAAGCAAGAAATGACTCTTAAAATATGAAAGAAGCCCAGTATCTACTGGTACTTCAGTTCTTCTTTGATGCAGAGAACAAAGAACCAAATGAAGTAGTAGGAAAACAATACAGTTCCTCAGTCCGTCAAGCATTCAAAAAAGAAGGCCCAAGGAATCTCCTCCCGAGCCTAAATACAATGATCCTAAAACTTCTACTCCGGTATTCTCATTACACGTAAGTTTGGAGTTCCGCACAAAATCGCCGACCCTCGGAGACGCACTTAGGCGACAAAAGAAAACAATATTTCTATTCATATCCCCTGGGGCCCAGCGCTCGGGGCCCGGGCCCCGCGGACACAAGTGGCCTCGCTATTGTTGACGTAACGTTAATATGTAGTATGAAACGTTTCGCTCCTACTTACTGAAATATCTAAATAATGGACATTACGTAATTACATGCCTTTATTCCATGAACCAACGTTATCCAACCCGTATAAAGCTTTAAGTATCAGTGTTTATTACCTGCTACATTATAACCACGTGTGTGTAATTAATTTCATAAATTGTACTTAATTTTCTCATCTTTTGTTTCAGGTAATAATCTTCTATATTGGCGTTGTGTTGTAAGTTATTACAATAATAGAGAACCAATTTGGTTCGTATCTATGTACCTGTGTACGGTGGCTCCAGAAAGGTAACACTTTTATTCTTTCAATCAAATAAGCTGATTATTGACCCTTAGCGACAGATGGCGTTGTTACCTAAAGTCTTTTATAGTCACATTTATACGTATTTCATTTGAAATCAGTACACAATAATTGGAATACGGTACGGTTAAACCCCATTCATTGACCGATTCAATATGATTGCCTGGCAATGGTCCGTGTGCCACGATAGCACCCCAGAGGATGATAGCGGCGGAGCGGTGGGTGATTGATGATGCCCACGTCACAGCGTTTGATCAATTATAATTATTTTTACGCCACAGATTGATGATCGTGGCGAAATTAAAATATTATTTGAGAACTTTTTATAGGACCATGATGTGTAGGTAATTATATTCGTAGTAGGCGACCTTTTGATAACGGTATTTTTACTAAAAACTTCGTCTAATAAAATTAAAACGGAGCTGTAGGTTTTACCGGATCTCTATCATCATTTATTACTTCATTTCTTTTCGATCTTATTTTAGTCAGAACTAAATATATTTGCTATGCAATAGCAATGCAGTGTATTAAATTCCGTGATAGGTAGTGCATCGCCAATTAATTAATCCGTCGACCCGTGCAGTACATGAATGTTTGCATTCATTTTTATATAGAGCGAGGCGAACAACAATGATATTTATTTTAATTGAATAGCAGTTATTGGGGACGGTATAATAATGAATATCGCACACCGTGTCCCAATACAATAACATAAATAAATAAATAACAGTGTTCCAATTGCCAGGCAAACAGAACCGACGCGGAACTAGTTTAGTTTCGGATAACCTCCAATTTAAAGTTCACCACATTTATAATTGCGACATCGCTTGTTACCCAGCTATACTTATAGAGGACGGAGACTAACAAACTGTACCTTAGTCACATTTACATTGTTACTGTAGAATAATGTATTTATTATTTAAACTAAATTATAAAATATACTATGTCGTCATTTCATAGATGAGAAATCACAGACTGCCTCGTTGGTCGAGTGGTCGCAAGTGCGACTGCCGAATAAGGGGTCTCGGGTTCTTCGGGGATAAAAGGCGTGAAGTTGTGTGTGTGTAGAAATCACAGCAAAAATATAAAACTCGTACAAAAAATGAACAAAATAGAGTAAACACAGTAGCGCGGAGTAATAAAAAGGAATCCATGTGAATAATCCTTTGAAATATTCGGCGGCGTATTGTCGAGATGTCCCCTCTGGAGCGCGTGCCCAGAATCAACAACACGCGTCCATATGTGGGCACAACATCATTTTAGAGAAAACATATTTTTTGTCCTTAGCTAGGTTTAGAAAGTAATCTGGGAGTTGTGATTGATAGGTTTACATTGTAGACGTTATTAAATACTTATTAATCGATTAGTAAGGCAATTATATTTTTATCGAGTTAACTAAATAGGAAACAGAAGCAATGCGTGAAAAATAAAAGCTAAATCAAAGCTTATATCAAATCCAATATCACTGTTGAGGCATTTATATGCTATTGATACATTTCGTCCATCCAAGAATTAATAAAATAAACGACAAGTACAGTCACCACCAATAAATAGGTTTACTGTTCTAATTCTCTTTTACATTTGATAAAATTATCGCCAGCGCCATTGCCCGCGGCCGCCTGCGGCTGGAAGGGTTGCCAGCCCATCGACCGGCCATAACAACAGATATTTTCTTTTCATTTATTTCGTTAAAAACACTGACGAGTTGAATGAAAAAGAGCTTAAGTTTATAAAATACCGGTGGAGAGAGTTCGAGGACGAAATAAAACGGAAAAACAGGGCAGTGAGTCGGTGAGTCGGTGAGTCGGCGAGTCGGGCCTTTCTGTAGCCCCTCCGGTTTACATCGACTAATTCTTGTTACACGAATCATTTTCTAGCTCTAGCCGCGCGGTCACCACTTGTTTGGACCACCTCGGACAGTCCTCGTTACATTCTGCGTTATATCTAGGTATTTAATGGTTTTTTAGGATTGGGCAGATGACTGTATCATGTTAGTTTATGTACAGATGAAGTTTGTTCCCATTATTCGCGTCTAACTAAATAAACTTCTGTCAAATATGTATAAGGTAAATGCAGGAAGCTGCGCGAACATAAAACCCTCATTCCGTGCCTGCATATTGCATGTCGTATGACACAGTATTAAGGCGAGTGTCGGCACACACTTACCATAAATATAAAAGTTTCAATGTGCGCCGCGCCATGGTCGCCCTAGCGGGGCCGGCCGTTTCATTATTCATGCATTTTCATGGAAATTTATTACACGAAAGATTTCCTACCGAGAGCGTTTTGTTTTTATCTAATAGATTATTTAAACAACTTAATGTTTTTTAAACGTTATTCGTTGTAATGTACAACGTAATGGTAGATCACAGATGTAACTTTATTAGTTCTACTGCTTCATTGTGATTGTCATTATATGAAATTAGAATACAATATACTTTTACTCAAAAAAATGTGTGGGAAAGCCATGCTTCGGCATGAATGGGCCATCGCGGCCTCACAGAAAACCGACTTGAAACAACCCTCTGATGTCTCGGGTATGGGTCGCGGCGTCTGCTTACCATCAGATAATCCGTCTGCTCGTTTACCATATTATACCATAAAAACCCCACAATTTTAGGTAACGTCTCTCTTTTGTACAAAATTCCAACAAAAATAACCGACTTTTTATGTCATAATGTCCCATGTAAATGTTATGACAACATAACTCGTCGGGCCACCGCGCTCTATACACCACGAGTATATAACATTATGTAACAAGTAAATGGGTATAAGCAGAGCAGTGGGGACTTACCTCAGTAGTTGGAAGTTGTAACAACGTTCGGTTTCAGCACTAATCGCTTGCTAAGTGATAACAGAGACTCGAACGCGCTGCCATTAAATTTGTATGGATCTGCTCGTGGGTACCGGCACGAATTACATTCGCGTTCGCTCGTATTACCGCCGAGGACGATGTAAGCCATTTTGGTAAGGGATTGGTGTTCATTTCAAATACATTAAGGATTGTGGAATGAGTTAAATATGTTGAAATGTTTGCGTTATTTAAATGAAAAGAACATTAATTTCGCGGCTACTTCCATCGTCGTCCTACTTGTAAGTCAAGTTACTTGAGGTCAATCAATATGTCTTCTTCCATTGTCCTCCATCAGACGTCCTACCACAAATCCTTTTTTCTGTCATATAGTTCTTCGAACAATTTATTCATCGGTCCCTATTTTTTTCCGTTCACTCATTTATTCACAACTATTCAACATAACTACATCCAGGCAAATTAATCAATAACATTGAAAGTTTATCCAAGTTCCATCTAATTGTGTAGTAGTAACAGGCGCTGGTACTTCAGACCCTCGATGTCTAGATATTGGCAATATTTCAGTGGCGTCTGAGGGTTATGAGTGGCTGCGGCCAGGTATTTTACGGGTCTCGTAAATCTGCCGCCGCCCGCCAGCCGGCCCGGGGCCGCGGGGACCCGCCGGTATAATACATTGTGCCCGTTTATATTTACACGTATTCGGGGGAACGAATCATATTGTTTTGGCTATATACGGTGTTATTCATATTCATAATTCGTTGAACTTTGCAATTTATTTACATATTTAGCATGTTACGTTTCTTTATTAAAAACCTTGTCCTAAAATTATTCTGTAATACCAACAATTACTTTAATACAAGTTTAAAAACCATCTTTCAACATTTAATACCCATTAAGCCTAGGTCTTGATATAAATTACCCGCAAGTAATTAGTTTTGATTGACGTTGCCAGCCAGATTCAGGTTTCATAATTTCCTGGAAATCCTTCATCCTATATTTAGGGAATAAAAACTTGCTTACAAAATAATTGGAAAGCATTATATCCGAGCTTATATTATTGACATTTAACTCTCATGGGCGGCGCTGCTAGCTCTCTACTTAGACAAATTACTTTCGGTACAAGAATAATATTTTTGTAGAATTAAATTGATGAAAGTTTTAAAAGAAAAGTTGTTCAGCTTCGGATAAGTCCTTAAGGTACCGACAATGCGTATTGTTACGAAACATTACATAAATAATTAGGCTTCAAGCGAGGTAGCCATGTTGTTGAAGGAGGCTAATACTAGCGTTGCCTACATATTCCCCTATAGGGTCTCTCTTGCACTAAGATTCTGTGAGAAACGTTTCCCCGTCGGGAACAGAACAGAGTATTTATAGAAGTAAAATAAATTCATTTGAAATGTGTTTGAGGACATTTTTATCGTCAATAAACAAGTCTTAGCGCGGTGAAGTTTATGGCCACCTGCGGAAACTATTCATTCAGATTTATTTATTGTGGCAAAGGAAATTGTAAAACTCGGCGCGGAAACATAAGCAGATCGAATAAAGCGGTGATAATAGAAACATTGGCAGTTCACACTACGTATCTACATAGCAAAATTATACCAAACATGTATTTTGTTTTAATTGCAATAGTCTCCCGCCTACTTCTGAGCGATAACTGATAAATAAAATTGTGTATTTTTACAGTCTTAACAGCAAGCTAAATTTTGTGTGTACACACTTCCTTACTGTTTCTGAGAAAAACAGGTGTGTGTTGTATTTACGAGTGTTTTTATATCATAATATTTGGCGGAATGAGTGTAGCAGTGTGGGTGAACCATCAGAGAGTGCTGCGAGTAAATACTGGCGATGGCTCGAGTACACAGGGTGTGAGTCTCCAACAAACACAACAAGACTGCCTCGTGTAAGCGGCTTTCGCATCAAAAGAGTATTCTCCGAGCAATTCTTTCGCATCGCCGCTCCACTGCCTGCCATCCAGCCGGACATTGCCGAGCGCTTCCGAGCTTTTCCGAAAGCCTTCCAATCACGTGATTGACTTAAAAACAGTGAGGACTCTTGTATAAACAGTATGACGAGTGTGTGTAGTATTTATTTATACTCAAGAAGACTGCATACATACTGAATTGACTTAATTTCATTCGTGGTTTTCTATATTAAGATAAATTAGAATTGTTTCATTTTATTTAATAACTATTCACATAATAAAGTTTAAAATGGAAATAAAATCATTATAGTAATTTCGTTTCAAATAAGCACCAGCATTTCATAAAGGACACGAGAAAATGTATAAATGAATGAATTGAGACTCGGAGCGCGCAGTGGGCAGATACTGAGCATTAGTGTCATTATCGCCGCGTGGCCAGTGAGCTGGAACTACTCCTCAACTCCTGCTGCTGGAGCCGGATTATGATCACAAAGTGGTTCCGAACGCCGGCCGCCGCCGCGCGCCTCGTAATTGTTATTTGTGCTAGAAATTATTTCCTTCTACATTTGTGGCTGTGTATAATTAAATTCAGATTGTGCAATTTTTTCTGTAGTATCTTGGTATCTATCTAGTTTAGCTAATGTCAATCCAATAAAATGTAAATTGTTAACAAGTTAGAAAAAGTCTCGAACAAAAAACAGAACGTGAAAAGTAAAACGATTTGTCATTTACACAACAGCAAACTCTATCATTGGATGGAACAGTTCCTTTACTTAAGGAAACCTTCGTTCCCTCGTAAGCAGGCATGATGGGCGGTCATCCATCACCTTCAATAAAACCTGTCGCCCTGCTTACCCTCGCCACTCCTCCCACGCGGTGACACTCCGCCAAAAAGTGTACTCACGACTAAGATATATCGCCGGGGTGTGTTGCGACTTGCGAGACATTGCTTTGTTTTATTTCTATAGTCAAATTGCTTAATGTCCATCAGTGGTCTGATAGTTCACCACTATTTGTTAGCACGACAAGGTGATTTCAATTTGCAACGCCATTATTGCTGTGTTTGATTTTACCTAATCAACGGTTTTCGATCATTAATATTATAAGCGAGCGAAATTGATAACCAGTGACTGGCAATATGGTACTTACAAATTGGCATATTTTTTTGTAAAGTACAAGCACATTCAAGCTTATTATAATAGTTATCTATTTCTCTAATATATTTACTGGAACTATAAATCGAATAGAAAAACCAATTTAGCTTTTAGTTTCCAGCAAAGTAGGTTACAGCGAGGTTGTGTCAGGCAGCCATCAATATGTCAGCTTCACCCGCTCCGAGCTACTCGATATGTTAAATATTGCCAACGAAATAACATACAATTTTATCGAAAATATACCTTCAAGGCATAGGTGATCCTCCAATAACAGACGCAAACTTTCAACAACGTGTATCTACTACCGTACATATGTCTCTCGTTTGTTATATTTTGTTACTGATACAATAAGAGCTTCCAATTCTCAAATAAGATTTGTCGACTCTTCGCAACACTGTAGGTATTTCTTTTACGTTTGTTTGCCGGACACGTACCTGTCAATATTTGTTGTTCACAATGACAACAATGTTGCCACTTATGGCATTGTAACAGTTCCAATGTGCACCTTGTAAAGTTTCAATAACAGGTTGGCCGTCAACTATTAACAGCTCAGCACTGTGGGCGTGTGGCGGCACTCGGTGGGCAAAAACTGCGAACGCAGTCAAACAGTTGTAACAGTGCAGAGAGCATCGCAAAAAACCGGTATGAACCGCTTTCAATTAGTTCCGGCCAGGAAAAACTGGTATAATGAACAAAATAGCTGTTTTACATTTCTGTTACATTGAAAGATCAGTAGGAAGCACTTGAAACTGACGTGTTGGTTTATTTGCACTAACAAACGTAACGCTGCAATAAAATAGTTTGTACAACATGAATCAAGATAATCGAATCTATTATTCTGCTCGAGCACACGAATGCTTACGAAGCAAAAACAGATGCTCGTTTCTTATGTCCTGGTATTAATGGGCCGCGTTACGTCGCTGGGTACCTGTCACAGTTCATTGCCGGCCCGCGCAGCGCCCGCCGCGCCCGCGCCGCAATCTGCCAGGACGTGCACAGCTGACAAATTGAATCCTACCCGTTAGGGTCGCCATGAGATAACGCATGTTCTCTTTTTTGCACAAAATAAGGTCAAGCGTCGCTTAGAGTTGGTTTCTTGGATGGAAACTTGTTCCATTACTTGAGATGTCGCGTCGACTGTATCTGTCGAGTGCCGCTTGGAACGGAAAAACGTTAATATGTTTTATTTTACTGTAAATTGGTAAAAACACCATTTGACATAGACGGATTTTACTTAGGGCAAGCTTTGTAGAATTATTTTCATCTTGAGAATGTATATTTTTACATCATTAAATTACTGCGAATTTCTTAGAAAACTACTGAATTTGATACATACTATTTTGAGGTTCATTGACTAGGAGTTCTTGTGAAACTATAATAGCATGGTGACTGTAGGTCGCTGATTGGCTCGTTGTTCGGGACATGTACTGCGAATCAATCGGGCACTCGGCGCTGGGCCTCTGGTTGGCTGGCGCAGCTGATTGATTGGCTGATACATTAGCTGAGCTAATATGCCGCCATGATGCCGCTATCTCGCGCCCACTTACACTTGTCACTGATTGATTACAATCTACTCCGACGTCAAGACGATCAGACAACCATTTGTTAAACTTAAAATGTTCTGTCTACGTGACATTTCTTCAGTTCTTATTATTAAAGAGTAGAAACTTCAAGTCGCGGATTGTAATCAAA
Organism: Spodoptera frugiperda; assembly: GCF_023101765.2. Lineage (NCBI taxonomy): Eukaryota > Metazoa > Arthropoda > Insecta > Lepidoptera > Noctuidae > Spodoptera > Spodoptera frugiperda. Next base: position 2,809,134 of record NC_064229.1, on the reverse strand, counting down.
CATTGTAATCGTTTTCTAAAGAACGTTAAAACACAATTCCTCATCACGAATAAGACATTAAACGAATCTGGTTGAAACAAAGCGAGGCACAAACCACATTCTGTAGAATTCAATTTGAGTGCGGCGTCACATCTCCACCCCTTTCTGTTGGAGGTCGGCAAAAAGTAGCAAAAATCAAGTTTTTCTAATACAATTGAATTTAGTATAACCTTTTATTAGAAAGAGTCAGCCGGGGATGAAAAAACACGTAAAATCAATAAAGAGAGCTCTGCGACTTCGGAATATTCGGATAATATAAGTCGAGGCAGCCGAGGGCGGCGCGACGTGTGAGCTTTACTCATTAGTGAGTTTGTGACGAGGCGTTTTGTTCAATCGCAGCAATTTGTGACGTCCTCCATTTGTCAGATATTATTTTGTACAAAAATACTTTTTAGGCGCGTCTGGTAGCGATGTTCTTTCTGAAAGAAACGTAACATTTCAGTAATGAATTGTGTATACGTGTGATGATGTGTTGTATCTTGTCACTCACACAGACTGGTTTGTAATGAAGTTGAAAATTTGTTATAGAAAGACAATTTAGTCGAGGTTGTAGCACAACAACCACTAGTTAAGTTAGCACTAGTCTTTACTCAGTCCAGAATACAGTTGAGAAATAGGTCTATATTAGGAATAGGGATACTGAAGACTCGTGTATCGTTAGTTCCGAAGGTCGAGCGGATCTAACAATATTCAAAACGAGGAAGTTTTTATTTAGGACGTGTGTAGCATTATTCACACGGATGTAAGAATGGTGGGGGTGGGGGGCTGAAGGAATTGTATGGATTGTGAAAGCGATATGATATACACAGAATGGGAATAATAAGGATATTTCGCCGACCGCCATAACAAAGGGACAAAGAGGATTTTTATCTTATGTTACTAAAACTATCAAAGAAGCATTGTGTTAATCTACGTATACATATGTATATAGTATGTGTTTCAAAATAATTTATGGTTGCTGTGATGATGAATGGGACTGATAACATTAAGTTTCAAATTGTTATGGGTCCCTTAAGTGCTTTAAAAAGGCCTCCCAATTTCAATGGAATAAAGTACCGAGTAAGTACATTAGTTATACCATTTTGTTAAACTTTGAACAATGATATTCTTTGAGATATTATAAAATGATATAAATGTAAACAAATGAAAACATTTATTCCTATAAACTTAAACTCGCAAGCCAGCGAGGTTTGTGTACAATTAAATCAAAATTTCAAACAGAAACCAAACTCAAACTTTGGAACAGTTAACAAAGCAAAACATGTCCAAAGTCAATTTAAATAAAAGCCTTTTTGGAACAGCAGCCGGCCACAGACCTATGGAGTGGTACTTGGCGTGTCTTTAGCCGCGTGTCCTGTTCGTGTAATATTCCCTTTGCTACAAACACATACACTAGAATGATGATCAAAGTGAAAAAAGCCCAACAATATATTTTCGCTAAAGGCAAATAAAAATGCTATGAATTCGTAAACGACACACAAATTATATTTTATTTATAAAGTAAAAATACAATGGCGGCCGAAAAATACGGGACACACAGAAGTAATCCGAAAGAAGTCCCATGAATAATGAAGCGGCGTTCAGGGGCTGTGACGTCACGCCCAGTGTTGCCAGCCTGGATGTTATTATGACAGATATGATATGGCCGCGTTCACTTTATGTCAACGTTACTGTCTGCTCAGCTTAGCTTTATATCAGACGCGTACTTACTGGCGCACCAACTTGTTTATGGACTACGTGTATTCAATTACCTTCGCGGATAAATAAGGCACATGCTGGTGTTTTAGTGAATATTCTACCGCAGGCCTTATATTATCTTTCATTTTACTTAGTTTTTTCGTATATCTACATATTTACATACTGTTTGTAGGCAATAAAATACAAATCCGCTCTAACGTATTTTGTGAGGTTTTAGTTGTTCCACGTGAGACAGGATAGGCAGCGGGTATGCAATGCAGGAAATCCCCGGCTTTAAGAGATTCTCTAGCTTTAGCAGCACGTACAGCTCCGTGTGTGTATTCTATCTAACTTTACGTATACATACATTTATAGTACATTTAACAAAGGGACACAAAGTGGGATTTAATTGGTACCAGTGTTTTATTTGACCAAAATTGTCAAACTTCTCCAATTTAAATTCTCTCAAATAAAATGTTTTATAATTCAGAGAATAAAATTCGGGACTTACCATCGGGTTTACAATACCGCTGAAAATAGCGAGCTCCCTCGATATTTCAATCTTTTCCAACCATTACATCGCCGAGCGTTTCCGAAGCCTGCCGATGATGACCGATTTTTCGATCTCCGTTTAAACAGGTTTATTATTGTTAACCGAGGTTTACGGGCGGCGCGCGCCCCGAGTGGCCTGCTTAATCATTGTTATTGAATTATAATTACTGTGTTTTCGGTCGAGCGGTGGAAGTAAACAGTGGAGGTTGGCGGCGGCAGTATTTACCCGCGCGGTGTGTACGTGCGGTTACAGGGCCCGGCGTGCTACTACTGCTGTCTAATTAATACGATTGACTGAATAATATATTTTTAAATTATCACACGAAACCAAAACAATGTTAAGACGACAAAAGACAAATGATAAGCTTCAAACAAAATGGTATTCTTTCTTCTAAGCTTCTAAAGCTGACTTTGTAAATAATAAAGTATGACGATTAAGAACAGTAGGTATTAGACTCAAAATTCAGAGAAAGTACAATTTAAACAACAGAAAAATATCCAACATTTTCAAATAGCAAACATATTTAACAGCTAATACTAGACTGCTAAAGGCTTTTCCTATCGCTTACCAACGAGAATTCAGTGCAAACTGCCGAGCTCCCAATTAATTGGCGTCGTAATAAGCTGTCCACTGCATCGAACGCAGACATTTTCGCCATTTCGCGATAAATGAGCGATTCCCGGATTCGGATTTAAAACCCGCCGGAGCGCGCTCGCATACAAATTATTTTGCACTGCAGTGTAACACGTATCGCGAGTTCATTTGTCACTATTGTCGGGATGTACGATATATATGTGTATGTATGTAGCTACCTACTAGGGGAAGTACGTGTATACCTTCTAACGATATAGGGAAGATACTTTTTACTTTCGGCCGTAAATAAAATTAAGCACTCGTGTAAGTTAATAAATCAGTCGATTTCACGTTTCAGGGCGCGGTTTATTTATTAGGTAGTGTTATTGAATTATATACAGTAGGTATATAATGTATAATCGACACCATTCTACTGTTAATAAATAAATAATAACGACAGCCTGTATTTATGTCGCCTGTATCAATCAATATCCTCCCTGATACCCACAGAGCCAATACTATGACATATTAACATCATTAAAAGCTACAATTAATAAACCCACAACCTCTCCCCGGCAATATTTCAAAGTCATCGAGGTGAAATAAAAGCCGCGCAATAATTGTAGTATAAATAATAAATAGAGCGCATTTGTCGGCCGCGCGCCGTAAATAATGCCTCAGCCGAGATTGAACTGCCAGCCCACACGATATACGTGTCATTTGCTATGTCATTTAATTCACTTTTTCATATAAACTTTATGTGGGATTCAGTGAATGTTGTTTTTTATTTTGTTCCTGCACAAATGGATTTTGCACCACTATGCACTGTTTTTGGTATTATTTTTAATTGTTCGTTGCTTTTATCCCAATCTACTATATTTCTAGCTACTTGTTATACAAAATGAAATAGCTTCTCCAATGGATTAAGATTACACGATACAGAGTCGTGCGTCTGAATAAGTAACGAAGTAATTGTATCCATTAAAACTTATCAAACCCGTAATGAGGCGGCGCTGGTCCGCGCGACCCCAACTTATTACCGCATGAATATTAACTACACCACCGAAACTTGTCCAACTTTACTGTCTCGAGCCACCGGCAGCCGTCCGGGCTTGTTATACGCGACATATATTAGCGACGAGATATATTATGAGAGCTTCTAACATTAACATACGAATTCTTAATCCTCGCTAATCCTACTGAGTACTGTTGCTCGTTACTGCGCGATAAACACTGTCTTCGTGGAAATCCAAAGTTTTGTCAGTGAACAAAACTCAACGTAAGCAGTAACAACGACTGCTGTCCACACAGTATCTGTGCTGACTCAGTAAAAACCATTCTAAAATATTATTAAACATCCCTTTCCTCCGCCCTCGTCCCCGGGTCTCGTTAAAAGCAACTCAAATTAACTTTCACTACAATAAACATCTTTTTATTTCTTCCTTCGTATTTTGCTAGCAATCACCGAAATTAGAGATTCACAGTTCGTAAGGGGTGCTCCTATTTTAATGCCTGCGACCCCAGTCTCCCCCCCTTACTAATTAACTTGTTCGTTGCGCTGTCTTTTTTAACACCTACCCCTTTTTGTAGTGAAATTAAATTAAAAAGGCTTTGTTCCTTCCCGGCAGTGGACTTAGTGTTTTCACTTGCATTATATTGCAGGACATAGTTTGTAACATACCTCTACAGGTACACAGGTACAGAGGTCGTACGCTGGCAGTCATGTGCTTTATTTGATTCATTTTGGCGTTTTGCCAGACACTTGAGATATTTCCTTTACTTGTGTAGTAAAATGTAATTACTCTTTAGTGTTTAATTGCGGTATGGTTTCAGGTGATAACGATGTTTATCTATAATGTTACTGGGTTCGTTCAAAGTTTAATTGTGTTTGATGTACTTATGTAATTTTTAGCTACAGCCCTTATCAAACAGACAGGTATGATTAAAATTATGTTTGTGTTAAAAACGTACAAGATTCTATTTATAAATGTTTTATACTTGTCTTGTCAACCCTTTCTAGTGTACAGGTAGAAAGTTTTCCAAAATACCTAACCAAACAGATCGAATGTTTACTTTCTTAATCAGACACCCTTTGTGAAAGGTTTAATTATCTAAAAAGGTTTTATCACTAATTGTAATTTGCTAATTAAACCATAGCGCGAGGTTTTTACAATCCCTCGGCTTTCGGCACTCGGCGAGCGGTTCGGTCTTGTGTATCAACACTTGAGTTTTTGGGTTAAAATTATAATGTAACGTTTGTTACAAGGGCTGATAAAATATTTCGTGTAGTATATTTTTATTTAAATTACAAATTATACATATTTTTACTCATTTCATTTGGAAAGTAAATCTATTTATAACTGTAGAAATACTGATTGTAAACTTACAGTAAAAGTATTTCTATTGTTGAGATCTAACTTGGAGCTAATAAGGTCTCAGCATTTTGCACATTTTACTTAATTAGGCAAATGATCTAAGCGAGGAGGGCGCGGCCTTTGAACTCGGAGGTGGTGTTCCCTCAGTAATTGGTGGTACTGCGGAATTGTGTGTGGATTTATATTTCTTTATATAATGTAATATTTTTGTGAGAATGAAGTGTTTGCCAGCCGCGGTACATTCTGCTACAATTGCCAATTACGTTCGTGGAGAGGGTGGCAACTGTTTGTGTATGTGTGTCTTTATACTGTCGGAGTTTGTACCGGCGGAGTGTTGCGTTACTTTCTCTTTATTAGTCGGGACTAACTTCTTATTTGAGTGTTATTACATTGTCTCGTTACTTGTTTCCTGTGACAATGTACAAGTTTGTTAGCGCGTACTGTCTAGCGGGTTACCGGGGCTCCGGCTCGAAGAGCAGGAGTAGGAACGGGGTGGTTTTTAGGCAGTAAGAATCTGACACTCCCTCTCGCCTCGCCTAAGGCAGGGGAATTCATTGGATGATTTTCTCCTTTAAGTATTAAAAAACGCTTAGGTGTTATTTTCTATGATATTTTGATCAAGTACATTAAAATTTATATTAATTCATGAACGATATTTTTTTTTACTTAGAAACCAATTACAAATATCTAGGAATCAAACGTAACGGTTAGCAAATACATTTTATATTCAACCGTTGCAATACGACATTCATAAAAATGTGTGCCAACAAAAAATGTTTGAAATGGTATAAAAAGCTATCAGTATCCATGGTATAGAAAAGCATTTGTTCCATAAAACTATTGCAACAGTTCGAGTATCAGTTTGTTCGCATATTCACCAGCTGTTGCAGCTGTTGCAAGTGTTGCAACTGCCGGCGGATCTTTTTATCTGGAACAAATTGTTACAATACTATTGTACTCTACAGGGATACTGGGAACTATATACCATCTGACTCGTATCTGTGTAGCTATAGTTATCTATATACTAATACATAAAGCGGAAGACTTTGTTTGTTGGTTTGAACGCGCTAATCTCCGGAACTGGATGGTCCGATTTGAAAAATTCTGTTTGTGTTGGATAGTGAATTTATTGAGGAAAGCTGTAGGCTATAAATCATCACGTTATGACCAATAGGAGGCGAGCAGTGCTTTGAAAATTATATAAATACGAAAATAACGCACAAATCTGTCTCTTTTTTACGTTTGAACTGTTCAGTAGTTCGATTTAAATAATTATTTTTGTGTTAGACCATTTGTTGAAGAAGGTAACCTATATAATATCACGTTACGATCAAAAGGACCCATGCAGAGCGGGTGAACCGCGTGGATGTAACTTCTCAATATATACCTTTAATAATCACCTTTCTATCAAACGTCAGCTATTTTTTACGCCTAGTTACGGGAATATGCAACGAGAAGTGTCAATGAAAAATAAATTGTATTTAATTAAAATAGAATATTATTTTACTATTCTCTTATTACGGAAATGAAAAAGAGATAACAAAAATTTAATACTGAAGTTCTTTTAATATTTTCTCTCAAGTACTAACGCAATTACGTAGTGATAAAATGCTTTGTAGTCTGCCAGGAAAATAGCTTCCTTCATATTCTTCTGTTTTAACAAAATTGAAAAATTGCCCAGTGGGTCCATCGAGTAAAAATAAAAAAAGTATCACACAGGTCTGTACAGGTGAGGGTTGGATGTGCAGTGTGGTAAAAGTGATCAATAAGCGGCGGGCGCGGGCTAACCCTCCGCTGGTCACTAATAGCAGCCAGTTAGCGGGTCGATTAGACCTCGTTAGCTCGAGATTTTAGGCTTACACTGGCTTTAGTACCCACTCGTATTTTTAAAAGGCGATAACAATTACGGTCACTTGGGGATCCTGTTTCTGTTTACTGACTATTATCATGTTGGGTTTCTTACTTTAAGGTATTATAAAATAGCAAACTGTCGATCAATATACTCCCTTTTTGGTAGGGCTAAAGTCAACGACACAACACAAATGAACAACACTTTCTCTACGGTACTATAATTGTATGTAATCTAAATATGTATGTATTCTTCTAAAAATCTCTTATTGACTGTCTTGTACACTGAATACTTACTTACTTTTTATACGTTTTTGACTATAACACGTAAACAAACATATAACCTTAGTACGAGTTTAATTTACGTTTAAGGAAATCGAAACGAGAGCGTGTTCGGCGCTGTGATTGGCCGGCTCTAATGAACCAACCAATCACAGTGCCGAACGCACTCGTTTCAATCTCGTTAAACGTACAATAACTTCGTACTAAGTCTTCTGAACACGAATTACTTTGAGATTATATCACTGGACTACTTATATGTATGTACTATTTCACATATTATTACTTACCTTGCCCATAAGTATATTATATTATTAGTTTTACTACACTCGTAAGTTATTTAGTTTATATCTATGTATAGTATATATGTATGTATGTATGTTCTATGTGCACATTTCTATTTCAGCAAGTATAACCGGTTTCCCGGTGTCCCACACGAGCGGCCAGTTTTTGCACTTGAGGTCACTGTTGAAAGGTTCGATGCTTGAGTGATACACTTAACACAAACAATAATAGACTACACTTTACATAACAGCTTAATACAATTCTTTATACTAATTACAAATGTACATATTTGTTCAAATATAAAGTAATCAAATAACACATAGGTACCTAATTTTCTAATGTAAGACTCCTTAATATTAAATTGATAAAAGGTAATCGAGGTCCAGGTGCCGATAACTTCGTCCTAGCTTAAACATTAATAACTCAGACTTCGAGGCGTCGAGTCGTCTTATCAATTATTGTTTTATTTTGTCCGAATGCCGGACAAAATTAAGCAGTAATTGGATAACAGGATAGAACCAATAATTAAGCATTGTGAAAAAAATTGATACTTGCGATCAGAATCGGGTGATTGATTACTGGTTAGAGAAAACAAAACTGCGACTTTACTGGAAAAAATAAAACTTCTCGTAGAAAACTATTTAACCAATAGTAGAGACATCGATATCACCAAAACTTAGTACTTGTAGTCACAAATTGATACATTAATGTAACTGAATGAAAATGACTTTACCGTTACTCAGGTTGCGCTCGTAAAACAGCCTCCCGTTGTCAGCCTCAGTCACCCTTTGCCAAATGTAAATTCAAATGGCGCGGCCAACGCAAACAGTGTGTAGTTAGTATGCGCGCACAGTGGGCCGCCGCGCGCTCCTGGACAAAGTTTAGCTGTTAACTTACGCCCAACGACCGACGTATCCCATTGCGTAGTCTAATTAATTTTGTTTAGCACTGTCGTATCACTCGGGATTGCTCAGGAGGTGAGCAGTTAAAATGATTGAGGGAGACGCGAACACGCCTCTAAATTAATGCTATTTCTGTTCTAGTTTCAACAATACTCGTATAGCCAACTTAATTGAGGTTACAGTGTGAATTACACTACATAAATGAAAATCCTAACATACATTTACTAAGAGATGTTGAGTCTGGTTTTAAGGTCTAGGGAGAGAGCTGTGATAAACATTTCTTTTTCTATTATTCCTTGACTTTTAAATCGAAATTCTGTACTAATTCTAAAACGTATCGCGTCATAATCTTTCTCTCTCGTCAACAAAATTAAAATGTAAATCTATCTTAAACGAATTCTATTCTTAGAAGATCAACATGGACTCAATCTTTTACTAATCGCATAAAACAGGGACCAAGATTGAAAGCAAACATTTGTTATGACTATAATAGAATTAAATGTGCGAGTTTATGTACGCCGCAGTAATGGGATGTCGTCAAACTTTTACAACCCCATAGGAAGGACGTTAACTTGTATTATTGTTATTTTATTTGTATTTACTTTTCTTTTTACGCGGAAACTGCTTGTAATGGACAGCTTCAATGATCTTTGACGATAATAATTCTGGTTTTATGGGCTGAACTAGATCATCCCTCTTTATTGACATAAAATTCCCTTTAAATCGTCTGAAAACTTATTTTACAAGGAATAAAATTGCCCTATTTATAATCGTTGCAATGTTTAAAGTTATCGTTACCTTCATTATATCCGCGATACCAAATCCTACAGAATCCTGAATATGAAATATCACTCCACAGTGTTCCACTTGGCATCATGTAACAACCTTAGAGCCGAACTATTTCCCTCGCAGTGTGCACCTCATTTGTAGCGCACAATTTTGGCCAGGTGACACGCGCGTTCGAGCACTGTGTGTTAAAGTTTTTTAATGTTGTCTACATTTTGGTGGGAAAGTCGGTCTCTAGGGAGTCTTTATGTTAGGTTTAGAAGCTATTTAGTTAACGTTTAACCGTTTAGTAAAATAGTATCAAGTAGCTAAACGTTTATATACGCTGAAATATACCGTATATCTTACTTTGAACAAATAACAAAGACTTTGTGTTTTGTATCAAAACGGCCATTTTAATTAGCCCGAGTGCTGCCAGGCCGACAGACAGACAGATCTCAAAATACATCTTCATTATAATATTCACATTTCTAACTCAGCACATCGGCTTATTTCCACAAGTCTCGCCCCTTCCACCGTCATTTATAAACCGAATCATATTCCATACTTGGTAAGGTTGAAAATTCAATGCAATTTGTTTTGAAATGCATGATATTTAATTCATAAAAGTCGTGCATGTGTATGAGATTGCTTCTAATGTTTGTGTTGAGGTATTATTTGTTTGTTTGTTGAATTAACAATGTTTGTGCGCAAAATGGCGGCGTATTCGAGGGAAATAAGAAAATTGCAGGTTATAATAATATTTGTTCCGAACAACTTGAACAGAATACACAAAACATCATAACAATAAGTGACTTTTTATTATAAATCCCGCGCGGGGCGTGACGCGTGACACAGTGAGCTGTGAGAGCACTCAGACAGATTGCGTGAGATAACTACTCCATTAAGACGTCAAACAATCCCCAGCCAGCGACCCGGCGACCACCGCCACACATTAACATCTACCCACAGATACTGCGAATACTGTTCAAAAGCAATTTATTTCCAACTTATTCCATATTTACTTATCCATGGCTTGATCTACAAGATAACAGTACTCAGAAATCTTTACGTCTCGTCAAATCGCGAACGAAAATCTCTTTTAGAATACATCGCCGGTTTCCTTCAATAACATTACTGAAGATGTGCCTGTATAATGCGATGGAAAACAAACTTTGACGGTTCGCGTATTTACGATATTGAATTACATACCTACAGCTGGAGTATGTACAGCGAGGATCTGGAATTGTGAATAGATATTAATATAGACATGGTTTAGTTTGACAAACCGATCCCTTTGGGCGCAGCTTATAATAAATGTATGTATCTTGATAAAAATGTATCACACATATGGGAGTTGTAGTAATATGTTGTTTGTGCGGCGTATCCTTGTAATGCTTTCGTTAAGAATGTGTTGTGAGTATTCGGTTATTAGGGCGTCGGGTAATATATCGGCAGTACGAGGGCAGCGGCGGCGCATTCTTCGCGGCCCTTGTTGTATTACATTCCTGTATCGGGTCATAATATTTCACCTACAAATGGAAATCCTTTAAGGAGATATGTTGTAGATCTCATTCTTTCACCTTTTCGTTTAATTACCCAGTTATCACAGTCCAACGTTATCAGTGTGCCACAGTGCCAGACTCGAAGTAATTAATTATCGTAAGTAGGTCTGTCGTGAGATACTCGAGGTGCGGACGGCCACAGACGTACAGAGGTAAATATGAACTGTGTATATAAAAGAGAAGCCTTAAGATGTTCCTCCTGTATGTAGATAAGAAATGAAACAAATTACGCTAATGGTTTCCACTGAAAATGTCGGTTTACACGAGTATACAAAATATGATGAGTAGCTGGATCCGTGTTACAGATTTATTACGACAAAGTTATTTAGCTTTACTTTTAATCTAATGAGATACATACAAACTAAGTTTCTGTATGCACTGGGAATGTAGGACTTTTAACATTAGGCGAAAAAGCTGAAATGAAATGTAAAGATAAGATAATCATAAGTTCAAAATGTGGGTTGGTTAAGCAATGATAATATTCTAGTTAGACTATAGAACCTAATGATTTTAATTGAATACGATGTGAATAAATTCAAATCATTCCATACAGGAATAGAGGATATCTAGAAAATAATCGTTGGATTTTGTTGACCGGTCTGTTAGTATTTCTATACGAGTATCTACCGGACTTCGCTGCCGTGTGAAAAGAGATATTTTTTTGATTCAATCTATATTGTATTACCTATATCGATTGGTTTGTTATTCAAGATGGAGACAATTCCTTCAAAACGAAGGTTATACAAATAAGTCCTAGGCTTAGTCCTTAAGGATAGTCTGTGGTCCAACTTGGTTCTGTATATTTACTCAGATATTTAATATCTTCTTTGTTTCAACAGTGACAGCCCTCCGCGAGCACTGGGACGAGGCCAATGCGCGCGTGCTGCAGCGCAAGGCGCAGCTGGACGCCATGCTGGGCGACTCGCAGCGCTACGAGGCGCGGCGCCGCGACGCCGACGCCTGGCTGTCGCGCATGGAGGCGCGCCTGGCCGCCATGCAGCCCCCGGCCAACACCGCTGATGTGCTGGAGATGCAGCTCAGGGAACAGAAGGTAAATACTAACATTGATATTAACTGGAATAGTGCCTGGTGTGTTACAAGATTAGACGGAGGACGGAGCTATGTAGGTTGTATGCTCCGTCCCTCTTGCACTGATCAATGATCGACCATTCTGACACAATTGTAATAGCAGACTAAGGCCCCAGTTCTCATGATCCGATTGTATCATATTTTCTTTACTTTCACCAAGTTTTTGGTAGGATGCCGGATAGCTTTAGTAGTTTGATGGCATAATCTAAGTATTCAAATAGTGAAAAAGAAAAAAGTGTGACGAGAGATAGAATTTGCAGTGTGCTGCTTTATTCAGTACTTATCGAAAGTTAGAGATTACTGTTCGTCTACGTAAACTAGTTGCTTGAGTAAGTTCTATGTAGCAAAATATCTTCATACTCCACTCCACTGCCACGAACCTTCATCTCCAGCACATCCCACATGGTGCCCAGCAACGCAGCGTCGATGTAAATTAACATTTTTATAATAAAAAGGTGATAAAATTGCAAAGCGTGCGTCGCCCGCCGCACTTTGTATTAGGTTTGTGGACGTGACCGGCACTGTAAGATGGTGCTGTCTGCGAGCTCCGTGTGTGCTGCTGTACTACTGGTGCTACTACTGGTGGATTCGAGGCACTGGGGGATGAGCTCGTGTGTGGTGTAATGTTGTCTTTGGAGTAATGTTTCATTAATGTCTACTTGAAGTGTAGTGGAAGAAATGCTTCATGAACAGCGAAAAAGTATGTTTGGTTCATTACTGGCATTAGATTCACTAGTTAACATCAAAAAGTATCTACTGTTTAATGTTTCTATGTTGATATTCTTAGTAAAGTACGTAATTAAGGTAGTCTCATAATATACCTGGTTGTTGGCAAAACAGATCGGCACTCTCTTTTACTATAAGGATAATAATAATAAGTCAGTGAAGAAAGAATTGTGTTCATAAGTTCACCAACTATTAGATATGTGATATCATGTTAAATTCATAAACAAGATTTGTAATCTCACTCCATGTGCAGTAGCCCGCATCTTACCTCAGATATTCTATTACACGGCTGAACAGTTGCTGATTACTCAACCACTACTTTTCGCGTAACGTCGCAACATGTAACGTGTATCATGTAACAGTAACGTGTGACGTCACTATATGTTATCTCAGTTCATTGCTTACGACGCCATATTGTCTTTTACTCAGTTTCTGTATACTAATACTCGTATCATTTCGCACTACAACCTACACCTTACTTTCAAATTAGATTTTCAACTTTACCATTTGGATATAAAGTCTAAAGTCCAATAAAAATACTGATAGGTTGTTATAGATGTTAGATCTTCTGGTATAGGTATGTACATATACACGACTTCACATCAAGCCATCCTAGTCCACTTTATCACGGTCTCTCTTTGTATGATCCTTCCGTACATTTGACGGTCAGTTTATATTGGTTTAGCTTAGTTTGATGTGTATCATACATGTGTACATAGAGTAAGTATGTTTATATATGTACGTTATCCTGAATGGACATTATACTGTCAAATCATCTTGGATGAGCCAGCAGCCGGCAGCGTGTACCTGTCAGCAAGCATTACGGCCTGTACGCCTCGAGGCCTTGTACTGCCTGCTACGGACAGACAATACATTTCTATTCAAATTGATTTACTTAGATTGAAGCTATTTCGATTGATATGATAGGATATGTGAAAGTATATTGTCCATTAATATAAATTCATATAATATCTTCGTAACTACTCAATTAAAACAATATTGCTTTAGTACATATATATTGGTTAACTAGTGGAATTACTGAGTTTAGGGTCCAATTCTCTAGTCAGACTGAAGATCTTATTTTAGAACATTATGAAGTTTGAAGGTTTCACGCCGAAATAACACCTTTGTTATTTCTCCTTATAATAACTTATTTGTGTTTAGCAAAACGTGGGAGTAAAATATCATAGCTTATCTACCTACTTGTAGGAGCGTAAAAATATCGCGTTGTTATGTATTATGTTTCATAAAACCATGGATAAAGGGAACACAATGGCACTATAAACCGAGCCAATAACAACGGCTCGGAGAAAATGACACGAGTCGGAAACTCGGCGGTACACGACCGACGCGGTATTTTCTCGCTCGTTCATTCCATTCATTCGTTCATCCGTTCACTCGAGATCTGATTCTTGATACATGAATCCATTAATGAAAGCAATCCGGCGACGTGTCGCGACATTGTCGTGTAATGTGGAGTGTTCAGTTTTAGGGGACTGGTGTGATTTCGAAGATGTCTGTTACATTGATTTTAAATGACAAGAGAAATTTATGTACAAACCTTTTTTATTCAAAACGCTTTGCCTGTAGTCATGTTAGCTGTATCGAGATAAATACATAGTAGGATAATTTTGTAACATGAATACGCCATTATTGTTAATAATTTAAAAATTTCTATCATTTAATGATCATTTTACGTAACTGTATAAAAGCATAGGTGTACTATCCAGCTACCTAGCGAAAGCCATTACGTTCATTAACGTTACAATAAATAGTACTATGAGATACTAAACAAAGATGTCACCGTTCCTTATAAGTCTACTTCAGTCCTCACGGCCTACAATCCACTAATTAACTGAAACTGGTCTCAGTATCGTACTACCAAAGTTTAACACTATCGGAGTGAGTGTGAACCCTCCGCCTCAGTAAGTGTCCCCTCCACAGCGCTAACAAAACAAAAACTTGCAGTAATACAGTAATATAATTTGCTTGTGGAGGGAATCAGTAAAAATATGAACGAAGTGGTTAGCGCCGACGACGGCGGAAACTTTGTACATTTGCATAATTACTCCCGACGAGTTTATATACACACACACACAAACATACATACACGTCTCAGTTACAAACACACCAAGTTATGACTAAGACACCACAACTTTTAAGCGACTTTGTGCCTTAAGCCATTTACCTTAAGACTTCGATTTTTCCAAAAGTTGGAGAAAGTCTTCCACTGAGTTGATATCGACATGGGTGTCCTTTTAAAAACAATAGGTAGAATGGGAACACCCATGAATAATGTAGATACCAAATAGGCTGCATACAAAGTTACTTTTTCCCGAAGTTTTGGTAACTGGGTTGGGCTTGTAACTGATAGCAGACCTCTCTGGGCTGGAAGTTAAGAAACATAACGTATCATCACGGCGGTTATTCCCCGAAGGAATAGCTGAACGTGCTTACTTTTGACAATTATTAGTCCCTTGCAATGGGGGTGACCGTAGTATAGCACTTTGGGGACGATTCTATACTTCATGATGTTACTTGCTTACAATTTTCCATTATTGAAAAAATCTATAGTATTTTTGCTTGAGCAGTAAACCGAAACTCAAAAAATACTTTGCTTGGTAAACTTAAAGCTAGAGCTGTGGTCAGTAAAACTTTAACTTCCTACCATTTAATATGATATCATAAAAGAGTACTTACGGAAAACTTTCCCATTTACTGCTTTTTTCGCACACATTACTGAAACTCTTAAAGCATGGCTTCCTGGCGTAAGTTACGGGTAATAGCAGAAGTTGCTCGTATGCGCGCCATAAATCCCCGTTAATTGGGCGCCGGCCGCGAGACCCGTTCATATTCCACTTTGCATGGAACCTCACTTGCCTGTACTTTATGTTCAGACTCAACTCTTAGATATTGGACTATTGTTTTATCTGCAATTGTTTTGATTTTGCGAGATATTAAAGATGAAGAGATGGTAAAAAAACAAAAATAAAAACAAACTCTGCCTTCTTATCTTCTTCGTATCTTCACTCACCGAGAACCAGATGCCAGCAACATTCTCGCTAAAGTTGCTCAAATAGTTGCTGTTCTGAGGGGGGAAGTGTTACGTGCCCTGCCTACACCACTTCATTTAGATAGCGACATGATAGCCATTGACGCACAAATCGACATAATTTCGGAACATTGCGACATCCAATATGCTGAGTCGACTCCTCGTGTCGCCGCCTCATGACTTACTTTCACAATGCTGATGTCGCATCTGCATCCACGTACAATTGTATTCGGATAAAATCAATGTATCAATAAATTCTTCACTTTGGTACTAGCATCGTCCAAGTCTAGACATAAGAAAACTATTGTAATTTTAAAGTAATTAAACCCTTATTTTCTACAAGTCTCGATTATTTCAAAGTCCTCCGGCAGCCACCTTCATAATTTATCTTTATTATTATGGGGGCAATAAAAATAAACATTTCTTCCATACACAAGGAACAAAAACATGGCGTGACTCCTCGACGATTTAATTTCCAACGAAATTAATGTTAATGTTATTAAAACAATTTAATTACATTAATTACGGTTATCTCTGTGCCCGATCTTTATTGCTACGACCAGACATTTGTACTAACCAGACTTTAATGTGCCGCCATCTATTACAGGGTAAATGAAAGTCTTGGTAAAACTTCCGGAGTCATCCACTAGATGGCAGTATGATACCGATGTTTTTCTCTGAATAATTTAGGTATTTTTTGTGATGTTTCTAATTGTATTTTATTGTCTGCAGTCATTCCACGCCGAGGTGCATCAATACAAACACCAGATTGAACTGTTTGGCCAGCTGACCCAACGCCTCATTGCGGTGTATCGCAACGACGATACTACTCGCATCAAACGTTCCACTGAGGCTATCAACCATAGATACAATGAGCTGAACAACAGGTATGACTATTATTATACAATACAATTATTTCTTAACTAAATATCATGCATGTAAGTAATTTTTATAGCACTTTAAGTTAAAAGACGCCTCTGTACGTAGCGAGTTGTACTGAAATAAGGCGACATCTGTTGCATTTGTGTAGAACTGTTCTGGTTAGCTCTTGGGGTTGTTACTCTACTCTTTTGATGAAGTCACAAAAATCAGCGACTGTCACGTCCTCTACCCGACATAATTTATTTAATTCCCAGTAAAGCTATTATAGTTATAAAATGTAGTTCATATTTGGGGTTATTGTTCTATTTGGCACAGTACACTGGAACGTAAATTAATTAAATATTTAAATATTCTACAAGGTTTCATATAAACTCATAAATATTCTATTTAGCACAAGAATCCATGAATATTTTATTCACAAAGTTTTAATTAAAATAACAATTTTAATTAAAATTACAACCCCAATGTGGAACAGTAAAGTTTTTAACTTATAATATCATAAATTTTTCGTAAATATTACTGTTCACAGTGTGATTTTTAAAAACGTCAACTCACTGTTATCTTTCCTCAGTATTAAGATATGTTTTGAACATTTCTCCAAATAAGTATTTTAGACAATTTTTTAATATTATTCAATTCGTTCCCAGCATTGTCGCTCGAGGCAAAGCGTTGCATTCAGCTGTATCATCGCTGCAGAACTTCGATCGTTCGCTGGAGAAATTCGTCGCTTGGCTGAGCGAGGCGGAGTCATTGCTGGACGCTGCGGAGCGGGATCCTCATCTGTTAAAGGTAAGCATATTCAAATAAAGGATTATATAATTTACTACAAGTGGAGAAAGCTTATGATCACTAAAAAATCGCAACAGCTGGACAAAAAGTTTGTTTTGCGCCATCTATCGCAAGTTGTGTGAACTGAGAGAGGTATCAGCGTGTTGTAAGTTCCTTTGCCGTCCGCTGGGAGGCGCTAGAAGCAATATAGAGAAGTGGCTATGTTGAATGCGTGAAGTAAAGCAAGGGGTGGTTTTCGCTTCCTAGTTTATAGCGCCATCTATGATAAAATACTGGTATTGCATTGAATAGGGGTAGTCAAGAAAGGTCGCATTACTGCCGTGAGAACCGGAGGTCGCTAGCTACACTGTGTTAATTTTGAATATATTTACGAACAAGCCAGTAAAATATTGTTGATTATTATCAGTAATATATTGATATTAATATTATTTTCTTGTATTATTCTTCTATTTATAATAAAAATAAAATAAATAATGAGTTTAAGAATCTATAGAATATTATTTTACTGCTATCTCGACTTTTCTTATATTTAGATATCCTGATTTGTCATTGGTCACCAATGATATTCAATACAATATTAGGTGTTCATTACAAGAATAAAACGCTGTCGTTCATGCTCAGCAGTTACATTTAGGAAAAAAGGTATACAGAACATTAAAAATCATCGCAAAATATAATCCGAAGCGAGATGGAAGTTATCCGAAGTCACAAACACAAGAACATAATAAGTTTATTTCAAGTAATTTGTAAGGCAACGTGATCCAGTTTGTTGTCGCTAAGAATAATCTAATCCGGGCACAAACGGGCACAAGCGAGTTTAATTCAATTCTATTTCTCTGACAAGTTTGCCCTTTGCTTTAGAATCGCCAGAAATAATTATATTAGCAACATTGTGAAGTATGTTGCGAGTATATGCCGCTGTGTGGGAGAGAACAGTGGAACAAGTCGATGGGATCTTTGAAAGAATCATTCGAGATGTATTCGTTTATCATTGAGTATTTTGTTTTCATCTGTAATGTTATTGATATTTGAAAAATACGTTCACTATCATTTATGATTCCTTATCAAATACTGACACACCAATCCCCATATAGTCGCAATCACAACCGTACTACAACTTCTGTCGTTCCCCTGTTCAGTGCTGGGAACGCGCGGAATGTGTTGTGACGAAAACTTCCCTCAATTCCGGGAAGTTCCCCCAAGAATCCCGGGGTATGTTGTATACTGCGGGGCTACGGGACTCCCCACGTGTTTTAATTCACCATAGCGCGTTAATGGAAGAGTTGCCTTTGATTACTTAAGCGGTTTTTAGGCGGCGTACGTATGTTTGTTGAGATTACTCGTCGACTGTACATATTTTGAATCTTTGCTGGGCTTTGATTACTTCTGTATTTTTATATTGGTAAAATATTTTGTTATTTTTTGAGTGATTTTGATGAAAGAGTATAGCCGTTCTAGAGTTCATAACATATGACAAACTGACACATTTAGGAATTAATGTCATATGTATTATAGTTACTATTGTATGAAGCATCGACAACTTAAACGTTCTGAATTGAATTTATGATACAAATTCATTCACAGCAGTGTTTTATCTAGGCTACGAAGTATTCGTAGCCGTAGCTCGTAGCCCGTAGCTGTGTGCTACGGCGTAGCGGAGATTAGTTTTCCTTTGAGCTTGCTTGTAATTCGTAGTTTCGTGTTACGTGGAAATGTTTGACATATTTTTATACAAACATCACCGGGAAAGGATAGGCATATTACTAATATTATAAATTCGAATGTTTTCGAGTTTGTATGTTTATGTATTTATATGTATGTTTGTTACTCAATCACGTGAAAACGGCTGAAGGGATCGGGATAAAATTTAAAACAAGGTTACGTTACGGTCGGTCTGGAATAACACATAGGACACTTTTATCGCATGGGACTAAGCAGCTGTCAAAAGCAATTAAATAATAAACGTGATAATGACAATTGTATTGGCAATGTTTGATGTGTAACGCGAATGGTCA